>NC_082711.1:61392994-62077994 GCF_030144855.1 Hypanus sabinus | reverse complement strand
TCGGAAAACTCAGGCTTCACTCTGTGTGGTTCGAGCCTCCCTTTTCGGGAAGGAAAACGCGGAGGGAAGAGCGTCTTCCCCTCACTCACACCGTCGTCTCTCCGTGCTTACTGTTTGTGAGTCTAGTGTAGAACTTGCGCCAAGAATGTAAAGTCTTACCAGACCAGATCCAAAAGCCGGAGGTGATGCCCACTATAAGTGTCATGAGATATTTGATCATGTAGACAGTGAAATCCGGCGTCATGGGAGGCTGCTGGTTCCGGGGGCAGGGTATGGCGTAACTCTTGCAGGCCTGGTTGACCCAGCTCCTCTCCCACTGCTCCCTGAAGGCTTGCTCGTAGAAGTAACAGGCGATGACAATGGTGGCCGGCACCGTGTAGAGGACGCTGAAGATGCCGATGCGCACCATAAGTTTCTCCAGCTTCTCGGTCTTGGTGCCGTCGTGTTTCATGATGGTCCGAATACGAAAGAGCGACACGAAGCCGGCCAAGAGAAACGAGGTGCCGATGAACAGGTAGACGAAGAGCGGGGCCAGAACGAAGCCTCGCATCGCGTCCACGTTGTTGAGCCCTACGAAGCAGACCCCGCTCAACACGTCTCCGTCCACCTGGCCCACTGCCAATATGGTGATGGTTTTGATGGCTGGCACTGCCCAGGCAGCCAGGTGAAAGTACTGGGAGTTGGCCTCGATGGCTTCGTGACCCCATTTCATCCCAGCTGCCAGGAACCAAGTCAGTGACAGGATTACCCACCAGATCGAGCTGGCCATGCTGAAGAAGTACAGCATCATGAAGAGAATGGTGCAGCCTTCTTTCTTGGTGCCCTGGGCCACCGTTTTGTAGCCGTCTTCGGCGAACTTCTCGTTGCACACCACTTTTTCTTCCAGCAGAAAGCCACCGATGTAGGCGATGGCCACCATTGTGTAACAGCCCGACAGGAATATGATGGGCCGCTCCGGGTAGCTGAACCTCTGCATATCCACCAGATAGGTGAGCACCGTGAATAGGGTCGAGGCGCAGCACAGAACTGACCAAATACCGATCCAGATCCTCGCAAACTTCAGCTCCTCTTGGCTGAAATACATCAGCCCGTTGGTTCTAGAGGACTCGCAGGGAGCGCCGCAGTCCTTCTCCCCCAGAAAATGGTAGTTCAGATAAGTGGGTACCTTCAATACCCGAGGGCAGGTAAACTGGCCCAGAAAGGGGGGAACGGTGCCGACGACGGGTAACGTTTGTGTGGGATCTAAGGTCGGGCTGCCCTTCTCAGTTCTGTTCTGCCCGACGCACAGGTCGATAGATCCGTGGACTGGAAAGTTTTCGCATCGGAGTCTCTCGGGCCACTGGAAACCGAATTTGTTCATGAGCGCCTCGCACCCCTGCCTGGCCCTCTCACATAGCGATCGGCACGGGGGGATCGCCTGCTCCAGCACGGTGCACACCGGCGCGTACATGGAGCAGAGGAAAAACTTCAGCTCGGGCGAACACTGTACTTTCACCAGCGGGTAGAACTGGTGAACTTCCAGGCCGGCGTCTTCCTGATTGGTGTGCCCCAGCAAGTTCGGCATGATGGTTTGGTTATAGGCGATGTCCGTACACAGAGGGATCGAGATCGGCTGGCAGAAGCCGTGGTCTGGAATCGAGATGCCTCTTTCGCCATTGTACTGCGGCCGCACGGGTCCCAAACTTTGCAGAAACAAATGGAGCACAAACAGCCATCGAGAGCTCGCAAGTTTGCACAAATCCAGATGGGAACAATTACACACAGCCATACTTTCTCTTGCTCTTCCCATCTCTTCAAACTACTTCTTTCACTCTGGCACAAATATTTGTTCTCACGGCATTCAGTACAGCATAAGTTTTTCGATTTCTTTTAAAAACTTACGTTAGAGAAAATGATTTTAATTTCAAGCAATTCCGATGCCAAAGGAAAACAGCCTCAATTCGAGCAACAACCCAGCTCCGACTCCACTAGCCATTTGTGTCACTCCATCAGTTCCACGCCGCCTGTTTCCAGGAGCCCCTTCCAGTCTGGCTGCGCATTGCGGGGCGCGCGTCGGCAGAGGCGCCTTGAAACAGTCTCGGGCCTCTTACAACTGCCAAGGAGAGCCAATCGCCAGTCGAACCCGGCCAAGGCCGAGCCACGGCAGGCGCTGCGATTGGTTGGCAGCGGTGCGGAAATTTAAATAATTGGCAGCACTTGTTGGACTGCGCGAGTCAGAGCCGGAGCTGGCAACTTGAAGCTCCGCTTTGCCCAGGGGATCGGCAGTTTCTCCTTCCCCCTCCGGAGCCGGGGTTCATTTGCGCAAAGTATTATTGAGAGCATGTAGTTTCAGAGGTCAAATCCCCAGATGGCGTCAGGGACCTCTGGCCTCCTTGGGTCAGGCTGCTGCATTCCAGGAAACTGTTGCTCACTAGGGTTATTAATACTGAACCACACGGCCATAGGCAGAGGATGGAGTCGATTTAGGGGCCCGGCCACAATCATGGTGCAGGGTCTGTTAGCACGAATGCGAAAGAAAGCATGGATGACTCCCAAACCTAGAGGGAGCTACTTTTTTTAAATACATATATAAGGAAAGTGTCGGTTAGGAGATGAAAGTTTCAAGAAGATGAGACAATGAGACGGAGATCCGGCTCTGAGCTCGCTGTTGTAGAAACCTTTTAAGACAGGCAGAAAAGAGGGTTCGGGATCAGGGCGTTTTGGAGATTGGTTGAAAAGGGCAGGGCTGCGAAATTCCATCAAGTTGTTTTGAGGTGTATCGGGACAGTCTGAATCCGAAAGTGAGGATTCCAGGGAAGAGTAATTCAAGAGCACCAATTCAAGGGACACATTCGCATTCTTTCTCTACGGGACGTACAAGCGAAAGTTCCTTCCTTGCTTCCAGGGAGAACAAAGAAAATTAAGCGTAGCAGATTTTATTTGCAGTCATGGGGATTAGTGAATCTGGTGTTACGACTGTAACTATAGCTGAACCGAGTTGTGATGCCATCTAAATTTCGTTTAAACTCTAGTCGGTCTTTTCATGTGGGAACTCGAGGAATGCATTGCATTAAATGGCGGCGTTCTGCGGTTTCAACATTTACAAAAATTGGTGAAAATATGTGCACTAACTTTGTTAAAAGCGCGTACAGAGAGTTGGAAGCGAGCTGTCGGTTTGGTTTTTTTAATGCTTCAGTCATTACTCCATCTCCAAGATGATGCAATAGAAAGTTCCCAGATTTAATTACAAGCTAATGCCATGCTTACTACTGAAAACTGCCGCATGTTTTTGACAATGTGTGCAAATATCTATTTTCCTCAATGTTTTAATTTATCCGTTTTTTTTAGATATGGCAGCGATTTTTCTTCAATGCTCTGTAGTTACTTATATACTAAAATGAATTATTTGTTGCTTGTACAAACCAGTTGGCCCTTTCTATAAACCCTGCCAGCACTTAACAAGGAAGATTTCAATCATAAGTGACGTTGATTTGACAATGCTTTGACGAGACAAGAATATGCTGATAGTCATTCTGGGCAGTCGAGCATTAACAGATAAATAAGTCGATAAGTTAAAATCACAATGGAACCAAATTAAGCGACGTCAACAAACATTCAATGCATGATTTCATTTTCTTTGTTATGCTAGCAAAAGGTGTGTGCTTTTATTAAATCATTATTACCACGTTTGTCATTCATAAGACTATTAGGAGAAAAATCTGCTTTTCATAAAATGAAAATGTAAACTGCTGGAAAATTCAGCAGGTCAGGAAGGGTGTCAAGAGGGTGCTGAAGAGATTCGCCTTGATGTCGCCTGGACTGGCGTGGGGTGTAGCGTAGTCAAAATTTGATTTGTTTTTCCGGAGCATCGGAAGCCAAAGCAGCCTGATTGTAAATTGAAATTTGTTTATTATTGTCACATGTCACATAAGTGAATGCTTGCTTTGCATACCATTCATCCGGATTAATTCATTACACAGTGCATTGAGGTAAAACAATGACACATCAGAATAAAGATTAACAGCTATAAGGGAAGGGTAGTTATTTTTCCCAGGGTGGAAATGTACTTGTGGGTGCAGGTTTGAGTGAGTTTGGGGGGGGGGGGGAGGAGAGTTTAAAGTAGATTTACAGCTTAGGTTTTGAACTCCGTGGTAAATGCATGGAGTGCATTGTCAGAAGTGGAAGCAGGTGTGAAAGATGTTTTAGACAGGCAGATGGACAGGGATGAAGATGCAATTTGTTTGGATTAGCATCGTGGTAGCATGGACACTGGGCCAAAGGGCCTATAGCTGTGATTACTGTTCTCTATTCTAGGTTAGTAAACGAGAAACAGTCAGTGTTTCAGTTAGGTTGATACTGTGATTTTCTTTCCATAGATGCTGCCTAACTTGCAGATTTTTTCCCCAACAGATTCCCAGGATCTGCTGTTTTTTTTTAAAAAAATTCAGTAGCAGCCTTTCACTTACTGTTGCACCTGGATCTGCTTGATTTGCAAAGAGAGGCCCAGACTATAAGCTCGTCTCTATAACTGTGAGTTTTGGCAGTCATTATTAATGCTTCATCTCTTGATGAACTTGGAAATGTTGGTGATGAATCAGTCTACTTATAAGTTGAGGGCTACATTTATTTTCCTGTCTCATCCATCTCTTACCCCACCCACTGACTTGGCCATACAGGAATGGATAAGTAGGAATTTTCTTAAAACAGTGGGAAGACCAAAACCAACACCCTTAATTATTGTGAGACTTATGACTCCATTTTTTTTGGTCAGTAAGTCTATAAATTTCAAATAACCATCTGTACCTGACTTAGGCTGGTCTGTTCTATCTGCTATGCCTTGTTTATTTTTTCCAGTGTTTCTAAAGATTAACACTGGTTTGGCAAGTTTCAAATCTGTAGAACAGATCTGCATTAGTCATCTGTACTGATCCATAGCTAATTAATCCACAAATACGATGTCTGCAATCTCAGCCAACACCATTTCTGACCTGCGGAAAGCTGGGGTGACAGGCAGTTCTTAAACCCTTCAGTCTACATTTTCCACAACTGTCCCATTTACTTAAAAAGAACAGAGGAAGATCATGGCAATTTTTGTGGTGTGGCATTTTCTGTGTTCCAGAGTGCTAGACAGGGTAGTTTCAACCTATAGTCAGCCTCTTGCCTTGCACCATCAAAGGAAAGCTTACTTACCCAAAGCTGAAGTTATCCCAATAATTTCTTACTTGGCTGATTTTAGCTGTTTGATAAATTCTCCATTCTCCATTCCAAGTGAAATAGAACATATCATTAAATGATCAGTTGATCAGAAAACATTGATTTTATTGTACAAAAATGTGAAGCAACATTTTCTGAGCAATTACAAGGCAAGGGAATATACAATAAAGTGAGTGGTTATGAGGAACACATGGACATTTGGCTGCATGGCTACAAATTGTTGGATGTTGCTGGTCAGATACTTACATTTATTTAACAAACAGGTCACAGACAGAGTATAGCATACAGTTCTAGTCATAGAAAAATGTGGTTGCACTGGAAAATTTGCAGAGGAAATGTGATAATGCTATCTGGAATGTAAAACTGAAAAAAATAGGAGAAGCAAGAATTCTTTCTTTTGTAGCTGAGGCTAATGGGAATTTAGGATGAGATGAGGAACCTTCAATGGATAAATGAGAAGAATGAAAAACCAAATAGGCTGATGTTGGAAGTCTGAAATAAAGTACAACATATTGGAAACACAGAGCAGATCAGTCAGAATCTGGAGAAGAGGTTAACTTTCCAGGTGAGAGACCTATGTTTCAAACTGCACGAAGGGTAAAAGAAGGGTGGCTAGGTCAAATGGGTCCAGCTCCAGTTCCTTGACAAAATCTGTAAAGAGCAGCAGCCAGATGCATTTCTTGCTTGTGTAGGCAGGGACACTTGAGGTCACCCTGACATGCCACATCATGCAAAAGGAGCATAATGTGCCCAGGGTTCCATTCTCATTGCTCTACTTGTGCGATAAGAAAGAAAGAGGATCTTACCAGAAACTCAACTTAGCCTCTGTCTCTTAACTGAAGTTTCTTAAGCCAAAGCCACAGATCCCTCACCTCTGTACACTCACATAATGGCTGTTCCACTTAAAACTAACTTCATTTCTTTGGCCCTAGTGAAACTTACGCACTAGGCTTGCTTTCTCCCCCCCTCCCCCCCCCCCCCATGGTTCCAACTCTCATACAAATCTTGCTCTTGCACTCTTTCCCTCATGATTTTCCAAAGTGAAAAATAGTTTTATGCAAGAAAAAATATACTGGATTAACATCAAATAGTACAGCTAATTTCCTTTTCGTTTAGAGGAAATCCCATACCAAGTAGGGCTTTTGGTAACAACACAGTTGGGCAGCTAGCAGAGTGCGTGCCAGATATAATTGAAACAAATCTCAGGAGGCTGTGGTGTGTGGGGGGGTGGGGGACGCAGGCAGGTTGAACTGACCCTTTATATGAGTGAATGCTGTGCCCCATGCTTTAAAATGTCTTACAGAGTGCTAAATGAAGATTGTAACATTTAATAAAAGAAGCCAAATTAACAATTATTTTGAAATATTTGACAGAATTATGATTCTTATGCATGGGAGTATGGGTCACAAAGTTTTGCTCTATAGTAGTGATGATTTGGTATGTCATTCAAAATTCATGTCTTTGTAAAATAACCTGAAAAGGTTACTTTCTTAAGACAGACTTGTTCTTCAAACCTGAAATCTATCAAATCACCAATTCCCTTTGATCGCCTAGAAGGAGCCTACAAAAAAAGCATGGGCTATAGCAGCTGTTGAAGTACTGGCAGTGACTTTGAGATTTTTGCATTGAAATATTCGTACGTGGAAATCCCAAAGTTGTCAATTTCACAATGTAGTGACAACAAAGACTGATATTTTCACTGTCAGCAAAAAGCAAAATCTAGACCACAGATGTCCTGCCAGAGTTGTACATTATAAAATTAATAAAATCAGCCTTCTTGTTCCTGATCCTTTGTACCCACAGACATTGTTATTTTTTACACAGTTAGTAATGCAGTTAACATAACAACTGTTAGTAAAACTACACTTCAACAATCCATGTTCTGGATCATAAATCCAGATTGCTTAATATAGGGCATCCTCAGGTACAATCCCATTACATTGTTCAGCATTTGATAGCATGCACCAATGACTTGTCAAGAATTCTTGAAAAAAAGGTAAATCTTTGTCATCACCTCATACCAGAAAACAATTGTTTAGTACTTCCCTAATTAGTATTTATATCTGACAGATTGAAGAACCTCCACTGCCTAATACAATTATGTCATATCTATCAGTGAGATTCTGTTTCCATATGTTATTTAAAATTTTAAATAGAGTAGCATGACAGACAAGGGATTAAAGACATCATGGCTGTAGAATACCTATATTGTAGAATAGCTTTCCATCCTGCTTTGGAGCACCGAGGCAGCAGCAAAACATAACCCAGGCTGCTGCTTATCAATGACAGCTCAGTGTTCAGTGCTATCATGCCCTCGTATTAATCACCAAGTTCTAAGCTTCATACCATGGACTTGAATCCCAAAATCCTTTTGTTTGTCAATTTTCCCAACCATTTACTGTTGATGTTCTACTATTTAGTTTTTGCAGAATGCATCATCTCAGATTCGTTGGAATTAATATCACTTTCAACACTTTGCTCAACCATCCGTTTATTCTATATCCAGAATTCGCGGAACTGAAAGGACCATTCTCGGAGCTAGCACAGATTTGAAGGGTTCAACAGAATCTCACTATTCCTCATGAATCAGTATTCCTTCGTCCTGCCAGCCTAACGGGAACCTGCTGGCCTAGAAAACTTATCTCCCTCTGCAAGTGGATTTTCAAAATCCTCATCAGCAGACCGCAGCCAGTGCAGATGGGTGATAACATCTCTTTCTCACTGACAGTCAACAGAGGTGTACCTCATGGATATGTGCATAGCCCATTGTTCTACTCACTCTAAACTCACAATTCTGTGGCTAACCACAGCTCAAATGACATGTACTGTATAAATTTGCAGATGACATCATTGTTGGTAAAATTTCAGATGGTGACAGGAATGAGATAGATCAGCTGGGTGAGTGTTATCACAGTAACCTGGCACTCAATATTAGCAAGTGCAAGGAATTGATTGTGGACTTTGGGATGGCAAAGTTAAACAAACATGCACCAGTCTTCATTGAGGGGTTTACAATAGAAAGGATAAGCAGCTTCAAGTTCATAGGCATCAATATCTCAAGAGGATTTCCTGGGTCCAACACATTGATGAAGTCATGCCATGGGTGGTATTTCATTGGGAGTTTGAAATACATAAATTCAATACATATTATTCACACATTCAAATGTCAAGAAAGTTGTTTGATTGTCTAATATCTTAAATACAGATTCAACATAATGCTAAGAGTCTGAACAACTTACACCTGCAGGTTGCAGTAAATGCCCACACTGTAATCCACCTTCAGAATATAGTCGAGTTTTAGTAGCAAGAGTAGAGAAATCATATTTTATTGGGATGGGAAAACAAAGGCATTTCCAAGTTCACAGTCACAGAACTGCATAGCACAGAAGAAGGTCCTTTGGCCCATCACATCCATGCTGAACAACAGAATACAAAATACTGGAGAACTCAGCAGGCCAAGCAGCAGCTATGGAAATTAATAAACAGTTGACATTTCAGGCCGACACCCTTCATCATGACTGCAAAGGAAGGGGGAAGAAGCCAGAATAAGAAGATTCATACTGATATTTTTGCCCATTTACTGTCACCCCAACTGCCCATTCTAGATGCAGGAGCCTTCCATGCCTATTCTATTCAAATGTCTCTTAAAAGTAGTGATTCTTTCTGATTTCTCCACTCTGCTTGGCAGTGAGTTCTAGATGTCAACCTACAACTTACCCCCTAAGATTCACTTTAAGGTACTTCCTCTTCAATCTATCTGCTCTTATTTTGATACCCCTACCATGGGAAAAAAAATCTATCTGTGTTTATAATTTTATTAACTTATATTACATCACCCCTTAACCTTTATTCCAGGAAAATCATGCCAGTTTATTCAAACCTTCCCCCTATCTAACACGGTCCAGTGCAGGCAGCAACCCAATGAAAGTCCTCTCCATTCTGTCCAGCCCAACCACATCCTTCTATAGTGTGGCAAACAGAACAGCACGCAACACTCTAAGTGCAGTCTAACCAATGTTTTAGAAAGTTACAACATGTATCCCAACTTGTATTCTGTGCCCTGATGAACGAAAAGCAAGCCCAGCATATGTCTTCTTCACCACCCTATCTACCTGTGGAACCATGGAACTTTCAAGGAACTGTGGAGTTGAATTCCACGATTGTTTTGTTCATCAACTTTCCTTTGTCCCCTAATATTTACTGTGGATGTTCTACTATTCAACTTTGCAGAATGCATCATCTCACAGTTGTTGGGATTAAACTCTCAGTCAACCGTTTGCCCAACCATCCATTCAATCTACATGCTGAATTTGGGGAACTGATAGGAACATTCTTAGATGAAGCACAGACTTGAAGGGTTGACCAGAATCTCAATATTCTTCATGAACCATTGTTCCTTCATCCTGCCAGCCTAACAGGAACCTGCTGGCCCAGAACTCTTAAAAGACTCTTGTTATCCAAACACCTCTTGACCTCTGAACAGCTTCTCCAATCAATTTCTGTAAGTTCCTATCTTATGCCATCACAATTAGCCTTGTGACAAGTCCTACCATTTGTTTTACAAACTGTAGGTTGATGGGCTTATAATGGAAGTTGCCCATAACAGTGTCAATAATTAAAGTGGAAAATATCACTACCTCTCAGCTACAGATCTGCCCATCTGTTTCCTGTAAGGGTTCTATTCAATTCTCCTAGTTTCTCCACCTCTACCGTGTCTGCTCTCATGACAACTCCATGCCTTGCTCTGTATTGCGATTTAAAACATGCTCACATTCTCACCTTGCCACTTCTAACACTGACCTCAAATGCTAAGTCTATTTCTATCTCCACAGATGCTGCTTGACATGCCGAATTTCAGCACTTTGTGTTTCCCATTTCCAACATCAGCAATTATTTGCTTCACTACCTCAATGCAGTTAGTCAGCTGCTAAATGTACATTAATCCATTAACCATCTTGAAATAACCTTAGCACAGTATTTTACATATTTAGTTTTGATGATGATATAAGAGAACACTTATTATATTATCATGCTAGATGTTAACACCAACAGTAATTTGGTGCAGATTAAACCAACTAGAATGTCCAGGTTTTGCTACAGTTTGCATTATCCCTAAATAAAGAAATGGGTTATTAATTTTCAATCATTTAAAATAATTAGCTGCACTATATTTTATTTTCATGTAACAAGAAACCAATTACAGAAGGACAAACAATTAATACATCTGCAACATTACATTACATAATAAGTTTTAACAAATAATGCAACAGTTACACCATGTTTCTATACTCTAGACTTTATCAGGGTTTGTGTCATTTATTTATATTTTGTTTCTGTAGCAAACAACACGATATCAAGAAGATGGATTTTAACAGATGCATCATTTTAACAGATCAAAAAAAAAACATGAAGCACACAAGTGCAGTTACTTGGAACAACACTATCCAGATTCATGTTTGGGTTACCTGCCATCACCCTAATATTCAATGAATTTACAAGGCAGTACAGCATTCAATACATACATATAATGGTTCTTCTATATCTGCAGGGAGACAAAACCCAATTTGCATGGTATCATGGTACCTCAATTACTTAACTGTCCTCAGAAGAGAACAATTTTTAATTCCTCTTTTGTAAGAACTTGGAAGGGAACAAACATTATACATGTACAAAAAAATTACATAAGTGCATAAATATTCACAGGATATTTGAGGATAATATAAGGGGCTATAGATTCCACAATTCGAACAGATAATCTCTGGTTATCAGCACGCTGCACCGTGATTGCTTATGAATTTATGCATTCTTATTTTGTACCATGTTTACTCAGTTAAGAATTATTTATCTATTTAAACAAGATTCAAACAAAGCTCATCAATATCTAATGGTGCCACACAAAAATCCAAAGTAGAAATATTATATGTCAAATTGCGCAGCTTAGAATGAATATTTACAAAGAAAAACAATAAATGCGTTCACTTCATAGTATATTTCCAAAGTTACTGACTCCTGGTTTTTGCTTTCAACTTGTACAAATGCTGACATATTTGAAGTACTCAGTGCACTATTAAGTTTCTCTAAAATTCATAATTATGAATTTCAGTGTTTGGAGAGCCAGCATAACACAGTGCAAACATTTTTGTAGAAAATTTGATAAATAAAAAGAACGTAATAATCAAATGTCACAACTGCACACAAATTAGCATCTCAAAGCAAAAACTCATTACCAGTATGCAGTTAGTTGTGAAAATTATTTAAAACAACCTAATCAAGAAGTCAACATTTGACACAGTGAATATGGGCCATGTAGCATACAAGTACAATAAACAGATACTTCACCATTGATAATGATCTTGAAGAAACATATCTGCATGTCAAGCTTCAAAAATTAAAGTCTAACAGATTTTTAAAAAAATTATCTTTCTTATTGTGCCCATTTTCCAAAATCTTCAGATATAATTGCCTAAAATTAAAATGTGCTGCTAACATTCAAATTAATTGAACAGTTTTGCATTAAAATAAGAAAATACTAATCAAAATAACAAACACTGGGCGTAAAGAGAGGTGAGGTAATACTCGTGGAAGTATTCTTGAAGTGAAAGACTTCCATGCAGTTTTATGCCATTATCAAACAAAGTTCAAAAACTACTTGAATAAAACTAACGCTCATATTAATGGTGTTATCCCACTTTGTCTTTAATAGCTTTTTTATATTACCCTTAATTTAACAAATACATGACACATTGCATGATCAACTATTCTTGACTGATTGAATAACAATCAAAACCACACTTACAAACTTTGAAAGTTATCACTGATAACATTGAGTGTTAACATAGCTTCCATTTATTTTCTGGTTCATGGTAACCTAACATTCAATGATGATTGTTCTTATTAGTGGACTAATCAATATAATGTTGCAAAAAGCACAGAAAGAAGAACTGATTCATGCATCTCACAACCGTAACAGTTGCCTGTTGTGAAACTAGATATTACTTGGAAAAAGGAATGTATTTTACAGTATTTTAATTTTAATAATAAATGATAATAAACAGATACTGGTCCTATTTGCAATTTTATTCTTAAATCTCAATCCATCCCATTTACAAGCAAACCTTTTCTAAATGAAATGATTCAAATCATTTGTAACAGTATACTTTAAAATGATTTAGAATCCTTAAGTATTTTTTTTACCTATTCCTTCTGATTGAAGGTTATGTTTGTTTTACGCATAATCTATACTCAGATTAAATTACACATTTGTATTTCCAGTGCACCATCAAGAATTCTTAATATGTTTTACCATGGAGTGTTGGGGGGGGGGGGGCTGATGCAATAGGAAAATAGCGATTTTGGAATATATTGAAATTAATGCATTAATAACATTGGAAAAGTAACTATTTTTAATCTCAAGTAAGGAATAAAATGTCATCAATCATGGAAAAAAACATATATTTACCTAAAAGTAATCTATGGTCTGTGAATGATAATGGCAACCTGCATAATGGCAGGCAAGGGGGATTATGAAGGACAGCAACAAAGATATTAAAAAAAACTAGGGAGATATAACAGAAAATATTTATTGATGTGAATTGGTGGTGCAATTTTACTCCAGATAGAAAATTAGTAGAAATCATCTCCCAACAATTAGTTAATTTGTCTTAATGATAGAAACTGGTCTGTGCTCAAACCAGTACAGGAAAAAAAGAATGGACTGAGGCCACAAGGTTAAAAGGACATCTCTGGTATTTCAAGAATCCCATGACACCTGCCTAGAGATTTTAGCTCTGCTTTTTATATAAGTACCTTCATCGCAGAGTTTGTACCAAGTACAGACCTTCTGTAATAACACTTACCCAGGATCTGTAACAACAAAGAATTGGGTATAAATCTAACTTGAGAATTCATAGGGTTGAAAGATATGCCATTATATACATGGTTTTTATAGTCTTCTAAAAATACTAAGCCAGTGATCCTCATGATAGTGCAAACTATTTTAAACACTGCAGTTCACCCCATCATCTGTGGACTTATCTAAGTACCTTCCAAGATCCCAGCTGGAGCACTGTCACAAATGTTAACGGTGCTTCACTAGCTATATCATTTCAATTGTATACAAAGGTATGCTTATTTTTGTAAAACATATGCATTGTCTTTCAGGCCACTGTTGATTGCTTTGTAATGCTGGCATCATAGGGTTTCCTGGCATGCTCAACATAGTTTCAAATAAAATCTCCAGAATTTCAATGTTGCCAGTGAAATCTGAATGAGCTGTACAAAAATGCTACACTAGCACAGAAAATCAAAAGACTGACAGACAAGACTCTGTAAAGCAGCACAGATCATTTATCAGCTAAGTGAATCTCTAAACAAATTACAAAAAAAGGAGGTGGTTCTTGCATGTCAAGGTTTAGCATTCAAGATGTCAAATTCAGAGCGCAAGCACAAATAAACCCACACAATGCAAATGGCGAGAGTTATTCTAACAACAGCAGCCATTCGCCAATGTGACTATCAACAAGAGAATAGGTGCTTGAGTTCTTTTGCTTTTCTGATTCTCAGCTGCTCTTTGGAACTGGCGATGAAATTACCTGCAATAATAAAAATTAAAGATCAGAACAATATTGTTTTACAGTATAGATGAAATTGGTAAAATATTTTTTTTACAAATCAAAATATCAGTTATTAACATGGGAAATGCAGAAGACTGATTGGCACAATTACTCTAAATTAATATAACCTTTGACTTAAAAATTACAAACATTCATGGTGGTCTCAAGACTTACCATGAAATTAGTTTGCCCATTTAATGAACTAAGATTTCATGAACACTTTCAAATTAAGAAACAAAATATTCTAATTCCTTTCTCTCTTTAGTAATCTGGACTTGTTCAATATTTAATGGACTACTGAATAATAATGTTTGAAATTAGAATGATTATCATCTTTATCTGATCTTCAGGAATGGGATGAGCAAAAAGTTTTAGAATTGGTCAAATAATGCATTTAATAAAATGATATATATAATGTTGGAAAATAATGTGATTTTATATTTCATCTTTAATGAAACACCATTTGAATATACACTAATTTACAGTATGTGTTGATTTCTTTGAAATAGCAGTATAAAATACTTTTAGAAAAGCTTTTTTGATCAAAAATGCTCAGTCATATCACAATAGATACTGCAGCTGCAGCATACCAGCACATTCCATCAGATATAAACAGAATAGATGGCAGCATTGAAGATCACAATTAGACTACAAATAAATATTCAATATTATTACTTAGCTAACCTGGCTTACATTTCTTCTATCATATTATTTAATAAATGTCCCTTGGGAATTTCTCCTTTCAGATTTCATAAATTAATTTGTATATCTTAAAATAAAATATTTGGAATTAAAGCTTGATTGAATGTTAATATTAAAGATCTTGTACAATCAAACAAAACAGTAAATTACTGACTAATACTGACTTTTTCCTAGTAATGAAATGATTCAACAGTGCAGATTATTTAAAGGTTGTAGGTGTAATTCCATTCAGGTTAGTGGTTAGATGATCACACGAGCTTTCGACTTTAGACTATCAATTCTAAACCCACATTTCCGGCAGCAGTGTATTGGTTGCAGTATTATGTCTCACAAATATATTCCAACTGAATCTGTTACTGCTGTTACCTATATTTTACAACATTTGTATTCAACTGTTATCCTATTGCAGCTCAACAAGCACCAAGTCCTGAATAATTAATTGGCCCATCAGTACCCATAATGCAATTTCATCCTGACCTACATGCACTTTGAACTAAATATTTTTTGTCTCCTTTTTTCTTGGAACCAGATGACAGCACCACATGATGGAAAAGATAAAAATTTAAAACGAGCACTCCTGGAGGGTAGGTGAGTGACCTGTGGGAGAAAACTCAGCCGGAGAAGATCTCCGCACCAAGCATCAGACAGCTACAAATTGATTAGTTAGTCTGAGGAACTGCCACCAACCAGGCTCGAGAGACTAATTAAAGAGAGCACTGCCTGCACAGATACCCCATTGACACCAAATTTGCTCAGCTGTGGCCACGAGGGAGCCTGAATTATCTTAACGGCTGTGGTTTCTCATGTCTGCCTCACATTATAGGTAAGGGATGAACACTGCTCTCTTCTCCGTTAAAATGACTGAATTATAAATGACTTCATCAGTGTTTTAATGCAAGGGATACAGGTTAGACAAATAAATGTTAAAAGTTAATCTGCTGACAGATGTCAAAATCAAACTCCATGATTCAGTGGAACAGCTTACAATATTGAATAAAATATGCAACTCACATTTTAAATTCAGTTCTAATGCAGGATGCCAAAGAGTGAACAAAATGTGCTTAAAAATGAGAGTGAACAGTGAAACTGCAGTTACATAGTTGTCCTATATCCATTAATATCATTGGCCTATGATTTCTATTTTATTTTGGACAGCAGACTGAACAGCTTTTCACGTATTACCACCAAAAAATATAATTTCCTTCAATGCAATATTGGTAATAAGAAAATTAAAAACATCCAATGTACATGCTCTAATGGTGGAATTATTAAATCATATAATTTATAGTGGTTTGTAAAGTTCTATTATCCTAGCTATGAAATCTAGATTTTTTAAAATAAATTGTTGAGCATGGAATCTGAACAGGACGTTTTGTCTCATAAGGCACATTTTGTGTCCACTTCAGTTTTAGTATGAAGATATTTCACGATCTTGTTGCAAGAAGACAGTTCAACATACTGAATAGTGAACAAGCATGATAACATTTCAGTCAGATCAAAATCATTTCTAAAAATGTCAAGAATAGGCAAGAGTTCCAAAAAGATTCAGTGATTTGCAAACTGCATGAAATTAATGGAGACATTTTGCAATGTAGCATATGATGATCAATTGCTGTTAAATACTAACACTATGTATGCAGAAATACATATGGAGATGTAACTATTAAATATGCTAGAAAGGTAACTAGATGGATGTTTTACAACTTTTACAAGATACTATGACACAAAGAAAATACTTTAGAAATTAAGTTCCACCAACCAAACACAACCAAGCTCAACTTCCATTGTCATTACACTTGAAATCAAGATTCATTCAGAACTACTCAGAAATATTTGTATAAATCTATCTGAAAATGATGAAAGAATTATATATGTATTAAAGATGTGTAAATACATAAGAACATTGTTGTATGATTGCATAGCCTAGCCAGTTTTGCCAACTAACATGTACATGCTGGATGTTGCTAGTCCACAGACTTGGTTGGTATCACCCATTGCTCGCAATGGTCTTGATGCAAAGTACTTGTCCTTTTGGCTCAAAGAGTCCCAGACTCCAGCTGCAAACAAGGTGTAAAGTATATTGTTGCATACACAATCTTTAATAACAATAGTAATTAAAAAAAGATTCATGTTTATAGCCCATAGATGTCTCAGGGATGGGAGTTTCCAAAAAATAAGGCCTACCATCTCCTTTTATACAACAAATGGAAACCTAATACTCCACGTGAGTAAAATGCACAGTAGAAAATCAAACTCACAAAAAATTCTATAGATGCTGGAAATCTTGACCAACACACACAAAATTCTCAACTGGCCAAGCAGCCTCTATGCAGGGAAATTAAGCCAACAGTTCAGACCAAGAACCTTTATCAGGACTCAAGAAGAAAATACGAAATGCCCAGTCTTTACCACTGGCACTTATTTTAGACATCCTTACATATCCACACATCTTTAAACCACCTTGGGAAAGATTTGGCTTAATTAGGCATTGTCAGATCAGTTTGGTTTGCTCCTACTTATACTGGAATATCTTTCTTAATAGAGAAGTGAAGGAAAGAGGCCTAGGTTGAACAGCGACTTACCTATACAGAAATGAATGCAAGATAAAGTGATCATGGATGAACTGCAATCTCTCATTAAACACATGGAAAGACCAAAGGCAATATCAATGTTGTAAGCTATATACATGGAAGGAATTTCTTTCTGATCAACGATCCATTTTTCAGCATGTTCAGGAGTTCAAATGAGAAATCACTGGCTTGCAACATTAACATAGAAACATAGAAAATAGGTGCAGGCCCTTCGGCCCTTTGAGCCTGCACCGCCATTCAGTATGATCATGGCTGATCATCCAACTCAGAACCCTGTACCTGCTTTCTCTCCATACCCCCGATCCCTTTAGCCACAAGGGCCATATCTAACTTAACTCCATTATCTTTCCCAAATTTGTTGATTAACATGCTGAAAATTTCATGCACTGTACTATATATTTTCTGTTTTTACAAGTTAAAATAAGAAATAGGTGCCAACGCAGATCTCAGAACTCATTGATTCTGCTCTGCCATTTATTAAGTCATTGCTATTTTCAACATTGTCCTAAGCTCTTGATTCATGCTTGATTGTGAAAAATAAGATTCAGAACTCTAGCTCAGTCTTAAATGTAATTGGTGACTCAGCTTCCAAGTGCCATTGAGAGAATTATCCACATTCATAAGTCTGTGGGCAAAGAAATTCCTTCTCATCTCAATTTGAAATGGCTGAATGCACCTAAGGGGGTCCTAGGACTATGCTTCCACTTTTTCCTGGAAATGACTAATGAAGGTGAAGCAGTGGATGTGGTGCATATGGATTTTATTTATTTTAATTAATTTATACATTCAGTGCAGAACAGGCCTTTCCAGCCCTTTGAGTCGCATCATCCAGCAACCCACTGATTTTAACCCTAGCCTAATCACAGGACAATTTACAATGGCCAATTAACCTACTAATTGGTGCATCTTTGGACTGTGGGAGGGTACCAGAACACTCAGAGGAAGCCCATATGCACACGGGAAGAAACATACAAACTTGCTTACACACAACACCAGAACTGAACTCCAAACTCTGATGCACTGTAATGGCATCGCACTAATCGCTAAGTTACTATGGCGCCCTTCAGTAAGGCATTCAACAAGATTCCATATGGAAGGCTCATTCAGAAAGTCGAGGGATGGGATCCAGGGAAACATGGCTGCACAGATTCAGAACTGGCTTGCCCACTGAAGGTAGAGGGTGGTAATAGAAGGAGCAAATTTTGCCTGAAGGTCCATGACTAGTCACGTTCTACGGCTCTATTCTGAGACCCGTGCTCTGGGTGATTTTTATAAATTCCTTGGATGAGAAAGTGGAATGGTGGGTTAGTAAGTTTGCAGATGACATGAAGGTTGTTGATATTGTGGAAGCTTGTTGTAGGTTACAATGGAACATTGACAGGATACAGAGCCTGGTTGAGAAGTGGCAGATGGAGCTCAATCTGAAAAAAAATGTGAAGAGATAGACTTTGGAAGGTCAAACTTGAATGCACAGTACAATATTAATGGCAGGACTCTAACAGTCTGGACGAACAGAAGAATCTTGGGCTCCAAGTCCATAGATCTTTCAAAGTTGCCACGCAAGTTGATATGGTGTTTTGGCCTTCATTACTTGGGGGAATTGAGCTCAAAGGCTGTGAGGTAATGACATAGCTCGATAAAAATCTGGTTAGACAAAACTTGGATTACCATGTTCAGTTCTGTTCACCTCATTATAGGAAGGATGTATGTGGAAGCCTTAGAGAGAGAGCAAGGGAGATTTATCAGGCTGCTGCCTGGATTAGAGAAAATGCCTTATGATGAAAGGTTAAGCAAGCTAGGACGTTTCATTTTGGAGCAAAGGAAGACGAGAGGAGACTTGATAAATGTGTATAAGATGTTACGAGACACAGATAGAAAGAACAGCCAGTGTCTTTTTCTGAGTTGCAATGGCTAATATGACAGGACATACTTTTAAGGTGATTGGAAGAAAGTATAGTAAGGATGTCAAAGTTAAGTTTGTTTACACAGAGAGTGATGTGTTTGTGGAGCACACTGTGAGGGGTGGTGATGAGTAGATAGATTCGGGGTGTTTAAGAAACTCTTAGATAGGCACATGGATAATAGAAAAATGGAAGGCTATGTGGGAGGGACACCCTGTCTTCTACCCTGTCTGGCTCTTAGAATTCTAAATGTTTCCATGTGGTCATCTTTTATTCTTTCAAATGCTATGAACGACTGGCCTATTTTGCCAGCATCCCTTACAGCTCGATCCCCTCCTGGAAACATTAATAGTAAAACCAAACTTGTGAAGCCTTACCACACTTCAAGGAGAGTGTATACTTCTTTAGCAAGTATGTATAGACGTAGAAAAACCTAGCTATTCTTATATTTCTTATCGTACTGGGGGACCATTCAATAATCCGATAACAGCGGGGTAGAAGCTGTCTTATCGTACTGGGGGACCGGTCAATAGTCTGATAACAGCAGGGTTGAAGCTATCTTGTCGTACTGGGGGACCGTTCAATAGTCTGATAACGGCTGGGTAGAAGCTGTCTTATCGTACTGGGGGACCGTTCAATAGTCTAATAACAGCGGGGTGGAAGCTGTGTTATCTTACTGGGGTCTGTTCAATAGTCTGATAACAACGGGGTAGAGGCTGTCTTATCGTACTGGGGTCTGTTCAATAGTCTGATAGTCTGTGGGAGGGACAGGTTTAACTGATCTTGGCGCAGGTTAGACGGTTGACACAACGGGCTGAAGAGCCTTTATTGGGCTGTAGTGTTCCATGTTCTAGATTTCCTCACTGGGAAACATTCTCATAGCTTCTACCCTGTCTGGCTCTTAGAATTCTAAATGTTTCCATGTGGTCATCTTTTATTCTTTCAAATGCTATGAACGACTGGCCTATTTTGCCAGCATCCCTTACAGCTCGATCCCCTCCTGGAAACATTAATAGTAAAACCAAACTTGTGAAGCCTTACCACACTTCAAGGAGAGTGTATACTTCTTTAGCAAGTATGTATAGACGTAGAAAAACCTAGCTATTCTTATATTTCACTCCCCTTGTAATAAAGGCCAGCATGGCAATTACCTTTTAATAACATCTACTTCCATGTTAACTTTTTTTTTGTGTAGACTCGATATCTCTGAACATCAACCATTAACTACTCTTATTCAATTTAAATAATTCTTTACTTTTAGTTGTTCCTACTCAAGCAGGTAAGTTTACATTCTCCCTCACTCCATCTGCCCTATGTTTTGATCTCTCACTCACACTGTATACAGTATATCACTTTACAGATATATTGTATTCTATCTTTTATTGTTACTTAACGTGGATACATTACAATTAATTCTCTCACCCAAATCATTAACACAAATTGTCGAGTGTGGAACTGCGGCAACTGATCCCAAGACAACCCGCGAGTTACAATCTGAACTTAGGAAAAGACCAGTTTATTATTACCTTGCCTCTGGGAGTTAACTAACCCTTTATCCATGATTTTACAGTGCACTAACTTTGGTATGGTAATTTATCAAATAATTTTTAGAAATCAACTCTTATTTATCTACCCTTGCTGTCACGTTTCAGGGTACTCCGATAACTATGCAAAAAGTATTCACTTTCATGAAGCCCTGCCAACTTTGCCTAATCACGTAATGCTTTTCAGGTTCACTATTATTAAAGCTTGAAAATAAAACTCAGCAGATACTGAATTAACTGGTCCAATGTTGACTTCACTCTGCATTATAGCAGTTTTACATTTGTTCTTCTCAATCTGCAAGGGCTTTTCAAGACTCTAGGGAATTATGGAAGATCATACCCAGTACATTTCACCACCTTTATACCCATTCCTTATTGAATCATCAGATGCAGGTCAGTTCTTGTTTCCAATGGTTTACCTGGTATTTCTTCGGCAATCAGCACACAGAAACACTGAAGGAACTCAATGGAGGGAAATAAACAGTCAATATCTCAAGCCAAAACCCTTCGTCTTGATGAAGGGCAAACACGAGGAAATCTGCAGATGCTGGAAATGCGTCTTGATGAAGGGTGTTGGCCTGAACCATTTCTCTCCATATGCGCTGCCAGATCCGCTGAGGTCCTCCAGTATTTTGTGTGTGCTGATCCTGATTTCCAGCAACGCGCAGTCCCTCTTGTATCTCCACCATTTCACCCAAGGCATAAAAAAGTAGTAAGGCCACATAATTTGAGACAACCTGGTGCATTTCTGAGAAAGAAGACAGATAGCACGTGAACAGGTGAATTAGAGCAGCAGGTAGCCAAGTAACCCCACAGTTCAGGAAGCTAGTGAGGTGATGCAGGGATCAGTGATATGCCCACATTTACTTACAATCTCTGAAATGACTGAGGATATTGCTGTCATGTAATGAAGACGGGTGGGAAACCATGGGATGAGTAGAGTTCAAAAAGTATTTGCAAAGGGATTGAGGTAGGTTAAATGAAATAGAACATTGAGTATAATATGAGGATATGTGAGTTACCTATATTGATAAGAATCGAAAAGCAGATTGTTACTGAATTGGTGAAGTCTATAATATGCTAGTGCTTCAAGTGCACTACAAGAGCATTATCATTGTAAAAGAAGAAAAAGCGAGCACTGAGTTACAGAAATAATTTATGAACACAAATTGAATATAGTGCTTCCATTTCTTCAAAGGGATGTCGAGTATATAATTTTTGAAAATCCCCACAACTGCATAAGGCTATTTAGAATCACACCTGAAATATGCACACAGTCCTGTTATCTTCATTCATGGATAGATATACTTGCTGCAGAGGTAGCACAATGGAGCACCCCCCAAGTTTATTCTAGGATTGTCCAAAGAGAAAAGGTTGAGCAGAATAGGAGTTTGGAAGGATAAGAGGTGACCTTGTTGAAACAGATACTGAGGCGGCTTGATAGAATCTAGAACGAGGAAGCACAATCACATGATAAGCTGCCAACCACTTACGAACTCAATGATGAAGGAATTCTTTTTCTGAAAGTGCTGGTAAGTCTTTGCAATTTTCTATTCCAAAGAGGCTGTGTCATCAAACACGTTCAGAGCAGAGAAAGACAATTCAATGCACCACAGGGGAGTTGAGAGTTATGGGTTCAGACAGGAAAATGGATTTGAGGCCAGCAATTCAATCAGACTTGATCTTACTGAATGCAGATAAGCTCAAAGAACCACATATCATATTCTTGCTCCCATTGCTTACATTTTTAGGTTCTGATTCATCATCACTGCAGACCCACATTGCATAGCCTGCATAGATTGCCAGATATTGAGCCTTGACAAGGGAAGATCACCCACACACATATTTGACTATCTTTGTAACACTCCCTCTCTTTTACAGGATAAGACTGCACACAGTCAAAAACAAGTAGTTGGCAGGAGTAGGCACATTTTCTTTACTATCGCCTCAATCTCTACTTTCCACAGGGATTGTTCCCTTTGTGATTCTCCTGTCCATTCATCTCTCCCCACTAACCTGCCTCCTGACACTTACTCCTATAAGCAGAACTATTACACCTACCCATTCACATTCTTGCTCACATTCATTCAGGGCCCCAAACAGTTCCTCAGGTGAGACAATACTTCACCTGTGAATCTGATGGGGCCATCAACTGTATCCAGTCCTCCCAATGCAGACTCCTCTATGTTGGTGTTAGCCACTTTGCTGAGTACCATTTCAACTCCAATCCCCATTCCCTTTCAGATATGTTGGCCCATGGCCTCCTCTACTGCCACAATGAGGCCATTCTCAGATTGGAGGAGCACCACCTCATATTCTGTCTGGATAGCCTCCAACCTGAAGGCATGAACTTCAATTTTTCTAAGCTTTTCATCCTTACTGTTCCCCTTTCTTTAAATCCCACTCTCTCTCCTCTTACCTCTTCTTTTCTTATCACCCCCAGTGCCCCTTCTCCTTCCCCTTCTCCCTTGATTGACTCCTCGCTTGTATCAGATTCCTTCTTCTCCAGCCTATCTACCTATCACCTCTCAGGTAGTTACTTCATCTCTCCTCCCACACCCACCTGGCTTTTGTGTGTTGCTTCACTACCTGCTAGCTTGTAGTCCTTCCCCTCCCCCACCTTCTTATTCTAGCTTCTTCCCTCCTCCTTTCCAGTCCTGATGAAGAGTCTCAGTCCAAAACATTGGCCGTTTACTTACCTCTCTAGATACTGCCTGACTTCCTCCAGCATTTCATATGTGTGGCTCTGGATTTCCAGCATCTGCAGATCTGCTTGTGTTTATCGTCATACCATACCACTCTTTATGGCCGACAAGCTGACAACTTGTAGAAGAAGTACCAAATGGAATAATTAACTCTGTTTCTTCCTGCATAGATGCTGCCCAAAATTCTAGTTATTTCCCTCATTTCCTTTCCTTAAACTGAGTATTTTTCTTTTATACCCAGATAACTAAAACATGCAGGATGAATGTCGGCTTAGTACAAACTTAGTAATGCAGACTGCCTGGAGTCAACACTAAACAAAGTAAAACAGATGGCTTGAATCTTAATTCACAGTAGCTGGGATTTGGGAGCAAGCTTCAAACCACCAGTCTCATACTTAGCATTAAAACTTGCCTTGAAATTGTAACTCTGAAGATGATTTTAAGATTATTCTGAGTTAACTGTATGTATATAAAACATTTCTTCATAGTCCTTGTTTTCTCAAGCATTGTCCATAATCAGTGATAAATAGTATCGATGTAAAAGGGAAAGCTGTCTTTCTAGAGTCAATATATTAAACAGCAGCCTTTAGATGAAATGTGCGGAGTTATGTGTTGTAAATCCAAAAACATAAAACTAATCAAAGATAGGAACATAGAGCCAGGAATAACGTACCTAGTTTTGATTTTACTTTAAGCGAGGCATACACATATGATGTCGTGGTGTTTCACATATAACCTGTAATGAACTGTGACACATCCTTGTGCATCCACCGCTTGAATCTTCGCAGCAGACTTCTGTAAACCTTGTGTGTCAATGGTATGACCACAGTAAGTGATGCATGTTTTAAAGAACTCACACCTGTTAAGTCGTGCTCTGAGCCCATAATCTTCTCATCTTTTTCACACTGTCTTGAGATTTTGGAGATGTTCCTTGTCATCCTTACCAGTAACAATGATGTCATCGAGGTAACACTGAGTGCCTGGGCAGCCTTGCAGTATCTAGTCCATAACTTTCTACAAGAGTGCAGGTGCAGACGCCACTGCGAAAATAAGCTGATTGTAGCAATAAAGCCCTTTCTGAGTGCTTATGCTGAAAAAAACACTCTGTACTCTTTTTCCATCTTCATCTGTAGGTAGGCCTCAGCTAAGTCCATTTTGCTGAAGTGTTTTCCTCCCGAAAGGTTTGCAAAGATATTGATCTACTTTCAGTAGCTTAAAATCACCTCAAATCCTAATAGATTTATTCTTCTTGACTACTGGAACCACTGGCATTGGCCATAAGCACCACTCAAACTTGGGAAGAATTCTTTCAGCCTCCATGCGATCTAGCTTACTGGCTACTTTATCATGGATGCTACAAAGGATTGGATGGACTTTGTAAAACTTGGGTGTGGCATTTTCCCACTATTTTACCCTTGACATGTTTGAGTTTTCCATTCCCATCCTTAACAGTGCTATGGCATCATCTTTAATATCCTTTCAGTTGGCTCTGTTGCAGGGGATGTGGCATGCAAATGATGGATGGATCTCCAATCAAGTTGAAGTTGTCTCAGACACTGACTGGCCCTCCTGTTTTTACCACATATAACCCAATGTGGCTTGTTCGTTGTCTTATTTCATTGTTACGAATGTTATTCCCACAGGAGACATCATTTCTCCAGTATAAGTTTTTAAGCTGGACATCTGCAGGCTTAAGTTCAGTACCTTTGAAAAGCTGTTCAAACTCATTGTGTGGATTGGCTGCAACAGCTGAGCCAGTATTCAATTCCATTTAATTTGCTGCTCACCTCTGGTGTAAGCCATATTGCTTGTACATTATGTAACGCACTGTAAGGTTTCACTGCTAATGTAATGGCCTCTCTAATGTTTCACTGCTAAGGTAATGGTTTCTCTGTAGCAGTAATGTTTGGATTATAACTAGAGATAACGGGGCCTTTGCAATGTATGCTAGCCAATGAGAGGCATGTTGTTTTCTTGCAGGTCTGGGAGCAGGGATTTTGCGGTCTTTTGTCGGTGAGAGATGAAGAGAGAAGACGCAAGTGGACAGAGTTGGTAGACCACCGGATGGAGTAGACTTGGAGTGAGGGTCTGAAGGTCGGCAACGCTCTGAGGAAGTCAATGAGAAACGACTGGACAAAATCATGAGCTCCAACATGCACCTTAGACTGTCTCATTAAAATGTGCCCTTTTTCTTTATATTTCCTTTACTATAGTCATATCAAGACTTATAAAGTTCACTTGTTTAATTGCATATGGTGCACTGTCTGATATTTTGCAGTTTAGATTTATAACCAAGAAACACATCATGCAACATCCACACAAACAAGATTTCTCAGTTTGGCTGGGCCAGAGGCTGTCTTTCCCTATTCAAACGCATGCCGGCCAAACCTAAAGATTACAATAGTTAGTTTTCATGTTGTAAATCTCAAGGCTACTCAGTCCTGCGTCACTCTCATCATTATCAGATGTTTCATCAATGGCATGTGGATTAGTGTTTTTGTTTGAAACTGAAACTTGGGTTTTATCTTTTTCTCTTCCCTGTGCAGTTCGTTTACAGTTGTCTGCCCAACATGCTCTTTGTATGCATCCTAATTTGTTGCATTTTCTGCAAGTTTTGCCTTTAAACCTCCATTGGTCTGGTGTATGTGAGCTCTTGGCACAACAGTAACACAAATAATTTAGCCAGGCCAATTGCTGTGTAGACACTGCAATTCTATTCATGTTCACTTAGATTCATGACTGCAACTCAATTCCATCTATCTGCTATTTCTATTGGTAAAGCTATTTCAACTGTTCTTTTAAATGTAAATTGTGCTTCAGTTACGAGCTGTTTAAACTAAACAACCTCTCAGTGAATCATTAAGCCCATTACTGAACTGACTATGCTTGGACAACTTCTTGAATTCAAGCCCTGTACACTGAAGTGGGCTACCCTTCCTTTTGATTCCAATTATGAAACCTAAAGCATTTTGCAATCAAAAATGGTTTTGGTTCTAAATGTTCCAGCATTACCTTCATGATATCAGCAAAGCTCATTTCAGCTGGTTTGCTTTGAACCATCAAATTTCTAAACAAACTGATTACCTTTATACCCAATGCGCTCAGGAAAACTGGTACTGTACTTGTTTCTCATTGGCTATTCTGTTTGCTTTAAAATACTGCTTGATTCACTCAGTTTATAATATCCAGTTATCTCTTATCCAATCAAATGCATCTATCTTTCCAACATAGCCAACCATTTCTGCTTTTTTTAATTTATGTTCATTATCACCCAGTACTCACTATTTATGAACCTGTGAATTTGTCTATTTTCTGCTTTTAAATCAAACATCACCTTTTCTGACTAAGCACCTGCTGCACTGTTTTATTTCAACTGTTTCTCACTGTACTTTTTTAAAAAAACTCAAATGTCCCACTGAGCTTCAGTCATCTGAGTAGCCCACTGAGTAGTTATCTCAGATTATTTTAAAATTTACTTGTCACCACTGTTGTGTCCTGTAATTCCAAAACATAAAAACTCATTGAAAGGAAAATGTAGAGCGAGCAGTAAAGTGTCTATATTTTCGTTTTTACTTTAAGTGAGGATGTGTTTTACATATAACCTGTAATGAATTATTTAAACAAACAAAAATGCTTAATCAAACTATATATTTACAATATTACTAAAATATTAAATACATAACACATCTAAAAGGATATTTCTAAATCTTGGAGTTATGAATTCTAACCATGAATTTTGACAGAGTATGTATTCTGCCAAAAACCTTTGCATTAAAACCGACAACTTTTGCCAATTTCCAGACCATTGAAAGATCACCAGCTAAAAAAACTACCACATTGGGTAAATTTTTATGCACCTTGAAACAGATTTTAAGTTGAAAATAAATCATGAGATATAAAAGTCTTTGTGAAATTGTAACTCATCTGTGCAAATGACTACACTGAAGCAACTGGGCCAGAATAGTGCCCTCAATCAGCATACAATGCATATCTGGTATTGCTGCTGCAGAATTTAAAAGTGAGCATATGGGCTGAAGATAACACTTTGGTCTTGAATTGAAATGTGGATCTTTTTGAGAAGCAAAAAGCCATCACAATTGTAGGATATAGGTGTGGTCTGCAGAGTTGATCTACATCTTCTCGAATGGGCCAGATGTTTCTAGAAGTTCCAAGCAAGGCTTCCGTGCATTTTGAGAAGGGGAAGGGTGCAGCCAGCGGTTCTGATCTTTCCCTTGAGTGTCTGCGTGAGATGTGTGGTGACTGTCACTGTCTCCATCTTGCCAATTCTAGCTCAGACTTCCCACATGAAATGCTCTACTTAAAACAGCAGATTCTATTAACAGCTGCCACCTAAAGAGCTGCTGGCATGTTGGGATTTGCATCTGTAATTTTGTTCTAACATGATTCTTTTGTCCTAGTCTATTCCAGAAAACACCTTTCATGCAATTCAGCAAGAAATAAAACTCAAATTTCTAAGCAGTCTAATTTCATATATTCACATTTATATACATTCAATCGGAGTACAAAATGTATTTCCTCCTGCACCTACTCCTAAACAATTAATCTTTTTCTGAGATGGTGTCATTAAAAAAGCCAACGTGTAAATAACAAGTGAGTTCCACCATATTGAAAAGTGTTGTAATTGACACCATTTGATAAAATAAGGTATTGATTCCTAACCATCCCAGGAATGGGTCCTTCTTTAATGAAGTTCAAAGCAATTTCTGTGCAGACAAGATATGCTAATTTTATATTGTACAATTCACTCTGCAGTATGGTTATACCATTCAGACACACAGTGACTTATTGGGTCTGATAGCCTACTCCTGCTCCTATTTTCTTCTGTGTTCTGTATCCCGAGGAGTACTTTAATGAAGGTGGAAAAATAGTTGACAATTTGAGGAATATAAGGGTATGGAGAAATGGCGCAGAAGAGGATTTAAGGCCAGCACAGATCAGACACTAATTGATGGGGCCTGATGAGTTCTTACTCTAACTCCTATTATCATGTGTTCTTTTAGAATTGAATTTCATCTTGCATGATTCTATTTACTTAAGTTTAGATAATTAAAGCCACTTTATCAACAAAATGTTCACACTTATTCTTAAATTTCTCAAGGAAAAGAGCATTTTGATAGGCTCCATTGATTTCAGATCCCAAAGGAGATCAACACCTACTGCCACCATTCTCCTGAAAACACTCAGGTTTATTTTGACAGAAGTTGGTTGACATGTAGTTTTCACAAACATGCAATGCTGGATACTGCAAAATCATACAGAATTTCACATTTATAATTAAAACTACCATAAATCAAAATGCAAAAAGAGATTCAAATTCAGTACAGGTGTCTCCCCTTTACAAAGGTAGAGCATTCCTATGAAACCTTTCTTAAGCCAAAATGACGTAAAGTGAAGAGCCATTAATTTTTAAGGGAAAAATTTTCATAAAAGCAAAAATCCTCTTTGTTATGCGAAAACAGGTTACTAATGTAGGTCTTTTCTAAAAGCGAAGTGGCGTAAAGTGAACATTCGTAAAGCAGGGGACACCTGTATTTAAAATAGTGCTTGCATAACCTATATTCATACCCTGCGGACAGCTGTCAGAAAATCATCATGTATAGGGTGATGGGATGGTAGTGATGGTGTAGGGATGAGAAATACAGTAGTTCACATTGAGAAAATCAACAATGGAATTTGTTGTTTCAGGGGCTAACTTAGTAGGAACAGATGTAGAATCTGTGTTGCAATACAATCAAAATGAAGCATGACAAACCCACATGGAATCAGTGGGAGGGATTGTGGGAGGATTTGGGGTGTGGCATACCCAGTTCTGACAGCTGGTCTCTACACCACCAAGCAAGCAAAAAGCCCCTTAAGTTATACATAGTTCAGAGAGGAACAAGGAAATGCTCACTGCCATGATCACTGAGAAAGTCCATGAAGTTTCAAAGATGGAAACTTCACTCCACAAATCAATACCAGATTAGTTAACCATTCATGATTAAATTATTTGTTTCTGAAATTAGCTGCCTGGACCTGCATCTGGTTTTGCTTCAGCACATTACATAGGCACTCTTACTGTAATTACTAAAATCCTATGTTGCATCTCACATAAAAAATGATAAATGGATAATCATATGTCTTATTGAGTGCGGATATATTACTACTTAGCCTTTAAACGATAGTATGAAATTCTTTCAGTTACATTGTCCTTCAGTAGTATCGAAAGAAGAATAAATTCAAAAGATGAATATCCAGTCTACAGATTATTCTATTTATAGTGTTAAATCAGGAAAAATATTTGATCTTAAAAAGGATGCCAGTGCACAAATTATGTGCCACAGAGTAACAAATCTGTGACTACGTTATGATCCAAATCCATACTATTAAGGAGTCATTGATTAGCAGGAATGAAAGGAGATAAGTAAAATTGACCATGGATATTTTGCACAGCTGATTTTTCCTGCAATCTTTGCTCTTCACTTTCCTTTGAAGGTCTGGTTTGGTTTGTATAAGTTAACCTTGCAATCAAGGCTCAGTGCTACAGAATTTTCTTCTGCAATTGGAGAATTAGTGACTCCACCGGAATGAACATTGTAACTTTTTGTGAGTTAGGTGATGAATAATATTAGTATTTGTGGTGAACTACGTGTGCCTGTCTGGACACGTCCCCTGCTGACTGCTCCTGTGGCTCCTCCCACAGGCCCCTGTATAAAGGCGATCTGAGGCCTATGCTCGGCCTCAGTCTCCAGGACGTAGTATGATGGTCACTCACTTCTGGCTCCTTCTTCCAGTCAATAAAAGCCGATATCTCGCCTTACGTCTCAGAGTGAGTTATTGATGGTGCATCAGTATTCATGCACCATGATTTCTGGTTTAATAGCAAAACCTACAAAATTATCAAGCTTTTAAAAAATTTCCACTAATATAATTGAAATAAAATAATGGTGCAAATTTAGAAGATAAATTGAAAATTATTGCTCTACAGGAAATTCAACCGAAAGAAAACAATATTTTCAGGGGAAGTTAATCAGAATGAGCTCCTTACAATTGGAACACAGTTCATTCTTTAGATACTGATTTAACATCTGCAGCAATTATCTCCACTTCACATTATGCTGGATGTGATATGCAGTATATATTTTATATCTCCAATATTATGGTTTTATAGAGTGCACAATATAAAGTCTAAAGCTTCTAAATAAATAAAATTGAGGAATGCACTTTGATTCGCCAGCATTCTTTTCTTGCAGTGATGGTAGTAAGAGACTACATGCAGTGTGTATACCCAGCAATGATAAAGAACCACTAACATATCTCCAAGTCATGATGGTGCATGACTCGGAGGGGAACGCGTATGCAGTAGTGCTCCCATGCATATGCTGCCCTTGAGTTTATTGCTGGCAGAAACTGCAGAATAAGGCAGGTGAGTTACTGCAGCGCACTTTGTAGTTGCTATGCACTGCATCCACTGTGATCTCGTGTTGAAGGGAATCAGTGCCCATTGTGACTGATATGGTGACAGGCAAATATTTTGCTTTGCCTGAATGGTGTGGAACTTCAAGAGTTGTTGGTGCTGCGCTCATTAGGTGTCATTTCACCTTCTTGTTTCCCACCATGCAGGGACCCAAATAAGTGATTCACTTGTGTTTCTTTCAGTCTAGTCTACTGCATTCTGTATTCCCCATGTGGCCTCTTTTAAATTAGAGAAAGCAACTGCAGACTGGTTGATCAGAGTACTATATTCAGTCTACAGGGGTGACACTGAGCTTCTAGTCACCTGCCACTTTAATTCACTATCTCACTCTGACCTCTGTCCGTGGCCTCCTGCCCCATTACAGTGAGGCCCAGTGTAAGCTCAAGGAACAACACCTTACTTTTCATCCAACCATGTTGCAGGGCTTAATACTGAATTCTCCATCGTGTCCTAGTTGGCTTCACTATAATGCTCAGTTTAACAACATTAGCAACACACTACCCAGCCAAAGGAACTTAACTGTTCATTCAATGCCTACATCATTTCACCCTATTGCAGACATTCCTTTTGTGCCTTCCCTCACCTTCTCTGTTACATACACCAAAATGCCATCTCTGTCAGTCTGATTGAGGGTTCTTCAACTCAAAATGTTAACTGCTTTCTCTTTCCACAGAAGCTGCCTGATCTGCTGAGTTCTTTCAGCATTTCGGCTTCTGTTCTATAATGTGAGTGCATATCGAGTTCATAATGAACTTTTACATGATTGACTTGCTCCAAGCTGGATAAAAACATAGGAACATATGAAATAAGAGCAGAAATAGGCTATCTGGCCCATTGAGTCTGCTCCACCATTCAATAAGATCATGGCTGATCTGGCCATGGACTCATCTCCACCTACCTGACTTTTCCCCATAACCCTTAATTCCCTTACTGTGTAAAAACCTATCAAACTGTTTCTTAAATATATTTAGTGAAGAAGCCTCAACTGCTTCCCTGGGCAGAGAATTCCACAGATTCACCACTCTCTGGGAAAAACAGTTTCTCCTCATCTCCATCCTAAATCTTCTCCCCTGAATCTTGAGGTAATGTCCCCTAGTTCTAGTCTCACCTCCCAATGGAAACATCTTCCCTACTTCTATCTTATGTATCCCTCACAAAATGTTGTATGTTTCTATACGATCCCCTCTCATTCTTCTGAACTCCAGAGAGTATAGTCCCACGTGACACAATCCCTCCTCATAGGTTAATCCCTTCATCCCTCGAATCAACCTAGTGAACCTCCACTGCACTGCTTCCAAAGCCAATATATCCTTCCTCAAGTATGGAGACCAGAAATGCACACAGTACTCCAGGTGCGGTCTCACCAGTACCCTGTATAGTTGCAGTATGACCTCCCTGCTCTTGAATTCAATCCCTCTAGCAATGAAGGCCTTCTTAATAACCTGTTGTAGCTGCGAGCCCACTTCTGCGATTCACGCACAAGCACTCCTAAGTCCCTCGGCACAACAGCGTTCTGCTATCTTTCACTATTTAAATAATAATCTGCTCTTCTATTATTCCTTTCAAAGTGCATGATCTCGCCTTTATCAATGTTCTATTTCATCTGCCAGACATTGGCCCACTTACTTAACCTATCTACCTCCCCCTGCAGACTCTCCACATCCTCTGTACAATTTGCTTTTCCACTCAGTTTAGTGTCATCAGCAAATTTTGCTATGCTACACTCAGTCCCCTCTTCCAAATCATCAATGTAAATGGTAAACAGCTGCGGGCCCAGCACCGCCCCCTGCAGCACCCCACTCACCACTGACTGCCAACCGGAGAAACACCCATTTATACCAACTCTCTGCCTTCTATCAGTTAACCAATCCACTATCCATGCCAATACACTTCCTCTGATTCTAGACATCCATATCTTATTTATAAGTCTCTTGTGCAGCACCTTATCGAACGCCTTCCGGAAATCCAAGTATATGACATCCATCTGTTCCCGCCTATCCACTGCACTCATTATGTCCTCAAAGAACTCCAGTAAGTTTGTCAAACAGGACCTGCCCTTTCTGAATCTATGCTGTGTCTGTCTAATGGAACCCCTCCTTTCTAAATGCTTCGCTATTTCTTCCTTAATGACAGCTTCAAGCATTTTCCTGACTACAGATGTTAAGCTAACTGGCCTATAGTTGCCCGTCTTTTGCCTACATCCTTTTTAAAAAAGTGGCATACATTTGCTGTCTTCCAATCCACCGGGACCTGCCCAGAGTCTAGAGAGTTTTGATAAATGATTACTAATGTGTCTACTATGATTTCTGCCAATTCCTTCAGCACCCTGGGATGCATTCCATCAGGACCAGGGGACTTAACTACCTTCAGGCCCTCTAGTTTGCTCATCACTATCTCTTTAGTGACAGTGATTTTATCGAGGTCCTCACCTCCCATTTCGTCCATACCATCCTTCTTTGACATATTAGATGTGTCCTCCACTGTGAAGATCGAAACAAAATAGTCTTTCAATGCCTCAGCCATTTCCTTATCACCCAATATCAATTTCCCCTCTCGTCTTCCAAGGGACCTACACTGACTTTGCCCTCATCCGCTTTATATATTTATAAAAACTTTTGCTATCTGTTTTTATATTTTGTGCTAGTTTACTTTCATACTCTATCTTTCCTTTCCTTATTTCTTGTTTAGTTGTTCTCTGTTGTTTTTTAAAGCTTTCCCAATCCTCCAGTCTCCCACTACTCTTTGCGACTTTGTACACGAGCTTTTAATTTGATACTGTCTTTTATTTCCTTACCAAGGCTGGCTCCTCCACACTTACTGTCCTTACTTTTGACTGGAATAAACTTTTGGTGAACACTGTGAAAAATCTCTTTGAAAGTATTGCACTGTTCTTCAAATGTCCTACCAAATAGCCTTTGCTGCCAATCCACATTAGCCAACTCCTCCCTCATCCTGTTGTAGTCTCCTTTATTCAAGCATAATACACTAGTTTTAGATCTAACTATTTCATCCTCCATCTGAATGCAAAATTCAATCAAACTATGATCACTCTTTCCAAGAGGAACCCTGACTACAAGATCATTAATCTTACCTGTCTCATTGCACAGGACTAGATCTAAGATAGCACTTTCCCTTGTAGGTTCACTAACATGCTGCTGAAGAAAGCCATCATGGATGTATTCTATTAAGTCGTCCTCAAGACTTCCTTGACCAACCTGATTCACCCAATCTATGTGGAAGTTAAAATCCCCCATGACAACTGCCATTCCGTTTCTACAAGCCTCAGTTATTTCTTGGTTAATTGAATATTCTCTACTTGAATGTATGAGTGCAGTTTTAAGCTGTGTCTTTCTAACAGATACCATTTTATTAAAAACTATGTTATAGCATAGCTTTGGTCTACCAACTGATAGTCTTACCATAACAGGTACACAAATTTTCTTCCTTTTACCCAGGCAGGTTAAATAGCACATAAGCTAAAACTGGATACAATAAAACTGATTTCACACTCTCTGTACTCATCAGAAGCAACATTTTTCTTTGAAACAGAATATTATAAGGGGTTTCGACAAGGTAAACGCAGAAAATAATTTCCATGTGTTTGCAGGTCAATAGTGAGAGACTGTGTTTAAAATTCACCAAAACAGCAAAGTAAGAAGCTTGTGGAAATCTCTAGTCAGTTCAGAAATAATGGTGGAAGAAGAATCCATTGCCTTTAAGTCTAGGAAATTATCATCAAACAGGTCATCTTTTTAAAGCACTGGCATGTCCAGGATGAACTGAGTACTCTAGCTCAGCTGCATTATACACAATGGAGAGAACCAATACATAAACCCCAAAGAACAGGGAAAATGTGGTGTAAATCTGTGAATCCTTGGATGATAAAGGGAGCATTTTTGATGGGCTGCTTTTCAGTGAACACGCAGCTTGAACTCACTTAACATCATCACTGAAACAATTATGTGATGGACAGGGCATTGGAGCACATACATAATGCAGCTGAGGGCGAAGCATTCAACCCATCCTAAATATGGTAGCATTTAGAAAGAATGAACAACTTGGTCATAACTAAAAACTGCTGCAGTTGTTGGTCAAGAAACTGCCTTCTGCTGTGGCACTCTCCCAAAATTGAGGCTGATTAGTTTACACTCTAATTTTGAGAGATCCAATGTGACTGGATGCTACAGTGGGGACCACATGTGAGGCAGAGAGAAAGAACTGAATTGACTTTATTTCTTACATCCTTCACACTCATGAGTAAATATCTTTATGATATGTCTCCGTCTAAATGTGTGCTGGTGGAGTGGTGCTGGCCGTCTACTGTTTATGCTCTGTGGAACTCAGAGTTCATGACACCAGTCCAAATGTGCTTTGTCCATATCGAGTGGTTTGGGGCCAGAAATTTCCAAAAGTCAACATAGATATGGCGTTTTTTTCCATGTGTACACACTTGAATTTTTTTGTCCACCATATACTACAGCAGAATTAGGAACGTTAGAACTGTAGTGGGAGTCTAATGTGAGGTACATGAACAACATGATGCATCAAACAAAGCAAACCAAGTGTAATTAGACCCTCAATATTGGGGATGTTGGCCTGGGAGAGGCACTAGAATTTGTTCACTTATTCTTTCAGTGAATTGCGAAGATTTTGCAGAAGCAATATTTGTGCTACACCCAAAGTACTGGTCTTCAAATAGTATCATTGAATAAAGACTGTGTTGGCATATTGAACTTGTGATGGAAATGTGCCTCTGCCAAGAGGAAACTCCTAAAATATGGGAGGTGGTGTACATTCTCCTGTTTCACTGTGAACCTTCATTGCCAGAGAGCAGTCAAGGAAGAAGTACACCCTCAGATTGCACAGAAGTGAGTACAAATGCAGATCAGTCACCAAAAACTGGAGCTTTCAACCCAATACGGAGGTGGGGGGGGGGGGGGTCCATCATCTCACTTTGTGAAAGGGAAAAAGTGTGATCCAAGGGTCATTCCTTTCAGTCATAAACAAGTGCACTTACAGTACAACCTAACCCATGGAGATCATCCCCAAATGGGAGAAATCACAAATAAATGCATGCAGTTTGACTTTCACATATTCACAATGTCAGTTATGCATGTTACAAATAAACTTCCCTGTAGATCCTCAAACCTCCATGTTATTTTAGCTGAATGAATGGCTAACCAAATGACATATACAGGAAGAAATAATGAAACAAAAGCTAAATGCTAATATCTCGTAAGTTTGTGATCAACATGACTTTGGATGGGACATATATCAACAGACCAAAAAATAGGTACAGTTTAAAAGTAATTCACTTGCATTCAAAGACATCAAAAAAAAACACAGGTTATAAAATATGATCAGGGTGACCAAGGATGGGAGCTCAACATCCAGGTATATTCAATATTCAGCAGGGATAGACAGGAAAGAAAAGGAGGTGGGGTAGCATTGCTGGTTAGAGAGGAGATTAACGCAATGGAAAGGAAGGACATTAGCCTGGAGGATGTGGAATCGATATGGGTAGAGATGCATAACACTAAGGGGCAGAAAACGCTGGTGGGAGTTGTGTACAGGCCACCTAACAGTAGTAGTGAGGTTGGGGATGGCATTAAACAGGAAATTAGAAATGCGTGCAATAAAGGAACAGTAGTTATAATGGGTGACTTCAATCTACATATAGATTGGGTGAACCAAATTGTTAAGGGTGCTGAGGAAGAGGATTTCTTGGAATGTATACGGGATGGTTTTCTGAACCAACATGTCGAGGAACCAACTAGAGAGTAGGCCATTCTAGATTGTGTATTGAGCAATGAGGAAGGGTTAGTTAGCAATCTTGTTATGCGAGGCCCCTTGGGTAAGAGTGACCATAATATGGTGGAATTCTTCATTAAGATGGAGAGTGACATAGTTAATAAAGAAACAAAGGTTCTGAACTTAAAGAAGGGTAACTTTGAAGGTATGAGACGTGAATTAGCAATGGATATGCAATGGCAAGCATTTAAAGATCGTACGGATGAACTACAACAATTGTTCATCCCAGTTTGGCAAAAGAATAAACCAGGGAAGGTAGTGCACCCATGGCTGACAAGGGAAATTAGGGATAGTATCAAGTCCAAAGAAGAAACATATAAATTAGCAAAAAAAAGCTGCACACCTGAGGACTGGGAGAAATTCAGAGACCAGCAGAGGAGGACAAAGGGCTTAATTAGGAAAGGGAAAAAGATTATGAGAGAAAGCTGGCAGGGAACATAAAAACTGACTGTAAAAGCTTTTATAGATACGTGAAAAGAAAAAGATTGGTCAAGACAAATGTAGGTCCTTTACAGTCAGAAACAGGTGAATTGATCATAGGGAACAAAGACATGGCAGACCAATTGAATAACTACTTTGGTTCTGTCCTCACTAAGGAGGAAATAAATAATCTTCCGGAAATAGTAAGGGACCGAGGGTCTAGTGCGATGGAGGAACTGAGGGAAATACATGTTAGTAGGGAAGTGGTATTAGGTAAATTGAAGGGATTAAAGGCAGATAAATCCCCAGGGCCAGATGGTCTGCTTAAGGAAGTAGCCCAAGAAATAGTGGATGCATTAGTGATAATTTTTCAAAACTCCTTAGATTCTGGATTAGTTCCTGAGGACTGGAGGGTGGCTAATGTAACCCCACTTTTTAAAAAAGGAGGGAGAGAGAAACTGGGGAATTATAGACAGGTTAGTCTGACATCAGTGGTGGGGAAAATGCTAGAGTCGGTTATCAAAGATGTGATAACAGCACATTTCGAAAGAGGTGAAATCATCGGACAAAGTCAGCATGGATTTGTGAAAGGAAAATCATGTCTGACGAATCTTACAGAATTTTTTGAAGATGTAACTAGTAGAGTGGATAGGGGAGAGCCAGTGGATGTGGCATATTTAGATTTTCAAAAGGCTTTTGACAAGGTCCCACACAGGAGATTAGTGTGCAAACTTAAAGCACACAGTATTGGGGGTATGGTATTGATGTAGATAGAAAATTGGTTGGCAGACAGGAAGCAAAGAGTGGGAGTAAACGGGACCTTTTCAGAATGGCAGACAGTGACTAGTGGGGTACCGCAAGGCTCAGTGCTGGGACCCAGTTACTTACCATATATATTAATGATTTAGACGAGGGAATTAAATGCAGCATCTCCAAGTTTGCGGATGACACGAAGCTGGGCAGCAGTGTTAGCTGTGAGGAGGATGCTAAGAGGATGCAGGGTGACTTGGATAGGTTAGGTGAGTGGGCAAATTCATGGCAGATTCAATTTAATGTGGATAAATGTGAGGTTATCCATTTTGGTTGCAAGAACAGGAAAACAGATTATTATCTGAACAGTGGCCGATTAGGAAAAGGGGAGATGCAACGAGACCTGGGTGTCATTGTACACCAGTCACTGAAGGTGGGCATGCAGGTACAGCAGGCGGTGAAAAAGGCAAATGGTATGTTGGCAATCATAGCAAAAGGATTTGAGTACAGGAGCAGGGAGGTTCTACTGCAGTTGTACAAGGCCTTGGTGAGACCGCACCAAGAATATTGTGTGCAGTTTTGGTCCCCTAATCTGAGGAAAGACATTCTTGCCATAGAGGGAGTACAGAGAAGGTTCACCAGATTGATTCCTGGAATGGCAGGGCTTTCATATGAAGAAAGACTGGATCGACTAGGCTTATACTCACTGGAATTTAGAAGATTGAGGGGGGATCTTATTGAAGTGTATAAAATTCTAAAGGGATTGGACAGGCTAGATGCAGGAAGATTGTTTCCGATGTTGGGGAAGTCCAGAATGAGGGGTCACAGTTTAAGGATAAAGGGGAAGCCTTTTAGGACCGAGATGAGGAAAAACTTCTTCACACAGAGAGTGGTGAATCTGTGGAATTCTCTGCCACAGGAAACAGTTGAGGCCGGTTCATTGGCTATATTTAAGAGGAAGTTAGATATGGCCCTTGTGGCTAAAGGGATCGGGGGTATGGAGAGAAAGCAGGTACAGGGTTCTGAGTTGGATGATCAGCCATGATCATACTGAATGGCGGTGCTGGCTCGAAGGGCTGAATGGCCTACTCCTGCACCTATTTTCTATGTTTCTATCACTCCCTTGGAACCTCTTGAGAAACTGGCCTCATGTAAATTTGAAATAAAACAGAAAAATGGATTTTGGCTTCTAAACTTTGAAATAATGGACTTTGAGAATGGAACCAGGAAGAAGATGGGTAAGTTAAGGGCTGGGAAGAGCTCACATTTGACAGAAATATTGAGTGGAGTTTCCTAGAGAATGTGACAAATAATGTGTTTTGGAAACCAAATTAGAATCTGGTCAGATTTTGAGACAAACCAGTGACGACAACTGGCTCTGAAGAGACAGCAAAATGAATTGGACATATACTTTGTAGGATGAAGCAGTAACAGGTAAAACAAAATAGGAAAGTTGATAAATTAACTATCATGCAGAGAAGGGGAAAAAGAGCAGACTTGCATGCCGCAAAAGGCAAGAGAAAAATGGACAATCCAATGCATGCAGTATATTGCAAAGGAAGTATTTTTTTGAAGCCCAGTAAAACAAGGAAACTGATTTTCACAGTGAGGTTCCACAAACAACAAAATGGCCAGTAAATCAGTTTTTGTGATGATTGGCTTTAGTAGAGTTGATGTTCAACCATAACAGCTGTCAACAATGCAGGAAGAATGCTGTCAAACCAGTAAAATTCAAAGTCAGAGGAAATCATGATCAATCTGTACAGTGTTATGGTCAGACCACACAACGACTGCATCTTCTTCTGGGTAGAATGGCACAATAGAGGCATTCCATTCCTAAAGGCAGTGTAGGCAGAAACTAAGAGTTGCACAAGAGAAGTAAAATTCCATGGAACTATTGGTGATGGGTTTAAAATCTTAGAAGTAGTGAGATTTAATCATGAGGATAATTTCAAATTTGAGGTATTTGACAGAACAGGAAGAAGCAAGGACAAGGATAGCTGATTCTATCAGGGCTGAAGTACCAGCATCCAGCAAGAGTCCATACCAATAAACTGATTCCAACTGCACAGAAGCTGAGATGTGGAAAAGATGGGCAATTCTGTGAAGGAGATGGCTCAGAATCAATTATCACCGACATATGTCGAGAAATTTGTTGTTTTAGATACTTTATCTTCCACACTGAAACAATCTTCCTAGATTCCCAGAGGAGTAGATAGGCAGACAGATTCTGGAAAGGTGTAATAATAACAAGATTGTCGTAGTGGGAGATTTTAATTTCCCAAATATTGCTTAGCAGCTCCCTAGAGCAAGGGGTTTAGATGGGGTGGAGTTTGTTAGGTGTGTTCAGGAAGGTTTCTTGACACAATATTGTGATAAGCCTACAAGAGGAGAGGCTGTACTTGATCTGATACTGGGAAAAGAACATGGTCAGGTGTCAGATCCCTCAGTGGTAGAGCATTTTGGAGATAGTGATCACAATTCTGTCTCCTTTATCATAGCATTGGAGAGGGATAGGAATCGACAAGTTAGGAAAGTGCTTAAATGGAGGAAGGGGAAATATGAAGCTATCAGGCTGCAACTTGGAAGCATAAATTGAGAACAGATGTTCTCAGGGAAATGTATGACAGAAATGTGGCAAATGATCAGGGGATATTCGCATAAGTACATTCCAATGAGACAGGGAAAGGATGGTAGGGTACAGGAACAGTTATGTACAAAGGCAGTTGAAAATCTAGTCAAGAAGAAAAGTAAAGCTTGCAACACACACAAAATGCTGGTGGAACACAGCAGGCCAGGCAGCATCTATAAGGAGAAGCACTGTCAACGTTTTGGGCCGAGACCCTTCATCAGGATTAACTGAAAGGAGAGATACTAAGAGAATTGAAAGTAGTGGGGGGAGGGGGAAATGTGAAATGATAGGAGAAGACCGGAGGTGGTGGGATGAAGCTAAGAGCTGGAAAGGTGATTGGCGAAAGTGATACAGAGCTGGAGAAGGGAAAGGATCATGGGACGGGAGGCCTCAGGAGAAAGAAAGTGGGGGGGAAGCACCAGAGGGAGATGGAGAATAAGCACAGTGAAAAACTTGCGAAAGGTTCAAAAACCTAGGTAATGACAGAAATCTAGAAGATTATAAGGCTAGCTGGAAGGAGCTTAAGAATGAAATTAGGAGAGCCAGAAGGGGTCATGAAAAAGCCTTGGCAAGCAGAATTACGGAAAACACCAAGGCATTCTACAAGTATGTGAAGAGCAAGAGGATAAGACGTGAGAGAATAGGACCAATCAAGTGTGACAGTGGAAAAGTGTGCATGGAATCAGAGGAGATAGTAGAGGCACTTAATAAATACTTTGCTTCAGTATTCACTATGGAAAAGGATCTTGGCATTTGAAGGTATGACTTCCAGCAGATTGGAAAGCTTGAGCATATAGACATTAAGAAAAAGGATGTGCTGGAACTTTTGCAATGCATTGAGTTGGATAAGTTGCCAGGACCAGATGAGATGTACGCCAGGCTGCTGTGGAAGGTGAGGGAGGAGATTATGAAGCCTCTAGCAATGATCATCATCAATGGGGACGGGAGAGGTTTCGGAGGATTGGAGGGTTACGGATGTTGTTCCCCTATTCAAGAAAGGGAGTAGACATAGCCCAGGAAATTATAGACCAGTGAGTCTTACTTCAGTGGTTGGCAAGTTGATGGAGAAGATCCTGAGAGGCAAGATTTATGAACATTTGGAGAGGCATAATATGTCAACATGGCTTTGTCAAAGGCAGGTCGTGCCCTACGAGCCTGATTGAACTTTTTGAGAATGTGACTAAACACATTGATGATGATAGAGCAGTAGATGTAGTGATATGGATTTCAATAAGGCATTTGATAAGGTTTATTGAGAAAGTAAGGAGGCATGAGGACCTTGCTTTGTGGATCCAGAATTCGTTTGCTCACAGAAGGCAAAGAGTGGTTGTAGATGGGTCATATTCTGCATGGTGGTAGGTGACCAGTGGTGTGCCTCAGGGATCTGTTCTGGGACTCCTACGCTTTGTGATTTTTAACAATAACCTAGATGTGGAAGTGAAGGGATGAGTTAGTAAATTTGCTGATGACACAAAGGTTGGGGGCGTTGTGGATAGTGTGGAGGGCTGTCAGAGGTTACAGCTTGACAATGATAGGATGCAAAACTGGGCTGAGAAGTGGCAGATGGAGTTCAACCCAGGTAAGTGTGAGGTGGTTTATTTTGGTAGGTCAAATATAATGGCAGAATATAGTATTAATGGTAAGACTCTTGGCAGTGTGGAGGATCAGAGGGATCTTGGGGTCCAAGTCCACAGGACACTCAAAGCTGCTGCGCAGGTTGACTCTGTGGTTAAGAAGGCATATGGTGCATTGGCCTTCATCGACTGTGGGACTGAGTTTAAGAGCCGAGAGGTAATGCTGTGGCTATATAGGACCCTGGTCAGACCCCACCTGGAGTACTGTGCTCAGTTCTGGTCACCTCACTACAGGAAGGATGTGGAAACTTTAGAAAGGGTGCAGAGGAGATTTACAAGGATGTTGCCTGGATTGGGGAGCATGCCTTATGAGAATAGGTTGAGTGAACTTGGCCTTTTCTCCTTGGAGCGGTGGAGGATGAGAGGTGACCTGATAGAGGTGTATAAGATGATGAGAGGCATTGATCGTGTGGATAGTCAGAGGCTTTTTCCCAGGGCTGAAATGGCTAGCACAAGAGGGCACAGTTTTAAGGTGCTTGGGAGTATGTACAGAGGAGATGTCAGGGCTAAATTTTATATGCAGAGAGTGATGAGTGCATGGAATGGGCTGCCGGCGATGGTGGTTGAGGCGGATACGATAGGGTCTTTTAAGAGAATCCTGGATAGGTACATGGAGCTTAGAAAATTAGAGGGCTATGGGTAACCCAAGGTTTTTTCTAAAGTAAGTACATGTTCAGCACAGCACTGTTGGCTGAAGGGCCTGTATTGTGCTGTAGGTTTTCTATATTTCTATGTTTTTTTCCCCAAAAAATTTTCATCTCTAGAATCAGAAACAGGTTTGTTATTATTAACGTGTGTCATGAAATTTGTTGTTCTGTGGCAGTAGTATAGTGCAAGATATAAAAACGATTCAAAATGGAAATAGATACATACATACATATTGCAAAAAGGGGAATAGTGAGGTATAGTGTTCATGGCTTCATGGACTGTGTATGAATCTGATAGCATAGGTGAAACAGTTATCCCTAAAATGTTGGGTGTGGGTCTTCAGGCTCCTTTAGTTCATTCCTGATGACGATAATGAAAAGAGGGCATGTCCCAAATAGTGAAGGTTCTTAATGATGGATGCCACCTTCTTGAGAAACTGTCTTTTGAAGATGTCTTCAATGGTGAGGAGGTCTGTATCATGATGGAGCTGAACATGGGATCAGAACCTCAGATCAAGATTGAGTAAAATACTGATTTTGTGAATACTTTTCTTCAGTCTGAAACCGTTGCAGGGATGATGGGTGGAGCTGATGGTGCATGTCCAAATTTTGTGCTGGGAACAGAAGAAGACTTTGGTTGTGATATTCCAATGGAGGAAACTGCTGCTGCTGATCCAAGATTGGAATCACTTCCGACTATCAATCACTTTATGATCCTGATGTGATTTCCACATCAGAAGAGTGAGACATGCATCATTTTATATCCATGTCAATCATTCATATGATGTAATTTCTAGAATTAGAATCAGATTTATCATCAGTGTCATACTGTACATATATCACAAAATTTGTTTTGTGGCAGGCATAAAACTACTAAGGCACTAACTAGATAGCGCAAAAAGAGGAGTAGTAATGTTGTGTTCATGGGTTCATAGACTATTCAGAAATCTGATGACAAAGTGGAAAAAACTGTTCCTAAATCATTAAGCTTTGGCTTTCAGGCTCCTGTATCTCCGCCCCAAAGGTGGAAATGAAAAGATGGCACGTGCTGCATTGGGAAGGTCCGTAACAATGAATGCCATCTCCCTGAGGCACCAACTTTTTGAAAAGGGAACTGTTGTATCCATGATGGAGCTGGTGGTGTTAATGACCCTTTCTTTCCAGTGCATTGGAGCCTCCACACCAGCCAATGATGTAACCAGTCAAAATTCTACTCATTGCTCAACTGTAGAAATTTTCTAGAGTCTTTAGTGACATACCAAATATCTCAAACTCCTAATGAAACAGTCACTGGCATGCCTTCTTCATGATGGCATCAATGTGTTGGGCCCAGAATAGACTCTCTGTCTTGTTGATGCCCAGGAACTTGATGCTTTTTCTCCTGACTTCCCCTTCTTGAAGTCCACAATCAATTCCTTGGTCGTGCTGATGTTGTTGTTATGATACCACTCAACCAACCAGTCTATCTTGTTTCTGTACGTCTCCTCACTTCCATTTGAGATTCTGCCAACAAGAATGTTATCAGCAATTTTTTAGATGGCAGTTCAGCTGTGCCTAGCCAGACAATCATGGGTGTAGGCATGCATCCTTGAGGTGTCCCAGCAAGCTGGGATGTTTTTGCAGATCCGCACTGACTGTGGTCTCCCAATGAGGAAGTCATGGATCCAGCTGCAGAAGGAGGTACAGATGCCAAACTCTGAAACTTGTTGAATAGTACTGAGGGGGATCCACTTACATTTTCTTCCCAGTATTGTCAGTCCTGATCCTTGAAACTTCCTCCTGAACCTAAGCCTCCTCCCTGGTCTGCTGCTCCCAATTCCCCCTCCACCTTCAGCACACTACCACTCTGTTCCAGTAATACACCCTCAGCCCTACATGGACACAAATCTTAAATGCTGCTGATTCTCTCCCCAACTTACAGTGCTGGTGTAATTCAAATTAAATTGTAATTTGAAATGCTAGAGTTAAAATGTGAAATAGTACTTAATCGGAAGTGGTAGCTATGTTGGTGACAGGAGCTAAAACCATACAATCACTGCAGCCTCTTGTATGTCTAACAAAACAGTGCATCACTCTTTGATTGAAAAATGTAAATTTACACCTGAACTAGCTAAAATCTTCAGTAATATTCTTAAATCTGCACCATGATCCCCTCACTTTCATCCTTGCCACTAGAACTATGAGATTGATGGTCAGTGCCACGAATAATCTTCGTCACTTTTGGTTCAAAATATGGATTTTAATCAAAGCAAGCGAAACTGCTCATGTAATCAAAAGGAAGCAGCATTCACCCCTAATTATGCTCTTTATTTTTCCCCTTAAATTAGATTCTGGTTTTGATTCACAGGTCGTTGAGTGTCTGTATTCTTGCATGCAACTGGATGGAAATAAGTGGGTGGAGAAGCCTCAGGACTTCATTATAGATAACAAGTTAAATAGCTAAAATAGAATAAAATTACATGGTTGATCTAATTAGAATCAGCACTTAAAATAAAACAGAAATGTTGTTGACTTAATCATAGTCATTCCTCAAACTGTTTTGCATGGCACTGCAAAACTAGGAAGGTATAACATTGGCTATGTGTTTGAGACAAGCCCTCTGGTAACTCTTGGATTCACACATGTTTGCAACATAAAATGCCTGGAGACTGTTACTGCTTTCTAAGTAAGATTTCCACTATCCTCATGAGGAGAATTGTTCAGAACTCATCACATGGACATAGAAATGTGTTATTTATTTACTGCTGATCAAGCAGACTTCCTTTGCAAAAGAATAATTTCCTGTTTTTCAAAATTCCTTTTATTTCAAGGTAAAAAAACGACTATTATGGAGCTTCATTGGAAAATGAACTATGCTGCTCTGTCTGATAGATTCGAAAACATTTCTGACTTCAGTTTTTCTTCAGCATCATGCGGAAAAACATTACTTCTTAGATCCAAATTTAAACATTCTTGACAAAAATAACTGTTGGTTTTCTTTCCAAACTAAAAATACCTAATTAATATTTCTAAGTTCAATGTAAGTCAATAAATATTTAATAATATTTGACACTTACATTACAACCTTCTACAGTATGAAAATTACTAAAAAAAAACAAAAGATTGCAATAAATGAATAAATTTCCTACCATGCATCGATTAAAAGAATGGCTCTACTTCTGTCTCATGAAGCTAGCTCTGCAAATTCAGTTCATTAACTGACCTTACAGGGCACTTGACAGCTTTTACAGTATTCCCATAATAGCAAGAGTTGAGCTGTATTGGTTGTTGGATTGATCTGTGTGAGTTTAAACGCAGCAAATTTTTTTTCCCAAATATACTGAAGAATTTTCTGTTAAGTCTCTTCAGCTGGAAACAGCAGAATGTTCTCTAAGACAAGGACAAACAAGAATAGTAGCCGGGGAAAATGCATTAATAAATCTGAAGAGCTCAATGTATCTGGCACAGTTCATCATTCTAATTAAAATAGCGTTTTTGTTTCACCTGAAATTAAATGAAGCACTGCAGTTGAATTTTAATTGACTCCATACAATCACATAGCAAAGACATTCCAATAGTGAAGTGACGTTTGATCTTATGATCCGAGCCAGCTCTTTGATACGACATTTGTTTTTATATTCAGGAAAACTATTTCAGTCTCCGGTTATGGTTAACTCTGTGAAGACTAGAGCAATCTTGTCACAGAATCCAATAGTACTGAAACCAGGTCATTTAATGTGTCAACTGAACATTTGCACTCATGGATCCCCTTACTCAACTCACTAGCCCTTCCAATACCTCCTACCTGCCAGCAGCACAATGAGCAGCTGGCTGACAGAATGCACTTTCCTACCCCGCCAGGTCAACTTTGAGGATTAAAAATAATTAGTCATGAAGGTAGGATATGGCTCTACTTTGAGCAAGCAAGATGTACCTGGAACAAAAGCTAAGAAGCAGATATACTGTCATCATTGCAGCAGAAGAATAAAGACAGATCTTTCATGAAATATTATGGGTTATATGGAGCACGGGGAAAGATTGGGCAGGGGAAAGAATTGAGGTAATTCAAACATCAGAACGGATAAAAAGAAGAAATAAATGAATAATAGCTACCCTATTTGTTGCCAAAAGTTTAAACCATGTAGTAATGGCAGATGAAAGTTTCATATATGAAGTTAAATGTTTTGGATTGTCACTGTGTTATCTCCCAGTAAAAAGAATACACCCAACTTTATTAGTAAACATAAATGCAAAAAAATCTGTAGATGCTAGAGATCTTGAGCAACACACACAAAACGCTGTAGGAACTCAGCAGATCAGGCAGCCTCTAGGGAGAGGTATAAACAGACATTTGGGGCAGAGATCCTTCATCAGGACCAAAAGGGAAGAGGAAAGATACCAGAATAAGAAGGTAGTGGTTAGGGGAAGGAGTACAAGCTGGCAGATGTTAGATGAAAGCAGATGAGGAGAAAGGTGGGATGTGTTAAGCTGGGAGGTGAAAGGTAGAAGAGGTTAAGGGCTGAAGATGAAGGAATTTGACATGAGAAGACAACAGACCATGGAAGAAAGGGAAGAAGGAGGGGCTCCACAGGAGGATAACGGGCAAGTGAGGACGAGAAGGAGTGAAAGGGGAGCCTGAATAGGAAATGGAAAAATAGAGAAGGGGTGGGGGGAGAAACTAATGGAGATTGGGGAAGTCAAAGCTCATGCCATCAGGTTGGATGCTATTAAGGTGGAATATGAGATGTTCCAACCTAAAAGTGGCCTAATCATGACAGTAGAGGAGACCATTGGCTGACGTGTCAGAATGGGACTGGGAAATCAAAATGAAATCTGTGGCCACTGGAAAATCCTCACCGTTTGTGGTGGACGGAGTAACCCTCCAGTCCAATGTAAAGGAGGTCACACCATGAGCACCAGATACAGCGGATGACCCCAACAGACTAACAGTTGAGGTGTTGCCTCACTTGGAAGGTCTGTTTGGAGCTCTAAATGGTGGTGAGGGAAGAGGTGTACAGGAAGGTGTAGCACTTGTCATGCTTATCAGGTGGGAAATATGTGGGGTGGGACAAGTAGACCAGCAAGTCACATAGAGACCGATCCCTGCAAAAAGTGTGTGGGGGCGGGGGAGAGGGGAAAATAAAATGTGCTTAGTGTTAGGATCCCATTGTACCATTGTAGGTGGTGGAAGTCACAGAGAATGATGCGTTAGATTCAGAGACTCATAAGTGAGGTAGGCAAGGACAGGGGAAACCATATCCCTGTTCTAGCGGCAGGAATATGGGGTGAGGGCAGATATGGGAGAAATGGAGGAGATACGAGTGAGAGCAGTATCAATGGTAGTGGAAGGCAGATCCTGTTCTTTGAAGGAGGTGAAATTAGGATACTTATTTACTGTGCTGTTAAGGAGGAATACTTAAATTAATAGATTGAATATCAAGAACTATAAATCCACATTTCCCAAGTAATATTCCTCTTCACTGGGATTTGTATATTGAGGAAGTAGGCCTAAATAAATACTTTGCTTCAATATTTACCAAGAATAAGGACATGGAGGATTGTGAGATCAGCATGAAGAATGCTAATATGACAGGGCATTTTAAGATAAAGCATGTTACATCTCTTAAACAATATTAAGATGGATAAGCCCCCAGGGCTTGATGGACTACATCACAAGTTACAGAGGGAGATGAGATGAGATTGCTTGGACCTTGACCAAGATCTCTGTGTCTCTAGCCGCAGGTGAGGTTCTAGAGAACTGGCATGTAGCTAATGTTGGTCTATTATTCCAGAAGGGTAAAAGGAATAATCCTGGAAACTATTGGAGAAGATTCTTACAGCTAAGACTTATGAGCATTTGGAAAATCATGGCAATGAGCATGGCTTGTGTGGAGCAACTCATGTCCTAAAAGCTTTATGAGATTTTTGATTAGGTTATAAAGGTGATTGGTAAAGATAGACCTGTGGATCTTGTCACATTGGATTTTAATCAGTTGTTTGATAAAGTCGCTCTTGGGTGCCTCATCCAGAAGATTATGATACATGACGTCCATGGTAACTTGGCAATTTGGATTCGGAACCAGCTTCTCCATAGGAGACAGAGAGTAGTGATCAATGGGACTTACTCCAACTGAGGTCCGTGACTAGTTGTGTTCTGCAGGGATCCATACCGGAACCTCTAGTGTTCAGGATATAAATGGGTGAAAATGTAGTTAGGAGGCTTAGTAAGTTTGCAGATGATGCAAAGATAGGTGGTATGTGGAGAGCGTGTGATACTATGGGGTATAGATCAGTTGCAGATATATACAGAGAAATGGCAAACAGAGTTTAATCTGGCTAAATGTGGGGTGTTGCGCTTTGGAAGATCCAAAGTGAAGGTACAGTATACTGTTAATGGCAAGACCCTTAACAGAGCTTTTGTTGGATTAGCTCCCTGAATGTGCCAGCACAAGTGGGTGGTAAAAAAAGGAGTATGGTATTGGTTGCTTTTAAGAAATCGAGGAACTGAGTCCAAGAGTTGGGAAGCTATGGCAGCTTTGCAAAGCTCTAGATAGGTCTCATTTGGAGTACTGTGTTCAGTTCTGACTGCTCTATCATAGAGTTGATGTAGAAGATGTTTACCAGAATGATGCCTGAATTACAGGGGAATGTGCTGAAAGAAGAGGTCGGACAAACTTGAGTTGTTTTTTTCTGTGGAGCAGCAGGAGCTGAGGAGAGATGTGATAGAAGTTCATAAGATTATGCAAGGTATAGATAAGAGTAGACAACTGTTTTTTTTTCCTCTGGGTTAAAATATTGAATACTAGAGGTATGCATTTAAGGCATAAAGGAATAAATTCACAGGAGACATGTGGAGCAAGTTTTTTTGAACCACAGAGAATGGTGGATGCCTGGAACGTGCTACCAAGGGTGGTAATTCAGGCAAATATGATAGAGGCATTTAATAGGGTCTTAGGTGAAGGTGCTCATGAAGGTGCAGAGAATGGAAGGATATGGACATTGTGCATGAAGAATGGATTAGGTTAGTTAGGCATTTAATTACTATTTTAATTAGTTTGGCACAACTTCATCTGCCAAAGGCTCTTATCCTGTGCTGAGTTGTTCGATGTCTATGTCGAGGCCTAATTAGATAGGAATTCAATGGAACTTCTGAGCATATATAAAACATGCTGGCAATTTGAACTATTGCCAAGAGTGGATCTATTTTTATGGGACAAGAGTTAAAATTGTAACTAAAAAACTTCACAGTTAAAGGTCAAAAGCAAGATCTTTCCATCTAATGCTGTAATCAAGCAGTGAAAAGCCAACAAGTCCAAATAACCATTATCCTTTCCATTGTGGCTACAGTGTTATACCACTTAGAAGAAGCATCTCCCAAACTCTTGAGCTCTGCCATCGAAGGCAGTATCCAGGTACATGAGAACATGTCTACCTCAGAGTTACATAATACCGTGTCGTGGAGAAGGAGTGCCAGCCCTTCATCGTCATTGGGCCTACCTCATCAAACCTCCATAATAATGCTGCGTGTTCACCAGAAAGGTGGCAGCATTTTAAAGCTTTGGCTCACAACCACTTCCCTAAGGGCAATTAGGGATGGACAGTAATTACTGGCTTTGTTAGGAATGTTCAGATCCCAAAACAAATGAAGGAAATTACGCCTTAACCACATGAATCAGTGTGGTTCAAATTTGAACCCTGCTGTTTTATGTATTATTTAATTTCAGTCAGAGAATCAGCTTTCTTTCAAGTTCCAAAGTAATATACATCGGAAATTTTTGTTTTTGTTTTAATTTTTGAGGATAAAGTTTCACTAAGTGAGTGCAAAAATGAAGCTCAGCTCTGCTGGCTCTCCATATTTTAAAAGCATGAGGGTAATTTTTATTTATGTTCATTTAAATAAAATGAGGATATAAATAAGGTACCACAAAGTTGCTCAATACTTGTGGAAGTCTTCTTTCTCCCTTCAGAATATGGAACATAGGAAATTCTTGACTCTAAACTCCATTTTATTACTTAACCATAAATGTATCACATTTTCACGTTTTAATAAAATAATAAGCTGGGTTCATAAAATGTTTCTTTTTTTCTAAAATCAGCTAAGAATATGTTCCAAAATCCATGTTCCCAACTTAAGGTGAAAAGTTCTTTGAAATTTGTCACAATATTATGAAAGGATCATCCCTAACACATTGATTAGTTTAAATGTTTAGTTATAATCCTGGAAAAAGTGTTCAAATGGCAACTTGCTTTGCATTACTAGGTGTGAGAATTAAACATGAAATCAGAAACTTTTTTTCCCAGCTAACACTATCTAAGTTAAAATTATAAATATTTTAGTGGCCGTGTGCACTGTGAACCAGATCTCTAAAATTTCTTAAAATATGACCAAGAATAACCATCAATTGAGAATTTCAATTTATCTTTTTAAAAATGAAATTTTCATTTGTAATTTTGCTTCCTTTGACATGCAATACTTTAGAAATTAAAATCATCAATCTTGAAAGAGTGTGCTCATTATTTATCAGCAATAATGTTTAGTAGAATGCTGCCAAAGGTGCAGAAAATTAAGATTCAAAGGAAACGGATAATTCTGAACAACTGCTTGTCTGCTTTCATGCCCCATAGTCCCTCTTGTCTGTTTATCTCTGGTCTTTGTTTTCTGTCTGTGAGGTTTCCTCTACATATGGCAGGCAGCTGTCAGCATCAGTGAAGGGTTGAGGGGGAGGAGGCGAGGGTCAAAGGCCAATACAGCTGTCTTATGTAATCACCAGGCTTCATCAACAAGTCATGAATTCCAACAGAGAGGCGGCTAGCTAGGAGCGTTGGATTATAGTACAGACAAGACCACCCCCTTTCTTAAGTATGTGAGGCAAACATTAAGACTAGTTGCACAATTTGAGACAGCATAGCTCTGAAATCACTAAACATGCAATCAGAGTCAGAAGCTGACCTCACGGGTTCAAACAGAGCCAATGATACAAAATTAACATATATGCTGTTTTAATCTTGGCATATGTACAGAGCATCAATTGGCTGGCTTTTAAGGTAGTAGTAGGGAGAACATTACTTTTGTTTAGGTATAAAATGTTTTTAATTATTTTCTCCTTTGAATGTCATGAACCTTAAATTAGTATTTGAACGTTCAATAAGGATGCATTGAATCTTTTGTTGGATTTTTGATGAAAGGTTTTATTCTTGCTGCGGAGAAATTTAAAAAAAATGCAATATACAATTATTGTGTCAAGGAGTATCAACAAATATGGGCTGTGTCCCAGTTAGGGAATCGGTGAGAAAGATATCGTCTAAATCCATAATTCCAAAGTAGTTGATACCTTACATTTAATGATGCTCATAGGATTTCAATAAGATGCAGTGGTAAGGAACTATCGTACCACCTAATATCTCGTACATCCAAATTCCTGAGCTCAGATTGCTTCATTTAGTACTTTGTAGCTGCCTAGGTGCAGTTGAATGGTGTGCTGAGCACTGTGATCACTGCTGAACAAGCAGCTGCTGTCAACATAAAAACTCTCTGCAGGAGTCCTGATTGCCAAAAGGCAACAGTAAACGGCACCAGAAAGTATTCGTCAAAATAATGCACAGGCTGCAGCAGGAAAAGCCTAAAGTATTCACATCACTGTTGAACTGTTTATCAGAATTTTAAATTCTCGTAGCCAGAGCTGGGAAGCTACAGTTAACCAGAATTTATTAATTGTGTACCAACACTGCAGAATTAGCTGTGCTCCCTCTTTAAGTATTGAGAGAAACATTCATAAATGGTCTTAATGCAGCCTCCAAAGCCTTCAGAAATTTTCCAATTGTTCAATTCAGTCTAAAATGTGAGCATGTGAAATGCTGAAATTCTATCCAAGTAATTTGCTGGAGAACATATACAGATCAGTTTACCTCACTTTGCAGTTTGACTCAATATTCTAATATGGCCATTTGGTTTCTGTCGGCAACCCCTGAGCTATTAGCTTGACTGCAGTTCGATAACCTCATGGCTACACAGCACAGAAGGTGACTTAAAAGCTCCTAAATTGCAGACCACTTTCTGCTTTCTAATGCTACAGCCATGACAATGAGAGGCATGGTACATAGTGCCTGACTGGAACAGAACTAGAAATAACTGTTGACTTATGTGGTGACATTTTCCTTGACTGGTAATGTCAACCATCACCCTTTAATCCCTCCCACTTTATCACATCTAAAACAAACGTACACCAGAATATTGAGCTGCCAGTCCCATGCCTCCTGCAACTAAGTCTCACTAAAGTTATAATTCCATGTGTCTGATCAAACGTCTTTCCTACAATACTCCATTAATTGAAATATACACAACTCAGAACATTCGTCCCACCATGCTCAATCTTTCAATTCTTGACTTTGTATGCAGGCTTATCAACATCATTCCCTACAACCACTCTATTATTCTGGTTCTCATCTCCCTGCAACTCTAGTTTAAACACCCCCCACCCCCCTGTGCAGCACAAGCAAACTTTCCTATAAGAATATTAATCCTCCTCTAGTTCCGGCGTAGAGCGTCCCTCCTGTCCACCGTCAGGTCCCATCATCCCTGGAAGGGAACTCAATGATTCAAAATATGAAGCCCCACCCCTTTAAACTATATGATCTTCTGATTTCTGGTCACACCAGCACCTGGCATGGGTAGCAATCCTGAGATCACAACCCTGAAGGTCCTGTCCTTTAACTTAGCACCTAACTCCCTGAATACACTTTGCAGGGCCTCATAATTCTTCCTACCCATGTCATAAGTTCCCACCTGAACCAAAGAATGATGTGAACTCAATCTGAAATGTTCCTGACCCTGGCACCCAGAAGGCAACCTGCCATTTGGAAATCTCATTCTTGTCCATAGAACCTTCAGTTTGCAGTCTGTTCTGCTAAGCACAATGAATGCCCTATCACTACAGCTCACCTCTTCTTCCCCTCCCCCCTTCCCTCCTGAGCCATAGAGCAGGACTCAGTACCAGAGACCTGACCACTGTGGCTTTCCTCTGCTAGGTCATCCCCCTCCACCTCCCCCCACAAAACAGCAGTATACATAGGGAAAAAGACTTGGCTACCTGTCCTCTTTCCCCCTCCTGACAGTCACCCAGTTACCCGTGTCCTGCACCTTGTGTATAACTAGTTTCCAGTATGTCTTGTCTCATCCTCCTGAATGATCCAGAGTTCTTCCCGTTCCAGCTCCAACTCCCTAACACAGTCTGTAAGAAGCTACAGCTGGATCCACTTCTTTCAGGTGTAGTTGTCAGGGACCCTGCCTTCCCACATCCTGCAAGAGCAGCATTCCACTGTCCTGCCTGGCATCCCCCCCTTCTCTAACTGTGTGATGAGAAAGAAAGAAAAATTGTACAAAAAATGTAAGCACGAGGAAATCTGCAGATGCTGGAAATTCAAGCAACACACACAAAATGCTGGTGGAACACAGCAGGCCAGTCAGCATCTATAGGGAGAAGCGCTGTCGACGTTTCGGGCCGAGACCCTTCGTCAGGACAAAAAAAATGTACTTACAGCCTCCACTTCTCCTCAGTGAACCTGCTACAAGCTTCCTGAAATCCCCACTCTAACATTAGCCCACTCACTCAACGGCTGCTCCCGTAACCTCCCCCTCACTACACACACTCTCGCAGCTCCTCGTGATGTGGCACACAGAATGTCCTGACTGCCCTTGCTCCCTTCTTCTCAAACTTCTTTCTCTGGACACACAGTCGAATGTCTCCTAATGATGGGTGCTGGATCACTTATTCATATTCAGCCTTTCCTATATATAACTCAGGTTCTCAAGCCCCCGCAACATCTTTGCAAATTTTCTCTGTACTCTTTTAATGTTATTGACATCTTTCCTACAGTTAGATGACTAGAACTGCAGACAGAACTCCTCATTTGGTCTTACTACCATCTTATGCTATTTCAACATAACATCCCAACTCCTGTACTCAATACTCTGAATTATGAAGGCTAATGTTCCAAAAGCTCTCTTTATAACCCAGTCTAACTGTGACGTGACTTTCAGTGAATTATGGATAGGTATTCCCAGATTCTTTTGTTCTACCACACTCCTCTGTGTCCTAACAATCACAGTAGAAGTCCTATCCAAAGAGCGATAGCTCACACAAATTTATTACACTGGGGCATTATAAAATTCTAGTTTCATATTTACGACTTAGACATAAAAAGTGCTGTTGATATGTCACATCTTTGAGTAACATCTAAATGCATAGATCTGTTTCTTGTTCTGGGAAATGCAATAACTGGATACAAATAAAAGCCTCCAAATATGAATTAAATGAATCAATTTGGAATGAACAGCAACCACAGTTCATATTACCAATTGGAAAGTAACAGTTTGCAGGGCTGAAATATTGTGATAGATTGGAGGCCACATACCTTACAACAGCATAGAAAGATAGAAACATAGAAAACCTACATCGTAATACAGGCCCTTCAGCCCACAAAGCTGTACCAAAGATTTGCTTACCTTAGAAATTACCTAGGGTTACCCATAGCCCTCTATTTTACTAAGCTCCATGTACCTATCCAGGAGTCTCTTAAAAGACCCTATTGTATCCGCCAATAAGCATGAATAAGAGGAGGTGTTAGTAATTGGAATGAGAGTTCTACCCTACTTCTCCTGAAATCAACTGGGCCGGTGCGATGGATAATAAAGACACTTGTTTCCCTTTTTTGTTGTTTTCTGTGGTAGGAAATCCTGCAAGACTCAGTGTAATATAACTTTAGATTACTTACTAACATCCTGAGATTTGTTGCAAAACTGGGAGAGACTACCTGGAAACCTGCCAAGCAACAGTGTGACATAGTCGCACCTGTAATCAGACTCAGAACACCCCAGCTTTTCCTCTCATCGCCCCAGGTTCAACTTGTCAGACCAGCAGTATAGAACTTAAAGTTATTTATTACAACTTAGGAGGAGGCCTTTGGGCCTTCTGTCTCCATGTCAGCCCAGAAAAAAAATCCAATCAGTCCCTATTCAACACTTCTTATTTCCCTGTAGCCTGCAACTTATTTTCTTGCTCATGCCTCTTAACTCCCTTTTTCTGATTATTTTGCAACATAACTACAAATAGGGAGTAGTTTCAGCAGACAGTGTGGGATGTGGGACTCTGTGCCACAAAACAATTCACAAACCTGTATACTCAGAGATTTTACACTTAATAGGCACCACATTGGACTGAGGATGTATTGTTCCCTAGATTTCCAATGAGCCCAATACAAGATCAACAGATTCTGTCACAGGTAGGGCACTGGAGAATGATGGGCAGCTGGGTGGAGACCATGGTGGAGTACAGTACAATCTTCTCTGAGTTTTTCCATGCCCTCACTGAGGATTTTCTCAATGCAATTCTTCATGTTGGTTTTCAATTTTGAGCAGTTATGGCCCAGAGAAGACGTGAGTCAATAGCTCTGGAGAAGACCATTCAGCCCACTGCATCCATGCTAACTCCCTATGGAATTATCCCTTCTTCCCTGCAGCTTATTCTTCCTTGTGTGTGCATGAAGTCACCAATGGAAGTGTGAGTAGCCAATTAACCTACCAGCATACTTTTTGGATGAGTTAGGAAACTGAAACAACCAACAGAAGCCCAAATAGCATTGGGAAAATAGTCAAATTTTGCTTATTCAGCACCCAAGGTCAAGAGTGACCTTGGGCTATGAGAGCTGTCCGATGTTACAACTAACTGCTGCCCCACTATGCTACCCATCAGCATTGGCATTATTGGCAGTATGTTACTAGGAGAGAGTGACCCTAAAATTTTTCAGTGCTGCCCATGGAACCCGCAAGTCTCACAACATCAAGTCTAACATGGGCATGGAAATTTCTTGCTGATTATTGAGTATTGACTTCCATCAGATGAAGAAATGACAAGCCTTCATTTTGCATACGTTCACATAATGCAAGGATTACTGGCTTGGTGGCGAGTTCAGCAAGTGGGATTTTGCAATTGATCACCAACAATGGCGTCACTTTTACTGAAACTGCTGAACTCTTAAAAGGACTGAGCTGTCAGACTAGGCCTGCAGCAGATGGTGAGAGATGCAACATAAGGGGAACCTCTACTTGACCTCATCTTCATCTGAATAATTGGAACCAGATTGCCAAGTATGCCCAAAATAGAAACACTTCTTCATTGTCTGTACTATTAGCCAACAACACTTTTTTAGAAGATATAATTATTTGATTCCCATAAGCAACAAATTGAATGAGCGTTCATTAATAGCCCCAAAAGTATATTGTTCAATGTATTCTGAAGTAATTTCAACTCATAGCCAGCTAGCAAGCATGTCTTGTGGGGTTTCAACAACTCTGCATATTGTAACGACAGCTAGAAATAAATCATCTTTGAAATGGCACAAATTTGTGGTCCAGCCAGAGAAAATAATCTAATTGCCACTGTAAAGTACTTTTTACCTTTTGCAATCCTATTTTGATTCCTTTTGAAATACTGGGTGCCAAGTCAGCTAAAAATAATTCATTCTGAACTAGTGAATGTGGTTTTTTGAAAACTTAAAATATGGAGAAGTTATGAGATAGGCCACAAGTATACTACATCATCATTTGCAGTTTACAGAGCACTAATGAATGGCCAAGATGAACTTTTATGTTTGTTGAACTGATTTGGTTTTGGTCTCTTGTGCAAGGAGCTAACTTTTTTAAAAAAAATCATTATTAGCCATTATTTTGTTCAAAAGGGCTTTATTTGCCTCAGTAAAATGCCATCAGTATTATAGAAACTACATAATTCAATCATTAGAATTATTAAAATATGTTGAGCAGGAAGGTGTGTTCAACGCTAATCTGTTATATTTGAGTAGGAGCTAAGACTGCATTATGACAGGAGAAAATGCATGCTTCCTGCTTTAGAAGATAATTTTTAAAAATTCATATATGGGATGCATGCATCACTTACAAGGCCATGTTTTCCTAGTTTTTAAAGCACTGAGATACTTCTAGGGAAGGTGTTTGCTGAAAGGAGTCACTGGATTTAGATGTAGCGATGATGAGAATGCTAATTTATGTCCAAGTCCGGGTGGCATGTAGTTTGGAGGAGAACTGCAAGGAAGAGTGTTCTTATTCACTCGAAGCCTTTACTTTCCTGGTTGTAGAGGTTCAGTTGTAACAAGTCAAATTGCATTGCCCTACATATAAACACAAAGGTCTGCTAATATGCCAGTATGATCAAAGAACACTGTGCTTAATGATTACTGTGGATATCCTGAATTTAAAAGCATTTGAAATTGGCAACTGCAGAACCTTGACATTTAGTCCAGGCGTTTATTAAGAGTGCACACATTGGTGCAACTTAGATTGTAGCAGATGAGTGGTTTGAGGAGAAATGTTCTATAATTTCCTTTGCAGTGATCCACTATTAGAACTATCTTTGAATGGCAATGAAACACCATTTATTCCCTTAATTATCACTACCAAGTCCAAAGCCGAAGAATATACTGAGAAAACCTTCACTCTTCACACTGCTGTTCAACAATTTGCATTGAAAGAGTGTCCCTCTCAGAGGATTTTATCCTAAAGTGTTTCAGAGATTTGAAACAATAAAAATGCTATTTGACTGCAAGATCACATATTTCTCATAGCATACTGCTCTTGGGAAGGAGTATGAACTGGTGTAGTTCACGTGTTCAAAATATTCCTATTGTGTTGCTGGGAGTTCCTGCATTTATTGATCGAGGAGCGATGTCGTATTCCTTTATAATAATAAAAATAAGGTGATCTTTGCCTACCTGCACTTGTACACAGACGAAAGGATCAACGGAAGGGTGTTACTCATGGAAAAAGGCTTTTCCCACTGTTTGTGCTATTGATTTGCATTGTCCCTACACTAATCCCATTTTATTCTCCTCGCAGTAATATCACCACTCTTCAGATTCCACCAATCACCTACAAAATTGGGACAATTCACAGTGGTCAATTAAACAATCAACAAACATGTTTTTTTTTTAGAGGAAACATGGGCACGTGGACCATGTGAGTATAGTGACAATGTGCAAATTCCACCGAATCAGCTAGCTCAGTCACTATGCCATCCAGTGTATGACATCGTGCATGGCTTCTACAGAAATGAGATAATTTTCCTGACGAAGGATGGATGTCTGTCTTAACTGAGTTAAAAGTCGGTCCCGAGCCTTGTAGGCTCATCACGCCAGTGCTTATGTTGGTTTCTGTGACGTGAAGCGACTGAGAGTACGAGTCTTCCCCTCCCGGATAGGACGCCAGTCTATTGCATGTCTTAATGGAGTTCTGGTAGAATCAAAAGCACTTTACTGCTTGATAAACACAGACTGCCAGGAACTGACCATTAGGTTCTGCCAGAAACACATGAATAGTTGCTAGGTTCTTTTAGCATTATGAGTGAGTTTCTTAAGATTTCGAGCATTTGCAGAATCTCTTGTGTCTAACACATGAAGAATTTTGCGTTTATTGTTTAAGTATTACAAGGGAAACAGATGCCTCGTGCCCGCACATAAGCAAGTTTGCAATCAGCAGTACCTATCGGAACAAATGAGTGGCAAGGATTTCTACTCCAGTGTGTGCACAGATCACCCAACAATACTTGACTGTCTTGAAATCTTTGAATCTTAAATGTTGAGGTTATGTGAAGAGACAAGATCATCTTTTGTCAGTAGGTGAATGTTTCATAAACTTCCAAATACAATTTGTCTGCATTAATCAATAAAGTAAACCTTTGGCAAACCCATGGTTCCAATAATTCCCACTGCCCTTCTGCTTAAAGTCCCTGAATTACCTCAGAAACTTGAATTTACCATCACAGTCACACACACAATATGCAGGAGGAACTCAGCAGGTCAGGCCGCTACTGAGGAAGGAAATGAACATTCGATGCTTTGGCCAAGACCCTTCATCAGTGCTGGAAAAGAAGAGGATAGAAGCCAAAATAAAATGGTAGGGGGAGGAGCACAAACTGGCAGGTGATAAATGAGTCCAAGTGAGAGAGATAGGGGTGGGAGTCAGAAAGGGAGTGACATGAGAAGCTAGGAGGTGATTGGTGGAAGAGATAAAGGGATGAAGAAGATATCTATTTGATATTAGAGGACAGAAGACAAAACAATATATTTCTCTAAATAAAGGAAAACAGCATGTTCGAAGATCATTTCAAAGTTCAGAGCTCAAAAGTAAATTTATCATCAAAGTACATACATCTTACCATTTGCAACCCTGAGATATATTTTCTTCTGGGCATACTCAATAAATCTATAGAACAATAACCATAATAGAATACTGAAGGATCATACCAACTTGGCAAAAGTGTGCAAACCCAGGTGTGCAAAAGACAACAAACTGTGGAAATATAGAAAGAAAGTAATAATTGTAGCACATAAATAAGCAATAAATATTGAGAATATGAGATGAAGAGTCCTTGAAAGTGAGTCCATTTGGTGTGGGAAGATTTCAATGACGGGGCAAGTTAAGTTGAGTGAAGTTATCCCATCTGGTTCAAGAGTCTAATGGCTGAGGGGTAATAACTGTCCCTGAACCTGGTGGTGAGAGTCAAGTCAGGAATAGAACATAGAACATGGAACAGCAGAGCAAATGAGAAGGCCTCAGGCCCATGACATGCTGCTGAGCTAATTAATCTACTGACACCTAATTCCTTCTGGCTGCACATGACCCAATTCCCTCCAGTCTCTGTATGTATTCATGTATTATCTAAGAGCCTCATGTATGACTCTTTTATATCCAGCTCTACAACTACCTCTGACAGCTCATTTCAGGTGCCCACTGCTCTCTGTGAAAACAGAGATTTGCTCCACAAATCTCCTTTGAACTTGCCTCCCCTCCTACCTTAAATTCCTACCCTCTAGTATGAGACATTCAAGATAATAGCTGTCGACTCTCCCCATGCCTCTCATAATTGTATAAACTTCATTCAGGTCTCACCTCAGCCTGCACCATCCCAGTTTGTTCAACCTCTCCTTATAGTACGACCTCGATTCTGGGCAGCATTTTGGTAAACCTCTTGTGAATCCTTTCAAAGATTCCATGTCCTTCCTATAATTTGCTGACCAGAACTGAATATAATAATCCAGATGCAGCCTAAAATCTCTATACTTTCCTGCTGTTTTAAGCCGGAAACTAATTTTTCTTATTTCGGATGAAAACTCAGCAGCTTGAGCTATTACCTATTTCTTGCTCTGTAGATGCTACTGAATGAATGAATAGTTACAGCCTTTTCTTTGTGTATTCACTATCAAGTTCATCTTCTACATTGACTTACACTGACTGAAGTGGTATACTTTATGTTCAAATACAATTTGAATCAGGAAATTCATCAAACAAGTTAGGGGTACAACTAAATACAGAGAGGCCTACGCTTCTTTTCTTCTCAAACAATGATAAATATCACAAAATTATTTCCATTTACCTTGCACTGCCTTTCAAAGGGCCACAGAAATAAGAATATATTATAACTGAAACAACCTTACAGTGCTACTTTAAGACACCTTAAAATCAAATTTAGTAGAATTGGTATTGAGCAAAGCAAAGAATGGGTTAAATAAATTCTTGATCAAAATACTGGATTGGGTCCAGTGCCTTTCATTCTTAAAGCCACCCTAGAGCCTAAAGCCACACAGGCATACAATATTTCCACATTCTGACCTACACACTCGACTTTACAGAAGCAAAAACTCCGGAAACTGCAAGGACACTTAACATAGACTGTGAAAAGTAGCTTGCAACGCAGTACCCAGAAAGTTCTCCAAACGTTTATTGAAATAAGGTGGAGATCTTAAAACCTGGAAAAGTTTCAATGTATAAATTTAACCGGAATTAAAAAGCATGTAGGATGTGAAACATGAAGTTGTACAGATAAACATCAATATTGTTAATCACTAGGGCCTTTTTCTTCAATTCTTTTGTCCATTAAATCAGACTAATCTTACTCCAAAACACTTTAAAGCAGTACCTAACAATTTAAGGATTAATTTGCTTAATTCTGTTTAGTGCGGAGAATTACTATGCGTCAACAACTTGCCAAGCTACATTACTAATACAGGAAACATTTTTAAACATACTGTGCTGCAAAATATTTTGATCACAGGTGGGGCTTGTTGAGAATTGGTACATAAAACATATATTGAAGGAAAATGACAATAAAACTGCGCAGAAACAATTTCACACAATCCAAGATAAAATGTGTTTTTAAAATATGATAGGTGTCACACAAAAAGCAATAAAATTAATGTGAATTTAAGCTTTCATTAGGAGTGCTGGCTGAGAAACACTTAAAATAACTCCTGTGCCTTTTATTGCATTTCAATCATTTTGGAATTTTAATGATCTGTTGAAAAATAACTACTAGTTTGTCAAGATTTCTGAACTTTTGGAACTTCCAACAGTGCAGCATTCATCTGCCATAGTAGCTCAAGCAAATTGTTTGCCTTTGAGCATGTCTCAGATCCACGAACTTCAGATTCAGAATAAGTTGAGGCACTTATAATGACATTATAGTTAACGACTTCAAAATGACTCAACAGTTGGAAATTTGCTTGTCAAGGTGAAAACATAACTTGTTGCAATTTGTTCAGGTTACATATTGATTAATAGTTCAAATAATTAAAAACTACAGCTTAAAATTTAATAATTCATCATGTAGATATCATTATTATGCATCAAGAAGCTTGGTACAATCCTTTGTTAAAATTTTGTTCAGCATTAAAGTTTTTACTTTTGAAACTTCTTTCATAAGTTTGTGAGTTCAAATGCAAAGACGATATAATGTAAATTAGAAATGTAACATATTACTGAGGGAATGTCACACTTGCAGATGAGTAATTAAATTGATCTTGTTAACATAGTAGATATTTTAAAAAATACTTTCGTTTCCAAATAAGGGAGTTCCCCTGGTTTCTTGAAAAACACACATCCATCAGTCAAAACAAAAATAGACAATTTATCTCCTTTGATCTTTTTAGAATCCTGATGTGTGCAAATTGCATTACAGTGATGACCTTTCAAAAGTAATTATTTGACTTTTAAGCTCAAGGGCATGAAATGAGCTATATTAATACATTTCCCTACCATCACTCAGTTGTCTCATGTTCAAAACAAACCACCCAAGTTCTTAAAATTGTAAATCAGGACACTGACATAAAAGAGATGCTAATTTGAGAGTGAGTATGTGACACTGAACAAATATGAAAAAGGTATGAAGCATGCAAACGAGAGCCAAACAAAACTTTTGGCATTATAGGATACAAGACATGTCCTAGACCAAATATGCTCTTATAACCGTAAGACCATAAGACATAGGAGCAGAATTAAGGCATTTGGCCCGTCGAGTCTGCTCCGCCATTCCATCATGGCTGATTTATTGTCCCTTTCAACCACGTTTTCCTGCCTTCTCCCTGTAACCTTTGATCCCCTAATTAATCAACAACTTATCAACCTCTGCCTTAAATATACCCAATGACTTGGCCTGCTCAGAAATCTGTGGCAATGAATTCCACTTATTCAGCACCTCTGCGTAAAGAAATCTTCCTCCTCTCTGTTCTATATGGACGCCCCTCAATACTGAAGCTGTGCTTTCAGGTTCTAGACTCTCACTATAGGAAACATCCTCTGTATATCCATTCTATCTCGGGCTCTCAATATTTGATAGGTTTCAATGAGATTCCTCTTCACTCTTCTGAATTCCAGCAAGTACAGGCCCAGAGTATCGAACACTCCTCTTGTGTTAATCCCTTCTTTCCCAGAATAATACTGGCAAACCTTCCCTGTACCTTCTCCAATGCCAGCACAACTTTTTGTTAGATATGGGGCCCAAACGGTCACACTCATCTGCAGCTCCAAGTGTGGACTGATCAATGCCTTATAAAGTTAATTATGTCTTTGCTTTTGTATTCTAGCTCTCTCAAAATGAATGCGAATATTAGAGACTCCTGCACAAGGACTCCCAAACTCCCCTTAAACCTCTGATTTTTGAGTTTTCTCCCCATTTAGAAAATAGTCCATACCTTTATTCTTCTCCCAAAGTGCATGACCATACACTTCCCTACATTATATTCAGAGTTCACTTCTTTGCCCATTCCCCCAATCCAAGACCATCTGCAGACACCCTGCTTCCACAACACTACCTGCCCTTCATATTGTCTGCAAAGCCATCAATTTCTTCATCCAAATCATTGAAATATAACATGAAAAGAAGCGTTCCCAACACCAACTCCTGCGGCACACCGCTAGTCACAGACAGCCAATTATGCAAGGCCTTCTTTTTCCCACCTCTTGCATCCTGCCAGTCAGCCAATCTTCTATCCATGCTATTATCTTTCACGTAACATGTTTCGTTTTAATCTTGTTAAGCAGCTTCCGGTGTGGCACCTTGTCCAATGCCTTCTGTAAATCCAAACATCCACTTTCTCTCCTTTGTCTATCCTCCCTGTCATTTCCTCTAAGAATTCCAACTGATTTATCAGGCAAGATTTCCCCTTTAGAAAACCATGCCGACTTTAGCCTATTTTATCATATGCCTCCAAGTACTCTGAAATTCATTCTTAATAATTATCTCCAACATCTTTTCAACCACTGAACTGACTTATAATTTCCTTTCTCCTGCCTGCCACCCACCACCCCCCCCCCCCAGCTCTTAAAGAGTTGAGTTACATTTGCAATTCTCCAGATGTCAGGGACCATTCTAGAATCTAGCAGTTCTTGAAAGATCATTATTTATGCCACCACAATCACTTCAGATAGTGCTTGCAGAACACTGGCATGTAGTCAACCTGGTTTTCTATCTTTGGAATTTTCAGCTTCCCACACACCTTTTCCTTTGTAATCCTAACAACCATCACTTCTGCCCCCTAACTCTCATTTCTGCATTCTGCTAGTGCCTTCCACAGTGAAGACTGATGCAAAATACTAATTCTGTTCATCTGAAATTTCTTTCAGCCCCATTCCGACCTCTCCTGTGCAATTATCCAGTGGTCCATCTCCACTCTCATCTCTCTTTCACTCTTTATACATATCTGAAAAAGCTTCTTATATCTTTTTATATTATTGGCTAGCTTACCTTCATATTTCATCTTTTCTCTCCTTATGGTTTTTTAAGCTGCCTTCTGTAGGTTATTTAAAAGCTTCCCAATCCTCTACCTTCCTATTAATTTTTGCTTTATTATATACCTACTATTTAGGTTTTTTTTTGTGCTGGCTTTGGCTTCCTTAGTCAGCCATGGTTGCTGCATCCTCCCTTCAGAGTACTTCTATTCTTTGAGATGTACCTTTTCTGTGCCTTCTGAGTTTCGCCCAGAAACCATTACTGTTCTGCCATCATCCTTGCTGGTGTCCCCTTCCAATCAACTGGCGAGCTCCTCTCTCATGTCTTTATAATTCCCTTTACTCCATTGGAATACTGATTCACCTGACTTTATCTGCTCCTTTTCACATCCTGGCTACTGCTCAGAGGCCTGTAAACACCTCAGGGTATTTTAATCCTTGCATCTTCTTAACTCTATTTACAAGGATTCTACGTCTTCCGAATGAGGAATGGAAAAAGAGAGAGGGAGGGGGTCAGGGAATTACAAGAAGTGAGGCTACCCAGATAGAACACGAGGTGTTGCTCCTTCAACCTGAATGTGGCCTCCTTGTGGCAGTAGAAGAGGCCATCATTGTCCTAAACTTCCACCATCTTCTATGGGATCCTATGACTAAGCACACCTTTCTTGGACTCAAAGGAACCTAGAAGCTCAGAAAGTAGGAGTGGGGGCAGTCCACTTGCTCAATTTTGCTCATTCTAATGTTCAATAGGATCATGGCAGACTATTCATTTTGGCATTGAAAATGCCGAAATCTCAGGAGGTCAGGCAGCATCCATTTTAGGCCAGAGAGCCTTCATCAGAACTGGGAAAGAACGTTGACCTGAAACTTCAGCTGCTTTTCTTGTCTTAACAAGGTACAACCTGCTGAGCATTTTTAGTACATTCTGTTTTTATTTCAGATCTCTGGCATCTGCTTTAAAAAATTCCATTCTCTTCAGTACCCAGCATTGTACTTTCTCTGTGGCTGTTGCACTTCATTTTGCATTGTTTTCTACTACCTCACTGTAACATGTAATAATTTGATCTGTATAAACACTATGCAGGGCATGCTTTTCACTGTACTTTCATGTGATAATTATAAACCAATTCCAACCCTGTACCTGCTTCCTCTGTATTCCTTGATAAGGAATATATCTATCTCTCTTTTTTTTGTCTATTTAATAACTTTGCCTCTGTTGCCTTCTGGTGCTTGTGATTTCCTTAGGTTCATCATCATCTTGGTGAAGACATTTCCTGCAATCTTGTTTTAAAGTAGCAAATACACTGTTCAGCCGCTGGATAAATCTTCCTGCATCTAGTCTGTCTGTTCCTCAGCATGTCACACTGAACCCAAGGCCTAGATTCACATCCCGTTACTGCCCAAATCTGGTGTATTTATGAGCTGTCGACCTGCATGCTAAAATTTTTCTTTGGTTCCATGTATATTTATGTTTCAATTATATTAGTTTCATATATTTTTCATAATTCTATATTTTTATATTAAATTTATTTATTTTTCAAGTTTCCAACAACACGTTTAGAAATGGTATAAAGGCCTTCAGACAGAATCACTTCCAGAAGGTTAGCAGAGTGGTTTGAGGGTGGACTAATTTTACCCCACGTGCATCTAATTTCCTCATTGATCCCTCTTGCTTCTTGAAGGTGTGGTGCGTGGCCAAGTGGATAAGGCATTGGTCTAGTGATCTGAAGGTCGCTAGTTCGAGCTTTAGCTGAGGCAGTGTGTTGTGTCCTTGTGCAAGGCACTTAACCACACGTTGCTCTGCGACAAGACCGGTGCCAAGTTGTATGGGTCCTAATGCCCTTTGCTTGGACAACATCAGTGGCGTGGAGAGGGGAGAGTTGCAGCTTGGGCAACTGCAGGTCTTCTATACAAACTTGCCCAGGCCTCAGTCATCATCGAAAATCGATGGACAGCCGAAGAACTTGCTTCTTGGCGTGACATTACAAGAACTCTGGAACTGCAGAGTCTCAAAAGTTCAGGGGTGTTGGAGGGCACATACAACTAGCATTTGCAAGGGTGAGCCAGAAATAGTGCAAGTTAGTCTCTTGGCTTCATTACCAAATGCTTTCTGCATCATCAGTGTAATTTCGGAGCCTAAGAAAGTTATTTTAGTCAAAGATAAATTGAAATCAGAAAAAAAACTGGAAATATTCAATGAGTCAGACTGCATCTATGGAGAGAGAAACAAAGTTAACATGATTGGTTGATGAGCATTCATGCAAAATGGATCCTGGTGTCTGCAATTGATAAATGTTGTTTATAAAGGCAGAGACATACAAAGAACTGCATTTTAAAGAATTTTAAAGAAGACTGCAGCAATGTTTTCAATAATAGTTGTCCTTGCATATTTTTAAAATACGGATATCTCCTATCAATGAAATAGTTACATTTTGAACAAACACAGTTAGAAGTCATCTTAAATAATGTGATTGAACATTTTAAAATAGAGTTCCAGAGATTATCTCTACCAGTTGTGAAAAATAGTTCAGACCATTTATAGTGCAGTGCAAAAAAAGGTTTTATTTTGCTGGTGTGTCAGTACATCGGTATTTTAAAAAAAACTCTAGCTCATTATTTAGTTTCAGGAAAAATTCTCAATCAAAATAATATCCACTGAAGCTCCCATGAAGAGAATGTGCACTCACTTTATTTTAAATTTGTGAAGCAGAGAAAATGTAAAAATCAGGCAAGAGTTGGGGGAAGGGCAAGGAGAGGAAAATGGCTCTCGTATATCATTTCCCTCCTGCATTCCACTTACAACTCCAGCTTTTACATAGCACCACGTTAAAAGCGGAATCAGATGTATATTTAATTATTAAAGGAACGTCCAAAGATAAATCACAGAAATTAACGATTCAGTTAGCAAAAAAATTTAATATCTCACTTCTTCTCACTGGTTATAAAGCCAATATCAGCTCCAAAATATTTGCAGAGGCTTTTGTTTTGCTTTTTGAAACTCAATTGTGGGATTATTTTAGGTCTGGGACTCATTTACCGTGAAATTGTTCACAGATTTGCTGTGAGGTCAGGAATTCCTGTTTTGGGAGTAATTCTGGCAAGAATAGTCCCATTTTGAACATCACTAAAAATCAAGCGTTAAAACCTCAATCAATGAATGAGCACCTGCTGCGGAAGAAGAATTAAACATATTCCCACCACGCTTATCGGAATATGTGAGAAGGATTTTCTGCAGAACTTTAATGTTTTCACAAGGTAGGTAGCCACAGTGTTGTTAACAGGCAGCTTCACCAAGGGCTTTGCTGCTGCAAGCATAACAACAGAATCTGAGGCTTTGAAGTTGAAGTCTTTAGACTTTGAACTATGCAAGGCTGTCCGCTGCATATAGATTAACTACACTGCCAACAATTTTACTTAGCTGTTTTAGACTAAAAGCTGAATGGTTTGTAACTCCAGGCACAAATGCATGCATCAATGCACATACCAAAAGTACCAATTATGAAATCAGAAAGCTTTTGCGAAAAGCAAACCATTTCAATGTAATTTCAAGGTAAGATCTTTGAAGGGAGAAGGTGAAACTCTATGAATTATTGTACGAATATAACAGTCAAATCCCATCATAGAATTTGCAGATGGTACACTAATATGTCAACAACAGGGAAAAATCAAATTCTAAGTAGATCTGGTTTTTCACTTAAAATGATGATTTCTCTTTTTATGAGACTGCCAATATTGAACCTTCGACAAAACTGTAGTTAAGTTTTACACAGGGTAGTTTTGTTATGAAATAGTTATCAAATTCTTCATTAACAATTAATGTCATATTTTAATTGGAGAGCATTTTATCAGTTTAATGCTTGAGGAGAAAATTTCTTGGAAACCCTCAGGAATCAAGGATCAATGCCAAATTTGATGGAAGATGTCACATTTGACCTTTGTCAACTGACACAGATCATCAGATAGGAATGCTAAAATTAGCAAAAGTTTTTTGCACTAAGATTTGAGGAAAGCATAAATTTAACAGGAATTTCTCTTCTCCATTTTGGAAAATGCATTATCGAGTAAATGAGCAAGAGTGCCTTTACACGATAATGAATGTGTTAAAAGCGAGCAGTATTTGGCTTCGCTGCAAAGATTATCTTTAGGCGCATGCAGAGCAGAGAACCACTTGGTTGACTGGAAGCTTGATGCTCGGCAGACTTCTTGGAACAATAACCCAGTGTGAAGCAGGGTTGTCTTTCACAAGGTAAGCAAGAAATATTGTGAAACACATTTGAAAATCACCCAATCAGAGAAACGTTAAATGATTTTAACAAATCAGAATATGATCAATATTCTGTACTTCCTCTTTTTAGCACAGTTTCAAAATTCAAAGTTTACTAATTCAGAGAAATACTTACAGAGCTTAGAAAAATAGAGGGCTATGGGTAACCCTAGGTAATTTCTAAGGTAAGGACATGTTTGGCACAGCTTTGTAGGCCAAAGTGCTGTATGTTTTCCATGTTTCTATGTTAATAAAATTACTATTATGCACTCAGAGGCCATATTATTAGGTACACCTATATATTAACATAAATATCTAATCAGACAATCATGTGACAGCAACTCAACGCATACAAGCATACAGACATGATCAAACAGTTCAGTTGTTCAGATCAAACATAAGAAGATGATAGAAATGTGATCTAAGTGACTTTGGACCATGGAATGATTTTTGGTGCCTGACTGGGTGGTTTGAGTCTCTCAGAAACTGCTTATCTCCTGGGATTATCATGCACAACAGTTTCTACAATTCACAGAGAATGGCATAAAAAACGTAAAACATCCAGTGAGCAAAAGCACCTTCAAATTGAAAGAAGTCAGAGGAGAATGGACGGACTGGTTAAAGATGACAGGAAGGTGACCGTAACTCAAATAACCATACCTTACTACAGTGTGCAGAAAAGCATCTCTGAATGCACAACACATCAAATGGTGAAATGGATGGACTACAGCAGAAGACCACAAGCACACAGTACACTCAATGGCCACTTTATTAAGTATAGGACACACCTATTAAAATGGCCAGTGAGTGCATTTATAATGACAACAAAATAGAGATAAGAAATGACCAAGTAACTTATAAAAGTTCAAAATCAGTCATAAATAAGCACTGTTAATTATTTCACACTATTCAGAGAAATTATCAGAGAAACATACAGCATGGAAACAGGCCATTCAAGCCAGTTTAACCATGCTGACCTGAGGGCATCCTTCTGTATTAATCCCAACTCCCAGCACTTGATGCACAGGCCTCTATGCCTAAGTGATTCAAGTACTCATCTACATAAATGCAGCTATTAATCCAAAATCATCTCTCAGCAATGCATTCCAGGAACTTTATGCTTAGGCAGAAGTAAATCCATCTCACAACCGTTCTAAATCTCTCCATTCTTGCCTTCATGAACCTTGCCATTCCCCTTTTGCACTATTCATTTATTTACTTTTATCATAACTTGTTGTAATTTTTTAATGTCTGGTGCCATACTGCTGCCACAAAACAAAACAAAAATTCACAACATAAGTCAGTGATAATAAACTTGATCCTGATTCTAAACGATGTCGCCTCACTACAGGAAGGATATGGAAACCATAGAAAGGGTGCAGAGGAAATTTACAAGGATGTTTTTGGCGAAGGGTCTCAGCCTGAAACGTCAACAGTGCTTTTCCTTATAGATGCTGCCTGGCCTGCTGTGTTCCACCAGCATTTTGTGTGTGTTGCTGTTACAAGGATGTTGCCTGGATTGGGGAGCATGCCTTATGAGAATAGGTTGAGTGAACTCGGCCTTTTTTCCTTGGAGTGACAGAGGATGCCAGGTGACCTGATAGAGGTGTACAAGATGATGAGAGGCATTGATCATGTGGATAGTCAGTGGCTTTTTCCCAGGGTTGAAATGGCTAGCACAAGAGGGCACAGTTTTAAGGTGCTTGGGAGTATGTACAGAGGAGATGTCAGGGCTAAATTTTATATGCAGAGAGTGATGAGTGCATGGAATGGGCTACCGGCGATGGTGGTGGAAGCAGATTCTGGTCTTTTAAGAGAATCTTAGATGGGTACATGGGAAAAATAGAGGACTATGTGGTAGGGTAATTCCAGGTAGTTTCCAGTGTAGGTTACATGGTCAGCACAACAGTGTGGGTTGAAGGGCCTGTAGCGTCCTGGATATTTCTATATTCTATAGGTGACAACAAAGCTTTGCTTCCAGATGAGCTCAATTCCTTCTATTTTCACTTTGACCATCAAATCATGGAAGCAACATCACAAACTCCCACAGCGCCAGATAACCCTGAGGCTGACGTGGGAGCATCCTGTTTCTGAGGCTGACGTGGGAGCATCCTTCATGAGGGTGAACCCACAGAGAGACCTGTGCTGACCAAATGGTTGGAGCGTTCACCTCTCACTTTGGCAGTCGGAGATAGGCTTCGTTCATACCAGTGCCCAAGAAGAACGTGCTTGCTACATATTCTAACTTCAAAATGTAAAAACTAATTTCAATAAAAAGATGGAAGTCTGAAATGATGCGAGTCTGGTTCATGCTTACTTTACGCGAGGCATGCACGTATCAATCACGTGGTAGCGTCATGGCATAACACTTCATATATTTTTAGATATAATACGTTATTTAAATGAGCAAGAAAACTTAACCAAAAAACTATATATATACAATATTACTCAAGTACTGCTGAAATATGGTGAAATGCCTCAATGACTATCATTCAGTGGCACCTGTGATGAAGAGCTATGAGAGGTTGGTGATGAAGCCTATCAGCTCCTGCCTGAGAAGAGACCTGGATCCACTACACTTTGCCTAATGGCACAACAGGCCCATAGCAGATACCGTATCATTGGTTCTTCACTCAATCCTGGAACATCTGGACAGCAAAGGTGCTCATTATCGATTACAGCTCAGCATTCAATAACATCATTCCCTCAAAACTAATCGATAAGCTTCAAGGCTTTGGTCTGAATACTTCCTTGGGCAATTGGATGCTCAACTTCCTGACTTGCTGACACCAGTCATCTCAGATTGGCAACATCTCCTTCACAATCTCCATTAGCACAGGTGCACCACAGGACAGTGTGCTTAGCCCCCCTGCTCTTCTTGTTTTATACATATGACTGTGAGGCTACCACAGATCCACAGTCATATTTGTTGCATCTGTGCATAACCACATATATATTAAATAAAAGAAAGTACACTGGAGATGGCTTGAACTGGTGTATTCACTTTGCAGCAAAAGGGGGAGAGAGAGAACAATGTGCATGTGCAGACAACAGATCAATACGTAGTGCTGGGGGGGGGGGGGTCATTGCTCTCAAAGAAATAGATCCATACTTTACAATATTTAAATTTGCTGACAACACCATTATCATAGGCAGAATCAAAGGTGGTGACAAATTAGCAAATAGGGAGACTGAAAACCTGGCTGAGTGGTGCCACAAAAACAATCTCTCACTCAGTGTCAGCAAGACCAAAGAGCTGATTATTGACTTAAGGAGGAAGAAACTAGAGGTCCTTGAGCCAGTCCTCACTGACGGATCAGAGGTGCAGAGGGTCAGCAACCTAAAGTTATAATTTCAGAGAACCTGTCCTGGATACAGCATGTAAATGCAATAATGCAGTAAACACAGCAGCACCTCTACTTCCTTAGGAGTTTGTGAAGACTTGACATGACATCTAAAACTTTGACAAACTTTTATAGATGTGTGGTGGAGAGAATATTGCCTGGTTGCATCACAGCATGGTATGGCAACACCAATAATGCCCTTCCATCACGTGTAAAGCCCTCTCCACCATTGAGCACATCTATACTGAGTGCTGTTGCAGGAAAGCAGCATCCATCATCAAGGACCCCACCACTCAGGACATGCTCTTTTCTCATTGCTACCATCAAGGAAACTGAAGACACACACTCAGTGTTTCAGGAACAACTTCCTCCCCATTGCAATCAGATCTCTGATTTTTTTTTTCTTTTACTGCTTTCATTTTACTTATTTAATATATATATATATATTTATGATTGTAATGTACAGTTTTTTTATTATGCATTGCAATATACTGCTGCTGCAAAACAACAAATTTCAGAACATATGTCAGTAATATTCTGATAGGGGCACATCAAGAGCTCATCCAGTCCCCTAATAATGACAATCCATAAAATTACAGATGCTGGAAATCTGAAATAAAAACAGACATTGTTGGAAATCTTCAGCAGGTCAGGCAGAATCAGTGGAAACAGAAAGAGTTAATGGTTCAGGTCTGGGACTCTTCATCAGAATTTAGAAAACATTTCTGCTCACAACACCATGTTCATCAGGGCGCTTGAGGCAACTCCCCTGTTTTCACACTGACAATTTTTAGTTGTCTGTAATACTTTCACCTGTCACTTTAAATCTACACCTGCTAATTACTGACCTTGGGTATCCGTAGCCTTGTACATTATATTTTATCCGAACTGCACTTTCCCTGTAACTACAACACTTTATTCTGCCTTCTGTTGATTTTCTTTGTACTTCATCAATGCACTATTAGAATGAAATGACCTGTACATTTTTTTCACTGTAGCTTAGTATGTATGACAACAATGAAACAATTTTCCAGTTTTGCTTTCTTTAAGCTTAGTCTACACTATCAATTCCCTCAAGCTCCAACTCCGGCATTTCATTTATCAAATATACATCCCTTCAGCACAGCAACAAATCCATCTCTTATAGTGGTGAGAGGAAAGTAATGAGGAACGCAAACCATACTCACTCTAATTAATGATTCCTTATATTTGCTACAATACTTTTCAGAAAGTACAAAGATCCCCAAGAAATTTTTTTGGCTGACTATTTCTGGTGGCTAAATGAGCAGAAATTAATTAATTGATGATTGTGCAGCCCTAAGAAAACCATAGGATTGTAATAAATTATCAAAACTAAAGCAAATACTCCTAGATTACATCATCATTATTTTGTAAAATCCTATTTAATTTAGAATAAAAATTTTTATCCTCTTTTTGGATCAAAGAGGAAGCTTTCATTATATTTCTCCCAGGTCATTTGTAGTCTCACTGACAGTTCAAAGCAAAAGTGTCTTTTCTCTGACTTTCATGGGCTTTATGTTGAAACTAATACATTTAAAGCTTCTTTATTAACCATTTGGACACTATGAATAGAGATAGAACATATGTACACTTGGCAAACTTCTACAGCTGTGTAGTGGAAAGTGTGCTGCATTATGGACTAGTACGGGACCACCACTGCATTTGAGTGGAGAATCCTACAAAAGGTAGTGGAATCAGCCTAGTCCATCACGGATAAAGCCCTCCCAGCCATTGAGAACAATTACATGAAACGTTGCCATAGAAAAGCAGCATTCGTCATTGAAGATCCTCACCATCCAGGCCATATTCTTTTCTTGGTGCTGCCATCAGTTAGAAGGTACAGGTGTCAGGACTCAGACCATCAGCTTCAAGAACAGTTAATACCTTTCAGCCATCAGGCTCTTGAACCAAAGGGGATAACTACACTCATTCTACTTCGGGAGTTTCTACAACTGATGGTCTCACTTTAAAGGCTCTTTAACGTTGTTTCATGCTTGATATTTGGTGGTGGAGGCAGGTGAGAAGCACTGAATTGACAAGGTATAGAAGGCCACAGAACAAATGATGGCAAATGGCATTCATATCAATGCATAAGGCTGACCACTCCTCACAGCACATAGACAGATCCTCCATGGAGAGAGTGAGGAGATCCAAGTTCCTGGGAGTGCATGATCTCACTTGCTCACTCAATGCCACCTCTTTGCTCAAGAAAGCACAGCAGTGTCTCCACTTCCTAATGAGATTGAGGTGAGTTACTCCCCCATTCCAACCCATTTTTATAGGAGCAGCAGCGAGAGGTACTGACAGGCTGCATCATCCCTTGGTATGGGAATTGCATAACATCTGACTGCAAGTCCCTACAAAGGATTGCGTGGACTGCTGAGAGGATAATAGGGGGGGCTCTCTTCCATGAATCAGAGATATTTATCAGGAGTGCCCCTTGCATTGTCAATGATCCCTCAAATCCATCCAAAAATCTCTTTAACCCTACCATTGAGCAGGACCCATTGCATTATGACGTGAACTGTTAGGATGGAAAATGGCTTCTTTTCCTCAGGTCATGAGACATCTGAACTCCTTGGCACCACTGCGTTCTTATCACACATGAAGCACCAGTAGTGTTGTACAGCTTACTCTTTTAACCAAAGTGATAGGGGTGAGGATGGGCCAGTCAGTTTCCTAGTCAATGCTTTGTGTCATGATAGTTTGAGGTAGGACAGGCAGATGATAGGACAAAATTGCAGTCTGTGGGACGAGTTGAGGTGTAACAGGGGGGCAAAATCGAAAAGGGTGATGAAGGTTTATATTTGAATGCACATGGTATACAGAATTAAGATAGATAATCTTGTAGCATAGTTAGAGATTGGCGGTATGATACCATGGGCCTCACTGAGTCATGGCTGAAAGACTATCATAGTTGGGAGCTTAACATCCAAGAATATGCATCTCAACATCTATTGAAATTACAGGCAGGTAGGGAAAGGGGATGGGGTAGCTCTAATGGTAAAAACTGAAATCAAATCCTTAGCAAAAGGTGACATAGGATCAGAAGATGTAGAATCCTTGTGCTTAGAGTTAAGAAATTGCAAGGGTAAAAAGACCTTGATGTGAGTTATATACAGCCCCCGAACAAGGAGCCACATATGAGACTGCTTAGCCCATGGTATTACAGGGAAGAAACTAGCATGTATAGAGCATTGGCTGATTGGCAGGAGGCAAAGAGTGGGAATAAAGGAAGCCTTTTCTGATGGGCTGCAAATGAATAGGGATGTTCCATAAGACCATAAGATAAAAGAGCAGAATTAGGCCCATTAAGTCTCCTCTGCCAATTCATCACTTGTCTGATCCATTTTCCCTCTCAGCCCCAATCTCCTGTCTTCCCCCCGTATTCCTTCATGCCCTGACCAATCAAGAATCCATCAACCTCTCCTTTAAATATAAAGACTTGGCCTCCACAGTTGACTGTGCCAATGAATTCCACAGATTTACCACTGTCTGGTTGAAGAAATTCCTCCTCATCTCCGTTCTAAAAGGACTCATCCCAATTCTGAGGCTCTGCCTTCTGGTCTTAAGTTCTCTCACCATAGGAAACATCCTCTCCTCATCCTCTCTATCAACACCTTTCACCATTCAATAGGTTTCAATGGGGTCACCCCTCATTCTTTTGAACTCTAGTGACTATAGACCCAGAGCCATCAAATACTCTTCATGTGACAAGTCATTCAATTCTGGAATGATTTTGATAAACTTCCTTCGAACTCTCTCCAGTTTCAGCATATCCTTTTTAAGATGAGGGGCCCAAACCTGCTCACATTACTCCAGATGAGGCCTCACCAGAGCTTTATAAGTCTCAACATTACATCCTTGCTGTTATAGTCTAATCCTCTTGAAATGAATGCTAACATTGTATTTGCCTTCCTCACCACAGACTCAAATTAAACTTTAGATAATCCTAACACAAGGACTACCAAGCCCCTTGCCCCTCAGTTTTTGTATTTTCTTTCCATTGAGAAAATAGTCAACTCTTTTGCTTCTTCTACCAAAGTGCATGACCATACACTTCCTGACACTATATTCCATCTGCCATTTCTTTGCAACAAAGCCACCAATTCCATCATTTAAATATAAGGTAAAAGAATTGATCCCAACACAAACCCTTGTGGAACACTACTAGTCACCGGCAGCCAGCCAAAAAAGGCTCCCTTTATTCCCAGCCTTCACCTCCTGGTAATCAGTTATTCATTTTATCCATGCTAGAATCTTTCCTGTAATACCATGGGCTCGGACGTTGTGAAGTAGCCTCATGTCTGGCACCTTGTCAAAGGCCTTCTGAAAATCCAAGCAGACATCCACCAATTCTCCTTTGCCTATCCTGCTTGCTATTTCTTCAAAGAATTTCCCTTGAAGAAACCATGCTGATTACAGCTTATTTTATCATGTGCCTCCAAGTATTCTCAGATCTCATCCTTAATACTCAACTCCAACATCTTAGATCAACTGGCTTATAGTTTCCTTTCTTCTGCCTCTCTCGCTTCTTGAAGAGTGACACGTGTAATTTTAGTCTTCCAGAACCATTCCAGAATCCAGTGATTCTTGAAAGAACTTTACTAATGCCTCTCTGATCTCTACAGCCATCCCTTTGAGAACTCTGGGGGCCCCAAATCTCAGAAAGGATGTGTTGTCATTGGAGAGAGTCCAGAGGAGGATTCCACAAATGAAGGAGTTAACATATTATGAACATTTGGCAGCTTTGTGCCTGTACTCACTGGAATTTAGAAGAATGCGGGGAGGGGGATCTCATTGAAATCTACTGAATGTTGAAAGGACTAGATAGGGTGGGTGTGGTTAATATGTTTCCTAATGGTGGGGTATCCAGAACTAGAGAGCACAGCCTCAGAATCGAGGGACAACCTTTTAGAATGGAGCTAAGAAGGAAATTATTTAACCAGGGGTAGTAAAACTGTGGAATACTCTGCCACAGACCGTGGTGGAGGCCAAGTCTGTAAGTATATTTAAGGCAGAAGTTGATTGTTTCCTGATCAGTCAAGGTATCAAAGGACTTGGCGAGAAGGCAGGTGTATGAGGTTGAGTGGGATCTGGGATCAATCATGATGGAATTGCGCAGAGAACTCGATGGGCTGATGACTTAATTCTGCTCCTATGTCTTATGGTCTTTTGGTTGTAATTCCAACAGATTTGTCAGACAGGATTTTTGCTTGAGGAAACCGTGCCGACTATAGCCTATTTCATCATGTGCCTCCAAGTACATGGAGACCTCATCCTTAATAATCGACTCCACTGAGGTCAGACTAGCTGGCCTATAGTCTCCTTTCTTTTGCTTCTCTCCCTTCTTGGGACATTTGCACTTTTCCAGTCTTCAGGAAATATATCAGAATATAGTGAATCTTGAAAGATTGTTACTAATGCCTCCATGAACTCTTCAGCCACCTCTTTCAGAACTCCCAGATGTACACCATCTGGTCCAAGTGACTTATCTAGCTTTAGACCATTCCCAAGTACCTTCTCTCTAGTTATAGTAACTTCACGTCAGATTCAGTTTATTGTCATTTAGAAACCACAAATGCAATGCAGTTAAAAAATTAGACAATGTTCTCCAGAATGATATCACAAAAAAAGCACAAGAAAAACCACATAACGTTTGGCAATCCCCAATCCAGAGTCCGGAGAGGCTGCTGCGTTATCAATATCATGCTACCATCTTAGCATGTTCCCCTGAAAGGAACTCCAAACCCATCAGACAAAATAAGACTACCCCACTACATACTTCATGATCCCTGACACCTTTAACTTCCATTATTCCACCAGTGTCTTCCAGAGTGCAGTCTGATGCAAAATGCTTATTCAATTCACCCGCCATTTCATTGTCCCCCATTACAACTTCTCCAGCATTGTTTTCCAATGGTCCAATATTTACTCTCACCTTCCTTTTACACTTAATGTATATGAAGAAACTTTTTGTGTCTTCCTTAACATTATTGGCCAGCTTACTTTTGTGTTCTATTTTTACCTTCTTAATCAAGTCAAGACAAGTTGCTTTTTATTGTCATTTCGATTATAACTGCTGGTACAGTACACAGTAAAAATGAAACAATGTTCCTCCAGGACCATGGTGCTACATGAAACAACACAAACTACACTACATTATGTGAGACAACTCAAGGCTACACTAGACTACGTAAAACAACACAAAAACTACACTAAGCTACAGATCTACACAGGACTACATAAAGTGCACAAAACAGTGTAGGGCAGTACAATTAATTAATTAATAAACAAACAAGACAATAGACACAGTAGAGGACTAGTTTCAATAAAGTAATAAATGATGTAGATGTCAGTATAGACTCTGGGTATTGAGGAGTCTAATGGCCTGGGGGAAGAAACTGTCACACAGTCCGGTCGTGAGAGCCTGAATGTTTCGGTACCTTTTGCCAGATGGCAGGAGGGAGAAGAGTTTATGTGAGGAGTGCGTGGGGTCCTTCACAATACTGTTAGCTTTGCGGGTGCAATGTGTAGTGTAAATGTCTGTAATGGCGGGAAGAGAGACCCCAGTGATCTTCTCAGCTGACCTCACTATCCACTGCAGAGGCTTGTGATCCGAGACGGTGCAATTTCTGAACCAGGCAGTGATGCAGCTGCTCAGGATGCTCTCAATACATCCTTCTGTTGGTTTTTAAAAGCTTCCCAATCCTCCAATTTCCCACTAACTTTTGTTCTATTTTATGCCCTCTCTTTGTCTTTTATGTTGGCTTTGATTTCTCATGTTAGCCACGGCTGTATCATCTTTCCTTCAGAATATTTCTTTCTCTTTGGGATGTATATATTGTGTACTTTCCAAATTGCTTTCAGAAATCCCACTCTGCTGTCATCCCTGCCAGAGTTTTTTTTCCCAAATCAATTCTGTCTAACTCCTCTCCCATGCCTCTGTAATTCTCATTACTCCACTGTAATACTGATACATGTGACTTCGGCTCTCCTCAAATTTCAGAGTGAAGTTGATCGATTTAGGAACAGCTTCTTCCCCTCTTCCATCCGATCCCTAAATGGACATTGAATTATTGGACACTACCTCAAACCTTAAAAACAAACATACAATATTTCTGTTTTTGCACATTTTTAAAATCTTTTCAATATATGTAATTGATCTACTTGTTTATTTATTACTATAATTTTTATTTTATTTATTATTATTTTTTCTCTGCTAGATTATGTATTGCATTGGACTGCTGCTGCTAAGACAACAAATTTCATATCACATGCCGATGATAATAAACCTGATTCTGATCATATTATGATCACATGCCCCAAAGAGTTCTTTTCCCTTAAACTCTCTAATCCTAGTTCATTGCACAACACCCAATCCAGAATAGTTGATAATCTAGTGGGCTCATGCATGGATGGCTCTAAAAAAACATTTTGTAGGAACTCTAGAAATTCCTCCACCTGGAATCCAGCACCAACTTGATTTTTCCAATCTACTTGCATATTGAAGTCCCCCATGACTATTATAACATTGCCCCTTTGGCATGCATTTTCTCCCACCCATTGTAATTTGTAGGCCATATCCTTACTCCTGTTTGGGGGTCTGTATACAACTCCCACCAGGGTCTTTTAACACTTGCAGTTCCTTAGCTCTATCCACAATGATTCAACACCTTCTGACCCTATGTCACCTTTTTCTAATGATTTGATTTCATTGTTTTACTAACAGAGCAACTTCGCCCCTTCTGCCTTCCTGCCTATCCTTTCAATACAACGTATATCCCTGGACATGAAGCTCCCAGCTATAATCTTCTTTCAGCCATGTATAATGTTGTGATGCCTACACCATCATACCTCCCAATCTGCAACTGTGCTGCAAGTTCATCTACCTTATTCCGTATACTGCGCATATTCAAATGCAACATCTTCAGTCCTGTATTCACCATTTTTGATTTTGTCCACCTTTACTATTGACTGCAGTTTGCCCTATCAATAGCCTCTCCTCACTACACATTGCCTTTATTTCCTGCATAGCATCAAGAAGCTCACCTCTGTCCCAGGATACTGACGGACTTTTACCGCTGTACCATTGAGAGCATACTCACCAACTGCATCTCAGTGTGGTATGGCAATTGTCCCGTATCGGACCGCAAAGCACTCCAGCGGGTGGTGAAAACTGCCAGGCGCATTATCGGCACCCAATTGCCCACCATTGAGAACATCTACCATAAACACTGCCTGGGTAGGGCGAAAAGCATGATCAAGGATGCATCTCACCCTAAGCATGGACCTTTTACTCTCCTTCCATCCGGTAGGCGCTATAGGAGACTCCGCTCCCACACCAGCAGGCACAGGAAGAGCTTCTTCCCTGAGGCTGTGACCCTGCTGAACTTCACATCACAGCGCTAAGCAGTATTGCACCCATATTGTACTGTCTCAGTACCTTTATATCTGTATGGTGTAGCACCTACTTTTTATTCGCAGTTATTTTGTAAATAACACCATTCTTTTGCATTTCTGGTTAGATGCTAACCGCATTTCATTGGCTTTCTATCTGTACTCGGCACAATGATAATAAAGTTGAATCTAATCTAATCTAATTTGTAAACCAGCTACCTCATCCCACCTATCCTACAATACTTCTTGCATTCAAATACAGGCAGCTCAGGACACTAGTCACACCATGCTTAACATTTTGATTTCTAAGGTCTGAGGTATTACCAATATCTGCCTCCACAAGCTCTCCACTAACTGTTCTGGCACTCTGGCTCCCATCCCCCAACAATTCTAGTTTAAACCCCACTGTGCAGCATTAACAAAAGTTCCCACTAGGATACAATTCCCCATCCAGATCAGGTGCAAATAATCCCTTTTGTACAGATCCCACCTTCCCTGGAAAATAACTCAATGATCCAAAAATCTCATCCCCTCCCTCCTACACCAACTCCTCAGCCACAGTTTAAACTGTGTAATCTTCATTAGCACATGGCATGGATAGCAATCCTGAGATCACAACCTTGGAAGTCCTGTCCTCTAACTTAGCACCTAACTCCCTGAACTCCCTATACAGATACTCATCACTCATCCTACCATATCATTGGTACCTCCAAGGACCAGGAGTTCTGGCTGTTCAGCCTCCCACTTAAAAATGCTGAGGACTCAAAATGAGATATCCCAGACCATGGCACCCAGGAGGCAACATACCATCCGGGAAGCCTGTTCTCACCTACAGACCCTCTTGTCCGTTCCCTTAACTAACAAATCCCCTATCACCATGGCGTGACTCTTCTCCCCTACTTCCCTTCTGAGTCTCTCAGTGCCAGAGACACGGCCACTGTGACTTGCTTCTGATAGGTCAGCCTCGCCCTGCGATTGTATCCAAAGTGATATAATGCCTGCTGTTGATGGGAATGTACTCTGAGCTGGCTCGTTAACCCCTTTCCCCTTCCTGTCATCCAGTTTCCTGGGTCCTGCACCTTGAGTGTAACTGCCTCTCTATATGTCCTGTCCATCACCCTCTCAGCCTCCTGAATGATCCGGAGTTGAGCCAATTCCAAACACTCCTTAATGTGGTTTGTTAGAAGCTGCAGATCGATGCACCTCACAGTTGTAATCATCAGGGCCACTGGAGGTCTTCCTGCCTTCCCTCGTCCCACAAGAGGAGCATTTCACTATCCTGCCTGGCATTTCTACTGTCCTAGCTGAGCAGACATAAAGAAGGGAAGGAAAAAAAAGAACTTCCCTTTCCTTTTGCCTTCTCTGAGTGAGATCTTTCTTTCACGAAGCCTCAAAGGGCTAAAGCCTTAAGTTCACCACACTGACTATGTCCACACAGACGACGGCCGATGCACTTATCCTTGCCTTCATTTAATGTGCTCGAACTAATCAATCCCAAATGGTCACTGGCCAAAGCTCTTTTTCGCTGCCGTGACCTACTGTGCCTTTTTATCCTTGGGCAGTGGACCTGATGGAACTGCCCTCCTCTCCAAACTTCTGATATCTGGGTTAGCTGCTGATCAAGGCAGGGGTCGGTGTTGGGACCGCATTTTTTAATGTTGCATGCCATTTTATGAATTGATGATTTTGTGGCCAAGTTTACGAAGACAGGTGGAGGGGCAGGTAGTAATGAAGAAACAGGGAGACTGGAGAAGCCGCGAAGAATGGGTGAAGAAGTGGCAGAGGGAATACAGTATTGGGAAGTACACAGTCATGCTATTTGGTAGAAGGAATAAAAGCATATTATTTTCTAAATGGGGAGAAAATTCAAATATCCAAGGTGCATAGGGACTGGGGGGGGCCCTCATGCATTATTCTCTGAAGATTACCATGCACGTTGAGCGATTTAAGCGATTAAAAAAGGGAAAGCGTATAAAACAGGATAGGAGTAGAATTAGTGTAAATTGGTGCTTGATGTTGACATGGACCTGTGGTGAAGACACTGTTACTTTGCAGTAGCATTTGGTTATGACATCTTGACCTTTGCTATTTGATTTATCCATCATTGTATATATTCAGTTGCAGAGACACAAAACAAAAACAAAATCATTGAGTCCATGCTGACTTGATCTACATTAATTATATTGATTCTGCTCCAATCCATTCTATTCTCACCACAAGACCCCGTAGCTGACTGCTAACTTCTAAATTCTCTAATAATTCACTTCCCCTGATTTTATGTAATTTTCCTCGCTCTTTACCTGAGGCTTGTTTCCTTTTCCCATTTTATCTTTGGTGGCAGATCATTCATTTACAACTCGCAGCCTACCAGAATGCTTTTTACAAATTTCTGAATGGCATCTCAGTTCTTAGTAGATGCCATACTACTGCCCAGGCTTTGTTGCTGGACTCCATGTATTTTTGGACTAGCACAATAGGTTTGAAAACGGAGACACTGTTGGCTGTTTTATCTTTATCAAAGAGCTTTATTTATCCTTTCGTACAGTACATTCCATTTTGTGAAGTTTAACAGCAGTCAGGTTGTTGACAGTAACATTGCCGCTGAATATTGGCATCAGGTTGCCTTCGATAAAGCCTTGCTGACTATTCCTAATCAGATTATGTCTCTCCAAATGCTCATAAATCCTGCCTCTCAGGATCTTCTCCAGCAACTTGTCCACCACTGAAGTCAGACTCACTGGTCTATAATTTCCTGGGTTATCCCTAATCCCTTTCTTGAACAAGGGATCAACATTTGCACCCCTCCAGTCCTCTGGTACTTCTCCTGTCCCTATTGATGGTGCAAAGATCATCACAAGAGGCTCAACCATCTCCTCCCTCATTTCCCACAGTAGCCTGGGGGATATCTCATCCTGTCCTGGTGACTTATCTAACTTAAAGCTCCAGCACATCCTCTTTCCTAATGTCTACATGCTCAAGCATTTCAGTCCACTGTATCATCCCCACAATTGCCAAGGTCTTTTTCCCTGGTGAATACTGAAGCAAAGTATTCATTAAGTACCTCCGCTACCTCCTCTGACTCCCTGCACCCGTTTCCACCATCGCACCTGATTGGTCCTATTCTCACACGGCTCATCCTCTTGCTCTTTACATACCAGTAGAATGCCTCGGGGTTTTCATTAATCCTGCTCACCAAGACCTTTTCATGGCTCCTTCTAACTCTCCTAATTTCATTCTTAAACTCCTTCCTGTAATCTTGTAATTTTCTAGAGCTTTAACAGTACCTAGTTTCTTGAACCCTTCATGAACTTTTCTTTTCTTCTTAACTAGATTTTCTACATCCTTTGTACACCATGGTTCTTTAACCCTATGATCCTTTCCCTTCCTCAATGAAACACACCTACGCAGAACTCCATGCAAACGCTTCCTGAACATTTGCCACATTTTTTCCGTGCATTTCCCTAAGAACATCTGCTCCCAATTTATGCTCCCAGGTTCTGCGAAATATCATCATATTTCCCCCTACCCTAATTAAATGTTTTCCCAAATTGTCTGCTCCGATCCCTCTCCAGCATTATGGTGAAGGAGATAGAACTGTGGTCACTACCTCCAAAATGCTCTCCCACTAAGAGATCTGACACCTGACCAGGTTCATGTCCCAATACCAGATCAAGTACAGCCTCTCCTCTAGTTGCCTTATCTACATACTGTGTCAGGAAACCTTCCTGAACACACCTAACAAACACCACCCCATCTGAACCCCTTGCACAGTACTGTAGTAATTTTATGCATTGCAGGGTATTGCTGCAAAAAGAACAGATTTTGTGAAATATGTGAGTGACGATAAACCTGATTCTGATACGGGTCTCTATTGTGGACTGAGAATTGGAAGGGGCCAGGAAGAGGGGATTCATGGCTGGAAAAAGGGGAAGGGAGAGAGAGGGAGCAGGAACTACCAGAAAGACATTCTATAATGATCAATAAACAAATTGCTTTGAATTTAATGATTTTGCCTGCTGTCTCAGGGCTGGGTATGGCTGCACTCGCACCATTCTCTGCCCCTGAAACTCTTGTTCTGCCATACCCCTCCCGCAGTGCTCCACCCTCACCATTCCGAACACCCTTTGTTCCTGCCGGATTTACAAACTCACTCCCCACTCCATGTTGACAAATACAGTACAATGCAAAAGATATGAAACAATTATCCTACTGTTTTACCTGTTAATATTCTATATTTTCTATTACATACATTTTAGTTCTATTTTAATGTGCAATTATGTCCTATAGTTTGCCAAACATTGCTCATCAACTATAAGCATGTTAAATTATGCAGCTTACATATATAAAAAGCCAAAACCCCTTTACACTGGCAGACTGATATTGCATAAATTTAAAAGTCAAACACTTGAATCACCAAAACATATTAAGCTATGGACTTCGTGTGGTTAAATGGGATTGATGATTGCAACAGTTGGCATGGATGAGGAGGGCCGAAGGGCCTGTTTCTGCTGTCTATGACTATCTCACTCAAAAACAGCCTTCCCAAGCTATTTCCATCAAAGACGTCCAGAAAGACCACCTTTCCCTCAAACACACGTTTGTATATTGCTCTGTAAAATAGTACTTATTTATCAAAATAAAATCACAAAAAGCAGCATTAGTTTATTTTAAAATACTAATTTGTCTGTTTCAAGCTGCAACAAGTGAGCAGCATCTTACGGGTTAATAACTCTTATTACTGGCTGCTTGATTCCCTGGACTGGAAAGAATGTTTTAATTTATCAGCTTTATGAATTGGTAAAGGCAAGCCAACATCTTGTGCACCGCATCTTCAACCTAGATCCATTCCTCACCTGCTGGGCAGAGACAATCCTCCTTACATTCAGAACCCAGCATCCCCTTAAGCTGTGTGATCTGTAACCTTGGCAGCTCAGCCTTATACAATTCTGTGCATCTTGCAATCAGGCATCACTACATAAAGACTGGAGCATCTTGTTAGCCAACAACTGAGCATGAAATCACTACATTGCCATCCCCTTGCTATGAGTCAATCCAGTTTTTTTGTGTATTAGAAAGTTGCACCTGGGGGAGGGGAAGTCATAGGATTTCTGTTCATTTGTAGTCTATTAACTGCCTACAAGTTGGGGTTTCTCACGAGGACATTCTCAGTAGGAGCAAAATAACAACAAATAAATAAATTGTAGGAATAAAAGGATTTGAGTCTATTATACAGTATATAAAGTGCTACTGCACATTGAATTGAAGGATCAAAGTATATGTGAGTATTTATAGATTAAAAAAACTAAAATCAACCAGAAAACATTGATGCAAAGTGAGAAAATTAGCTGTATAGCATGCTTATTATTTGCTTTTAAGAACAAAACAATTTAATTATTAAAGATTTCAGCCTCAATTATTAAATTCATTAATCATTTTAAAGTAATTTATGAATAAATTAAAACACATCAATTACTGAAATGTGCATCATCACTAAATTCATCCAAAGGCTCATCACCAGTGCACTCAGACATTCTGACAGCTATGCCTGTGAGCAATTATTTCCTCTTGCTCTCCTGCACACTGCATGAACAAAAAAATTTCTGCTGGCTTTGATTGCTGAAGCATAACCAGAGTGAATAAATTGCATAGTATGGAAAATAAGCACATTCATTCCAATCGCACTTGTGAGATGCAGTTTAATTAAAGCTTATCAAAAGCCAAATAATGAATAAACTGAAGTCCCATTCCAACAAAGAATATTTTCATCTGTTTGGTTTCAGCTTGTAATTCCCAAGCAATAATTAGCCACTGTTTGGGCCTTACAGAGTTCAATTGTATTAGGGTTTGTGAAGACTTCATTACCTCTATTATCTAGAGACCATTGGTTGTATGCATATCAATGACAGGCCTGGCTGTCTTGTGTGTCTGTGCAATTAGACTTGCATGTGTGTGCATGTGCATGCGTTTAGATTTGCTCTGCCTGGAAACCCAGGTCTCTAACTGTATTTCATACACTTCACAATGAATGTAGAAAATGGCATGTGCTACTGCTGTTTCAATTTGGTCTTGTAGCTTAGACAGACAGTAGGGATCACGGCATAAAATAGGCTGGACTTCAATAGCCTGACCTTCCTGGTGGGAAAGAGAACCTAGCACTGTGCTCAACAGGACTGACAACAAAGAAACATATTTAGTCCCCCAAAATCAGACATGCTTTTTACAGAAAAAGTAAGTCTAAGAAAAGGGCTACCCCTTTCCTGCAGGCAAAATAGATTAAAGTTCGAACTCTAGTGTTTTCAAGTAGAAAACAGTAAAATTCTGTGCATTGACACAGAAGTTCAAAGTTATGTGACTGTGCATTTATCCTGAAATATTTTCTGCAAAAATAAATAAAATCTCATGTCTTTTTTCAAATTAAGATAGGCTCCTTTTTCTTTTTGCTCCTTCAAGAAAGGCTGTGCATAAATAAGTGGTGCAGATTTTTGGAAAACACAACATAAATCCTGCCAATGTTCATGGAAGGTAATTTTGATCAACTTTGAACAATTAAGCATAGACCTACAGTAATTTGCACATTTAGCCATCAAGGAGGGTGAAGATTTAATACTTGTATGGGGTAAAATAAAAGTTTTCAAATGCTTTGGCATCATTCTTTAAGTAGATCTAATTCTGATTGACTCTTACCAGGAATCTATATCATTCAAGAACTTGCAATTTTATCAAATTAGTGTCATAAAAAGTGAATTTAATTTTAGGAGAAAACTCTCATGAAGAACAGCATTATGAAAGGATTAGAAAATATTTAAATGTAAGATTTGAAATCTGATGAATGAGAAAAAGAAATTGAAGTCTGGTTCTAAACTTAATTACATACATAATTACTCTATTATCTGACATCATTTTGTGAACAGTATGGATGCAGCTGGTGAACTTTCCCTCCCTTCAATCACAGTAATAATGTACTGTCTTCTTTCTCTGCTTGAATTCATTTATATCAAATAACACCCAATTTTGTGCAATAACATACATAAGAAAAATAAGAGTTTTAATTATGTACAACTTTCTTATTTCAGAAGGGTGGTAATGTTTAGCCTTATTAAGACTACAGCTGGCACCAATTGGTGCACTCCGCTATTAACAACCAACAATAGTAGACCAGAAGACAGTAGTGCTTTTGAAAACAGTTGTAATCATAGAATTTACTGCTATGGTTTAAATATAAAAGAAAAAGTGGATAGAGACCCATTATAAATTTAATATGTGTTGCTTTTGAACAAACACATATTGAACTACTCTTGATCAACAAAGGGGTAACATGAATATTTGTCAGGAATTTCAGGATCAAAATGAACCTTATGTCCTTGCAATGTTGTAGTACTTGTATGTAACAGCTGATTCACAGTCAGCAGTACTTTTCTTCATGCAGTGAAGACTAACCAGAGTTGCTTTACATGGAATACAACAAATAGTTATTAAAATCATGTGTGAATTATAATATCAGTTCAGCTATATGTTGAAATTAATGTTCTCTGATTCCAGCAAGTTGTCAAAAACAGTAAAGATATTATATGATCATGGTGAGTTCTTTGTGATGCATGTGACCTCCGGTATTGAAACTCATATTACCATACACACTGATGTTTTACATTTTGGAGGTCCTGATGATCAGTATCTATCGCACATAAATACTGGAGGAACTCAGAAGATCAGGCAGCATCTATGGAAATAAATAGATAGTTGATGTTTCCAACAAAGAGCCTTCTTTAGCACCCAGAACATGCCCTCTTCTCATTGCTACCATTAAATGAGAGGTCTGAAGACACACACACAATGTTTCAGGAACAGCATCAAATGTCTAAATGGACAATGAACCCATCAACACTACTAAAGTATTTTCCCCTCTTTTTGCACTGCTAATTTAACTTATTTTCTATGTATATATTTAAAATTTTAATATAGATTTTTTACTATGATGTACTACAACGTAGCACTGTCGCAAAACAACAATTTCACAACATAATACCAGTGATATTAAACCTGACTCTGATTCTGATTCTAATAGCTCTCTCTGTATTGAAGGATGGATGCAATCACTTCAAATTTAAATATGATTGAATTTTCCTTAATGTTTCTAGTCCTTTTAGTTTCATTATTCTGGCATCCTTTGGTATTCAGAACCTCCAATAATTTTCCATCTATCCCAACCCAGAGCATTGAGCTGAAGGTCACCTGCCTATAAAATTTAAATTTGAATTTTATGCATCGCACATCAAGTTGTCCTGAAGAAGGGCCTCTGCCTGAAACGTTCGCTGTTCATTTTCCTCTACAGATGCTGTCTGACCTGCTGAGTTGGTCCAGCAATTTGTGTATGTTGCCTCAAGATTTCCAACATCTGCAGAATGGCAACACACACAAAATGCTGGAGAAACTCAGCAGGCCAGGAGGAAAAAAAGATGAGGAGCAGATTTAAAAGGTGGGGGGAGGAGAAGAAGAAACACAAGGTGACAGATGAAACCGGGAAATGGAGGTGTGAAGTAAAGAGCTGGAAAGTTGATTGGTTTGACATTTTGGAATGGGAATGGGAAGCGGAACTAAACTGGGTGGCCACTGTGAGATCCCACTTCTTCTGGCAGATGGAGTGTAGGTGCTCGGCGAAGTGGTCTCCCAATCTATGTTGGGTCTTGCCGAAATACTGGACCCACACCGGGAGCACTGGGCACAGCATATGACTCCAACAGACTCACAGGTGAAATGTCACTTCATCTACAAGGACTATTTGGGGTCTTGAATGGTAGTGAGGGAGGAGGTGTAGGAGCAGGTGTAGCATTTGTTCTGCTTGCAATGATTAGTGCCAGGAAGGAAAAAAGGAAAAATGCTGATGGGACATCAACCATCTTGACTTCAACACTCCTCTCTCCAATTCCAAGCTCACTCCTTTCGAGCGCCCTGCTCTCTACTCCCTCCGCACTAATCCTAACCTCACCACCTGTAGACAAGTGGGGCACTGTAGTAGTCTGGCATACTGAGCTCTACCTTGCTGAGGCCCAGCGACGACTGTCAGACACCTCCACTTACTTACCCCCCGAACAGGACCCCACTAAGGAGCACCAGGTCATTGTCTCCCACACCATCATCGATCTTGTTAACTCAGGGGATATCCCATCTACTGCCACCAACCTCATAGTTCCACACCCCGCAACTCCCGTTTCTATCTCCTACCCAAGATCCTGCCTATCCAGGTAGACCGACTGTTTCAGCATTTTCCTGCCCCACTGGACTCATATCTACATACCTCGACCATGTTTTATCCCACCCTCCCAGTTCAGTCCTTTCCTACCTACATCAGTGACACTTCACACTTCTTTCTGGATCTTTTCAATGATTTCAAGTTCCTTGGCCCCCATCATCTTCTTTTCATTATGGATGTCCAGTCCCTAAACACATCCATCCCCCACCAGGAAGGAATCAAAGCTCTCTGTATCTTTCTGGACACCCCACCCAACCAGTGCCGACTCTACTGTTACAATCAGCTTGCACTCAGGTTGGAGGAACAACACCTTATATTCCACCTGCGTAACCTCTAGTCGATGACATGAACATTGAATTCTCAAACTTCTGGTAATGTGCCCCCCAACCTTCACCAACCATTCCCCATCTCCTTTTTCCTCTCTCATCTGATCTCCTTGTATGCTTATCACCTCCCTCTGGTGCTCCTCCCCCCTTTTCTTTCTTCCATGGTCTTCTGTCCTCTCCTATTAGATTCCCCCTTCTCCAACCCTGCATCTCTTTCACCAATCAACTTCCAGTTCTTTACTTCACCCTTCCACCTCCTGGTTTCACCTATTGCCTTCTATTTCTCTCTTCCCTCCTCCACCTTTTAAATCTACTCCTTATCTTTTTTCCTTCAGTCCCGTTGAAGGGTCTTGGCCTGAAATGTCAACTGTACTCTTTTCCATTGATGCTGCCTGACCTGCTGAGTTCCTCCAGCATTTTGTGTTTGGTCCTTGGATTTCCAGAATCTGCAGATTTTCTACTGTTTGTGACCTGCAGAATAGCGTGTGTTTCTGAATTTCTTGGAAGTTTTGGGTGTCCAGTTTGAAGCACGCACTTGCAGTGCATCATCCAAACTAATTTCTGTAAAATAATGTAAAAAAATAAGAATGCAAAAGGCTAGTTCTGAAAAAGATTTTTGAAAGCATTCACCATGGTCACTTCAGAAAGCAACCTGCTACACACTGTATAACAAAAAAAGGCAATATATTAACCAATGATATTTCAGTTGCATGCACCTGATATGCTACTCAGCTTGTACCTGTTGCCGGGCAAACTTCAGTGGGAGAATTCAGTAACTTTATATACTGCAGAAAACTTGGGCAATCTTCTCACAGCTTCGCCAGACATCAGAACTGTACCTTGCCGTGAACAACTCCAAGAAAACACTTGGAACAGCACCAGCCACTATACATGGCATCTTTGTCCTCACTGTGGCTTGTGACTCTATCAATCAAGAGCACCCTCTTCAGATTTTATTGCTTGGAAACACAGAACAGACTATTCTGGCCCAATGAGCTGCACCACCCAGCAACTACCCATTTAACCCTAGTCTAAACACAGAACAATTTACAGTGACCAATTAAGCTTCTAACCAGAATGTCTCTGGACTGTTGGAGGAAACCCATGCACTCACAAGAAGGACATACAAACTTCTCACAGACGGTGTCGGAACTGAACTCTGAACACTGACGCCAGAAGCGACCACTCTCCAGAACTAAGGTTAGCATTATTTCAGTATTCAAGCTTCAGTATGAGGATAAATCATGTCTGTAAGAGCCTAGTAGCTAAGGTCCATGATATCTTTGCTGCTTTCACAGAAGTCCATGGGAATGGGCCCTACAACAACCTAGAACTAACATCCTCTTCCAATTGACTCCTGTTGCACCACATTGCCTTCAGGCAGTGAATATTCATGGCAAGATGTGGAAAGCACACAGCACTTTCTTTGCCACCTCTCAGCAGATAACGACAATAAAATTTACCAACATCTTCAATGAGCCAGCACTCTTTGGATCAACTGAGAAAAAGGGTTCTGGAGATCAAGGCCTCACAAAATTCTAATGGGAGACAGTAATCCCTCATCACAGTCTACCTTCAGAGAACTGGACCAACCACAGTAGGGCAGAACAAGGCACTGGAAAGGAACCACCAATAACGACCGTGCAAAATAACTCAAATTCACTGGAATAATAATTAAACCAACATCAGCATTTAGTATTGAGCCCACATGTATGTAGGAAAGCCATATTATTCACTTGCATAACATCAGATAACATCATTTTCCACCATCTTTCAGGGAGAGATTACTCGGAGCATAGAGGAAAAGATTCAAGGATGTGTTCAAAGCCTCGACAAAGAAAGGCAACATCCTTACTGATCCCCGGGAACATCTGGCTCAGGGCTTCTCAGAACGCAGGAGAAGCTATCAGGATGAAATTTAAGAACTTGAAATTGAGTCATGTTGTGGGAGGACACAGAAGCAAAGAGTGCAGTGCCTTACAAGCTATTCACCATTCTGCCTGCCATTACCACATTAGCCCCATTAAGCACTTCAGAACTCACAAAGCCTGAGTAGCCAGCCTCAATCACAACACACTGAAAACTGCTTCTATTCTTACTAACATCATTGGTGTTACTCCTGTAAATCAGTGACACCAATCTCATAAGATTCTATGTGCTCAAAGAATCTTTAAAATGAATTTCTGCACATCTACTCTTGCATCAGCTGTTTCAAATATTATTCTGCAGCTGCACTTGTTTAAAAAAATGACAGCTGGGTTAACAGCAAATGATTTCCCCAGGTAATCAGCAATCCTCACCTGTATACCCTTGAGTTTCGAAAATTAAAGGGAGATCCAACAGAAATTTAAAATGAAACACATAATTTCACGGTGGAAATACAGAGAGTATATTTTCTCTGGTGGTAGAATCCAAAACCTAAGGGAATTATTTTAATAAATCGAGCATGGCGATTTACGAGTGAAATAAGGAAGCATTTGTTCCATACAAAGAGTAACGTAAATCTGGAATTCATTTCCCAAAAGAATGGCAGATATTGGTCAACTGAATATATTGAAGATGTAGCATAAATACTCAAGCAAGCTACTCATTCAGATTGATGGTGGTTCATTTTCTATCTCAGCTCTACCCTCCTGCACTGATATTTTCCTTGACTCTCTTGAAACCAGCTCTACAACCAATCATCCACAGTAGTTCATGGTAGAGGATTCAAAGGATCTGCATTCATTTGGGTTAAGAATTTTTTCATCATCTCACCTTAATGGCTACAGCATTCAGAAACGTTGACTCCTAATTCTAGCCTCCACAGTCGGAGAAAACATCTTCCTGCATTTCAGAAATAATTCTCACTTTCTAATGTCCACTTAGTAATGTAAAAACTTTTATTTTTATGGAGATAGGACATCAAGGAATAGAAATCAAAAGGTAAACATACAGTAGTTAAGGCACGAATTAGTCATGAGCTGGGTAAAGTCAAAGCTGGCTCGAGAAACTGTTGCTCACAAGCTAAGCTAGCCACAAGCAGCAGGATTTATGGACCATATATGTTGTACACTTGGAGAGCATTAATTATTTTACCTCTGTACTTAAGATTCTCATTACAAAGTATACAGGTATTAGCAAGGTCCCAAAAGATAAGGTGATAATAGTATGGGAAAAGAATATTGAGAGAGCAAGTCAGTCAAAGATAAGATTTGATAAAGATCATGGCTGAAGAGGAAACGAGAAATGGCCTGGTCCTGCATCTATTTCTTAAGCTTTTAAGTTCTTCATTTTCCCCTTCTGCATTTATCCTGAAAAATTCAGTATATTCAAGAGTCATTGCAAATGGTAATCTACACCCAAGTACTCCATTTCAAGCCCGCACTCCTGTAAGCAAAGAGCCCATCAGAATGAGAACCAGGTGAGAAATCAAACCTTGGGAGTTACAGTGTAAAGAAAGCAAATCAGCACTTTAGTGCCCTTGCCAAAAGGCGATTAACTGTAAGTGTCTGACAAAGACAAATTTAAGTTTAACCTAGTGCTGCCCAGAGTTAAATAATCTAGCAGTAGCCACCACCTGATTCATAAAGCAAATGCTGAGGGTTTCTGACTACACCAACATGTTATATCTTTAAATTCTACCAATAAAACAAGCCCCTCTTTCAGGATATTACATTTAAAGAGCATAATGATTAAGATTAGGATTCTGATGATTAGTATCTGCATACTGCATACAAAGAAAGATGGATTAATATTCCAGTGATTGTTTACTCTCATCAGATCTGTGACAACTCTATTCATCTGAACACTGCATGGGTCATTGCCAAGATATGCTAGTGCATTCCACTCGAGTGGTGGGTAGGCAGGTTGTCAAAAAGCTGACACTGAAGTCAAACACTCATTGAAAAGAAGACAGCAGGTTCCAGTAAGAGAAACGTCTGCTTGGGCTAAAGGCCAGAATGCAGAAGGGTTTTATACTTAAAGCAAACAAGATAACTCAGTGATAGCATGCTTATTATTTTGCATTATGTTGTATTGTAACAGCGAGTATAACTGGTGTTCTGCATGTCCAAACAAAGTGAAATAAATCAGCTTAACTATTCACTTCAAGCTACAAAATGTTGTATATTTCACTTTGAAGTGTGCAAAAAGATGTGACAGACACAAGCATACAATCACAAAAAGCTGGAAATGTTATTTTAAGGTTCAAGTTATAATATAATTTCAATTAATACTGAGCAATACAAATTTAGCTCCATAAACACAGATGATCAAAGCAATTTTAGAAGAAATTGCTGCCACTGCACTGGAGAAGCTGAGTATGGCAGACCTCAATTTTTAACAAACTGTATAATGAATTACTGCTTTCAAAATACTTGGGAAAAAAAAACTTCAGGGCATAAAACAAAACATGTTGCATCTTCAGAATATTTCAGTTAACAGTTCATGGAGACAAAAAAGGATTCAATTGTCCTTAAAGACAGACACACATACATGTCCTCATTTTACCTGCTACTTGGGGGGGGGGGGGTTGAGATGATGTAGGGAGGGAGTGTGCAGTACATAAATGATTACATTAATTTTATGCTCATCTCAATTTTGTAAATAAAGTGACTTGAAAAGAAGTAGGTTAAACTTATGCCTTTCAAATAAATACAGTTGACTGAATAAATGCATACCTGAAAGAAAGGAATTAAGGGAAAGAGAGTCAAAGTAATAAACCTTTCCATTACTCCTATTGTACAAATTCTATGACCCAAGTATAAATTTTAACATAAATGAGTATGCTTAAATATTCCCTGTTTGTCTCCTATTTCAAAATTTGTTTCACACAAACTATAATCATTCCATTGTGAAAGTGCACTGGGAGACAGCAGCACACATCAGAAGTCTAATCACGTTTGTATAACATGTACATTTTTCCAGTGCTCCGAAAGAATTGCTGAATCAACAATTAAATGGTCCGCTGAACTGTGATTTGCAAATTGGTTATTTTTATACTGAGTTGATAGAAAACCTGCCTCAAGTATTAAAATCCTGTAATCTAGTTATGTGTTATCAGGATTTAGCTGTACTTGACTTATTCAGCTGATCCTTATGTGGCATACCTTCCCCCACCCAAGAGTGCTTTGATCTTTGTAGTTCTTTCTCTGCTGCCCCCTCTGCCTGACAGTTTCACAATCCGTATTTTCTATTCTCACTGACACCTCTGACCTCAGATACTTTTTCTTTTGATTTTTTTAACAACTCCAGTCTTGGTCTCTGGAAAGCACCAATACTAACTTCTGTGATATTGTCCGCACACAATGCTGATGTTTACTGTGAACTGATCCTTCACCCCAACAAATTCCACCAGCATTTCTCCTGCAATCTGTGTTGTTTTCCTGACTCTTGGTTTAATCAAGGAAGATGACAGCATGGGAAAGTGGTCATGGACAGAAAATATAAACTTTGTGGAGAAAATGAGGTTAAACTTTCAGTACAGAATTATCATCCACATTATCCACACATGTACATAAGGCAGAAAATCTGTGATGGACTTCCGCACCTTCACATTCAAATATCTCTTTATTGCCTGTGTTTTATATGCTGAATCATTTTTCTTTGTTTTTGCTACCTAAATGCTCAATCATAGCCCTGTGCCTTCTTAATCTCATGGAAAACTTTAATGCTTGCATTGAATCTTGATCACCTGACAATCCTGAACTTACTGACCCTCCTGAGATTCTACTGCATCAAAGCCTCGCTTTTAAAGTATACTTCATTGCTTAAAAATCTTTTTTTTGTGACCACACAGCTCTAGAGCCCTATAAGGTTGAGAAATCTCTGTATTCTTCCATTTCTGGTGTCTTTCACATCTACAATTCCCAACACTCTTTCCACCAGTGGCAGCTGTGCCTCCAGTTCCTATGGTTCAGAGCTCCCACACTTCCTGTCTAAACTACTACACCTCCCTACCCTACAACAATAAGAAGAGGCTTCTCCGTAAAATTCAATTCCATGAAGCTGATGCTAGCTTTACAATCAGGCAACATACTAGCCTGATGTTTGACATAATGGCAGGATTCAAGATGTGAAAGGGACTGGAAAGAACTCAGGAGAGGGGCTGTGAATAGTAAAACTAGAGGGGGATATGAATGCATAACATGGGGGGGGGAGGCATGAGAATGAAAGACAGGATGAAATGAAAATGGAAAAGAATTGCAATATAGAGATGGGGAGCAGCAAGGTGAAAGAGAGAACGGAGTAGTCAGAATAGTGGGGAGAATGGTTGCAAAGGCAAGGGAAAGACATGAAGCAGCATTGAAAGTGGGTGAGCAGGCAAAGGGAATACAAAAGGGGTTAGAAAGTAAGGGCAAAGTGGGTAGGATCACTTTTCCATCCCTTTCCCTTCCTCTCTTGTCGAGTTCACACTGACCTTTCCACATCCTAATCTTTCCCTTCCCCTCAGTTAATACCAACAATTAATATTCCGTAAGTTTCAATATTCCGGTATTTCCAGAAGTACCATGAGGCTTGTCTTTTGGCATTTTGTTGCACCAACCACTGATGTTATTTCACTGTTAATGTCTACAAAGAAGGATGCCTTGATGGTAAAACTATCCTTGTTTATTATTTCACTGGATAGTAACTTAAAAGGACACAGTGTTTGGGATGTTAATGCTTGTGGGAGTGATAAGGTAATCAAGCGTGAAATAATAGAGAATCAAAAGCCTTTGTGTTCTATGTGGCAAACTGAGTTCTCTAGGTGACTGGGTAGGGTTGTAAATTAGTGTTTATGACACATATGCTTGCAAATTTGGCACATGTAGGATCTTCTTAAACAATGGAGTATGCTTGAGAGTTTATGTCTCCTGTTGCTGTTCCTGAATTCAGAGTGTCAAAGCTATTCAAATTTTACATTACATGCACAAAGGGCCTTAGGCTTACGGTATATCAAGTAATCATATAAAGTCCACAATGGACACACTTCTGCAAGGGACTCCAAAGTGTCTATGCAATCAAGAAGGTAATCTCAAAAACACAGTTAATGAATAGGAGCATGAAGCTGTTGAACAAGATACCTAACAAGTCACTCAACAATATCAAGCCAAAACGGAACAAGTGTGCTTTTATGCAGCATGAAATTGTCCACTCAAGTCTCAAAATTGAGACAGTGGTACAGAGACATGTCCAGAGAAAGTCAGCAGGGATACAGAATGTTGGAGTGGCAAATAAAATTACCAAGCTTCAATCCTTCATTAGAACGCTGTAGAATCTTTACCTCCCTCTGCAACTGGATCCTAGACTTCCTAACTGGGAAACCTCAGTCAGTCCAGATTGGAAGCAGCATCTCCAACACCATCACATAGCACGGGGGCTCCCCAGGGTTGCGTGCTCAGTCCACTGCTGTTCACTCTGCTGACCCACGACTGTGCTGCAACACACAGCTTGAACCACATCATCAAGTTCACCGATGACACCACTGTGGTGGGTCTCATCAGCAAGAACAATGAGTCAGCTTACGGAGAGGAGGTGCAGCGGCTAACGGACTGGTGCAGAGCCAACAGCCTGTCTCTTAATGTGAACAAAATTAAAGAGATGGTTGTTGACTTCAGGAGGGCACGGAGCGACCACTCCCTGCTGAACATAGACGGCTCCTCGGTAGAGATTGTAAACAGCACCAAATTTCTTGGTGTTCACCTGGTGGAGGATCTCACCTGGTCCCTCAACACCAGCTCCATAGCAAAGAAAGCCCAGCAGCATCTCTACTTTTTGTGAAGGCTAAGGAAAGTCCATCTCCCATCCCCCTATCCTCATCACATTCTACAGGGGTTGTATTGAGAGCATCCTGAGTAACTGCATCACTGCCTGGTTCGGAAATTGCACCATCTCGGATCGCAAGATCCTGTAGCGGATAGTGAGGTCAGCTGAGAAGATCATTGGGGTCTCTCTTCCTGCCATCATGGACATTTACACTACACGCTGCATCTGCAAAGGAAACAGCATTATGAAAGACCCCATGCACCCCTCATACAATCTCTTCTCCCTCCTGCCGTCTGGGAAAAGGCTCCAACGCATTCGGGCTCTCATGACCAGACTATGTAACAATTTCTTCCCCCAAGCTATCAGACACCTCAATACCCGAAGCCTGGACTGACACCTTGCCCTACTGTCCTGTTCATTATTTATTGTAATGCCTGCACTGTTTTTGTGCACTTTATGCAGTCCAGTGTAGGTCTGTAGTCTAGTGTAGCCTTCTCTGTGTTGTTTTTTTTATTACATAGTTCAGTCTAGTTTTTTGTACTGTGTCATGTAAACCATGGTCCTGAAAAATGTCTCATTTTTACTATGTACTGTACCAGCAGTTATGGTCGAAATGACAAAAAGAGTGACTTGACTTGACTTAATTTGGCACTCCTAAGAGACTCTTAGATAGGAGCATGTATGATAGATAAACGGTGGGCGATGTGGGAGAGAAGGGTTAGATTGATCTTAGAGTAGGTTAAAACGCTGGCACAACATTGTGAAGTAAAGGGCCTGTACTGTGTTTTATTATTCTACACTTAGTGGCTACTTTATAGAAGGTTGCCTGACTGGCAGGAGGCAAAGAGTTGAAATAAAGGGGGTCTTATCTGGTTGGCTGCCAGTGACTAGTAGTGTTCTGCAGGGTTTGGTGTTGGAACTGTTTCTTTATATATTAAATGTCAATAAGTTGGATGATGGCAATGACGACTTTGTGGCCAAGTTTGGAGGGTCAGGTAGTGTTGAGGAAGTGGGGAGTCAGTAGAATGACTTCGACAGATTAGGAGAATTAGGGCCATAAGACCATAAGACAAAAGAGCAGAATTAGGCCATTCAGCCCATCGAGTCTACTCCACCATTCCATCACGGCTGATTGCAAATCGCACTCAACCCCATACATCTGCCTTCTCACCATACCCTTTGATGCCCAGACTGATCAGGAAACTATCAACTTATGCCTTACCCAGGGACGGCCTCCACCGCAGTGTGTGGCAGAGCATTTCACCGATTTTCTATTCTCTGGCTAAAAAAAATTCCTCCTTCTCTCTGTTCCAAAGGGTCACCCCTCAATTTCGAGGCTGTGCCCTCTAGTTCTGGATATCCCTATCATAGGAAGCATTCTCTCCAAATCCATCTTATCTAGTCCTTTCAACACTTGGTAGGTTTCAATGAGACTCCTCCACCTCGCCTTCTTCTAATTTCCAGTGAGTACAGGCCCAAAGCTGCCAAATGCTCCTCATATGCTAACCCCCTTCATTCCTGGAATCATCCTCATGAACCTCTTTTGGACTCTCTCTAATGACAGCACATCCTTTCTAAGATATGGCGCCCAAAACTGTTGACAATATTCTAAGTGTGGCCAGATTAGGCTCTTATAAAGGCTCAGCATTATCTCCTTGTTTTTATATTCTATTCCCCTTGAAATAAATGCCAAAATTGCATTTGCCTTCTTTACCAGACTCAACCTGTAAATTAACCTTCTGGGAGTCTTGCATGAGGACTCCTAAGCCCTTCTGCACATCTGATTGGCAGATTAAATAAAGGTGTACAGAAGTACATGTTACACACTTTAGGAGAAGGAATAAAGCTATAGACTATTTTCTAAATGGGGGAAAAAATGCAGAGATCAGAGGTGTACAATAATTTGGGAGCCCTTGTGCAGAATTCTGTACAGGTTAACTTGTAGGTTGAATTGGTAGTAAAGAAGGCAAGTGCAATGATAGCATTCATTTCGAGAGGACTAGAACATAACAGCAATGCTGAAGTATTATAAGACATTGGTCATACTACACTTGAAGGACTGTGAGCAGTTTTGGGCCCCTTATCTAAGAAAAATGTGCTGGCATTGGAGAGGGTCCAGAGGAGATTCACGAGATGATCCTAAAAGGGTCAATGCATAAGGAACGTTTGATGCCACTGGGCCTGTACTCAGTGTTTAGAAGCTCAGAAGAATGAGGAGAGATCTCATTGAAACCTATTGAATATTGAAAAGCTCACATAGGGTGGCTGTGAAGAGGATGTTTCCTTTAGAAGGGGAATCTAGGACCAGAAGTCAGAGGCTCAGAATAGAAGGTGGTTGCTTTAGAACTGAGATGAGGAAGAATTTCTTTAGCTTGAGAGTGTTGAATCTGTGGATTGCTTTGTCAAAGACTGCTGTGGAAGCCACATCACTATATTTAAAGAGGCGATTGATAGATTCTTGATTAGTCAGGGTGTTAAAGGTCAGAGAATGGGATTGAGAGGGATAATAAATCAACCATGATGGAATGGCAGAACAGACTTGACAGGCTGAATGGCCTAACTCCGCTCCTACTATGTTTTATGGTCTTAAATAGGTACTTCCTGTCCACTTGCTCATTAATCAGCCAATTGTGTGGCAGCAACTCAATGCAAAAAAGCATGCAGACATGGTCAAGAGGTTCGATTTTTGTTCCGACCCAATGTTATCTAAATTACTTTGACTGTGGAATGACTGTTGGTGGCAGATGGGGTAGTTTGAGTATCTCAGAAACTGCTGATCTCCTGGGATCTTCATGCACAACAGTCTATAGAGCTTACAAAGAATGGTGTAAAAAGCAAAAGAAAAATCAGTCAGCAGCGGTTCTGTGGGTGAAAACACCTTGTTAATGAAGTCAGCAAGGAATACTCAGACTGGTTCAAGCTGGCAGGAGGTTAACAGTAACTGAAACAAGCACACTTTTGTTATGGACCAGCAACAATAGGTGCAGAATGGAGTCAGGGAATTATTGCAAAACAACTATTATTAACATTTACGCAGAAATGTAGAAAATTAAACAAATGACCAACTTAAACAGAAATTAACGGCGTTATGAGTCAATAGCTCCCAACCAGTCAAACTTAGAAACAATTCTTAACAAAGTCTTTCTCAAGCACAGTCTTAGAGTGGCAGTTTAGAAAGTCCAGGTGATTCATGAAATAAGTGAGAGGAGAGACTTGTGTATTCACGATGCAACAAAGAAACCATCTTGGAGATTCACAATACAGCGGAGAAGCGATCTCACAGAGACGAAGAAACAGTTACCATAGTTTGTAGCCGCGGAGTACCTTTTCTGAAGAATCCAAGAAGTGTGAGATTTCACAGAGTAACTGACAGGGAATGTCACAACACCTGAGACTGCGCAGGGGTTAACCAAGAATGTGTGCCACAATCTATGTATGGATTATACAAAATGTCAGTCACATTCGAAACGCAGAGTGCTGCCAGCTAACCCATTGGGTTCGTTGGAAGCCTGCGATCGCCACCCTCACTCCCTCTTCCCGTCGATTCCTTAACAACTCCTTACCGAGCAACTCCTGATTTCTGGCAATCAGTCTGTGTTCCTCTTTTTATACCGTTGGTATACGTCATCAAGTGAAGCTTACAGAAACAAAACTACGGATACCCAGCAAAGCGAAACTATGATCATATGGCGCCCACAGGAATCAACACTACAAATTTTCAGCAAAACAAGACCACAGATACATCATACTTAGTAAACGAAGCTAATATCACGTGACATCCACAGGAATCAAAACTGTGGACCCATAACACTTTACAAAAGTGGTGTGTAGAGGAGCATCTCTGAATGCACAGCACATCAAACCGTGAAGTGGATGGGATACAGAAGAAGACCAAAAACATACACTCGGTGATCAGCTTATTAGGTGCAGGAGGAACCAAATAAAGTTGCCACTGAGTATATGTTCTACAAATTTGTCCACAGTATTTATTACATAGAGACTAGCTTTGGCTCTGAAGTAAATAGCAATAGTGGACACTTTAGCCATGTCTAGCAAGGTTTAGCAGTGAGTCCATCCTTTTTCATTAGGACATGACTGCTGTGCGATGATTCCTGTTTTGGATGGGGATATCACTATCTGTTTCACAGAATCCAGCAAAGATTACATTTGATGTTTCCTCATCTCAACTATGCACGAATTCTTAAGTAAGCTCCAAGCAGAATTATTTTTAACGTTACTCAATTTAAGAAGTTTCTTGTCGGTAAGCAATTCTCTCTGGTCATGAGAGACCAATGGTGAAGAGTTTTCGGCTAATGGTGGCCATTCCAAGAATGGTGACAACTCAACCACAGTGATGCCCTGCCATATATGGAAGCTCATGACAGTTCTCTGGAAATTTGGTCTAAATATGAAGTAGCTCATTGAATTCTATAAAGAAACATATTCAATGCTGTTACCTAATCAATATTGTTTAACACTCATATTACATTTCAATAATAATTAAGGAAGAAGAAAATTATGTTTATTGTAAATAAAAATTTTGAAGTGCAATAATTAAGTTTTCTATAAGTTGGCATTTTATCATTTTTTATAGGATACATTGTTTTAGTCAATGAAAGATAGTGTATGGAAACTTCCTTATGTGTATTATTACATTGTTTTTTGCTTGATAGGTTATTTGTTCTCCAGAAAAAAAAGTTTATCTACCTTAAAACAACTTTGGAAAGCTGCTGTAATACACTTACTAAAATAAATCAGATGAAATTCAATTACTTAAAAAATGATGTTGCTTAAATAATCTTATCACAGTTTATGCATACTTAAGGGGGAAAAATAAAGTGTGTATGCAAAGGAGCCTGGTATTAGGAGAGGCTGAGAACCTCAGAGCAACATCCCAACTCTCTGAAAGGAGACCAGTGACGATAGGTACAGCAGTTTTAAGCATACCCTGAGAGTAGGGTAATTCAAGGCCAAGATACAGGCTCCAGAGAGGCCCCTTCATCAGAATTTTTTTCTCTCACTCTTCATCCTTTAACAAAGCTTCAGCTAACAATATGGAAATCTCTCTCCCTCTTTGGATTAAACCCCTTTAGAGTAGAAGTATGCAAATGCTTTGCTCTGTTCCTTCAACTGAGGCTGCTCTGAGAATAGCTATCTTTTCACTGGCTTGTTTTACATCTCAAGCGGCCCATCCCACTGGCTGACAAGGAGACCAGCCTTCCAATTCAATATCCTTCATAGCATTGACAGTTGAAACCCGAGGCCTGGCATTGACTTTAAAAGAACTCATTTAGTCATAATTAACTATTCCCTGCATATTCCCCTAGGTATGGTAATTGTTCAAAAAAGCCAACAACTGAAGCATTCATTCCGTGTTTCTTTTAAACTTTTCACAGCAGCCTTATTTTTTTTTCCCTTCGTGCTTCCTCCCTAGTAACATTTCAAGCTCTGTGGTGGAATCTGGGTGGAGACAAGGCGGCACCAAAATGCTGGATGTAAATACTTCACATGGCAGATGGGCCAAAAAAACACTCCACCATAAGAAATGCAAAGTTGCATCAATCAGGCATGAATTTATAGCACAGTGTGAAGTCAGCTAAAAAGTCATCACATTTTATCTGATCTTAATATGAACATATGTTACTCAATATACTGGTCCTCCCCTTCATCTAGATAGCCTAAGGCAACAGACTTCCTGGTTTAAATTTCTCGTACAACTTTTTGTGCATATTTATAAGCCGTGTTGTCATTTTTGAATTAAATGGGGACACTGTTGTGCAAACTGCAGCATGAAAAGGAAAGGAAGGCCACAGTGGGGTCATTCTTTTCATCTCCACTATGTGAGAGGCAACACAAATACACAGTTACAAAATAGTTTTCAGCACTTGGAGGCATTATAAATCATGAGTCTGGGGAAAGAATGCATGGAGTCTATACCAGTGGAATAATTCAACCATTAGCAATCCAATTCAACAAAAAGATATGATATTTAGAAAATAAATTAAACTTGCGAGTCAAATATTAGGCATCATTCTTTGTAATAGCACAGTTTTGAAAAATACATTTCCATGCTGCTAATCTGCTTCATCTCTAAAGTGCTTAACACCTGCTATCCTAGATTATTGGTACTGTTTTTCATATACTTTTTATTTTGTAAAACTATACTTTCATTCATAAAGGAGATATAATCAAATGCACTTTCATAAGACATATCCCACTGAGACAAGCTCGTGTAACTCATCCATCAGTACTGTAAATACAATGATTAAACTGGAGACTAGATTTGCTTATAAACTATTTGCAAACATTTTAATTATTTTCTCCAAATTTGGCTTTCTGCCAACATTCATTGTCGTGGACTTGCTGGAATATTGGTATTATTCTGAGTTGAAGGTGCAAGTTTATGCATTTTTACTTAGGTTAATGATTTTAATTCCATAACCAGTTTTCACAAATAAAATCAGTTGCAGGAACAGAGCCTTTTTTAAACATACCTTCATTGCTTTTTAAAAGAAAATTCACCAGAAATTTAAACAGAGATTGATCATTATATTAACCAAACTTGTAGATATCCAATCACTGATGAAGGAATGGGAAGTTAAGCTGAGAGAGGGTGAGAGTGAACATTTATTATTGTAGTGTATAACCTTCTCAACATAGACATTTGAGGACTGGAATTATGAATTCAGTGATAAATAATTATATGTGCTAACAAGATTAAGGAATAAGTTCAGGGATGGGAGAAACCGGGTTGAAAAACATACCTGGAATCACCTTTAATTTAGTTCTTTCAGCATTGATACATATGCTATGTATGGGCTATAGCAGCAGGCAACCACCCAGGGTAGCCTGTACCTAATAAAGTGGCCAAATGTATATTTATTTATTATATAAAAAAATAATTGAACATTGCAAGATCAAGATCAGTTTTGCTGGAGACAGTAAATCATTTCAAGTTACCCTTTTGTAGTACTTGGCCACAAATTAATTCACAGCAAATTAATAATAAGAAGACACGCTTTGGTCAAGCTTTGTTCACTAGTCTTCCCTACATCACTCTTACTGGCCTTTATCACAACATGGTTCCTTAAGGTTGTTATAGCTGGTGGTGGTAATGGGGACAAGTTCCCACTACCTATTAAATGATCCCAATGGCATGCACCTTAAATAGTCTCCGCCAACCAAGTCCAGCTCCTGGTCTTCATGTGTGGCTTAGCTACTAAGCCCAGCTGAACCATTTCTACTGGCAGGAGAAGGGGCAAAGGCAGGTTACTGGTGCCTTAAAAACAGCCATTTCAGGCAGATGGGGCTAGTCAGCCATGATTGGCAGCTCAACTAGGCGAAGAAAAACTCTCATCTCAAACCTCTGCTGCCTTTTGGCTATACACACTCGCGGGGTAGGCTTTGGGAGTAAACCCTGAGGGAAAAATCTGGAGCTGGAGTTCCTATGGCAGTCCTACATTGAGTTCAATGTTACGCAAAATGCTGGAGGAGCTCAGCAGGCCAGACAGCATCTAGGAAAAGAGTACAGTTGACGCTTTGTGCCACTGGAGAAAAAAGCTGAGGAGTAGATTTCAAAGCTGGGGGGAGAGGAGAGAGAAACACAAGGTGACAGATAAAACCTGGAGGGGATGGCAGAAAGTAAGGAGCTTGATTGGTGAAAGAGACAGAAGGCAATAGAAAAAAAAGACGGGGTGGGTGGCGGAGGACCAGAGGGAGGTGATGGGTAGGCAAGAAGATAAGGTGAGAGAGGGAAAAGGGGATGGGAAAAGGGGATTTAAGAAAGGATAGACCAGCAAAATAAATTCCCAAGGTTAATTAAAGGAATGAGAGGGCTGGCCTTTCATGAATGACAGAACTGTGTTCTTTGGAGATTAAAAGAATGAGGAGTGATCTTACTGAAATACATAAGGTCCTAAAGGGGCATGCTAGAGTAGACATTGAATTGTTTCCACCAGTAGGAGAGTCTAGATAGAGGGGCATCTTTACAAGGGGGAATAATTATATAAAACTGAAGTGTATAGTGTTGTGTATATAATATTTGAGTAATATTGTAAATATATCATTTGATTACGCTTTCTTTGTTTAAATAATTCATTGCAGGTTATATGTAAAAGTATATAAATGGCATACATCATCACGCCATCACATCATAAGTGTGCAGCTCATTCAATGTAAAACAAAAATAAAGACATGCATCTCCCAGCTCTGTGATTTTCTTTCAATTGGTTTTATGTTTTAGAGTTTAAAAGACAACAGTGGTGATGACGACTTTTTAAGTGAACCCGAGATCACTACATACCTGTTGAAGTGCTGTTAAATGTTTGCATTTTTAAAAAAAGTGCAGTGTGCTTTCAGCGCAAGAGGTGAAAATGACTGAGTTAAAATAATGGCAGAAAATGGACAAATTCATGAGTTCATAAACAGTGAGTACCAAGTGATAATGATATAAATATATTTAAAAATCAGAAATGGCTAGGTACAACAGAAAGACAGACCTTGAGCTTTGTTTGGTATGTAAAATGTTTCAACCCATACTGGTATGGGAGAGAGTTTATTCTCATTGCTGATTATCAACCACTGGGGTCCATTTTCAATTCACAGAAGAAAGGTGTCTGGAGCTGTCAGAACCACTTTCTGCAGTCCCAGAGTCAACTCCTACAAGCACCATAGAAGAAACCTCAGAAGCTAAGACTGGTTCACAGCCACAAGTCTCACCTGCCAAGCAGAGCGATACCGTTTGGCCGGAAAGCCATTATCCCTCAACAGCAGCAAATCATTCACAGCAATTCAATCTCAAGACTGGAATGGGACAATTTAAAACCTACTATACTATGAATGTCTATATAATAGACGTATTGTACTGTGTGTGTGTATGTATAAGACTAGAGAGTAATACTTTGCACATTTGAGTTGAGATGCATTCGATACTGAGCTGGAGTTTATAGCTAAGTAGGGACGAGTGTTGTGTATTCAATATTTCAGTAATATTTGAGTAATATTGATAATATATAGTTTGATTAAACATTCTTTCTTCGTTTAAATAATCCATTATGGGTTATATGTAAAAGTATGGAAATGGCACATGCCATCACACCACCATGTCATAAGCACATGCCTCGTACCTATGACAACACTAAGACACGCACCATGGTTTTCTTTCAATTAGTTTTATGTTTTGGAGTTACAAAACATAATACATTCTTCTTGGATGGTGATGAATATCTGGCATTCTCTACACTGGAAGGATGTGTACTATGATTGTTGGAGATATTTAAAGTTGCATGAATAACAATTGCAACAGGAACCTATCAAAAATGGGGTAAGGCTTAGATCATTCACCCTGCTGTTAATGGAAGGAAAAAGGAGCCCATGTGAAGTTGGTATCAGGACCACTACACAACCAGATCATTTTAATGCTGCAGCACAGACCAAGAATAAAATTTTATTTCTCTTTTTACAGATGGTGACTAACCAGCTGAGCTTACTCTTCAAAATCTGCTTAAAATATCCTTTACAAAGTTATATTAAATGCTGGGAAATCTATACATACATATAACTTAATTAACTTTCCTTAAAGAAAACACATGAACTTCACAAGTGGTACTTAAAATAGTTACCAACATATAGGTAGCTTCCACCTACCTTACCAATGCCAAAGATAAAACATAACAGCATAGTACAGGCCCTTTAGTCCACAATGTTGTGCTGATCTTTTAATCTACTCTAAGATTAATCTAACCCTTCCCTCCTACACAACCCTCACCTTTTCTTTCATCCATGTGCCTATCTAAGAGCTTCTTAAATGTCCCTAATGTATCTGCTTCTATCACCACTCATGGCAGGGCATTCCACGCACCCACCTCTCACTATGTAAAGAACTTATCTCTGACATCTTCCCTTTACTCTTCTTCAATCACTTTAAAATTTGCATTAGCCATTTCCACCCTGGGGAAAAAGTCTCTGGGTTTCCATCCTATCAATGCTTCTGATCACCTTATTTTCTTCTATCAAGTCACTTCTCACCTTCCTTCACTTTGAAGAGAAAAAACCCTACCTTACTCATCCTCTCTTCATAAGGCATGCCCTCTAGCCCAGGCGGCACCCTGGTAAATCTCCCCTGCACCCTCTCCTAAAGCTTGCACACTCTTCCTGTAATGAGGTGACCAAAACTGAACACAATATTCTAAGTATAGTCTAAACAGGGTTTTAGTGAGCTGCAACATTACCTCATGGCTCTGACTAATGAATGCCAGCACTCCATATGCTTCCTTAACAACCTTACCAACTAGTGTGGTAACTTTGAGGGATGTTTGGACGCGGACCCCAAGATCCCTCTGTTCTTTCACACTGCCAAGAATCCTGTCATTATCCCTGTATTCTGCATTCAAACCTGATCTTCCAAAATGAATCTCTGTACTTGTTTTCAAGCTGGACTCCATTTGCTACTCCTCAGCCTAGCTCTACATCCAGCTAATGTCCCATTGCAAACTACAACAATCCTCCACACTATCCACAACTCCACTAACATTTGTGCCATTTGCAAATTTACTAATCCATCCTTCCACTTCCTTATCCAAGTCATTTATAAAAATCACAACAGCAGAGGTCCCAGAACAGACAATGTGGAACACAGCTGGTCTCAGACCTCCAAGCAGAATACTCGCCATCTACTACCTTTCTCTTCCTTCAATGGACAACCCAATTCTGCATCACACAGCCATATTTTCATGGATCCCTTGCCCCCTGACTTTCTGAATGAGTATCCTATTGGGATCTTATCGAATGCCTTACTAAAATCCATATACATCCACTGCCCTACCTTCATCAATCTGTTTTGTCACATCCTCAAAGATTTAGTCAGGGTCACGAGGCATTACTGGCCCCTCACAAAGCAATGCTGACTATCCTTAATCAGACCATTTTCTCCAAGTGCTAGTAGATTCTGTCTCTAGGAATCCTCTCCAATAATTTCTCCAATACTGAAGCAAGACTCACGGGTCTATAACTCCAGTGTTGTCCCTACTCCCTTTCTTGAACAAATGAATTACATTTAACACCCTCCAATCATCTGATAGTATACCTGCAGGACTTTTCTCCAGTAGATCTTTTAACCTTTTCCTCCTGTCAGTCCTCAAATAACGCTCTTAAACAGATATTACATCTTTAATAAAATGGGAAATAATTTCTACCACAAAAATATCACTTAATTAAAGTATTTTTTAAAAAAATTCTTTGGTCATTTGCCACAATAGTTTAAGTCATTCCATTTCGCCATGAAGGAAATCAAAGGTTGTAAATATAGAGCCTGTCTATATCAGCAGTTGATTCACTCACAGCATCAGAAGTTTTAACCACACGAGAATTATTTCTACTAGACACAATATAAACAGAGCAATCTGTCACCTGAAGAGCTACCAGGACTCACTGCACTTTGAACTAAACTTTAATCAGTTTGATTTGTAGTCAAAAATTCCATCTACAAACTGCACATTGCCCCAACCACTGACTCCTTCTCATTTGAGAAAAGCAAGGTCTTGGACCCCTCGTATGATAAGCAAATCGTACCCAAAAATCCATTTGATTGTCACAACAATCAATCCCTTTGGGTGTTCTCTTCCTCTTCTATTAAATTTGTATCCTGTAACTTGCAAATGAGGCAAGGGAGTCCCAGTCCAGGGAGCACCACCTGCCTCAGAATCATGATACTTCCCATGTTGAATGCTGCTGGCATCTCTTTTGGCTGCTATTGCTAACTGGCCTTCCTGATCCTCAGAACAGGGAGGCTCATCCAATCAAATCCTTCATCCTGTCAATCATCTTTGCACAGAACTTAACCAGTCTTGGGCTGGTAAGGAGAAAGAGGGAGGGAAACTTATTGCCATGCACATCTAAATTTTAATTATATAGATAATTAATTAAACTCTGGTGTAGTGAAACAAATTTAGCTCACAATAACAGTGACTTTACAGATGCATTATAAATAATGGTAATGCTATTTGCTGGGACACAGCCACCAAAAAAAGCAGAATTAGACTTTTTATAATTGATTGTTCCATTTTTAAAATTTTTCTTCTATGAAAAGAACATTTCAGTTTAAAAAAAAAGGCCATTTTAGCACAACTTTCCAATGTAATGTTGAAACGAGGTGAACAAAAGTAAAACCATTTTAAAAGCGGACTGAAACCAATGGTAGAGCAGATGTCTGAGAACTTTAGGAGAAAAAAAGATTAAACAAGTGGGAAGGGAATTTTAGTCTAAAATGCAGGCATGTGAGTAGTGGGGTAAACAGACATACAGATGGCAACATAGGAACAAATTGGACACCAGCCAAGGTGTTTAAATATATACTTTTGGAACAAATCTTGTGAGTTAAAAATGAAAAATAAATTCAAATGTAACATATTTCTAGAAACATTACTTATATAAATTTTCAATCTCAATTACTTACAGCAAATATGCAAAATAATAAATTGTCATTATTACCATTAAAATATTGTATTGTTAGCTTCATTATCTACTGATGTGCCTCAAATACTTATTGCAACATATGTCGCCATTGCAGTTATTCCAACTGCCTGTTCACTGTATATAATTTATTCTGAATTATAAGAATATCCTTACATACTGAAAATATTATTCAGGTGCCAGAAACTAACAACTTACTACTTCAAAAAAAATGTTATGCCCATTAAAAATAATGATGGTACATTCTTTTTAAAAGGTAGTTGATCCAGAATACATAATTCTAATTATGTAGCATCAGTTTCATCTTTCACAAAATGATATGATTGGAAATCATATTCAGCTAACAAGCAACAATGCTTTAAACCTTTAATCTTTATGGTCAATAGGTAAGTACTTCAAGCAAAAGCAACTTTAAAATTGATTCAGATAATGTCACAGATCAAAACTTTTTTCATATTTTTCAACACTGGAAGGAAAAAGATGGTTGCAGACATTAGGCAAGATTGCTCTGACATCAGCAATTCCACACAGAGTTTATCAATGAGTCAGGGGATGTTCTATGATGTGTTTAGTTGTGGGTGTGGATAGGCTGTGTCTGGCCCTCAGCTCATCTGGAGCAAACCATTGTTTTGAATGATTTCACTGATCTGCACCTGATCTGAATTAATGGTCTACAATGAGTTATGAGGTGTTCCAGAGAAAACAAACAATCAAAGCAAATCTATTTTCTTCAGAATCAACAATTTCTGAAAAGAATGAGTTTGCAGCAATTTACTGAGTTAAACATTCCAGCTTCACATTAACGCTGCCACAATTACTGTTGGCAGAACTTTCAGACGGTGATGAGGAGGCATACAGGAGCGAGATAGATCAGCTGGTTGAGTGGTGTTGCAACAACAACCTTGCTCTCAATGTCAGTAAAACCAAGAAATTGATCATGGACTTCAGGAAGGGGAAGTCAAGGGAACACACATTGGTCCTCATCGAGGGATCAGCAGTAGAAAGGGTGAGCAGTTTCAAGTTACTTGGTATCAACATCTTTGAAGATCTATCCAGGCCCAACATATTGCTGCAATTACAAAGAAGGCAAGTTAACAGCTACATTTTAGTAGCAATTTGAGTAGTCGGTATGTTACCAATGATATATGCAAATTTCTGCAGATGTACCTTGGAGAGCATTCTAACTGGTTGCATCACTGTCTGATATGGAGGGGCCACTGCACAGGATCAGAAAAAACCTGCAGGACATTGTAAGCTCAGCCAGCTCCATCGTGTGCAATAGCCTGCCCAGCATCCGGGACACCTTATAAAGGTGATGCCTCATAATAGTGGAATCCATCACTAAAAGACCCTCATCACTCAGGCCATACTCACTTCTTATTGTTACCATCAAGGAGGTGGTACAGGAGCCTGTAAAAATTATACAATAGATTAAATATATTTAATCTACTTTATAATTTTTACATTATCATATACTGCTGCTGTAAAGCAACTAATATCATTACATACACCAGTGATATTAAACCTGATTCTGATTTTGATAATGTAATACAAGAGCATTTTCCAATGTATGGGCTGCGTTTAATGCAAACTGCATTACCTTTCCTGTAGATCCTTCTGGTCCAATACATCGGAGTTCAATTGGCATGTTGTAAGAGGGCTTGTTTATGCTTAGTCCCAGCATTGTAATGTGGACTGCAAATAGCCTGCAATATTTATTACTGTCTCCCAGTTCATAGACACATTTATTTATACATCCATGAATAAGGAATGTGGTGTATCCCCATGCAGACATCCCATGCCTGAGTAGATATCTGTCAATGAATATGTGTGCAGCATACCTGTGCATCCAAAGCAATTTGCCAGGTTTTATTGCTGACACCTGGAGGTTGATAATACTGGGGAAAAGCGTACAGGATAGTAAATCTCTAGATCTGTGCCTCCTAGGGTGATGGAAGTCAACTCATTAGATGAATTTAAGGTAGATATAAAGAATATTTGTAAGTTTGAGGAATTGAAAGTTATAGGAAACAGGAACAGAAGAGAAGTTGAGGGCAGCATAGATCAGCCATAATTATATGACAGCAGGCTTGAAGTGAATGGTGGCCTAATCCTCTTATTTTCCTGTGATCCTGTGTGAAAAATACGTCCTCACTGGGTTTTACAATGTATTCAATTCATTGAAGAATACAGTTGGTATTTTGTGATGAAGAAGAATGGCTAACAGAAACTCCTCATATTTGGTTTGGCAGAGCACAAAACCTGGAGGTATTTCAGTTTAAAACAATATGTTGATGGAATTTAAATCTCTTTTTTCCTACTTCACACTTTAATCTGCTTGTTGATCAACAAGTCAAGAGCAACCACTTGCCAAATGAAACCAGACTACAAAGCGTAGCCGGTAAGCTGTGCGTAATGGTCAGGTGAGACTCCCTTGAGGCTTTTGAGACAAGTGCAATTATGAAATAACCATGCCTAAGTACTGGCATGCTTCTATTTAAAGATAAGCATTTATATAACACTTAATTGTAATCAATGAAAGCTATGAACATATCTCAGATAAGATTTGGCATTCTCAAATGTTAAAGTGATGCTCATCTGAAAAAGTTGTTCTAAGTAAACAGAAGACAGTAGCTCATCAGACACCCTGTCTCCATGGGTACCGGGTCCTGCTTCAGCACAGCAGCATCTGCTGTCTCCCTAGCCTTAGATCAGTTTCTGTGCTTCAGTATTTTCACTTTTAAGAGCAGCCGAGATCCTGACAGATGCTTCCAAAATGAAATGACCAGCCTTAAGGAGAAAGGACTGATGGGTGCTCTCAATAAAACTGACTCATTGCAGTCATTATCATCATGATGTAGTCCTGGCTGCATTCGTGTGCTGTTGTAGATTGTCAGACCCTTCAGCGAAGCAGCCTTTTACACTCAGGCACTTCTCTCACAACACACAAAAGGCTGATGTTTGGTGTCTACAGGGATTTTGCAATGAACCTTACTTGGCTGATGTCTTTGTATAAATAATACAAGAAAACACTCTGGGCCCTGGCAGAATTACACATCTGCTTTTCCCACTCCCACTGCACTGTTCAAAATGCACATACTGTATACATCTGAATAAAGAAAAGTAATGCTGCCAAGGAGCTTGGATTTATGTGGTATCTAAGTGTTTTTGTAATTTCCTTGTCTCAACAACAGTCTTTGAATTATTTTTCAAGTAAAGAAATTGTTATACAGGCAGCCAGTCCTTAAACAACATGATCTCACTAACACCAAATAAAATAACTGACCTGCTAAAGATTGTGGAAGTGATTTTCGCTTGGAAAACCTGCTCTTTGTAAATAAAGTTACGATCTTTCTCACTGATCTGCACAGAAAGATTAACCAACTAATTCTCCCCGTTCGTAGCACTAAGTGATGGATATAGAAATGACAGCACATTGCATTCCATCTCTGAAGTCCTTTCAAGTGTAGCCAGTGGAAAGAATTTCAGAGAGAGAGTACAGCAGTGCATCAATGTTTCTCTGTAGCACTTTTAACACCACTGGTTGAGAAAGAATTTGTAAACACTGAATTTCAAAGTTCAGAAGTACATATACCAAAAAAACCTTGAGCTTCGTCTTCTTGCAGCCAGTCATATAACAAAGAAACACAATAGAACCCACACAACAAAGACCGCAAATGCCCAATGTGCAAAAAAAGGAACAAATCGTGCAAAAAAATTAAAAAAAGTAAAGAAATAACACAGGGAACAAAAACTGCTGTGTCAGTGAAATTGAGTCTACCACCATGGAGCCAGTTCAGCCCAGCAGCAAGGCCAGGAGCCCGATGGCTGCAGAATACGGCCATGGAGCCAGTTCAGGAGTCCGATAGCTGCAGGATACGGCCATGGAACCAGTCCAGGAGCCCGATGGCTGCAGGATACGGCCATGGAGCCAGTTCAGGGGCCCGATGGCTGCAGGATACGGCCATGGAGCCAGTCCAGGAGTCCGATGGCTGCAGGATACAAACATGGAGCCAGTTCAGCACTGATGCAAGTAATCCATCTTGGAGTAATGAGCTGAACACCAGTTCATCCTTCGCTGTTGGCCTCTATGATTTGATTTTTTAAAAGTGGCTGTGTGCTTAAATTGGCTAAACATCAGTTCGTTTTCTGCTCTTGACCTATGCCCCGCCACTTTGATCCAACCTGATGGTTCAATCCTGCCCCAAGTTGACTCCAGCTAAGGCTAGAGGAGCTGTACCTGCATTCTCGAGAGTTCAGTATGCTGAATCCTTCAGGATAACGTAAAAACGCAAGGCATACCAACAGTTCAAAAGTACAACTCTCAAAGGGAAATTAGGGGCTGTGGATTGCAGTGATCATAGTACAGAAGAAGTAAAATTAATAGAATAGTAAGTAGTTTTGTTTGCTGCCTACAAAATGCTGCCCTGTCCTGCCAGCCCCATCTTGCCACGTTTAACATATTGACAGAGTGTCAGCTTAAGTATAATTAACAGTTAGTACATCCACTATGGAGAAAGAAGGCAACCTTTGCTTTATCTTCAAACTCCCGTAATGCTTGTTAGTTAGGCCTAGGTCATGAGCAATTAACTATACAATTGCAGTACATCATAATAAAATTTGATTTTTCATTGCTGGTAAAAGCCAAGGTAAATTATATTTTATTACATATGATGGTAGAAACATTCAGCAAGTTAAACAGCATCAATGAAGAGAGAAACAGAACTGAATTTGAAGGCCAATAGCCAAGAACGTGACATTTTATCTATTCCTCTCTCCTCTGAGGCTCTTTGACACCCTGTCTGTTGCCACATTGCCTCAATTTATTTCAGATTGCTATCATTTATGCAATTTTTCTCACACAATATTTTAGTGTCTTGTATGGAATGGCAAAATATATAATAAAATGAATAAATTATATTCATAAGACAAACATGAGGTAATCTGCAGATGCTGGAAATTCAAGCAACATACATAAAATACTGGTGCTACACAGCAGGTCAGGCAGCTTCTATAGGGAGAAGCGCTGTCAACGTTTTGGGCCGAGACCCTTCATCCTGATGTTTCTCCCTATAGATGCTGCCTGACCTGCTGCGTTCCACCAGCATTTTGTGTGTGTCTATTCACAAGAGGTTCTCCAGATGCAGGAAATCTTGAGCAATGCACACAAAATGTTGGAGGAATTCAGTCAGACATTATGGAGGGGAATAAATAGTCAACATTTCAAGGACCATCAAACCTGCTCCAACAGTTAATAAAATCATGGCTGAAGTGACCTTTTACCCTTTTGCTTATAAAAAATTCTTATCTACTTGCTATAAACATCCTCACCACGTCCATTCTGTCAGGAACCCTCAGCATGTATATATTTCAGCCAAGTCTCTCTTCACACACCAGAACTCTGGTGGATACAAACTTAACCTGTTCAACTTTCCTCAGTTCTTTCTAGTTAGCAGTCTAATAAATCTTCTGCAAACTGCTTCCAATGCATTACTGTTCTTACTTACATAGGAAGACTGATATGGTCTCATCAATGCCCTGTAAAACATAACCACCCTGCTTTACAATTCCGTGCCTCCATCACTGAACATTAACACGGGGCAAGGACACCTAAGTTCACATTCATTTATTTATCACAGGTATAGCACATCAAAACATATTATGATATCTTACGAAATGCATTAACAACCAACACAACCTGGGATGTGCTGGGAGCAGCCCGTAAATATTGTCACACATTGCAGCACCAACACAGCATGCCCACCACATCTACAGAACAACACAAACAACAATAACAACAGAACAACAGCACAACAAGCACTGGTGAAGGGTCTAATGAAAGGTCTTGGTCCAAAATGCTGACTGTTTACTCTTTTCCATAGATGCTTCCATAGCTCCTCCAGCATTTTTGTGTGTCCGTTTCCTCCCTCTCTCTCACTTATGCACACACCAACCCTAGGACAGGCCACCTCTGGGCTTTCAGTTGCCAGTGGATTCACAGATATTGGGCCTTCAGTTTCCCCAGTGGACTTGCAGAACCAGGGCTTTGTCCATTGGACCTCATCTTCCAGACTTCCAGTCGACCTTTGGGTTTCAGTCTTTGCATATCAAGACTTGACAATAATGCAAATGAGGAACCCAAATACAGGTCTTGAACTACAGACTCACCAGAATCAGAATCAGGTTTATTATCACCGGCATGTGTCGTGAAATTTGTTAACTTACCAACAGCAGTTCAATGCAATACATAATATAGAAGAATAAGAAAAAAATAATAATAAAAAATTACAGTAAATGTATATTGAATAGATTAAAATTCATGCAAAAATAGAAATAATATATATTAAAAAGTGAGGTAGTGTTCACGAGTTCAATGTCCATTTAGGAATCAGATGGCAGAGGGAATGAAGCTGTTCCTGAATCACTGAGTGAGGTTTCTGTACCTCCTACCTGATGGTAACAGTGAGAAAAGGACATGCCCTGGGTGCTGGGGGTCCTTAATAATGTATGTTGCCTTTTTGAGGCACTGCTCTGTGAAGATGTTCTGGGTACTTTGCAGGCTAATACCCAAAATGGAGCCAACTATATTTATGATCCTCTGCAGTTTATTTCGGTCCTGTGCAGTAGCCCCTCCATACCAGACAGACAGCGATGCAACCTGTCAGAATGCTCTCCATGGTACATCTATAGAAGTATTTGAGTGTTTTTGTTGACATACCAAATCTCATCAAACTCCTAATGAAGTATAGTCACTGTCATACCTTCCTTATAGCTGCATCAATATATTGGGACCAGGTTAGGTCCTCAAGAGATCTTGACACCCTGGAACTTGAAACTGTTCACTCTCTCCACTTCTGATCTTTTTATGAGGATTGGTATGTGTTCCTTTGCCTTACCATTCCTGAAGTCCACAATCAGCTCTTTTGTTTTACTGATGTTGAGTGCAAGGTTGTTGCTGTAACACCATGCCACTAATTGGCATATCTCACTCCTGTGCGCCCTCTTGTCTCCATCTGAGATTCTACCAACAATGTTTGTATCATCAGCAAATTTATAGATAGTATTTGAGCGATGCCTAGCCACACTATTATGGGTAGAGAGAGATTTTAGAGCAGTGGTTTAAACATACACCCCTGAGGTGCACCAGTGTTGATCATCAGTGAGGAGGAGATATTATCACCAATCCACATAGATAGTGGTCTTCTGGTTCGGAAGTTGAGGATCCAATTGCAGAGGGAGGTACAGAGGCCCAGGTTCTGCAACTTCTCAATCAGGATTGTGGGAATGATGATGTTAAATATATAGTCAATGAATAGCATCCTGACATTGGTGTTTGTATTGTCCAGGTGGTCTAAAGCCATGCGAAGAGCCATTGAGATTGCGTCTGCTGTTGACCTATTGTGGTGATAGGCAAATTGCACTGGGTCCAGTTCCTTGCTGAGGCAGGAGTTCAGTCTAGTCATGACCAACCTCTCAAAGCATTTAATCACTGTAGATGTGAGTGCTGTCAACCTGAAATTATTAACCTGCTCAGTTGAGGAAAAACACCAGAGACACGAAATTACCTCTGAAACGGTTTTTATTCAGAGAGGAGTTCGCAGCCCCACGCACTTTGGGCGTAAGGTAGCCAACTCCCAATTTGTCGGTTTACAAAGGTCATACTTATACCCAAAAACAGGGTACTGCATTCGAAAATATGGTTACTGATTCAAATTCATCGATTGATTGGCTATTGCATAGCTAAGCACGTGAAATACTTGGAATAAGCATAGACGCAAGCGTAATACTTGGAATAAGTATAGACGCAAGCAAAACACTCGAAATAAGTATATAGCTCAAAATACTTTGCCGAACATATTGTCTTGTGGTCACAAGGTTCCTCTTCTTTGTGGTTGCCACATGCTGTCTGGAATTTTATTTTAGCCACCTCTTCCCTGTCCTCCTACACTTCCCCAATGACGCATCCTCTCCCTGGTCCTGTCTACATATTTTGCTACACTTACCTCTTGCCCACCCCTTCTACACGTACCCCTTACCCTCTTCACATTCTCATTCCCTCTTGTGATCATGAAATAATCACTCATCAATATCGTGAAAATCCTCTGGTGCAGGTTCGAGGAGTTCGGTGGCCTCGACGGTTGCCTGTACTACCATCAGTGGCTTAGCAGGCAGAAGGTCCCCTAACGAGGCCATCATCCAGTTCAGAACACATTTGACAATGGCGATACAGACAAAAATCCCTATAATAGCCGTCAGCGCATAAGTAGCCCCATTGATCAACCAGTCCCTCCATGCACTTAGTCCCCAGTCCCCCCCCCCCACCTTGCCCAACCTGTTCCTTCCTTAATGGATCCTAACTGTTCATCTATTTTGTTCATATACCGCGTTATGTTGGCAGTAGCATCCTCTAGTCCCATTATGCATTTGTCCTTTACGATAGCACAGAGCCCTCCCTCCCTGGCGAGGAGATAATCAAGTGCACAGCAGTTTTGCATGGAGAAGAGCCGCAGTTGGCTAAGGCTGTCATTTATGAGTCTTAATGCTCCCCTGGTGGTGTTCCCGAGGCTCATGAGACCACAGGCCAGATAGTTCTGATTGTGGGCCGCCATAGTGGCTCCTGATGCTCCCAAAGAGAAAAAGCCAGCTGCCCCGACCTGTGGTTAGGGTGGTCAGTACTTGGTAATCTGCTCAAAATTCCTGGGAGACCTCTCTCTTGTACCTCCCAGGCGGGCGGAGTGAGGGACCCCAAGTCCCAGGGCAAGGGACCGTGGTGGGGAGGAAGGTGCCATAGACCACCAAGGAAGGGTATGGGTACTCCAGGAAGTTGGTGGCAATGCCATTATAGAAGAAAAAATACCCTGGGAGGGTATACACGGTCTCAGTGCAACCCTTACCCTTTAGGTGTATGGTATCACTCTATTCTCCTATACCGGCAGAGGCGTACACTCATTTGGCGCCTCTGCGATATTCAGGTCATAGGAATACCTGATCGTTGACTCGGAGGTGGGTGCGGTTCCCCTCCCCACAAAGGAGTTGCACCCCTGGGCCAGGGACTGGCACTTTGTCTCATGGCAAGAGCAAGAGATCCCTAAGGGGTCCTTGGTGGGGTGACACTCCCTTTTCCTACAGGGCTTGGAGAGGCAGGTGATGTCATTCGAGACATACACGTCTGAACATCCCTACCCTGTTCCAAAGTAGCTGTTCTCATGTACTTGGTCACCCTTCGGGGGTCTGGGATTCCCCTCTCACCAGAGCTCTTCTTTCATCCGCAGGAGGAGTCGAAGATCTGACCGCTTAATGATGGACGGAGGAAATAGGCAGTCCGCGACAGGGACCTTGGAAGAGTCATAGGTGAGTTCCACCCTCTTTCCCTCAGGCAATGTTTTGCTGGCGGGGGCACATCGGAAGGGTTGATCGGCACGATCCCAGTGCGGGAAAATGGTGAGGAGTGAGGAGACACTGGCGCGGTGGGGGATAGCAAACAATGGTCGTGGTTCCAAACACCAGAGACATGAAATTACCTCTGAAACGGTTTTTATTCAGAGAGGAGTTCGCAGCCCCACGCACTTCGGGTGAAAGGTAGCCAACTCCCAATTTGTCGGTTTACAAAGATCATACTTATACCCAAAAGCAGGGTACTACATTCGCAAATATGGTTACCGATTCAAATTCATCAATTGATTGGCTATTGCATAGCTAAGCATGCAAAATACTCAGAATAAGCATAGACGCAAGCGTAATACTTGGAATGGGTATGGACGCAAGCAAAACACTCGAAATAGGTATATAGCTCAAAATACTTTGCCGAATACATTGTCTTGTGGTCGCAAGGTTCCTCTTCTTTGTGGTTGCCACGTGCTGTCTGGAATTTTATTTTAGCCACCTCTTCCCTGTCCTCCTACACTTCCCCAATGACGCATCCTCTTCCTGGTCCTGTCTACATATTTTGCTACACTTACCTCTTGCCCACCCCTTCTACACGTACCCCTTACCCTCTTCACATTCTCAGTGCTACCGGGCGATAGTCATTAAGGCAGTTCACATTATTCTTCTTAGGCACTGGTATAATTGCTGCCTCTTTGAAACAAGTGGGAATTTCTGCCTGTAGTGGTGTGAGGTTGAAAATGTCCTTGATACTCCTGCTAGCTGGTTGGCACAGGTTTTCAGAGCCTTACCAGGTTCTCCATCTAAAACCTTGTGAGGGTTCACCCTCTTTAAAGACAGCCTAACATCGGCCCCCGAGACAGAAATCACAGGGTGACCAGGTGTAACAGAGATCTTCACAGCTGTAGTTATATTCTCCCTTTTAAAGCAGTCATAGAAGGCATTGAATTCATCTGGTTGTGAAGCATCACTGCCATTCATGCTATTGGGTTTCGCTTTGTAGGAAGTAATGTCTTGCAGACCCTGTCAGAGTTGTTGTACTCCAATGTTGCCTCCAACCTCATTAGAAATTGTCTCTTCGTCCTTGAAATAGCCCTCCGCAAGTCATACACACCAGTGACAGGACTCCAAGATCCAGGTTTCAAACTCTAAACTAGAGAAAATCTGCAGATGCTGGAAATCCAAGCAAGACACACAAAATGCTGGAGGAACTCAGCAGCATCGATGAAAAAGAGTAAACAGTTGATGTTTTGGGCTGAAACCCTTCATCACCTCCTACTTTGCTGACTAACATATGTAGGGGATTACCAGGCTTTGTGCCCACTTGCCCACTGGGAATTACGATCCCGGAATCTGGCAATGATTTGCTGATGTGGTGGTGGTTGGGAGGGGGACACTAGACCTCATCCTCTTTGGTCTCCTGTTTCAATAACAATACATGTCCTTCATCCCACATCCACATCACTGGGCTTTGAACATGGATTCGAGGCCTAGACTCCAGCCTGACTTCTAACTCCCCTACATTTCTGTCCCTAAACTCTGACCTCACCCCTAGCTTCACTTCTACTCCCAAGACAATCCCTAACTCCCCTGTCAATCCCAACGCCATCTCAGACTCCCCTAACAGACTCAAACCCATCTCTAACTTCCCAGTCAGTCCCAAAACATCCCTAAAAGCCTAAAAAGACCTCAACAGAGACTGCAGTTCAGCACTTTCTTGTCTGGAGTGGATGTCTCTCTAGTATTGTATCTCATGTATCCATTCATTCAAGGGCTGCAAGCTTTGCAGGCTGTGCCAGCATTTAATTGTTCATTCTCGTTAGCCCTAGAGAAGGAGGTGAATGCTTTTTTGAACTGTTGTTATCTAGAGCATTTACACCAAAGTGAAACATTACCTCTGCCTGCTCACTTTCTCTTCCCACAGATGTTGACAGACCTGCTGAGTTTTATCATTGTGATTTTATAAACAAATTTGTCTAGCAATTTCAATATTATGCTTTATTTCTAAATAGCAAAAAGTAACATAATGATTACTGTATAATTTAATTCTTCTCTTCATTTTTTGAGTAAAGTGGTCTAACCCTGTTGTTAGAAGTGTGGACTCCAGTCTTCCAAAGAACATTCCTCACATTGAGCTTGTCTACATTTCTATGCACAGCCCTCCTTTGTTCTTTCTGTTACACACTCAGAGAAACGGGTTTTAAATTTAACCTTTTCATAACTATAGTAAGAATCTGAATGATCAGATCAAAATCCAATTTATTTTCTCTGAAATGTAAAAAAGTACAAAAAAAGGCTTTGTAGTTTACTGTACCTTTGCTAGCTCTTCTACAGAACTGCCTAATTAACATCCTCTCGCTCTATCCCTGCACCCTTGTGATCTTCTCGATAGAGATGTTTCCACTTCTGGGCAAGATTTTCAGTTGAGTTTAATTTAACTGTTCAAACTCTGTTAAAAGTTTAATACTACAGAAATATTAATCCAAGGACAAAATGCTTTGTAAAATGTGACTGATAGACTTACAAAGAGGAATAAAATTGATACCAGTTTTATACATTTTCACTATCTGGCAACATTGATTGCATTTAATTACTTTTATTGAAGGGATATTTACATTGGCTTTTCAATAGCATATTTTGAATTACTTAGTTTTATTTGAATACTTCATTGTTGACAGTTTATTTTTACATTAAAGGTTTTTTCCCCCCAAACACAAGGGAATGGAAAAGATTGACAGCAGTAAGATGCTACCTGTTCACAGAATAAACTCTGCAACTGCTTGAAATAGCTCTGTGAAAAGTGTCATCCTAAATCACAACCTCTGCATGAAGCCAGCTGATGTATCAGAGACACTATTGTTCTGAAGTTTATTTAACAAGTTAACTAAACCATGATCATTTGAAAGCATTATTTAGGCATGAACTGAATTAGCCTGACAAGTTAAAGCACAATAATAAATAAAAGCATGATAAGACTGCTGCAAAAAAGCACACTTTTATAACAGATAATAGTTTAATGCAGCAAGCTGCAGCTGTGTATTAAAAATGGAAGAGATTAAATATTTCTGATTGCCTGTAGTTCAGATACAAGATGCATTAAAAATTACTGATTGTTAGAATTGATATTAATAAATTTGCCTCAAATATATCTGTAAAATAAAGATCTTCCTTAAATTAATGCACAAGGAACTGTTAAATAAAACCAGAAAATGCTGGAAACACTGGTTCCAAAACACAGGAGTTATGAGATCATGGGAAACACTCAGAAAGCAGAGGGTAGTAGGTGGAGCATATTCTGCCAGGTGGCCAGTGATCTGTGACGTTCTGGGACCCTTGCTCTTTGTGATTTTATAAGTGACATGGATGAGGAGGTGGATGAGGGCGTTACTAAGTAGGCAGATGACATGAAGGCTGGTGGTATTGTAGATGGTGTAGAAGGTTGTCATAGGTTACAATGGGACATTGACAGAATGAGGACTTCTTTAAGTGACAGATGGAGTTCAATCCAGAAAAATGAGAAGTGATTCATTTTTGGAAAGTTGAACTTGAAGGCACAATACAGAGTTAATGGCAGGGTTCTCAGTAGTTTGGAGGAACAGATTCCTCAAAATTGCAGCACAAGATGATAAGGTTATTGAGAAGGCATATAATGCATTGACCTTTATTAGTCGGGGATTCAGTTCAAGAGCTATGATGTAATGTTGCAGTTCTATAAAACTCTAGCCAGATCACTCTTGGGAGTATTGCATTCAGTTCATTACAGCAAGGATCTGGAAGCTTTAGGGAGGATGCAGAGGGGATTTAGCACAACTGGAGAGAATGTCTTATGAGGATAGTTTAAGTGAACTATGGCTATTTTGCCTGGAGCAAAAAAGATGAGAAGTAACTTGATAGAGGTGTACAAGATCATAAGAGATATTTTAAACAGTGGCCAATCAGCAATTGGAAGCGTGAAAAGACAGTTCACTCTGGTTCACCGATTGAGTAGATAAGGCATCAAGTTGTGGTAATTTGGTTTTTGAACAAAGACAAGCGGAGTGACCACTGTTGGACTGGACAGTGTTAGAGTGGTTATTTGAGGCTTTAGCTCTTCAAGGCTTTAACAAGGAGAAGCTTGTGTGAGAGAAGGTGACAAGGCTGTAGGTAAATTTTTCTTCCATTTTATTTATATTTGAACAGTTAGAACAGTAGGGCAGCCAGGCAGGATAGTTGAATGTTTCTCTTTTGGGATACGTGAAGGCTGGGAGACCTCTAGTGCCCCTGACAACTTCACCTACAAGAAGTGCATCCAGTTGCAGCTTCTAACACTCCATGTTAAGGAGTCGAAGCTGCAACTGGATGAACTCTGGATCATTCATAAGGCTGAGAGGGTGATTGATAAGAAATAAAGAGAGGTAGTTACACCCAAGGTGCAAGAGCCAGAAGACTGGGTGAGAGTCAGGAAGGAGAAAAGAGTTAAAGCCCTCCCCACCATAAGCACATCTACAAGGAGTGCTGTCACAGGAAAGCAGCATCCATCATCAAGGAACCTCACCATCCAGACCATGCTCCCTTCTTCCAGCTGCCATCACGGAGGAGGTACAGGGACCTCAGATCCCATACCACCAGGTTCAGGAACAGTTATTACCCTTCAACTATCAAGCTCTTGAACCAGAGGATAACTTCACATGCACCATCACTGAACTGCTCCCACAACCTATGGACTCACTTTCAAGGACTTTTCATCTCATGTTCTCAATATTCATTACTTATTTCTTTATTTTTGTTTATTGTATTTGCATAGTTTTTTGTCTTTTGCACATTAGCTGTTTGTCCATCTCATTTTGTTTGTAATTACTGTGAATGTCCACAAGAAAATGAAAAGGGCTTGAATGCTATCACCTCCTACAAAGTGAAACCAAGTGACATAGTTGACAAGGCTCTGCTGCCACATGTCCAAAATGCTTTGATTATCAAACCATGGAGGCTCCTTCATGAACTTCCACAGCCCCCGATGGCTCCATGATTTCAGTCTCAGAGACCGGTGTGAAAGCATCCTTCAGTAGGGTGAGTCCAGGGAAAGCACCCAGCCCAGATGGTACCAAACACTTGTGCCGATCAACTTGCTGGAGAGTTCACCAAAATCTTTAATCTCTCACTTCAGCAGTCTGAGGTACCCACCTGCTTCAAGGAGGTGTCAATTACATTGGGTGCCAACATGGCAACCTGACTCAATGACTATCATCCAGTAGCAACTACATCCTGCCTGAGAAACAACTTCGATCTACTCCAATTTGCCTACCCTCTCAACAGGTCAACAGCAGATACCATTTCAATGGCTCTTCACTCAATCCTGGAACACTTGGACAGTAAGGGTGCATATCTCAGGATGCTCTTAATTGACTACAGCTCAGCATTCAATACTATCATCCCCCAAAAACTAATTAATAAGCTTCAAGTCCTGGGCCTCAATACCACTTGGAACCTCAATTTCCTCAGTTGTAGACTCCAGTCAGTTCAGATTGCCAACAACATCTCCACAATCTCCCTAAGTATGTATAGTCCACTGCTCTACTCACTTTATACTTACAACCGAGAGTTAGCACAGCTCCAATGCCATATTTAAGTTTATCCATGCTAATTTTGTTGTTGGCAAAATTAAGGGTGGTAACCAATCAGCATATAGGAGGGTGATGGGAAATCTGGCTGAGTGGTATCACAACAACAACATCACAGCCAACGTCAGCAAGTCCAAGGAGATGATTATTGACTTCAGGACAAAGAACCCACAGAGATCTATGAGCCAGACCTCATCAGGAAATCAGAGGTGGAAGTTCTTGGAAGTTTGTGAAGATTTGGCATATCATCTAAAACTTTGACAGTCTTCTACAGATGTGTGGTGGAGAACAGTTACATGACAATCTGGTATACAATATTCTTGTATGGAAAAGAAGTGGATGCTGCCCAATCGATCACAGGCAAAACCCTCCCCACCATTGAGCACATCTACACAGATCGCTGTTGCTGGAAAGCTGCATCCCACCGTCCAGGCCATGCTCTTCTTCTCTGCTGTCAGGAAGAAGGCATGGGGGCCTCAGGACTCGCATGACGAGGTTCAGGAACAGCTGGAGTGTCAACCACCAGGCTCTGGAACCAGAGAGGATAACTTCACTCCCCCACCACTGAACAGGACTCATTGTCAAGTACTCTTCCTTCCATATTCTCAATATTTATTGCCAATTTGTTTAATATTATTATTATTTCCTTTTTTTTCTTTTTGTATTTGAACACTTTTTTTTGCACATTGGTTGTTGTCCATCCTGTTGGGTGCAGTCTTTCCTGGATTCTACTGTGTTCCTCGTATTTACTGTGATTGCCCCCAAGAAAATGAACATCAGGGTTATATATGGTGGCATATTTATATTGATAATAATTTTGAACTTTGAATAAAAGCAGGTAGTTTTCATGCTGAAGGTAATGAGCTAAACACAAATATACTGTGTGTTCCATCCCTATACTTCCTCCACCAGAACATTGTTTTTATGTGCAAACATAGCCCTTGTAATTTTTATTTTTCAAAAAAACTGTGCCAGTAGCCCTTTGCAAGGATCAAGGGAATCTGTGATGTGCTCACTGTAGAGATCCACTGATCTGTGGCTTTGTTAGTTACTGCTGATTGCAGGAGCCTATGGTCATGGGGCACGATCGGCCTGCTCTGTCAGTTGTAGCTAGCCCATTTACTGATGCTTCTCTTAACCCTGCATTTCCCACTCCTGTTCCCCCTCCCAACAGGCAGTCATTGAGAGATTAAAAACACTACCCACTTCCCATGGGTCAGCATGTAAAATACAGCACAGCTGTCTGCCTAGCAAGCAGTTACTCTGTGTAAAATGCCCATTTCACATTTTATTCTCTTAAGGGGGAACAAACCACAATGTTGATTGCACAGAGATAGTCCAGTTCTGTCACTGCTTTGAGAGGAAGCATCCATTTTTGCACAATAAATGTGCCTGAAGTCTAAATGCTAAGCAAAACTAATTTTGTGCAGTTTTCACTACCCATGGAATTTTATTTAAGACATTGAACTATCTTCAGTGACGGTCAACGTACCTAACTTCTTCTTTAACTCTGATTTTCCATTGTTTAAAATAAATCAGTGAAGCCTGGCACTGGAAGCAAAGTCTTAGAAAATGCAATCCTGTAGTTGAAGAAACCAACAGATAATTGTTAAGATATTGACCTGCATACATTGAGCACGTCATCATAGCCCGGCTTGTAGCTGCATATCTAATTTGATGAAATTTTATTGTCAAAGAATAGAATAGAAAATTATCAATTTTGAGGGGTAAAAAGAAAATTTCCTTTATAATTGTGAGAAATTGGAAGATGTTGGTGTTCAAAGGGAACAGGGGAACAGGATGTCCTTATACACAAATGACTTAAGCAGGAATTTGAAAAGTGCATTCGCCTTCATGGCAAAAACATCTTGAAGACAACAGTGAAGATGTCTGACTGTGATTATCTGGGTTCCAAGTGAAACGTCACATTCAATTTTACTTACATCTAGTCCCTTTAATTAAGGAAGGACGAACGCCTATTAAAATGACAATCAAATTTTCCAAGAAAGATCCTGGATGGGGGATTCCTTTATGAGGAGAGCATTTAAATTGGCTGGGCCTTTATTCTCTAGACTTTAGACTGACCAATAACATTACTGAAACATACAAATTCTTCTCGGGCTTGACAGGGTAGGTGGAAGGATGATGTTTTCTCTGGCTAGGATCTCTAGATTTAGGATCAGTATCTTAAAATAACTGACCAGCCATTCAACCCTAGGTATGGAGAATCTTCTTTACCTACAGATATTAAATCTTTGGAATTTTCTACCCAAGAAAGATGCAAAAGAATCAGACACCGTCTATACTCAAGACAGAAATCGATACAATTTTGGATAGTCAGTGGATGGAGCTGCAACTAAAAAGAGGTGTCAAAGTGGACTGCCAGCCATTATCGTAGCGAATACCATAATGGAGAATCAGCCTAGATTTCTGTAGTGAAGCATGTAACAATGTTTGAATTCACTGCCTATGAGAAAGGTGAGACTGCTACCAAATGAACATAATTAAATTATCCCTTTTTGCCCTCATAGCAGTTGGAAATTTGTAAAGCTTTAGTAGCACACTAAAATGCTGGAGAAACTCAGCAGGTCAGGCATCATTTATGAAGAGGATTAAAGAGTTGACGTTTTTGGCCTGAGACTGGAAAGTACAAAGTGCATAAATTATACAACTTTGACATTTGTTTGCTTGTAGGTAGTCCAAGGCAAGAAACCAAAAGAACCGGAAGAAAAAATAAAGACCAACCCCAATGTGAGCAGAGAGGAAAAAAACACAAATCATGCAAACAATAGAAGCAAGCAACAACAAGAGCATTCCGAACAAAACTGAGTCCTCAGATCCAATTCCCCAGAGCAGCCCAGAGTAGGCCCAAAGCCTCAATATTCAGTTCATCATATCAACGGGGCAAATTGCCACAAAGTTCGCAGACACTAAGCTCAGCAGCCTTAGCTTCACAGAGAGGGGAGCTATCAGTCTATCTGGTCCGGCATTTAAATTGTCCGAACAATGGATCATGTCTCACATTAGGACCCAGGCTCCACTGCAGAGAATTGCTCTGGGCCGAGACTTTGCTGCCAAAGCCCTTTCCAACCTGTCCAAATCATTTCAGCACCCAGAGCGATCAAGCCTGGCCCGACTCTCAACACCTTGACTTCCCAGTCTATCTGGGCCAGCCAATGTTTAAATCATCCAAACAGCAGATTGTACGTCACATCAGGGTCTTGGCACCACCACAGCAAATTGCTCTGGGCCTAGAACACACTGTTCAACGATTCGCTTTGGACCTAGACTTCACTGCTGAAGAAGTCGTTCTTGACATCTTTAAATTGGCTAGGTGCTTAAGAGTGATCCGCCCTCAAACCCAGATTAGTTGGATGGGCATTGGAACTCCTCTGCCTCATATTCTCCACTCCAAATCGGTCGCTCCAACCAGCATGGCTCCACCTCTCTTGAGTTCACTTTGCCTTTGCTGGTCTCTTCATTATTTGCAGTGATAGGTTACCACAATTTACTTCAAAAAAAAGTGTTATTAGTAATGGTTTTAATTGAATTCTTTTGCTTTCGAACCATCAGTAAGCTGTTGCACGCTATCTTTATAGTGCCATCTTAAATCAGGTTCCGAGTAAGGAGGAAGATGGTATTTTAGAGTAACAGGTGTATCCATACTATGGATTATTTGAAAGCCAAGATGTTTTAAGAACAATACAAAGGAATTATTTCCTTCCTTTTATCAACTGATAGCAAAAGAAATCTCTTCCATTAAGTTTATCAATTTCCATAGAGACATCCTGTACTGAACTTGTATCATTCCACATAGAAATAAATTCAATTATAAATCGCTCTGGTTGAAACTAGCTCTAATGCCTTGCCTTGAACACAAACACAGTGGGATATCCTTGTGATCCAGTGCTCGCATTTTAAGATTTGGCGGGAATTTTACATAAATCCACCAAAGCCTCTAAAACCTTATAAATCCTTTCATATTTTCCAAGTAATTTAAAAATTTAATCTAAACCTAAATGCTGTAATTTTGACTTCATTTACCAGCATGATTGTAGATCATGTGGTTTCTTAAGTCAGAAATGACTTCCAGCTGCACATACTCTGAAAATTTTCAGCATTCTTGTGATGTTATCTATTTTTCAAATTCAATTTGTGCAAATACATTAAATACCATGATGACGTGGCTCAGCCTTCCACAGGAAAGTCACTTTTCACCTATCAATCTTCTGCTCAGTGGTTTAGATTGTCCAAGAATGCTTGAATTTCAAAATACTTATTGCATATTCAGTTCCCCACTTCCTACCACATAAAGTTATCTTGAGCCCTTTGATACTCCATAAACTTTGTCATCCTTTAAGTTAGACCTTTCACATATCACTAAATACTACATTAAAAAATACAGATATTGCTCAGTTTACAAATAATGCCACTGACTCCATCGGATATGTGGCCTTGATTTACAAAGCTTTAATCACCATTTCAATTAAACCATGCTAATTATCATTTGTAATGCATTTTGTGCATCCCACACAATGTTACAGAAAAGTTTGCCTTTGTTGCATGGTATAGGAATTGTTATCGTGATTCATCACATTTTGTTCTGCACACTCTTTAGTATTGAATCATAACATCCCAGCAGTTTTAAAGAATTGCATCCCCTCTGAAAAAAAAGGGGTATTATAATCGCAAATACTAAACCAGAGTAAGTAGGTGGGGTGGGGGAGAGGAAGCAGATCACGGAGAAGCAGCAGTGAGAAATGATCCCTCTGAACTTCCATCGAAGAGAAGATTTAAACTTCTTCAGAGTCGTCATGCCTTGAAGAGATTTCACAGCGGAGCAGCAAATCATAAACACAAGAGATTAGAACTGCATAATGTGATCTGAGAGAATGGGTAAAATGAGGGTTAAGGATGTGGTTTGAATGAGGTTGGTGGATATTCAGGAACATTGGGCTCTTTTGGAAGAGAATGCCCTCACACAGTACAAGACCAAAATAAGGGATATGTGTGCATGGCTCCTATGCATACAAGAGTTTGAAAAAAAACTATTAGAAAGCAATGTTAAATTGACAAATGAGGCTGGATTTGATGAAATAGAACAGAACAACATGGAAGAGTAATTGGATTTCCATGCTGAATAGCTTTTAGAAATGAAGATATGAACGAAAAGCCAACTGGGCAATAACACAAACGCCAAAGCAAATTACCACAAGGTTTCATATGCATTTTACCACAGAGAAAATGACTGCCATCCTCATAGACAATGGTTACAATATGGAGTACAGCATTAATTGTGGTTGCTAAAACAAAAATGCTGGATTTTGTTATAAAGGATGATATCAGATACTTTTTATATCGCAGATAACATCATTCAGCTTTTTTATATTGAAACTAATTGGAAGTGTATTTTCAATTTCTGAATGTCCAAGAATACAACACTGTTCCTTGTTGCATGAGAGAATATTAACAATATAAGCTGTACAATTATACAATATTCTACAGTGGGAAAATGTAATGCTGTAAAATACTTCTGATTGAACAAAAAATCCTTAATCTGTCTACAGATAAAATATTGTGTAGATAACATCCACTTGCACAAAATAAAATGGTATTAAGGCAAATAAATTAACAATGAAATTATTATGGAAATGCTTACAGATAAAATCAGTAAATTAAAAGGAAAGTGTTTGAGAGAGACCTGGTGCAAAAACTGGATGAAGGTAATATTTACACTTTGTTGCCACCAAATTCTATGAGCAAGTTACAATGAGACAGTGTCAATACCACTATACAGGGGCTGAAGTGGTTGACAAATAATAAATATAAGAGATTAGAAGATGCTGGAAATCTTGAGCAACACACAGTAAATGCTGGAGGAACCCAGCAAGTCAGGGCAGCGAATAAACAGTCAATGTTTCGGACAAGACCTGCTAATAAATAATCTTATCCTCCAGAGTTCAAAGTTCAAAGTAAATTTAATAGCAAAGTACATATGTAGCACCATAAACAACCCTGAGATTCATTTTCTTGTGGGCAACCACAGTAATTAAAAGAAAAACTAGAGTCAACAAAAGACCACACCCAACAGGATGAACAAAGAACCAATCTGCAAAAACAACACCAAACAGTACAAATACAAACAAAAATGCTAGTAAATAAGCAAAAAATACTGAGAACATGAGACGAAGAGTCCTTGAAAGTGAGTGCACAGGTTCAGTAATGGCGCAAGTAAAGTTGAGTGAAGTTATCCTCACTGGTTCAAGAACCTGATGGTTGAGGGTAATAACTGTTCCTGAACCTAGAGGTGTAAATCCCGGGGCTCCTGTGCCTTCATCCTGATGGCAGCAGAGAGAAGAGAACATATCCTGAATGGTGGGGGTCCTAGACGATGGATGCTGCTTTCCTTCAACAGTGCTCCGTGTTATATACGGAACATGGAGAGCTTTACCCATGATGTATCTGATACTTTGTGTAGCCTATTCCACACAAGGGAATTGATATTTCCATACCAGGTGGTAATGTAGCTAGCCAGTATACTCTCCAACACATCTACAGAAGTTTGCCAAAGTCTTAGATAACATGTCAAATCTTTGTAAGTTTCTAAAAAAAATAGAAGCTTGACATCAGTGAATTTTTTTTTCATCTGGATCTTGAATGCGTTGATCCCTTTAGTACAGCATGGAAATAACTATCATGCTGATCAAGACTCCCATCTAAGGTAGTCCCATTTGCCCATATTTGGTGTCTATTCCTCTAAAAGCTTCCTGTCCACGTACCTGACCAAGTGCCAAAATAGCACAGAAAGATAGAGCACGGAAAAGATCCCTTTAGCCCAATGAGTGCTCAGAGGCCAGTTACTTTGAACTTTAGTAATCTATTTTATTTCTTACCCATTCCCATGTACTCTCTCCCCAAGTCTACCTCTCATCTATGCACTAGAGGCAGTTTACAGGGACCAATTAACCTACTAATCAGCACATTTATGGGATTGTGGCAACAAACTGGAGTATTGAAGGAAGGGAGAAAGTATGAATTCAAAATAGACAGCACTGAAGGCCAGAATCAGACGAAGCTCACTGGAGCCATGAGACAACGGATGCTTTAAGAGCCCCATCATGCTACCCCCATCACTGTGCCCATGCCATAACATTATTAGGAAAAGAGAATGGTCAGGAGCAGAGAAATCTTTATTTATTGTAAAATAAAAGGAAGTTACTGGGGGAAAAGTTGAAAAAATTACTTTGCATCAGAATATTGGAATCCGTTAGTCTTGAGAGACCATGGATTTGCGCCTTGGAAAGTTTCCAGGGCGCAGGAGGGTTGTATGGGAGACCGGCAGTTGCCCATACTGCAAGTCTCGTCTCTCTATACCACCGATATTGTCAAAGGGAAGGGCAAGGGCCGATACAGCTTGGCACCGGTGTCATCGCAAAGCAATGTGTGGATTGCTCTGTGTGTTGTGCTCAAGGACACAACACACTGTCTTAGCTGAGGCTCGAACGAGTGACCTTTACATCATTAGACCAATGTCTTAAATACTTGGCTACCCGCCAGCTGCATCAGAATATACATAAAATAATAGTCACTGCAGTAGGGAAAATAACAGCACTGAGGATTGCCAAATGACAGCTAACAGATGGGTTCCTTCAAAAGGTTCTAAAAGAAACTAGCAGAAAATGTTTGAGACATCTTAATTATAATCTTCAAACTTCAGGAATTAATCAGGAAAATTGCAGTACTCAGCTACCTTTAGATGAGTTGCAGACCAGTCTAGATAGTGTGACTGAGTACCATAAGTTTCAGGTGATCACTAAGAGCTAGCAAATATTTTTGAAAAGTGGGTCAAGAATGGCTAGGATGAATGTTTTCTTGAAGTGGATATTATTACAGTAAACACAGATGGACTTTCTAAATGTAACACCCACGCTAGCGGCTGATGTATGTCTAGGGGAAAAATCCGTCCACCTGCCAAACTGTGTCTCCCGTATGCGTGGATGCTGTGAGATGCACACTGGTACAAACTCGCACACACAATATCAGACTGCACACCATGTACATTTACAGAGTACACTTTATACATCTTACTAGAACTGGGTAATTAATAGCGATACAATATATAAAAAAAGGAAAAGAAAAGGCACCAAAACTTATCAGAGTTCAGTCAATTCGTACATAACCGTTGGAGTTCAATTATCGAAGTCTTTGGTCCCCTATTCGATCTTCTTTGACCACCTCGACCCACCGCCTGGGACAAACCTCGGTGGTCGACCACAGCGCGTCCAGCACGCACTCCTTCTTCGGTCCTCCTCCCTGAAAAACCCGCGCACTCACTCCAGGTTCCCACACATACAGGTAGAACAACATTGCTACCACTGGTTCGATGCTCCGTTATCAATAATTATAACCCAAACATTCCAAATAAACAGAGCATTATCTCATCAGTTACCCACAAAGAAGCCATTTCACTATAACTCTACAGAGAAGCCATTTTATATGTGCAGTTAGCAGTTAACATACAGTTAATAATGAGGACCCTACACAGTTATTTTTCTGGAGATCCAGAATGCTTACATAATGACAAACTAAGGAAAATCTGCAGATGCTGGAAACCCAAGTGCCACACACAAAATGCTGGAGGAACTCAGCAGGCCAGGCAGCATCCATGGAAAAGAGTACAGTTGACGTCTCAGCCTGAAATGTCGACTGTACTCTTTTCCATAGATGCTGCCTGGCTTGCTGAATTTTTCCAGCATTTTGTGTGTGATACTTAGATAACATCTACATCGTAGACTATTGTTTAAAATTGAAGCTCACACAATTGAAAGCAATTTATTGACATGGCTTGGAAGTGTGCTGAATATCAACATGCACAGGTTAGACAATTGCTGCTTCTCAAATTTGCAGGCCCTGATCAGGGATCTCCTGCAAGAATATGCTTTGAATGCACAACTACTCATATTTATAAAAACAATGGAGGAGGTTGTAAAATGCATATTGGGGTCTTGTCTGAGTAATACTCCAAAATATTAATTAAACAATAGAATATTAAAAGGAAAGAACATCAGGAGTCTAACATAAAAATATAACAAACTGCCCATTAATACAACCATCACTATGAAAGCGTTCAAATACAGTACAATAAATATTTGATAGAGAAAAATTAATCTCATGTATATTTTAACTTTGTAACAATGCAAAAATGTGACTGTCATTATATTTGTGGCATGCATCAAGATTCTTTTTATGTTGATGAACTAATAGGTCTGCAATAGGTTCATTTTTGTTTATGCTTCTGTCACCCATCACAAATGCTCATTTCTTTATTTCAATCACAAACCAGTTTTCCAGTGTGAAATAAATAAAACTATAAAGAAAAGTCCTTTTCTCTTAAAATATTACATCAAGTTAATACTTTTTTAATCATGGAAACAATTTTATAATGTATGACATATAGTTTTGCTGTCTTTTTGCACTATTTACTGAATTAAATTTTTATAAATATTTCTTATTGTAATTTATAGTTTTTATTATGATGTATTGCAATATACTGCTGCTCCAAAAGAACAAATTTCATGACACATGCCAACAATATTAAACCTGTTTCTGATTCTATCTGGATTAAAGCCAAATATCTCATCATTCCGTGAAAAAAATACTGACAATAATTAATCACAATTTTGTGGTCAGACAGATGATTTTTAGCAGTGATTCACTGATGTTAGCGTACAGATCAAGGTGGAGAACAAACAGACTTCCACAGAAAAGAATTGGCAAATGTTCACACTGGATGGGATACAGTTGTAGATAAGTTTGATCAAAGTCAAAAACACACAAAAATAGCAATCCATTCCATTTTAATTAATTTTGAAACTATTAACTCTTCTATGCTAAATGAAGTAAGCTAAAGGATTTGAAACCATGTTCAGTCAAAAAGTGCCAATTAAATGATCCATCAGCTTGAACATGAAATGGTGAAGGTATGACCTGTACAAAACAGAGAGCTTACACCTGAACCTAAGGGGGCCCAATATCATTGAGGACAGATGTGTTAGAGCGGTTGGAGAGGGCTGAAACTAATTTGGCAGAATGATGGGAACCAAAGTGATAGGATAGGGCAGTGGGTATACAACTGCAGTGTGCACTGAGACTATCAGGAAGGACAAGCACATGATAAGGTGAAATTTCAGTAAAGGGATGAGTGTAACATGGGGACAAAATCAAAAAGAATGGCAAATACAGGACCAGTGAGGTTATATTTGAATGCATGCAGTATACGGAATAATGTAGATGATTCTGTAGCGCATTCAGAGATTGGTAGGTTTTGGTCGTCCTTGAGTCATGGCTGAGAGATCATTTTTGGGAGCTTAACATCCAAGGATGCACATTGTATCAAAAGGACAGGGAGGGTGGGATGGCTCTACCGGTAAAAATGAAATCAAATCCTTAGAAAGATGTGGCATAGGATTGGAAGATGTTGAATCCTTGTGGATAGATTTAAGAAATTGCAAGGGTAAATGTGTTTTATACAGGTCAGATGTGGGCTACAACTTACAATGGGAGATAAAAAACACGTGTAATAAGGATCACACACAAGATGTTAGAACGTAGAAATCTACAGCATATTACAGGTCCTTCAACCCACAATGTTGTGCCAACCACCTGCTCTAGAAACTGCCTAGAGTTTCCCTACCGTATCGCCCTCTATTTTTCTAAGCTCCATGTACCTATCTAAGAGTCTCTTAACAGACCCTATTGTATCTGCTTTGTATCACCATTGCTGGCAGTGCAGTCCACGCACCCACCACTCTCTGTGTGGAAAAACTTAACTTTTATTTCCGCTATGAATCTATTTCCAAGCACCTTAAAACTATGCCCCCCTTGTGTTAGCCATTTCAGCCCTGGGAAAAAGCCACTGGCTATTCACACAATCAATGCCCCTCGTCATCTTGTAAGCCTCTATCAGGTCAACTCTCATCCCCTGTTGCTCCGAGGAGAAAAGGCCAAGTTCACTTAATCTATTCTCATAAGGCATGCTCTCCAATCCAGGCAACATCCTTGTACATCTCCTCTGCACTCTCTCTGTAGTATCCACATCCTTCCTGTAGTGAGGTGACCAGAACTGGGCACAGTATTCCAAGTGATGGAGGAGCTCAACAGGTCAGGCAACATTGATGGAAAAGAATGACCAGTCACTGTTTTGGGCTAAGACCCTTCATCAGGATTGACCTGCTGAATTTATCCAGCATTTTGTGTGTGTTGCTTTGGATTTCCAGCATCTGAAAATTTTCTTGTGCATGTAATAAAGGCAATTTTATAATAGTGATGGGGGGTTTCAATATACAGGTAGATTAGGAAAATCAGGTTGGCGCTGGATCCCAAGACAGAATTTATGAGATGGTTCATAATTTATGAGTCAGTGGTGGAGACAGATACACTACTGAAGTTTAAGAGACTACTAGACGTATATGGAGGAATTTAAGGTGGGGAGTTATATGGGAGGCAGGGTTTGAGGGTCTGCACAACATTGTGGGCTGAAGGGCCTGTAATGTGCTGGACTATTCTATGTTCTTTAAATCTTAAGCACACTAGGGGAAAGACTGCTCTGGAATGAGTGTTGTGTAATGAACCAGATTTGATTAGGGAGCTTAAGGTAAAGGAACGCTTAGGAGACAGTGAACATAATATGATAGATGTCACCCTCCAATTTGAGAGGGAGCAGTAAAGTTAGATGTATCAATATTACAGTGGATTAAAGGGAGTTATAGAGGCATATCGGAGCAGCTGGCCACAGCTGATTGGAAAGGGACACTAGCGAGAATGATGGTCAAATAGCAGTGTTATAGTTTCTGGGAGCAATTTTATAGGCTTAGTATTGATACATCCCAAAGTATATTAAACATCGGATGATGTAACTGTAGCTGACATGGCAGGTCAAAAACAATATAAAAAGAGATGGCATATAATCCAGCAAAAGTTAGTGGGACGTTAGAGCAAAATGCTGGAGGAACTCAGTGGCCATATGGCATCTATGGAAAACAGTACAGTCAATGTTTCAGGCCAAGACTCTTTATCAGGTCCTGAACTCTTTTCCATGGATGCTGCCTGGCCTTCTGAGTTCCTCCAGCATTTTGATTGTACTGCTTGGATTTCCAGCATCTGCAGATCTTCTCTTGTTTGTGATGAAGAAGGAAAAGATGGAATATCAAGGTAAGCTACCCAATAATATCGAAGAGGATACCAAAAGTTCAGTTATACAGAATGTAAAACAGAGGTGAGAGTGGACATTGGACCACTGGAATATGACCCTGGAGAGGTATTAATAGGGGACAAGGAAATGGTGAACAAAGTAAATAAGTGGCTTGCATCTATTTTCACTGTGGAAGACACTAACAGTATGCTAGAAGTTTGAGTGTGTCAGAGCGCAGAAGTGTGTGCAACTGCCATTAGTAGAGAAAGATGGTGCTTGGGAAGCTGAAAGGTCTGAAGAGAGTTAAGTCACCTGGACAAGATGGATTCCAGCTCATGGATCTGAAAGAGGTACTGAAGAGATTATGGGGGCATTAGAAGAGATGTTCCAAGAATCTCTAGATTCTGGAATGATTCCAGAGGACTGTAAAATTGCAATGTCACTCTGCTCTTCAAGAAGGGAGGGAGGCAGAAGAAAGGAAATTATAGGCTAACCTCAGTGATTGGGAAGTACACTGTTAAGTACGAAGTTTCAGTGTATTTGGGGGCACATAATACATTAGGCCAAAGTCAGCACAGTTTCCTGAAGGGAAAATCTTATCTGACAAATCTGTTAGAATTCTTTGAGGAAATATCGAGCAGAACAGACAAAGGTAAACTGGTGGATGTTAAGTACTTGGATTTTCAGAAGGCCTTTGACAAGTTGCCACACAAGAGGCTGCTTAGCAAGATAAGAGCCCATGGTATTACAGGAAAGATACTAGCATGAATAGTGGATTGGCTAATTGGCAAGAGGCAAAGACTGAGAATAAAGGCAGCCTTTCCTAATTGGCTGCCGGTGACAAATGGCGTTCTGCGGGACTTGATGTTGGGACTGATTCTTTTAAAGTTATATGTCAATAATTGGGATGAAGGAATTGATGGCTTTGTGGTCAAGTTTGCAGGTGATATGAAATAAGCTAGTGTTGAGGAGGTAGGAAGTATGGATTAAGATAGATTTAGGAAGCACCAAAGAGTTCAGCATAAGCAAGATGGCAGAAATTCCAGTCTGAGACCAAGTCTCGAAGTTTTCAGCTTCCTCCCTACAATGTATTGGTCTAAGTACGAAAAATGACAGGGATGCTGATTGGTACTGAGTGAAGGAACATCAATGAATAATATACTTCACTTGCAGTGAAGGTGGCATGAACGGTGGGAGACTCCTGAAAACCTAATAAGAACAGAAATGCAAGCTCTTCAGCTCCTTGAATTGGCTCACACACACAATATCATGGTTAGGTCTTAACTTTCAATTAATGTTGCCATTAGATCGTTAAACTGTCTGAAAGTCCACTGATTTCAGTCTTAAATATATTCAAAGACAAAGCATTCTGAAGGTATTCTGAAACTGAGACAGAGAATTTCAAAGATGCAGCCCTTTGTATAGCTCCCAGAATTTGCACTTGGTTGGGCATATGGAGTGAGCCAATTGGGATAGTGGGTAGTTAAAGGAGGAAATGCAAAGATATACAAGGAGAAAAGAAACAGGTAGGATCAATGACACAGGAAGGCAGTTAGGGAGTAGTAATAGAAAGATGACTGGAGAGGGTAAGAGGAAAAGGTTGGGTGAAGAAACTAAATGGAGGAGGGAGAGTGGAAGGCACTGAACAGTAGAAGGATAAGGAGAGAAAATACTTTTTGCCTTGATAAAGCCACAACAGTTAAGTTAATTATAAACATACATATCATTATACAATGTAAAATGTAATCAGCTGAAAAATACTTGCAAAAGCTTAGCCATTAAAATATAAAAATAATTATACTTTCATTTGTTTTTTTTTGGAGATTCTGATGTATTGCACCTGTGATTTATACTGTTAAAACAAGAGCATATGTATATATTTCACGTGGAACTTTAATTTCAACAGACGCACATAATTAAGATTGATTTTAGGTGGAGAAATAAATTATTTGCACACACATATTGCCAACTTTAAGTGCACCATACTGAAGTAATTTTTCAATAGTATGGAAGAACACTTCTTAAAGAATCAGTACTTTAATTTTATTACCTTTGTATGGTACCAGGGTTAAGAACTCCTCAATGTTTGTGGTTCAAAAAGCCTTTACCATGACTGTTGCTTCTCCCAAAAACTCTTGAACTGTCATCTACTTCAGCCTGTAGTTTCACAGTGGGCACGACAAAGACAGAGGACACTGGTGATGAAGAGAAATACAGAGTCAAAATGGCAACATGCTGGCATTTTTTGACATAGAGATTATTTACTTCCCTAATTCATAGCAGATACAGTAACAAATCAATTTAGTTTTCACCATGAAATTTTCACCACTCCAAAGTGAGGACCCCTCAGGCCAAAAATAATTGCTTCCTTTAGCTAAAATCATTTTTCATGGGAAATGCAATCAAGCTTACTTCATTGTACATTTGCAATGTTAGAGTAACTCCAGGTGCTTCCAGAACTGGAAATATTTGATAGAAGTTCCAGGATATATTTATCTCATCAATTATTTTGAAAGCTAGCTTTCAGATTTACACCATCTGTATATTTTTTAAAATTTTAATAAAATTTGCAAGCATTCTTCTTCTGCAAGATTTCTAATTTTCATAATGCTCAAAATATAACTTGACACTCTCCAATTTTCCACTGTTTTAGAAAGAAGAATTAGATCACATAACACGACAGGCAGTCTCTGCTGTAAAACACCAGGATAGGTTATGCCTGTGAACCTTCACACTAGGAGTTGTTAATTCCAGTCAGACTGCTTCAGTCAGGATTCAAGGTAGACACAAATAAATTCCCCAAAAGGAAGAGCAGAAGATAATTACCATTCATAATTTTTATTTACAAAACATGGAGCAACAAAAGTCAGCCCACATCTACCTTATAAGTTTAATTACAATTGAAGGAGATAAAAAGTGGAGCTGGCAGGAGAATGGCCAGTTATATTCCAGTTTAAAGATAACATCTGTTATTGACTATTCAAGCATGTCATGGTTAATTATTCATGTGCTCCACAGTGAATTAATTTATCATAACTTGACTACAATCTTTTGATATAAAAAAGGATTAAGAAACTAAATACGTGGGGAGTGGTTGGATCACATGCTGCACACCTTCACAATAAAATAGTTAATATAAATGAATCATAATTAATTTGGATTCTGGATAGTTAAAATTTGTCAAGTTGCATTTTCTTGTAATTATCTACAGGAAGCAGAATGTTTCTTCATGACATCTAAACATTTCTCTGAGGCATGCAGCAATGGTGTTATTTAAAAATATGTAGATTTTCATCTTTGGTCTGGTCTTCAAAAGGATTTTCATCAGTCACTGTTTAGAGCTCTACACAGACCCGTTCTGGAAACGAATATCACCTTACAGTTATGCTTGTGCAAATAACCTGCTGAGCACTGATAAAAGGATTAATACAGCAAAATTCTTAATATGGAAAATAACAAATTAAATTCTCATATTAAAATTACCACCCTTGAGGTATTTTCTTTCCCAATTTTAATTCCTCTCTGGTGTTCTGCATAGATTGTGTCTGTTAATGATTGAACAAGTATTTCTCAGTTGGCAGCCTGTTCCAGTATGATAATATGGGGCATCTTTTAAAAAAATATATACAATATATATTGACTGAACTAGATGTATCCACACTACAATAATGAACTGGCAACTGTGTAATAAGTTCAATTAACCCAGATCTCACAGTAACATATTCAAAATGCACGAGGCCCTGTGAGTTTATCTACTGCTAGCAATTTGTAGCCATCCCTCCTGAGAGAAGGAGATTGAGATGTCACTACGTATCATGGATTTGGTCAATGTCTTTTACCCAGTGATTTGCAAAAACCTTGTGCCTCTCACTAATGTGTTCTGTGCAAGTGGGAGAATTCAGCTCAAATGTCAGACATTTTCAAACCAAATTCGATTAATATCAAATGTACAAATAATCAAAACAATAATTTACAAATGGTTATTTCACTGCATTAATGGAACTTAATTAGATTAATTATAACTCCTTATATTATTTGTATAATATTAATGCAATCCAAAAAGTAGAATGCATCTAAATAAACAAAGGTGTATACATGTTACAGATCTAAATTTGTCTATACATGGTATTGATTAAAGTTAGTGTACTGAATTCAAATAACTACTTTGTATTCAATATATAGAAAAAGTCATCTGTAATAATCAGCTATCACAGTTGGTGTTGCTAGCAAGACAAAAGGAATACAGCTGTAAATGGCCAAAATTGTGTGCATTTCAATCAAATATAACCAAAATGAGCCACAAAATCTACAACCTGGCATACTTTGCTTTCAATATTTCATGGTGATCATGTCAAATTCTGCAGAGGGCTGAGGGAATCCATTGTACTTAAACAGGTTTAGAAGACTAGGAGTATCTTCATGGAGTTTCTTTTTGCTGAAGGGCCCTTAAAGTTTGCTATGGGCTTCGAAACCATAAATAGAATTTGACTTTTTCCTGCTCCCATTTCCAGAACACATAAACAAATATGACAGTTGTGTGCAAATCATGTTGAAAACATTAAAACATTAAAAAAAGAACTGGCCAATTTTTAGTATCTTTCATAGTCACCCTATAAAGTCATTGGAAATAGATGTTAACAGATATTGTCAATGGTACTTCATACATTAAACATCTCAGATCCAATAGTTGCTTCCTTTCCAAAAGCCTTCTTCCATAATTTTGCATCCATGAACACTTCTAGTCATATGAAACAAAGTGGTGATAGGATTAAAGGAATAGTGTTGAATATACATGTGCTACATATTTTAGATACTTCCTTCAGTAGTAACTAAATGAAGATAATCTAGAGCCCAATTTCCATGTTTTATTTTGCCATAGATATATTTATATAAATATATTTTGTGATAAGGTCTTTGTAAAGCTTACTATAGGTCAATATACTGTCCTTCTTCTGGTTTCCATTCACTGGCTGTCTGTTTCAAGCAGTGCAGGATTAGTGATGTATTCTCTAATACTTCCATATCCATTTTGGTCAAACAGACTTCCTCTCTGGTCATTTTGGGACACTGTCTTCTCCTTTGATGGGGGAATCCTCATCGCTCATGACCAATCATGATTCCACCATGGTGTATCTTTACGAGTATCCTATCTTGTACTGTCCTATCTCCAAGAACAAGTTCATCTTTGAACTCTACAGGATGAAATCTGCATTGAATTTTTCTTGATTCTTTCAATTCACACCATTAAAGAGAACCTCCAAGGTGATCTTGCATTCTGAATGCACAACATTTATTGGACTTGGCTAGGAAGAATATTTTAACTGAAATCCAAAGCAATGTACACTATTCCCAACTTCCCTTGCATCTTGGCTTTCGTCCATCCAGTGGGAATTATGTTCACAGAATTAATTTCATTTGACACCAAGTACAATTATATTCAGCTAGTACTCTGAATCTGACCTGGCCTCTGAAGCCAAATGGCTCATCTGGGTCATCTGGAATGTCACTCTGTGGACATTCAATTTCCTCTACATTGCACACTGCTTGTAGAACAGATTTTCCAATTGACATCAGGCATGCCTTTTCCCATAAACAGGACCGTTTTCATTTCAGTTATTCATATTGCCATCCACAAGGCTTGGATTATCAGAACCATCTTGGCAGTACTTCCACTCTTTCTGTCATCCATCTCCAAGCTTTACCACATTTTTGCTCTAGCTTTGGGTGGCTATGCAGCTTTAAATGCTGGTATACACTTCCTTTGAATTGACTGTCTCATGCAGCAACCAGTCCCTCTGGATGCACAAATGATCTGATGAGCCAACTAGTTTAAAACTACAAAATTGAAATTACCTGTTAATAATCACAACTCTGTTAAAAAGCATCAGAGGATTCTTCTTGCTCCTTGATGTATGAGAAAAATTGCTAACTATTTAACTGCTTCATTCCCAGGTTGGCTGCAATATGTTTACAATGCATTGAAGACAATCTCTGTCATTACATTTTAAGGCTTTATAGTTATGGTATCATTCCCTCCTCAATACATTTCATCAGCCAGTGCTTGTGAGAGTATGTTTCATTATCCCCATTATACACTCTTGAAAAAATACTCCTGTAATTAGTCAGTTTAAAAAAAATATCTGCAAAGGTACATCATTAATATTGGAAATACATTTATGTAATTTATGTAAGGAAAATGGAGAGTTATAGGCCGTGTGGGAAGGAAGGATTGGGTTGATTGTAAGGGTTGGGATGACATCAAGGACAGAAGAGCCCACACTGAGCTGTACTGTTCTATATCCTACATTCAATCACTGTATCTGATTAAGGACTAACCAGCTTTCTTATAGTTATTTCTTTTCCCAGATGAAACACCAGCTATTAACCTTTCACAAGAAACAATGATTAAATGAGCCACATCAGTGGGAAAAATGTAATTATTCACAAACATGTGACATGGCCTGGCACACCAACTGGGATCAATAATTTCCAGTTGGCAATGTTTTACCAAACATTCAAACAGCTCTCGGAATGGTGGTCAGTCCATGTAGATTACTCTGCTTTCAGCTGTCTGAGCCATAAGGACTGTGTGCTCCTCCTTAATCCCCATGATTACCCCCCACCATGTACGTTTGCGTCTTTATTTTGGGGAGAGGGTCTGAATCCATGCTGTCTATGCCCCCCACCCTTTTTTTTGTGTAGGCTTTTGAATGTAGGGGACATGCAGGCTCTTTGCTGATGTATTACAAGATGCAGGCAAAGGAACAGCTGCCTTTCACATTCTCTAGCTAATGGTCTTGGAAAAAATAGAGTGCAACTGTAGTCTTAAATTTCAGAAACAGCAGTCATTCCACAAGATGTTGTAATGACCTATCCCTGGCCTCTTTCAATCCAACATTAGACTGTAATACCACACCTCAGCTGCTCCTTGCCAATGGCAGGGACAAGCAAACTTTGGATCGTAGATATGAGGGAGTGCTAAGCATTGCAGCTGTAAATGTGTCCATAGTGACTGGAATTTTTCAGAAGCTGATGTATATCAGCCAACAGAAAGACAAAATTCAATCCTGTAGGGAGAAGCAAGCATAAAGACTCGAAGATGGGGCCTCCCTACTATTCTTCTGCATGTCTGCTGGATACTATAATAAGTCTTCCTGTCCGCACAATGATTTTCTTTGCTTCTGCGTTGGGACTGCACATGGTAAACAAGGGAAATGAGAGGCCAAGAACAAGTATTCAATGCTCCTCTGTCTCAGTCACATCACTCCACCATTTTCTTCAGTTCTTCATGAGACTGAGGGAGTGAGAGTGTGGGACGTTGCAGACAAGACCAGTCAAAATGCTACATTCTTAACTTTGTGCAACAAGAAAGGAAAGACAGTTATGTTTCTACCTCAGGATGGTGTCTAACTTGAATAAGAATCTGTAGATAGTGATGATGCTATTATCCTTGCCCTCTTGGAAATGGACACCGGACGATGAGGAGGGTGTATAGAAGGTGGCTTGGTATGTTGTGAATCTCTCTCTCTTTCATCTCCAAACACATATGCAGGGAAAGAGGGATGGAAAGAGGGAGAGAGACAGGACTCCAATTTACTCTCTCTCGCTCTGGTTCCTTTAGTATGCACACAACCCTAGGGACTGGTCCTTGGCCCTCAGTGATTTAATTTTACATTAATGACCTGAAGGTCAATGTAGTATAAAGTTTCCAAACTTGATATGAAAATAGGTGGAAGGGCAGGCTGATCACGATATGTCCTTCCATCTATTATTGTATAAAACATTGCATTTGCAACATTATGATCCTGCAAAAGGATGTATACAGACCGAATAATTGGGCAAAAAGATGGTAAATGATATTTATTGTGGGGAAAGTGTGAGGCCATGCACTTCTGTATGAGTTCAGGTTATTATCTCGATGAGGTGAGACTTCAAATTAGTGAAGCTTGTGGGGATCTAGTGTATGAATCAGAAAAAGTTACCAGGCAGTTTTAAACAGTAGTTAAGGCAAATAGCATTTTTGCATTCATTATAAAAGGGCTTGGAGTTTTTAGGTTTTGTTACAATTGTACAGGCGTCAGTAAATCCTCACCTGGAATACCTAACAAAGAGGATATAGTTGGATTGGATACAGACCAAAGAAGAATCATTAAGTTAATTCCTGGTGCCAGAGAGTTGTCCTATATAGAGAGGCTACACAGTTAGGATCCATGCTCTTTGGCATTTAAAAGAATGGAGGGTGACCTTATTCAAGTCAAAAAGGTTCTAAGGCAGCTTGACAGGATAGATACTGAGATGCTGTCACTATTGGGAGAGTTGAAAATAAGAAAATATACCAAGAAAATGAGAGATCCTCAGTAAAACTGAGGTGCGTAGAGATTTCTTTTCTCAGAGAGTAGCAAACTTTTGGAACCCTGTGTTTCCAAGCATGATGAGGGGTCAGGTCATTAGATATAAATGCAAGGAGAATATAGATAAATATTTGACAGATTATGGAGTTCTGAGAGGTAAGTGGTACTGGCATAGAAAAGGAGTTGAGGCCAACAAAGATCACAAACAAGAGAAAATCTGCAGATGCTGGAAATCCGAGCAACACACACAAAATGCGGGAGGAACGCAGTAGGCCAGGTTGCATCTAAGGAAAAGAGTCAACAGTCGACGTTTCGGGTCATGACGAAGGGTTCCGGCTGGAAACATCGACTGTACTCTTTTCCACAGATACAGCCTGGCCTGCTGAGTTCCTCCAGCATTTTGTGTGTGTTGCTAGTACAGATCAGCCATGGTCATATTGAACAGTGGGAAAGGCTTGAGGAGCCTGGTGGCCTGCTCCTCTCCCTTTTTTCATGTTTATTTCTCTTCCATCCATCTGCACTTCTCACCTGCTCTTCCAATCTGTTTTCTTTAGTTTCTTTTATCTTCCAGTTTATTTCAGTTCTTACTGTTTACACTCTATTTTTGCTGGCAGTACATAGCCAGCCACAGAGCAGTACATTTTGTGGGTGGAGGGGATGGGGGCTATGGTAGGACAGTGGAGAGAAGGGGTGAATCCTTCAAGGGTCACAACATGTGGGCAGATTACAAGCCACAGCTGTCACAATTGAGCTTGTGTGGAATGCCATATTCAGGGATAGCTTTTCCCAAACTGCCAGCAGAAATGCTCAGGTGACCAATCATTCATTCTCATAGCATCCCACTTGAAAATGAGAGAAAGGATTAGCAATCATAGCCCACTGGAAATTATAAAAAATCTCAGGGAAGGAGGAAGGACGAGTAGGAAAATTGAAAGCAAGAGTCATCATAATCAGCATTTAACAGCAATAAAATTGGAACAATCTCTTATTAGTCAAAATTGAAAGCCAATTTCCATTTTTCAAAAATTTTATAAAGCTTAGAATGAAGTTTTGAAGAGGACTTGATATAGTGCTTATGCTACATGCAGCCAAGGCTTCATGCACTAAAAATTGCATTCAATGTATAGGCAAATATCTTTCAGTAATCATCTTTTAAATCTAGATTTCATAGCAATAGTAATTGATATCAGAATGCTGAGAACAGGGAAGTATTGTCTGAAAAACCTGCAAACATTTAATTCATCATATGCTTTCTTTTCACTGCCTAGAATGCACCCTCTCTCCAGAGAGCCACATATGGCTTGACAGTAAAAATCTGTCTGCAAGAGCTGTCTCTCATTTGCAGAATGTACCTTAGGAACTGACAACTGAAGCTTCCAAAACAAAAATTCACACAAAATGACTTCAATGATGATTGATATGTTAGGTATGCAATCCCCATATCCAATTTTAAATGAAATACGTCAATTTTTCCGAAGTTTGATTTGCCAGTAGCCACAGCCAAAATAAATAAAACATATACTGCTGGTGTGTCAGCCCAATGATGTACATAGTAAAAAGCGTAACAGCACTGATCTTCAAAAGAAATTATACATCACAAAAATTTGTAAGTTCTTTTGCTAAACCATAATATTTTTTAAAAACTATTCTTTTTATCACTTGTGACTTGCTGCTCCTTTGAAAGTTAATTACTGAACTGCAATGGATTTCCAAATGCTCTAACAGGCCATCAACACGCTGTCTAAGCTGCTGGACTGCAGGTCGCTCTCTTCTTTTAATGCTTCAGGCAAACAATTAAAATGACAGACAAGAGGGACACAACTGATCCAATGCTATACTTCAACAATAAATGTCAGGAAGACTTTGATGGTTTCGCTACCAGAACCACATGAAATAAACGAAAATAGATTTTGCAAACATGGCTTACGAAATGCAATCTTTTGCTTTTGTTTATTATCTAGCCAGAAAGTATTTTCTGTATAGATTATATTGATACCAATACATAAGTGTCTACACTATATTAAAATGAGTAAAGTAGATCTAGCATTACTATCAAGTACTATCTACTTGTTAGCACAGCATGAGTTAATATGCACAGTGGGAATCTTCTCCCTATGGTGCTGGTAGAAGCTTTGCTCAGGTAGAGTCTGCATACTACAGACTTGTGCACATACACTTGTTCCTTTCTATCATCAGTCTCAAAGATCATATTACATATGTGAATCCTGCCCGAAACTGATAGCAATGTGTTGATTTACTACAGGAAGTCCTGCTATTGGAAGTTTGATCTTTAACTCTTTCTAGTTTAGAGAAACCTCTGATTTAATTTGCTACAGGGTCAATGTAAAGACAATAGTAAATTTTCACGATTTTCCCCCATCGAATTGTATTCTGGCATCACCTTGTAGAACCAAGAGAAAGTAATGACTCTCATTAAACCAAGAAAAATAGTCAAATGAAATTACAGTCTTAAAAGATTATAAGATTATAGAATCTAATAATTGTAATTCAGATGCTCCGATATAACTAACAGTATTTCTTCAGCCAGTTTCTGAGAGTCTTTAACTAAAGAAACTGAGTAAATTTTGTAAGACAAAAGAAAAAGGTTGATAAATTTTTCACTTAATAAGAAAACAAAGAACAACACACACACAAAATGCTGGAAGAACTCAGCAGGTCAGGCAACATCTACGGAGAGGAGTAAACTGTTGATATTTTGAGCTGAGACCCTACAGAAAACAAGGTAACTTCTGTTAAGGTGAAAGAAAGCCACATAGCAAGTGCAGCACTCTGAATGTTGCTCTGCTGCCACAATCCACTCTGGAAAACCAGTCCTTTCTCACTGCGGACAATCTCAGGATTTATTACAAGGCAACAGCATCGATCATATTATTTGGTACACCTACTCATCCATGCAAACATCTAATCAGCTAATCAATGCATAAAAGAATTCAGACATGGCCAAGAGATTCAGTTCAGATCAAACATCAGATTGGGGAAGAAATGTGATCTAAGTGACTTTGGCCATGGAATGAATCAGAATCAGAATTAGGTTTAATATCACTGGTATATGTCATGAAATTTGTTATTATGTGGCAGCAGTACATTGTAATACATAATAATAAATACTATAAATTTCAGTGAGTATATACTATATAAAATAGGTAGTGTAAGTTAAACAAGCAGTGCAGAAAATACTGAGGTAATGTTTATGGGTTCATTGTCCATTCAAAAATCAGACTGCAGAGAAGAAGCTGTTTCTCAAACACTGAACGTGTGTCTTCAGGCTCCTGTACCCCTGCTTGATGGTAGGTGCCAGACACAGTTGTTCTGAGTATCTCAGAAACTCCTGAGTGTTTCATCAACAACAGTTTCCAGAGTTTACAGAAAATGATGCGATAAACAAAAAAGCTTCAAGTTTTGTGAGTGGCAGTTCTGTGGGGGAAAGCGCCTTGTTAATGGCAGCAGGAGACCACACCAGGTTCCACTCTTGTACCTAATTAAGTGGCTGCTGAGTGTGAGTGCAATTAACTTCAGTCTCAAATGGATTATCTGCTTGTCCTCATTCCCTGATGTCCCCACCATCACAGAACGCAGTTTTCAGTAACGCGTTGCATTCTACATAAGAATTAGAAACAGCTAGTGGCACTAGATACTGCAAAGTGTCTGGTATTAGACAAAATCCCAGCTAGTGTGCTAATATGTACCGAACGACCAAGCTACTCTGGTACAACTATAATACTTACCTGTGCCTTTCAGTACAGAAATTTGACTCAATACTTCCTACCCACAAATAAAGGACAAATGCACAATGGCTGACACCATCCAATCAGTTTGCACATGATCATCAAACAATGGCAGACATCTAATCAACCAATACCCTGTTTCTTAGTGCTCAGTTAATTTTCACCAGAACCACATAATTCCAGACCATTACAACCCTGGTGCAAACACATATAATGTATCTGAATTCAGGAGGTAGGGCGTTTATATCCACCTTTGGCATCAAATTATTTAGCTGAATGTTTCATTAAATGGTAATAGGAATTCAAGAGCAAAATCTCCACAAACAGAGTCTAATGAAAATAGTTGCATCTTTTGGAGATCCACCACCCCAGTCTCTAGACATTACTGCAGCAGTTCCTCAGGGCAACTTTCTGGGCCAAACAACCTTAAGCTGCCTTCCTTCTATTGTAAGTTGAGAAATGGAGATGTCTGTGCACTTATCTTTGTAACTCTTTGGAAAATAAAATGGTCAATGTTTATCTGCTGAGTTTTTGGTGACATTTAGACATGGGTTGATAACGACAAAAAAACCCAGCTGTGCCACACGAGTACTAGTAATGTTCCAACAAAGGGTCTCGGCCCAAAACATCAACTGTACTCTTCTCCTTGGATGCTGCCTGGCCTGCTGAGTTTTTCCAGCATTTTGTGTAGCTAACTTCCAAAGCTTGACATTTAATGGTATCTCAATTGCTGAGAACTCACAGTCATATCCTTGGTTCATTATTGACCTGTAACATAACAGAATGAACCTCAGAAATGCTGCATCTAAAGACCCTGGGAATTCTGTAAAAAGCAACTCACCTCTGGACTCACACAATATTGCCACTCATATGGAAAAGAAAAGATCCAACCGTGAAGTAGTTCACTATCCAGCCTGTTTAATTGGTAGCTAATCCACCACACCCAGTACATCCACATCTACCGCTGGTCTCATGTCACATTGTGGCTGTAGAGTGTACTGTCTACAAAAAGCAATGACAACAGCTTGCCAAGGCATCTTTGAGAACATTTCCCAACCATCTGACCTTCACCATTTAGAAAGGCAAAGACACCAATTAAATAGGAAAACTGCAGTGTGAAAGTTTCATTCCAAATTACAAGCCATGCTTTGAATATACACTCAGTGGCCACTTTATTAGGTACACCTGCACACTTGCTCATTAATGAAAATACCTACTCAACCAATCATATGGCTGCAATTCAATGCATTAAAGCATGCCAACACAGTCAAGAGTGTCAGTTGTGGTTCAGATCGAACAGCAGAAGGGGGAAGAAATGTGATCTATGTCATTTTAATCATGGAATGACTACTGGTGACAGACAGGGTGGTTTGAGTATCTCAGAAACTGCTGATCCTCAGGGATTATCAGTTTCTGGAGCTTACAGAGAATGGTGTGAAAAACAACAAGTATCCAGTGAGCAGCAGTTCTGTGCATAAAAACACTTGGTTAGTGAGAGAGATCAGAGGGGAATGGCTAGACTGGTTTAAGCGGACAGGAAGGAGACAGTAACTCAAATAATGTGTTACAACAGTGGTATGCAGAAGAGCATCTCTGAACGCATAACATGTTGAACCTTGAAGTGGATGAGCTTTGGCGGCAGAAGACCACACCAGGTTCAACTCCTGTACCTAACAGAGTGGCCACTAAGCAGCTATTTATTTACTTAGGGATACAGTGTGGAACAGGCTCTTCTGACACAACAAGCTGTATCACCCAACAATCCACTTATTTAAACCTAGCCTTATCACAGGACAATTTACAATGACCAATGCACCCACTAAATGGCACATCTTTAGACTGTGGGAGCAAGCCAGAGCACCCAGAGGAAACCCACATGTTCATGGACTCTGAAATCTGACACCCTGAGCGGTAATAGCATTGCACTAACCCTTACGCTAGACCCGTTTCTTCCTCACTGCCGAAGCTAAATCTTGGCATTCCGTGCACTGAGCGGGACTATGTCGATGGCAGCCATTCAACGTAACAGCTCACCACCAGCTTCTCAGAGACAGATGAGGAAAGACAATAAAAGCTAATTTGATGCTCACATTCAATAAAGAATAAAATAAATTCTGATTAAAATGGACCTTTATTTGCTACCATATTTTGTGATGCAGTTCAGAGAATTACACTTCTAACCTTAAAATGCTTTGGTAGTATCTTGCATGGCCAACGAATGAAATGAGGAAAAGTATCAATAAAAATAGTATTACAGTACCGGACAGCCTATTTGGCCAATCCAATAATGCCAATTTATAAAGTTTACTCCTGTTTATCATTTAACTTACACCATTTCCTTCACATTCATGTGTTCACTTAAAAGCTACTTTACAACACCAAACTGCCTGATTCCAGCACTTCACCTGGTAATCCTACCAGTCTGTGTAAAGAAAAACTTGCCCCTCAATTTGCCTTTAAATGCATCCACAACCCCCTCCTCCCATCTAACCTTAAAGTCATGTCCTCTAGTGTTTGACATTTATACCCTGGGGAAAAGATTATCTGTGCCGCTCATAATTTTAAAAAAAGAATTCTTATCACATCTCCCCTTAGTGTTCGATGCTCCAGGGTGAACATGAGTTTGATCAACAAATCTTTATAAACCTTACCCTCTAATCCAGGTAAACATTTTTTGTACCTTTTCCACAATCTCCCCATCCTTTTTATAATGGGGTGAGTAGAACTGTATATATACAGTGTGTGGTTTAATGGAGGTTTTATGATAACTGTAGCATGATTGTACTCAACATCCTACCAGTGAAGCAAACATGCCATACACCTTCTTTACCATCTCATCCACTTGCATAGCCACTTTCGGTGAACCAAGGACCTGGACCCTAAGATCCCTCTATACCTCAATTCTATGAAGGGGCCTACAAGTTCAAGTTTATTATCATTCAACTGTACACACGCATACTGCCAAATGAAATAATGTTCCTCCAGACTAAGGTACACAACACAGTATGGATGTAGAACTCACACATAACACATAAAGTGATATTACCACAAGTAAATTAACAAATAATAATGTGCATTTACAAGTCATTAACAGCATACTTTCCATTAACTATTAACCATTAACTGTATACTTTCTCCTTCAGTTTGATCTCCTGAAATGCACCTCAACTTGTTCAGCTTAAACTCCATCTGCCACTTCTGTGCCCATATCTATAACTGATATAAACTCTGCTCTACTCTGATAAACTGTCTACAATACCCAACAATTCTACTCACTAACTGCCATGCTCCCGATGATCTACTCGCTATCATACGGTTGCTAGAAAATAAACTGGACTACCTCTGCCTGCATCTGGGTCAGTGGGAGATGAGGGACAACTACACACCCGTCCTGACCGAAACATGGCTCTAGGACACCACTCCAAATTTGGCCATTCAGCTAGAAGGCCTAATCTTCTTTTGGGCGGATAGAAATGCTGCAACCTTTGTCAAGACCCCCGGAAGAGGTTGGTGTGTCTATGCCAGTAAGAACTGGTGTATGAACTCCTTGGTAGCAATGGCCCATAGCTCACCACAGATAGAGTTTTTAATGGTGAAATGCAAGCCCTTCTACTTACCAAAGGAGCTCACTGCCATTGTGACTGCTGTTTACCTCCTGCTAGTGCTGAGGAAGCGCTGCAGGAACTCTATGGTGCCATCTGCGACCTCCAAACCACTTACCTCAATGGTTTCTTTATTGTTGCTGGTGAGTTAATGCCAATTTAATAACAGTCCTGTCAAAGTTCTACCAGCATGTCAAATTCTTATCCGGAGCAGAGAAAGTACTGTACCTAGTCTATATCAGCATTTGTGGCGCCTTGAAAGCTGACCCTACTCCCACCTCAGATACCTAAAATCACATATCCATTTTGCTAATCCCTGCAAACAGACCACTGGCTAAACAAGTCAAACCAGTTTCCAGGGAGATCAGACGGTGTCACCTCAGCCCTGCAGGACTGTTTTGAAAGCATGGACTGGAGCATATTCAGGGAGACAGCTGTTTATGACTATCTCTTCAACACTTATGAATATGCAGGATCCGTTACTGTCTGTGGTGAACTACATATACCTGTCTGGACACACTCCCTGCTGACTGCTCCTGTGGCTCCCCCCACAGACCCCTGTATAAAGGCGATCAAGGCCTGAGCCCGGCCTCTCAGTCTCCAGGATGTAGTATGGTGGTCAACCACTGCTTGTTCCTTCTTCCAGTCAATAAAAGTCGATATCTCGCTTTACGTCTCAGAGTGAGTTATTGATGGTGCATCACTGGCTACATAAGAAAATACATTCAGGACATTACTGTGATTAAACATTACATTGCCAGGGCAAATCAGAAACCATGGCTGATCTTATCAACCCTGCAGATCTGCCACCCCCTGCCACTAACCTCATAGATCCCTTACCCCAGAACTCCCATTTCTACCTCCTACCCAAGATCCATAAACCTGCCTGTCAAAGTAGATCCTTATTTTCTGCTTGTTCCTGCCCCACCAAACTTACAACTGCATACCTCAATTCTGTTTCTTCACCCACCACCCTCACCCCGGTTCAGTCCCTTCCTACCTACATCTGTGATGCACCATCAATAACTCACTCTGAGACGTAAGGCGAGATATTTGCTTTTATTGACTAGAAGAAGGAATCAGAAGTGACCATCATACTATGTCCTGGAGACTGAGGCCGAGCATAGGCCTCAGATCGCCTTTATACAGGGGCCTGTGGGAGGAGCCACAGGAGCAGTCAGCAGGGGACGTGTCCAGACAGGCACACGTAGTTCACTACAATCTGTGACACTTCACATGCTCTTGGTCTTTTCAATTACTTTAAGTTCCCTGGCCCTGATCATCTCTTTTTCACTATGTCTAGTCCCTAATCACGTCCATCCCCTATGAGGAGGGCCTTAAAGCTCTCTGCTTCTTTCTAGACAGTAAACCCAACCAGTTCCCCTCCAACATCACTCTCCTCTGTTTGATGGAACTGGTCCTTACTCGTAATAATTTCTACTTTGGCTCCTCCCACTTCCTTTAAACCAAAGGCGTAAGTATGGGCACTCGCACGAGTCCCAGCTATACCTGTCTTTTTGTCAGCTACATGGAACAGTGCATGTTCCAAGCCTACACAGGTATCACAGTCCAACTCTTCCTACGCTACACCGGCGACTGTATTGGTGCTGCTTTCCGCACCCATGTCAATTTTATCAACTTTGCTTCCAACTTCCAGCCTACCCTCAAATTTACTTTGTCCCTTTCCAACACCTCCCTCCCTTTTTCGATCTCTCTGTCTCTATCCTTGGAGCCAGTCTGTCTACTGATATCGTTGATAAATCCACTGATTCTCACACTCCTTGGACTATACCTCTTCCAACCCTGTTACCTGTAAAAATGCCATCTCCTTTTCTCAGTTCCTCCATCGCCACATCTGCTCTCAGGGTGAGGCTTTTCATTCCAGAACTACTGAGATGTCCTCCTTCTTTAAGGAAAAGGGCTTCTCTTCCTCCACCATCAACGCTGCTCTCACCTGCATCTTTTCCACTTCATGTATATCTGCCCTCTCCCCAGCGATAGGGTTCCTCTTATCCTCATGTAGCACCCATGATCCTCCACATCCAGCACATAAATCTCTAACTTCTGCATTTCGAACCGAATTCCACCACCAAACACATCTTACCCTCACCACATTCCACTACCCCTATGAGACTCCCTTGACATTTGTCCTCACCACTGATCTCCCTCCTGTTACATACCCTTGCAAGCAGAACAAGTGCCATACCTGGCCCCTACACCTCCTACCTCACTAACATTTAGGGCCCCAAACAGTCCTTCCAGATGAAGAAACGCTTCACCAATGAGTCTGTTGGGATCATCCCCTGTATCCAGTACTCCCGGTGTGGCTTCTAGTACATTAGTGAGACCCAATGTAGACTGAGATACTGTTTCACCAAGCGCCTATGCTCCATCACCAGAACAAGTGGGATCTCCCAGTGGCCACCCATTTTAATTCCACTTCCCATTCCCACATGTCAGTCCATGGCCTCCTCTACTGCCGCGATGAGGCCAACTCAGGTGGAGAAGCAACACCTTCTATTCTGTCTGAGTACCCTCCAACCTGATGGCATGAACATCGATTTCTCTAACTTCTGGTAATTGCCCCCACTCCTCTCCTTTACCATTCTCCACCTTATCTCGTTTGCTGCCCACCTCCTCTCTCTGGTGCTTCTCTTTCCCTTTCTTCCATGGTCTTCTATCCTCTCCTATCAGATTCTGCCTTCTCCAGCCCTTTAACTAATCAACTTCTTAGCTCTTTACTTCACTTCCTCCTGGTTTCACATATCACCCTGTACTTCATCTTCTCCTCCCCCACTTTCTTATTCTGACCTCTCCTCTTTCTTTCCAGTCCTGATGAAGGGTCTCGACCTCAAACATAGACTGTTGACTCTTTTCCATAAGATGCAGCCTGCTCTGCTGTGTTCCTCCAGCATTTTGTGTTTGCAACCCTGGCTGACTGCAAAGGTTTGTGCTCTGCTTAGGGATGGTGATGCTGTCTTCAGATTGGGGGATATGACAGTTCTAAGGTCAGCAAGCGCCACGCTCTTCCATGCCATTGGGAAGGCAAAGCAAGAGTACTTGCAGAAAATTCACACGTACCTTTGTAGCACCGGGGAAACACAGTGCATGTGAAAAGTATACAAGCCATAACAGAGTCCATCCTGTCATCCATGCCTCCTTTCCTGATAGGCTGAATGCCTTCTATTCACAACTTGATGCAATGAATGATGTGACAGAGGAAAGCCCTCTTCCCGCGTGAGGAATAGGCACCCTGTCTGGCCATAGCTGAGATGAGGAGGATCTTAGACAGGGTAAATCCACACAAACAGAGGGGCCATTCAACATACCTGGTCAAGTTCTGAGGGATTGTGCAGTCCATCTAACAGAGGTCTTGATAGACATTTTTTAGTATCTCTTTGTAACAAACCTCTGTTTCTGCAGGCTTCAAGGCAACCACTATCATTCTGGTGCCTAAGAGAGGACAGTAACTGACCTAAATGATTACCCCCCAGTGACACTCACCTCAACCTTCATGAAGTGCTTTGAGCGGCTGGTAATGGATCATATAAAATCCCACCTTTCAGTTATATTGGACGCTTTCCAGTTTGTCTATCGCTCAAATTAATCCACTGATGATGCCATAGCCTCAGCCCTCCACTCCAACCTGTCCCACCTAGAAAACGATGCTTCATATGCCAGGATGTTGTTCATTGACTTCAGTTTCTCTGTACCTGGATCTCGGGCTTCTCGGCATAAAGACCCCAAACAATCCACGTTGGCAGCAACATCTCCTGATCAATCACGCTGAGCTCTGGTGCCCCTCAAGGCTGTGTGCTCAGCTCGCTGCTGTTCATGCAGCTGACTCAAGACTGCACTGCCAGATCCAGCTCAGACAACATCATCAGGTTCACTGACAATAGGCAGTGGTTGGCCTCATTGGCAACAACGATGAGTTGCATGCAGAGAGGAGATAGAGGCTTGCTAAACAAAACCTTGCATTTCAATGAGGACAAGACAAACAAGATCATTGTGGACTTCAGAATCAACCACTCTCCATTGCACATCGACACCTCTGCCATGAAGAGAGTGAACAGCACAAATTTCCTTGGTGTGCACAGAACAGATCATCTAGCCTGGACCCCCAACACCTCGTTAGCCAAGAAGGCACAGCAGTCTCTGCGCTTGCTGTGGAAATTAAGGCATGCAGGGCTCCCCACTCCCACACTAACAACTTTCTACAGGAGCACCATCAAGGGTCCTGTCTGCTTGCATCATTGTGGCCTACAGATGCTGCATCAGATTGCAAGAGTCTGAGGATAGTAAACACTGCAAAGAGGATCATGGGGGTCTCCCTTTCCCCCTATTTGTGACATTCACTGGGACATTGTATAGAAAGGGCCCAAAATACCACTGAAGATCCCTACCACCCATCTCACAATCTCTTTGATCCACTTCCGTCAAGAAGGAGGTACAGGAGCATAAGTATTAGGACTGCTGGACTGGGTAACAGCTTCTGCCCCCAGGCTGTGAGACTCATGAATATTCACAAGCTGTTTGCTCTTTATCTATGCTGCACACTTCATGTGCATTTTGAAACATATTACAATAACCCATCTGTGGTAATATTTTATTTCATGTGCTATGTGTGATATATGCATTGTGGTGCGCTGTGGTCCGGAGGAATGTTGTTTCATTTTGGTTGTACCATCAAATGAAAATAAACTTGAACTTATTTGACTTGACTGCAACTTCACCAATCTTGGTATCATCTGTAAACTTGTTAATCCACCTATCTACATTTTCATCTAAGTCACTGATGTACTGTACAGTCGGCCCTCTTTATCCGCGAGGGATTGGTTCCGGGACTCCCCGCAGATACCAAAATTCGTGGATGCTCAAGTCCCTTATTCAACCTGTCTCAATCCAGTGAGCCTTAGGACCCAGCGGAACCCCAGACCTTATTTAACCTGTCTCAGTGCAGTGGACGCTAGGACCTGGCGGCAGAGATCTGAATCCGCAGTGTTTCTGTTCACGAAAATAATCATGATCCCGATTGAAAATAAAGTGGAAATAATAAAGCGATCAGAGGTGAAATGCCATCGGTCATTGGAAAAGTGTTAGGCTACGTCGGTCAACAGTTGGAACAATCTTAATGGAGGATGTGAAAAGCCCTGCCCCAATGAAAGCAACAATTATTACTAAGCAATGCAGTGGTTGAAGGGTCTCGGCCCGAAACGTCGACAGCGCTTCTCCTTATAGATGCTGCCTGGCCTGCTGTGTTCCACCAGCATTTTGTGTGTGCAGTGGTTTAATTATTGGGTTTTAGGGTCTTTGATCCTCCACATCAAGCCGACACAGAAAGAGAGCACGTTTGGAAGTGGTCTGTCACTGGATCGAACTCGGGAACTTCCCGAGCCCGGCACTGAAACATACGTTCTTAAGCGTTTTATATACATAGAAAGGTAAAATATATACTAAGAAAAGCATTTGAATAACTGACGCTAAATAATACTGGATGTACCTGTTCCGACTTACTTAGTAAGAGAACTTCCGATTTTTTTTTAATCCCGATCCACGATAACCCACGCACATCCTCCCGTGTACTTTAAATCATCTCTAGATTACTTATAATACCTAATACAATGTAAATGCTATGTAAAATAGATTTAATAATGCATTGTTTAGGGAATAATGATAAGAAAAAAAAGTCTGGACATGCTCGAACAACAAGTGCTGTAAGAGCACTTCTGGGTTTTCGCGATTCACGGTTGATTGAATTCGCACATAAGGAATTCGCGGATAAGGAGGGCCAACTGTATATTACAAACAACAGATTCTTGTGGAACTGCACTGCTTATAGACCTGCAGCCAAAATAACAGCACTCCCTCTTCACTTTCTGTCTTCTTTGGACAACCTAGTTCTCAATCTTTCTCCTTGTTAAATACTGCTATAGTACTTCAGCCACTTGCTCTGGTTCCAAGCACAAATACTCTCCTTCATCTTTGAGTGGACCTACCCTTTCCATCGTTATCTTCTTTACAAAACACCTTGGATTCTCCTTGGATCCTGTCCACCAAAGTCATTTCATTGCCTTATTGAGCACATTCCTGCCAGCTTTATATTCCACAAGGGCCCAGACTAACTTTAGCTTCCGAACCTTACATAGACTTCCTTTTCTTTCCCAACTAAATTTAGGATGTTCCAGGACATCCAAGATTCTCTTACCTTACTATCCTTGTCTTTACTCCTTACTAGAACATGCCAATCTTGAATTCTGATCAGCTGGTCTTTACTCAACTCTCATGTGTCAGACAGCAGCTGCTCCCAATCAACACCCTTTAACTCTTGACTTATGCAATCAGTACTTGCCCTCACCCAATTTAGTATATTCTGGTAAGGTCCAATTTTTATCCTTGCTTACTGCATAACTATCTTAAACATAGTGAGTTGTGGTCGCTATTTTCAAAATGTTCACCCACTATTTCATAAATCACCTGACTTGGCTCATTTCCTAAAACCAGGTCTAATATTTTCTTGCTTGTAGTTGGATTCACTATTTCTTGTTTCAAGAAACTCTCTTGGATGCACTAAAGAAGTCCTGTCCCATTTAAGCTTCTTACATGAAGGAAATTCCAGTCATTACTGGGGAAGTTAAAGTCCTCCATTATGACAATTCTGTTGTTTCTGCACCTTTTCATAACTTGTTCCAAGTTCATTCCTCCTCCGCATAATACTCATCACATTTGGAATATGCATATTTTGGTCCATCAGAAGCAACATGTTCATTAGCATATTCTTTGCTCTCCTTCTCTTCCATCTTTCTTTTCCTCAACCTGACTACTTGCTGTCGTATCTCCCTGCCTCTCTAGTAGTGATAGCAAACTGTCAATGAGGATATTGGTTCCCCTCCAGTATTGATGCTAACCGTCCTGTTTTTCTGAACAGGAAGGCAAGTAACATGAGCTTATCTACGAATAACAGGCTGTACTCCACATCTAAGGCAAGTAATGAAAGCCTTCTACTTCCAAATATTTACATAGACTCCCTAACTTTAAACTTCTGACAACATTTTTGTGCACCAAAAATGTATAACTTTAGGTCTTATACTAGGACAATAATCCACATCACATTTGTTCTACTTAAGATTCTGGTAGCCTCAATAAAATTGAGCTCACGTCATCAGTCTGAAGACAATAACAAGTCCGGTTTCCTCCCACAATCCAAAGACATACCAGTTGTTAGGTTAATTGTAAACTGTCCCATGATTAGGCTAGGGTTAAACGTGGGGTTGTTGGTGGTGCAGATCGAAGGGCTGGAAGAGCCTATTCCACACTGTATCCCAATAAAAAAAAACAACCTAGGCAAAGTCGGAGAATAAACAATACAACCTGCTTTTCTCTAGATAATTTGACAATTTAATTATTCTTCACATAAACTACAGTTAATGGGTTTTCAATAAATTTGATTGTGAAGGATACAGAAGACAGACAGACACACAAAACAATCCAAACACAAATTTGTACCCTAAGTTGCTCTCCATTAAACCTTCTTTGCTCTGGAGGTAGATTAAGTGATTTTCCTTCCAACAGCACTGTAACCAGAACACACATGGCAGTCTGCACATAAATGTTTTTTCAAAGATTATATGTACTATTTGCTCTAATTTTTATTACACGGTCACACAAAGCATCAACATTTGTTAGTTTTTGAATACCTTAAAAAAAAGTAGTAGACTGCAGGACTTTGGCAGAATGGGAGAATGAGTGAGAAGTGACAGATGGAATACAGTGTAGATATGTGTATGGTCATGCACTTTAGTAGAAGGAATAAATGTGTAGACTATATTCTAAATGCAGATCAAATTCAGATATCAGAAGTACAAAGGGACATGGGAGTCCACATGCAAGTTTCCCTAAAGGTTAACTTGCAGGTGGAGTCGAAGGTACGGAAGGCAAAAACAATGTTAACATTTATTTTGACAAGACTAGGTTATAAATTCTAGGGTGTAATGACCAGGCTTTTAAGGCATTGATCAGACCACACCTAGGGTATTGTGAGCAGTTGGTACTCCTCATCTAGAAAGGACGTGCTGGCATTAGTGAGAGTATAGAGGAAGTTCACAAGAATGATGCTGGAAATGAAAGCGTTAACATATTGTACGAGGAACTATTGATGGTTCAGGGCCTGTACAGATTGGAAGAATGAGGGGTGATATCATCAAATATTGATGGCTTAGAATTGAGTGGACATGGAGAGAATGCTTCTGGTGAGGGAATCGAAGGACCAGAGGGCACAGTCTCAGAATTTAAGGTTGTCCCTTTTCAACAGAGATAAGGAGGAACTTTTTTAGCTGGAGGGTGGTGATTCTCTGGAATTCATTGGCACAGATGGCTGTGAAGGCCTAGTCATTGGGTATGTTTGAATACTGGAGGGTGGTTGGTCACTAATAGTAGTACAAAACAGACTTTAATAGATGCTTTCATTTTTTGCTACTGCTCAATTCCATGTTCATCTCCTTTGTTTCTAACAGTGTAATCACAGAGTAATCTAATGCAAAGGACATTTGATCAGAATTGGAGAATCTGTATTTGGGTAGATCAACACTTGAATAGTTTGTGAAGGTGTTTCTGTAAAGAATGACATATCATTTCACATTTGGAAAATATCTCATCTTAAGAACAACACTATCTCAATACATTCAGGTGAATCAAGTCATGCAATGAAAGTATATTTATAACTGACTATTATTTTAACTTCAGAATTGGAATAGAAATTGGTTTATTGTAGTCACATGTACCAAGATACAGTGAAAAACTTGTCTCCATACTGTTGATATAGTTTGGTTCATTACACAATGCACTGAGGTAGAACAGGATAAAACAATAACAGTGTGGAATAAAGTGTAATAGTGATAGAGAAAGTCCAGGTAAACAATAAAGTGCAAGATTGAAACAAAGCAGACTCTGAAGTCAAAAGCCTATCTTACTGTACTAGGGAACCATTTAATAGTCTTACAACAACAGAGTAGAAGCTCTCCTTCAGCCTGGTGTTGTGTGCTTTCAGGTTTTTGTATCTTTTGCCTGATGTGTGGAGAGAGAAGAGACAATGTCTAGGGTGGTAGAATCTTTGATTATGCTTGCTGCTTTGCCAAAGTAGTGCAAAGTATAGGCAGAGTACACAGATGGGAACCTGGTGTTTGTGATGTGCTGAGCTGCATCCACACTGCTCGGCAGTGGCTTGCAACCACCTGCAGAGTAGTTGCCATACCAAGGCATTATGCATTCAGATAGAACGCTTTCTATGCTACATTGATAAAAGTTGCTAAGAGTCGACAGCAAAATGCCAAATTTTTTTAGCCTCCTGAGGAAGTAGAGCTTACTGTGACAACAATGTGGTTGGACCAGAGCAGGCTATTAGTGATGTTTACTCTTAGGAACCTTAAGTTCTCAACCTTCTCGACTTCCACACCACTGATTTAGACAGGACCATGTGCACTACACCCCTTTCTGAAGTCAATGACCAGCTCTTTGGTTTTGCTGAGTTTGAGAGAAAGGCTGTCATCATGGTAACATGTTTCTGAGCTCTCTATCTCCTTCTTGTACTCGCACTCATTGCTGTTTGAGATATGGACCACCACAGTGGCATCATCTCCAAGCGTGTAAATGAAATTGGAGCGGCATCTGGCAACACAGTTATGTGTGCACAGGGAGTAGAATAGGGGGTTGAGGATGCAACCTTACGGAGCACCAACGTTTACAATCATAGAGGAGACGATACCACCTTACTGGTCAGGGAGACAAGAGTATACTTGCAGATGGAGTCATCAACTCCCAGGGTTATAGTTTTATAGAAATATAGTCCTAAGCTTATTTATGAAATAATCTACTTCCATAAAGAATGAACAGACTTTCTTTGTACTGACAATGAATTGCACTTTATCCATTACTCTGGTGAACTCACTTTTGCTACAGATGCTTTGCTGCACAGTCAGCTGTCTCTATAAATTTGAACTTATCACCCTTTATTTGACCACAGATTGATGTAATATACTGGTTGCCAGGGGGAGAAAGAAACACTAAATTATTGGTTGCAGAGATTGTATGACTAAAAACACTATAATCTTGGCAAATATAACCAGAACATCTGCAGTCACTAAGGAGCCATCAAAATCAGGTGTCACTTGGATCTAGACCTCCAAGTTACATTTTTCCTTGGAGACGTGCAGGTAACTGATCCAGGGCCAGTGCAGCTGCTTCCAGTGTAGGCTCCTCTCCTCCTCTGTGGTTTCATCATTCAATCCTCATGATCTTTATCTGACAACCCTGATGCAAGATACATTTCCTTAAATTCATAAACAGGGCATGCTTAGTATTGTGGTGATATTACAATGTGATTTTACTTTGACCAAATCTTATTAAGATTTTTGGAAAAAGAAACTTCTGGCAACTAAATTGAAACCTGCTTGCTTCTCAATCATTTGCCCACTTTCTGGTTTAGTAGGAAATACTATCCAAGGGAAAAATAATAGCAAATTAACCTATGTTCTATTTGCCAGAGCAAGCAGGATCTCCCAATGGCCACACATTTTAATTCCACGTCTCATTCCTATTCCGATATGTCAATCCATGGCCTCCTCTACTGTCAAGATAAAGCCACATTCAGGTTGGAGGAACAACACCTTATATACTGGCTGGGTAGCCTCCAACCTGATGGCAAGAACATTGATTTCTCTAACTTCTGTTAATGGCCCCCCTCCCCTTCTTACCCTGTCCCTATTTATTTATAAATATATATATATATATATATATATATTTTTTTTTTTTTCTCTCTCTTTCCCTCTCACAATAACTCCTTGCCCATTTCCATCTTTGTCTGGTGCTCCCCTCCCCCTTTCTTTCTTCCAAGGCCTTCCATCCTACGATACTCCCCCTTCTCTAGCCTTGTATCCCTTTTGCCAATCCACTTCCCAGCTCTGAGCTTAATCCCTCTCCCTCTTGTCTTCTCCTATCATTTTGGATCTCCCCCTCCCCCTCCCCCTTTCAAATCTCTTACTATCTCTTTTTTCAGTTAGTCCTGACAAAGGGTCTTGACCCGAAACGTCAAATGTACTTCTTCCTATAGATGCTGCCTGGCCTGCTGCGTTCCACCAGCATTTTGTGTGTTGCTTGGATTTCCAGCATCTGCAGGTTTCCTCATGTTAGCAAATTAACAATTTTTTTTAGTATTTCTATTTTTCTCATGCTCATTACCACGTGAACAAGCTTCAAAAAGTGCTACCTTGTTTAAAAAAAGGGGTTTGCAATTATTTGAACAGGGAATTTTTCCCTAATGGCCATTTATATGAAACACACATTGTGATGAACTTGACAACAGTCAGTGTCATACTTACTGTCTGAGAGTTCCCACAGCCGCGGAGGAAGATCACTGAAGTACTCGTGATTCAGTGCCGATAAAGCTGACAGTCTTTTCTTTGGGAAGCACTGTAGAAGTTTGGAGGCAAGATCTTCAGCATGGGCCACATAATCTAGTCTGAAACATAAGAGTGCAAAAGGATATTACTTCAGTTTGCAAGGCATACTATAGGGTCACCCAACACAATAGTTTAATGTAAATAGAACCAGCTGCTGAGACTATGAAGAAATTAGTTAAATATAAGTGAAGTGCTGTGCAAATGATTTGCATGTTTAAAAAAGCAGTGCTTATCAAGCAAAATATCTGAATATAAAGTTATCAGAACACCACAAAAGCATCAGCTATATTACATTATCTCAAAATTACCAAAACATGAGGGATAAATGCACCTCCACCATTTCCTACTGTATTTTGCTTATGAATCTAACTAGAAAATTTGTTGGACATCAAAGAACCTCATTTTCACAAGCATGAAAATAGTCCGGTAATTAACAATTAGTCTAAATAATTGGTATAATTTCTTAAGCTGATTTATAAACCAAAGTGTTGGGGGAAAATTGCACATGCCAAAAAAACAGTCCAGCATTTTTAACTTTACATCAATATAATTTACCTCTCAATCCTAGGAAAAAACGCAGTAAGTAGAAAAGGGACTCACAAAGCCTTTTTTTTTAATAATGTTTCTGCACATTAAAGCAGAATCATTAATTTCTACATTTTCCCACATCTCCTTTGCCAGTCACAGCTCCTCCCTGGATCGATTTTCCTCCATGTGTTTACATGCCCTATAATCTACCCAAATCTTTTGATAATATCTGTACATGTTCCAAATTGTGAGAACATGTTTCTTTCACATGAAAGAGACTTTGTTGTAGACTGTTGGAATTTTATCTGTGGCGAGGTTCAAAAACAACTACATCTATAAACACATACATTTTCAATCAGTAACCTCATGCCAGAAAAGTTTTTCCAAAGCTAACTGACAGCCTTGGCTTCAAAGCCCCAAAGCTGAATAACTGTGACACTTAACACCATTTCCTTGTAGTCTTCTCCTTTTTAATCCCTAATGAACTTTTACTTCAGATTAGTTGGGAATTTTTCTCATGACCGCTCCTACAAATGGAATGCTGTCAAAATATCAGTAAACATCAAACTGACAGTGTGATGATTTTAATCACCCCTATCAATCTCAATCTTGTCATCACTTATATTAATTATATAATTGAAGAACCAACAATTGCATAGTTTGTTGGATCTATGCTTATAAAGGTAGATGTGATCCACATTACATTTAGCTTAAATCTATCATATATGAATCATAAAAGGCATAATTCCTTTAAATTATGTTAAGATTCATTGTTGCTGGATTGGTTATGAAGGCAATGGCTCAAAACTTCCTATTTATCTTGAGGAGGATAACCTGGAATTTCTACACAAAATCTGACAATATTGTGCTGAATTATTGGGAGCTACTACTGTATCCCGCAGGCTCTTGTGTAAGCATTTCCAAAACTCTCAATCATCCTCATAACTGCACTATTCCTATTATGATCTAACATGAGATTCCTTAAGTGTTCTAACAAGGAGATATGAACTCTTCGTAGTTTTGTTGTGAATAAGCTAGGGAAAATTACACTGAACCTGTGGCAGCCTAGAGCATGCAACCTCTGACAGCATCTTTAATTCAATGAAGAGGAAGCACTGGAAGTGAAACAAACAAGTTCAAAATTTAAAGTTCAAGTTCACAGTAAATTTATTATCAAACTACCTATATTTGCCATATACAACCTTGAGATATGTTTTCTTGCAGGCATACCCAGAAAATACAACGAAACACAATAGAATCAATGAAAGACCACAATGAAAGAATGGACAAACAACTAATGTGCACAGGACAACAAACTGTGAAAATACAAAAGAAATATTTAAGCAATAGATATCAAGAACATGAGATGAATATACTTAGAAGTGAGTACATAGGTTGTGGAAACAGTTCAGTGAAGTTGAGTGAGGTTATCCCTCCGGCTCAAGAGCCGTACCTTTTCCCTGATGGTAACAGCAAGAAGAGAGTATAACCTGGATGCTGGGGTTCCGTGATGATTGATGCTGCTTTCCTGCAACAATGCTTAATGTATATGTGCTCAATGGTGAGGAGAGCTTTACCTATGATGTACTGCACTGTATCCATTACTATTTGTAGTCTTTTCCATTCAAGGATGGTGGTGTTTCCATACCATGTTGTGATGCAACCAGTCAATATACTCTCCACCACACATTTATAGGAGTTTGTAAAAGTTTTATATGTCATGACAAGTCTAAGGAAGTAGAAGTGGTGCTGTGCTGATGGAGATTGTGGAGGAGGTGTTGTTGCCAATCCAAACTGACTAGGGTCTGCAAGTGAGGAAATCGAAGATCGAATTGCACAAGGAAGTATTGGGCCAAGGTCTTGAAGTTTATTTACTTAGCTTTGAGGTGATGATAGTTTTGAGTATCTAACTGTAGACAATAAAGAGCATCTTGAAGCTTTATATAATGTACATTTTAAGGGAATTAATTTAAATCAATTATTTTGCTTTGCTGTGCTTGAACTAAAAGACATAAATGTTTCTGTGGGATTTACCAACAGAAGACCTTGCAATGTATAGATTCACTTACCCAGTTGCAGCTTCCTGCATGAAAGGGATTTGAGCTGGAGAATTGACTTGGTTAAAGTGAATTCAGCAGAAAGGCAAGCAACACAAACAGGTATGTGACACCCAAAGTATCCAGAATCACCTCCTCCTACCTGTCTGAATCTGCAATGCACTGTCAGAACATTTAAGAAACATCCTGGCTAGCACTTGACTCACCAAGGCAAAGAAGGCCCTGTATTCAGTGCAGGCAAATGTGACAAGAAAGTTGGGAACAATGGTGTGCACAGACCTGTTCCTGTGCTGTACACCCCTGTGACTACAGCTTCAAATTCACTCCTGAGTAGTGTTACAGAATCTCACAGACAACTGCTGCATTGAATACAGTCCATTTTTCTATTCTACAGATTGCTTTCTTCACTGCACAGATGCTATGACATTCAATATGAATGACCTGAGGAAAGAAGAGAATAGATCAACCCACACCAAGGCAAAAACTGAACGACCAGGCAATTCACAGTTATGGAAAACATGATGTGGAAAGGATGGTTTAAAAGACTGTGATTAAAATTAAGTTAAATTCTCTCTATGGCAATTCAATAAGTGTCAGTAATAAGGAATAAAAGCTGGAGGCAAATATACATATTGCAAGGAACTGGACATTGAAAGGATACTAGAAATGAGATTACACAAAATTCAATACAAGAAATTAAGCATTGCAACACATCTAAAAATATTTATTAAAAATAGAGCTCAATAAGAGTTGGCCTGAACAAGCTGTACTTGTTAGAGATAACATACGGCAGTAGGACAAAGAAATTCTTTTTGAAATAATTTGAAAGAATTTCCTGCAAGATGGCAGCACACTCAGATGCAGCAGTTTCCACAGGGCCAACCAAAGCTGTTATTCTGTTTTGTAAACATATTTGTTCAGATCACGAGACCCTGCGGGACATTAAGGATTTAAACTACTGCAGGTGTACCCTATGAACTCGCTGATTAGTGGAGAAACTGAATGAGCTGGACTTGATGCAGATCGTGCTGCTGTCTGTGTCAGAGAGGCGATGGTCTGCAAAGGTGGTGTGCTGTCTAATAGTGAGTGATTGCCTTTGTCCCATTTCTTGTGACCACAAGACCCAGTTGGATGTTTATAATGCTCCCAGTCCAATGCACTGCTTTATTGACAAATGGCAGGAGATCTGTGTGGTCTCAATTGTACTGAGGACTTCGCCTCAAAATGCAGTGTCACCTCCCTGTAGCTACCCAGGAGAGAGGTGTTAGTTAGCGCACTCCACCGGTGTGGTGTCCATGCTGGACTCAGTGCTGCTCTCCAGTGCTTGCTCGGCAGAAGACAAGATGTATTGTGCTGGTCTGCAGATTGCTGCAACACTGATGTACTCAGACACTTGGACTATTTGTGTGTGACTGTATTTTACTGTTGTCTTATATGTGCTATGTGTGCCTTGTGCTGTGAATGACTATTGGTACTGAGTTTTGCACCTTGGCTGTTTTGCTGTTGTGTTTGGCTGTATTCATGGGTATTTATGTTTGGTTGAACGACTATTAAACTCAAAATTTAAATGAACCTTTCAGTAAGACAAAAATAGAATCCATCTGGATGATGACCAAAGATGACAGTGTCAGTCATACTATCTGGTTTGTCTGCAGACCATCTAATAAATGAAGGAAGCTGGAGGAAAAAAATATAGCAATAAGTTAGGAAAATGATCAACAAACAGAATATTAATCAAAGCAGATTTCAACTATTCTGAAATTAAGTGGCCAGAAAGTATAAATAGAAATGATTAGAGAACTGCATACTGAACTCCAGTGTGTAAGAAGTTCAACAAGCCAGCTAGTTCCAGTAATCAGAAATGAACCAGAGTGGACTCCTCAATGAACACTAAGACAACATTGAACAGTCTCTATTTTCACCAGAATGTTTGGAGGATCAGTTCAACTTCATTCTGGGTTCTCGAACCTTACAGAAATTGGCATTCACCCAACTTGATTCATTCCAAACTTCATCCAGAAATCTGTGCACATTAATATGAGGGGAGGTCAATGAACATTGCCAAAAGATCTCATTTATTCCAACTGTAATCGAAAATGATTAAGGTCCACTTGAAATGTTAACGCAGTTTCTCTTTCACAGGATCTGCCTAACCTTGCTGAATATTTCTAACAATTTCAGTTTTTGTTTTCAATTTCAAGCATCTGCAGGATTTTCATCATGGTTGCTGAAGATCACCTTAGCCTTAGAACCGCACTACAAAATTTCCTAGGACTGTCTTAGGTCCAACAAACTTAAGATGCTCTATCAATGATATTTTCTCTAACTTGTCAAAAGTACAGCTGATCACTAAGAATGTAAGAGTTTTGAGCTCCACTAACAAATGAAGCAGGCTACATCAAGGTCCATCAAGAACAATCTGACCATATGAGTGTCAGAAAATGATCATCTTGACAAGGAAGTCTAACCACTTCCCCATGGCGATCAAAGACATCACCATTATCTAATCTACCACCATCATATTCTGGAGAGTTTATGGATCAGAAACGTAACTCTGTCAGTCACTCAACAAAGATATGAGTAACTCATCTCATTTTCTGAAATCCATATTAACGGAGGGATGAAACACTCTCATTTCACAATAACACTTCTGAAGCTCAACATCATGCAGGTTGAAACGACCTTCACATTTGGCCATCAAGTCCTACTTCACATACTCACACTCCCCACGACATTACCATAGCTGAAGGTTTCTTCTTCTCAGACAGTTCTTCTGATTGACCATATCCTGCTTTCATTCCAGCCTCAGAGTTCTGAGGTCAGTGTGGTAAATGCAGACTCCTCCACTGACTGGGGAGCAAGTGGCTGATGAGACAAGCGGGTGGATGCCTGTCATGAGCTTTTTCATTGCTTTTGAAAGGTTTCTGTGTGTGCACAATGCATGGACTCCGGTTCTCAATATCAAGGAAATTCCTAGGAATTCTCCAAATTCACTGCAAATACTAATGGAGAATTGGATTGCTCTGTGAGCTGGCATAGACTGGATGAGATGAAATCGCTTTCTTCCATGTTGTAAGCAAATATGGACAGCACGGAGTTCTCAACTCACCTGCCAACATCTTACTAGTCAAGCTCTTTTGGATTTTTGTATACTTCACTAGGACTAACTCTCATCTTCATGAATCCCAGTGAACATGCACACATTGTACTTAATATTTCCTTACAAGACCACTCTCCTCATTCCAAATTAATAAGGTGAGCATTTGCATCATTGCCAAGGCAAATATGCCCTTCCTGAAATAGGGAAACCAAAACCAATACATTACTCCAGGAGTGAACATAGAACAGTACAGCACAGCAACAGGCTCTTCAGCCCACAATGAAGTGCCAAACCAAATTAGTAACCAAATGACCAACTAAACTAATTCCCTCTGGCCTAAACAACATCCATCTCCTTCCATTATCCTCACATTCATGTCCCTATCTAAACATCTCTAAAAAGTACCACCACCCCAGACACCCACCACCTCAAGGCCACACACTGGGAATCTACAGCGACCTTCGGCTTTTGAGATGGAAGGAGCTGAGCATTTCACAAACTAACCATTTTCCTCATTTGTCGAGCATCTCCTGCCTCTTTTGCATACGAAATGCAATTCCCTTCTGATTTGATAATCAACTCAGAACCCACAATCCCAAAGAAGGAGCAAGTCATCCTCACCCCAAGGGATTGCCTAAGAAGGTGTCTCACAGTGAGAGAGACCCACTCAGGGAACCTCATGCTGTGCACTGATAGATAATTTTTTTCAATGGCCATTTTAATTATCAAGTGGAATCACTTCAACATAATTAAGAAAGTAAAGTTAATATTGAAAGGTTGTTTCACTGGCCATATAGCGAAAGCTAGGGCATCATCAATTTAGTATCATAAATTTTAATTAAACTGTTGATATTTAATTGATTTTACTAATTGAGGGCAAATATGACAAAGAATGCACAATAAACAATGGGTATTAAAAACAGGATAGAAAAAAACAGATGGATACTTGAATGTATGACCCACAAGATCCTTAAAGTAGCAGAAAAAATTAATAAGATGCTTAAAGAAGGCATCAGCTATGGATGTGGCCTGAGAAACAGGAAGCTAAATATTCAGAATACTTTACCCTGCAGGCAGAGGCTTAGAATGGAAAGCATGGTAGTCATATTAGAATTGTATAAAATATTAACTTGACCACAACTAGAACACCGTGTATATTCCGGTCGCCACACTACAGGGAGCAGCATAGAAGGCACAGAGCAGATTTATGAAAATGTTTCCAGGGAACATTTTTGTTATGACAAAACACTATTTAGGCTGGATTTCATTGCTTTGGAAAAGAGACAGTGGGGAGGGGTGGAGATTTAACTGAGGTGTATAAAATAACAAGAAGCTTATCTAAGTGTATGGAAAGAACATACTTCCTAAAGCAGAAAGGTCAATGAATAGGGGTTGCAGATTAAAATTAACCGCAGCAAGTTTAAAGAAGTGAGAAGTTTATTTTCCACTAGAGCAACAGGTATTGAACAAGAGAAAATCTGCAGATGCTGGAAATCCGAGCAACACACACAAAATGCGACATTTTGTCCCAAAACGTTGACTGTACGATGCTGCCTGGTCTGCTGAGTTTCTCCAGTGTTTTATGTGTGTCGCTCTGAAGCTCACTACCTGCATGAACAGAAAAGACAGAAGCTCACATTGCTTTTGGAAAAGACTTTGGCAAGCAATTGTGCTGTAATCCACAAACCTACGGACAATGGATCGAAATCAGTTAATGCTGAATATCAATTTCTTGCCAGGAATGGATGTAATGAGCAGTGTGGCCTCTTTCTACACTGGAACATAAGAAACAGAAGGAGTAGACTGTCTGACCCTTCAAGCTGCTCAACTATTCTTTGAGAAAATGGCTGACATTCCAGTGCTATCTTCTAGCACTATCCCAACACCTAGCTTTCTTTGGATGTTCAGAAATCTACTGATAACTGTTTCGAGGGAACACAACACTTAGTAGAGCAGTGAATTGCACAGGTTCAGCACTCCAGAGTAAAGAAATCTATACTCTTTCAGTCCAAAACAATCTACATTTTTTTTCAAACTAGACTCCTCAGACAGGGAAAACCCTCCCTACATCAAGACTGCCAAACCTTTTCAGAACTTCAGTACAACATGTAAAAGGGAAAAGGCAAGTGAGTACAAATGAGGGAGCTGCTTAGACTCAAAGGCAGGAGAACTTGTAATGCGGAATATGGAAATGGCAGACAAATTAAATAATTATTAATCAACTAACTACAATAATGAGGAAATGAAAGAAGTTAATATGGTTCAAAAATAAGCTATTTAGATAAGATAGACTGGCAAATGATACTTAAAGGGTTGACAGTGGATATGCAATGGCAAGCATTTAAAGGTCGCCTGGATGAACTACAACAATTGTTCATCCCAGTTTGGCAAAAGAATAAACCAGGGAAGGTAATGCACCCATAGCTGACAAGGGAAATTAAGGATAGTATCAAGTCCAAAGAAGAAACATACAAATTAGCCAGAAAAAGCGGCACACCTGAGGACTGGGAGAAATTCAGTGTCCAGCAGAGGAGGATGAAGGGCTTAATTAGGAAAGGGAAAAAAGATTATGAGAGAAAGCTGGCAGGGAACATAAAACTGATTGCAAAAGCTTTTATAGATATGTGAAAAGAAAAAGATTGGTTAAGACAAATGTAGGTCCCTTACAGTCAGAAACAGGTGAATTGATCATGGAGAACAAGGACATGGCAGACCAATTGAATAACTACTTTGGTTCTGTCTTCACCAAGGAGGACATAAATAATCTTCTGGAAATAGTAGGGGACCGAGAATCGAGTGAGATGGAGGAACTGAGGGAAATACATGTTAGTAGGGAAGTGGTGTTAGGTAAATTGAAGGGATTAAAGGCAGATAAATCCCCAGGGCAAGATGGTCTGCATCCCAGAGTGCTTAAGGAAGTAGCCCAAGAAATAGTCGATGCATTAGTGATAATTTTTCAAAACTCTTTATATTCTGGATTAGTTCCTGAGAATTGGAGGGTGGCTAATGTAACCCCACTTTTTAAAAAAGGAGGGAGAGAGAAACCAGGGAATTATAGACTGGTTAGCCTGACATTGGTGGTGGGGAAAATGCTAGAGTCAGTTATCAAAGATGTGATAACAGCACATTTGGAAAGCGGTGAAATCATCGGACAAAGTCGGCATGGATTTGTGAAAGGAAAACCATGTCTGACGAATCTTATAAAATTTTTTGAGGATGTAACTAGTAGAGTTGATAGGGGAGAACCAGTGGATGTGGTATATTTGGATTTTCAAAAGGCTTTTGACAAGGTCCCACACAGGAGATTAGTGTGCAAACTTAAAGCACACATTATTGGGGGTATGGTATTGAGGTGGATAGAGAATTGGTTGGCAGACAGGAAGCAAAGAGTGGGAATAAACGGGACCTTTTCAGAATGGCAGGCAGTGACTAGTGGGGTACCGCAAGGCTCAGTGCTGGGACCCCAGTTGTTTACAATATATATTAATGATTTAGACGAGGGAATTAAATGTAGCATCTGCAAGTTTGTGGATAACACGAAGTTGAGTGGCAGTGTTAGATGTGAGGAGGATGCTAAGAAGATGCAGGGTGACTTGGATAGGTTAGGTGAGTGGGCAAATTCATGGCAGATGCAAGTTAATGTGGATAAATGTGAGGTTATCCACTTTGGTGGCAAGAACAGGAAAACAGATTGTTATCTGAACGGTGGCCGATTAGGAAAAGGGGAGGTGCAATGAGACCTGGGTGTCATTGTACACCAGTCATTGAAAGTGGGCATGCAGGTACAGCAGGCAGTGAAAAAGGCAAATGATATGTTGACATTCATAGCAAGAGGATTTGAATACAGGAGCAGTGAGGTTCTACTGCAGTTGTACAAGGCCTTGGTGGGACCACACCTGGAGTATTGTGTGCAGTTTTGGTCCCCTAATCTGAGGAAAGACATTCTTGCCACAGGGGGAGTACAAAGAAGGTTCACCAGATTGATTCCTGGGATGGCAGGACTTTCATATGAAGAAAGACTGGATCGACTAGGCTTATACTCACTGGAAGTTAGAAGATCGAGGGGGGATCTTATTGAAATGTATAAAATTCTAAAGGGATTGGACAGGCTAGATGCAGAAAGATTGTTCCTGATGTTGGGGAAGTCCAGACCGAGGGGTCACAGTTTAAGGATAAAGGGGAAGCCTTTTAGGACCGAGATGAGGAAAAACTTCTTCACAAAGTGTGGTGAATCTGTGGAATTCTCTGCCACAGGAAACAGTTGAGGCCAGTTCATTGGCTATACTTAAAAGCGAGTTAGATATGGCCCTTGTGGCTGAAGGGATCGGGGGTATGGAGAGAAAGCAGGTACAGGGTTCTGAGTTGGATGATCAGCCATGATCATACTGAATGGCGGTGCAGTCTTGAAGGGCCAAATGGCCTACTGCTGCACCTATTTTCTATGTTTCTATATTAAAGAATTTGATCTTGAAATCTCATAAATCCCAAGCACTCAATGATTTACATCCCAGAGTTTAGAAAGAGGTAGCATTAGAGTTAGCATATACTCTTATCAAATCCCTCCAAAGGTTTTGAGGATTCTGGAATTGCTCCTATGGATTGGAAGGGGGAAAATGTGAAGAGTGTCTCAGAAGGAAAGCTAGCAGCATGTTAAATGAATGTCTGTAGATGGGAATGCGTATGGGGATGGATGAATGGCTTGCAAAGATTTTTAGTATTGAACTAAGCTAACAGATTTATAAAAGAAAATCAAATTTAATTAATACAACACAATTATTTGTGGGTGTGAGCATTCCACAGATTCACTACTCTATGGCTAAAAACATCCTCAACTCTGTTCTTAAAGGTAGCACCTCAATTTTGAGGGTATACCCTCTAGTTCTGGATAACCTGACCATAGAAAACATCCTCTCCACATCCAGCCTATCTAGCCCTTTCAGCATTTGGTAGTTTTCAATGAGATCCCCATGCATTCTTCTAAATTCCAGTGAATACCTCATATGTTAACCCCTTCATTCCCTGGATCATCCTCATGAACCTTCTCTGGACTCTCTCTAATGACATTCCAATTATGTTAGTCTCCACAGCATCCAGAAGACCTTGAAAAGGCCATGCCTTAAAAAGGAGGCATCCACCATTAAGGACCCCTATTACTCAGGACATGGTTTCTTTCCATTGCCACCATGAGAGAGCTGGTTCAGGAGCCTGAAGACACATGCTCAACATTTCAGAAACAGCTTCTTTCCCTCTGCCATCAGATTTATGAATGGACCATGAGCCCATAACACTTCCTCAGTATGTTCTTTTTGTTTGCTCTCTTTTTGCACTACTTGTTTAATTTAATTTACAGGTTTTTTAATTGTAATTTATAGATTTTTTATTATGTTTTGCAATGTACTGCTGCTGCAAAGCAACACATTTCACAGCATGTGCCAGTGATATTAACCCTGATTCTGATATTTCAACAGTTTGGTCAGCAGAAGCCCTTTGCCTCAGTCCTATAGGTAAAAAGGCCTAACTTCCTCTTAAATAAACTAAAGACAGTCCTATTTATTTTTGCTTTCCTAGTTCTGACAAAGGGTCTTGAAACAATGCACGAACTCTGCTCTCTTCCCATGGATGCTGCATGATCTGCTGTGTTTTCTGGTTTTTATTTCAGATTTCCATCATCTGCACATTCTTGACTTTCAACACAATGTGTCCTATTTGTTACATTCCCTTTCTATCAACTGAAATAGATCTTTAAGGGAACATTAGTGGCCCAAGCTTGACGGAGAAAGAGAAGAAGCGGAATGTTACAGGCACTCATTTGTTCACTATCTCCCTACCTGCTTAGCAGCTGTGCTTCAGCAACAGGGAACAGAATTTATTGCTCAAGCACCTGAGGCAGAAATACAGCATTAAAAGACAATTGATTACTCACCAAAGACACCTCTCTTATGTTTTGGAAAATGCCCACAGATAACCCCTTTCTTAAAATGACTCAGCATAAAAGAAATGAAGGATTAACTTGTAATTGGATAAATCTTATCAGGCCAAGACTGGAAGAGAGAATATGTCACATCATTGGAGAAACGATCAAGTGAAAGTGCCGAGGTTTATGCTTTGCGGTTTTGCAAAATAAAAATCATAGGTATCAATGAACTTGCGTAAACACCACTTTTGCACAGATATAATCTGATATTTTAAAGTCTCAATCCTTACAAATCCAGACTTGATTTCATATAGTTTGACCTCACAAGAGCAGGTACGCTAAAGCAAGGCCAGCCTGTGACCACAGTCACTAACAAACATTTCATAGCAAGTTCTATACAACCTGGCCTATGATAAAAGGAAAATTTGGTACTCTAGTTAACATTCCACAGCATTCTTTCTTCACATATTTATTTCCTCATGGATTGGGCTCATGCCAGAACTGACAAAAGGCAGAATACATCAAGAAACAGAAGTAGCTAAACTAAACGGTTGGCAGGCTCTACAGTTAGTAATTTTTCCCTGTCATTGGCTGCAAAGGCTGGTCCCTAAAGGAATTTGCTCAACCCAGAAAAACTGATTTTTTTAGAAGATGGTCATCGAGAACAGCTGCTCTCGAGCAGACATGGTTTGTTCCATTAAATCACTGTAAAATGCAGCTGTCTTCGGCGCAATATCTCATCTGAACTTTGAAAGCATACTCAGCGCTATAAACATTTCAGTAATGTCATATAAATTGTACTCTGGCAGACACCTTCGAGTCAAGAATTTGAAAAGGTTTCCTCTTTTTAAAATGTAAATAGGAACTGGTGTGTGGTTAATTTATTCATTCAGGGCTTTATCAAGAATTTACTGGAATGCTACACGTTGTTCTGCCAAATACGATGCACAGATGACCTCCTGGAGCCAGAAGGGTCAAAGGTCATTCATCAAGGATAACTTGCCTTGTCCAGATGAGTTTCTACTTGCTTTCTGTTGAGCAGATTGTACTGAGCAAATAAAAAATAACTAGTGAGGAAGCAAACAATAGCTGTGCTTGAATTTCTGAAAAGATAGATTCATGCAATGACCAAAATGTTCTACTATTTTAAACAAAATTAATACATTATATATCAATTAGTTTCTCATAATTATAAAATACTACATTTTAATGAATGTTTTAATTATTGAATAATTGCTCCCTGGAAGTTCAAAGATCTGGAACTCTTCATGCTTATTGTCTGGGTTAAAATATGCAAAGTTCTGATATCAGCAACTATGTCATGTGTTAATGTAATGTTATGTAGTTATAGGACATAAAAGGCTTACTCTATTGCTTCCTGTTTTGGGCATGGCTCAGTAAAATTGCTGACCTAATGAAGAATATGCCTTGTTCTGTACGTGCATGCATCTTTCTTCAAAGCACAATATTTCACCCATTGGTGTCTTCAATGAGAGAATGACTACAGAACCTCACTGATTTTCTCCTCCCTAACTCAGAGGATAACAGAGTAACTACAGTACATCAAACATGCCCTGATATACATCAACTGTCTCAGCACTGACTGGAAAATTAACTCTTTTGGCTGGTGTGCTGCTTACCATATCAACCAGATGAACCATCTTGTACAACTGAAGTATTAAAAAATATTAAATATTTTACCTATGTTCCTGGAGGTAACCGTGAAGAAACATAAAATAGTAGCAGCATGAGATTTGAACTCTCAAAGGAACAACATCGACTTGTTGGAACCAGCAGCACAGCTCAGCTCAATGCCAATGTAAAAGTAATTGCAGTGCCTAATTAGAATAAGTTACTATGTAGTGGTCTTTCAAGTTAAATCACCAAGAGCATTTCTGAGTTCCCTTGAGCTGCTGAAAGATCAAATGATAGGAAACTAAAACTGTTGGCTAGTGGTCAGAATCTACAAATGAAAAGAAAATATCTTTTGCTTTTAATGTCTTTGACGGAATTTTTAAAAAGCCAATTCTCCGCGACTAAAATCATGTGTCAAGTATTGCTATTGACAGCATCTGTACTGCGCACAAGACAAACTTCTTTCCTGTCGTTCTGCTGACACTATTGTGGTGCCAGAAACACTCCTTACCATTCATTTCTTTGAAGATTCTCCTTAAACATTTAAGTTGGGCTTTCTAATGATCTTGGAAAAGAGGAAGATAAAATGACAGCTGCAAAAAATAGGGCTTCTGAGCAGACAGCCAGTTGTTTTTGGCCTTTCCCCTAACTTAGTCTACAGCAACTACATGCTGAGGGGTAGAAAGTACATGCCTATCAGCCATCACATGTATTCACTGCTCATTAAAGCCAACAGCACCAAATTCATCAGCTAAGTACAACCAGCAGCACAGCAAGCATTTATCAACAATGACAGATGTCTTTTGTCAGATGTTTAAAACATCAGAAATCCAATCATTTTGATATTGTACCACTTACCATGACTATATATTCAGTTGCTTTTTATCTTATAATTGAAACCCATCTCAATCATTAGTTAAATGATCTATTTTAATTTGGCCGCACCTAAGAAGATTGGATTGATTGTTGCATTTTAAGACTCTAAGACCAGGAGCAGAATAAAGCCGTTCAGTCCTTTGAGTATGGTCAACCATTTGATCATGGCTAATTTATTTTCCCACCCAACCTCATTCTCCTACCTTCTGCCTGTAACCATTGACACCCTTTATTAATCAAGAACCTACCAACCTCCTCTTTAAATATACCCATTGACCTGTCCTCCACAGATATTAGCAACTCTGAATCCCACACCCTCATGACCCTCTGGCTAAAGAAATTCTGAACTATCTCTGTTCTAAAGTGATAGATTTCTGTCATGAAGATGTGATCTTTGAGCCTAGAGTCCCTTGGCTTGGTTTGTAACTCCAAAACATATAATTAATTGGAAAGGAAACACAGAGCCAGAAATGTATGTCTTAGTTTTCGTTTTTTACTTTAGCAAGATGTACGAACATGATGTGGTGGCCTGATGACATATGCTATTCACGTAGTTTCATATGTAACCCGTAATGAATTATTTAAAGAAAGAATGCTTAATCAAACAATATATTAACAATCTAACTTAAATATTTACTGAAATATTAAAACAAAACATTCTTCCCTGCTTACCTATAAAATCTAACTCAAAATAGAAAGCATCTCAGCTTTTATATATATTATACACACAAACACACTATACTAAACTGCATATTTCCTGACTGGGCCGGGGAGGGGGAGGGTGAGTCAGTCTGCTTGATGGTTGAGACGTGGCTGTGAAACAATCTCAGGATCTGGGACCTCCTCTGTGGTGGTTGTTGGAGCTGACTCTGGGACTGCAGGAAGTGGTTCTGATAGCTCTGAATACCTCTCAGCTGGACATATTGGCATCATCTGAACAGTGCATGGCGAGCTGCTCAATCTGCTGAGCTATTCCAGGACACCAGACAAAGCTTTGAGCCAACACTTCCATTTTGATGACACCTAGATGAATGGAATGTACTGTAGTTCCTCCAACACTTCAGCTCTCAGCCTGGATGGTCCAACAACTCACAATCCCCACACAAGGCAACACCCGTCAAGGGCAAGTTCATCCCCCGCACTGGTAAAAAAGGGGAAACTGACATTTCTGCAGCACATTCCAGCCATTTTGAGGGGCCATGTAGAAGAGAGACAGTGGAAGGGTCTTTTCTTCTTTCCATTTGGATCCCTCTGCTGTAACAGGGAGACTTTCGATTTGCATCAGGGAGAATACATCAAGGGGAATGTCTTCTTTTGTAAATTTTTCAGGGATTTCTTTTTCCAAGGGTAAATGTGGCAACCTATCAGCATTTCCATGATTAGTCGTCCTCTTGAAATCAATCTTTTAATTGTGTCCTCCAAGAAACAGAGCCCATCTCTGCAGTTGTGCTCTGGAAAACCCTACTGTGGATTGAAAATGGGGCGTTCACTTCCATCACTCATGACTTGTCACATGACTGCACTTACACCTACACCTACAGGCGAGGCAACAGAGGTAAGCTTCGCTGGATGACAAGTGTCCAACATCACCATTTTCTTTACCTTCCTGAAAGCCCCCTCACACTGTTTTGTGCACTGCCTTTTCTTCCTGACCTGTTGTAATGAGTTCAAGAGGTGGAGCACAATAATCAGGTTTGGCAGTCACCTGTTATAGTCATTGACAAATCCTAAAAAGGACAGCAACTGTGACACAGTCTTTGGTCCTGATGCATCCACCACTGCTTGAATTTTCTCAGCATACTTGTGTAATCCTTGTGCGTTGATGGTGTGACCACAGTAAATGATGCTCGGCTTATAGAATTCACAAATGCATCATTGGATCATGCTCTGAGCCAATAACCTTCTAATCTTTTAACACTGTTTTGAGATTTTGGAGATATTTCTTGTCATTCTCGACAATAACAATCATGTCATTCAGGTAATACTTAGTGTCTGAGCAGTCTTGCAGCACCTGGTCCATAGCTTTCTACCGGAGTGCAGGTGCAGACGCTACTCTAAAAATAAGCCTGTTATAGTGATAAAGCGTGTTGATGGTGAGAAACACATTGGATTCTTCTTCCATCTCCATCTGTAGGTAGGTCTTAGCTAAGTCCACTTTTCTGAAGAGTTTCCCTCCAGAAAGGTTTGCAAAGATATCCTCTATCCTGGGCAAAGGGTATTGATCTATTTTCAGTATCAGGTTGATAGTGACCTTACAATCACCTGAGATCCTGGAAGACCCATTCTTCTTGGCTACTGGGACCACTGGCATCGCCCATGAGCTCCAGTCAACCTTGAAAGGAACTCCTTCCGCCTCCATGCAATCTAGCACACTGGCTACATTAACATGGATGGTATAAAAAATGGACAGGCTTTGAAAAACTTGGGTGCGGCATTTTCATTTAACATTATTTTACCCTTGATATGTGTGAGTTTTCCAGTGCCTTCGTTGAACATGCTGTGGCCTCACCCAGTCCTGATGAAGAGTCTCAGCCCAAGGCATTGACTGTTCACTCTTTTCCACAGATGCTGCCTGGCCTGCTGAGTTCCTCTGGTATTTTGTGTGTGTTGCTTGGATTTCCAGCACCTTCAGATCTTTTCTTGTTTGTGATCCTTTCTTAATTTGCTTTCAGTTGACTCTATTGCAGGGGATGTGACATGCAAATGGTGGATGGATCTCCAATCAAGTTGTAGTTGTCTCAGTCAATTATGACCCCATAATGCTGGCCCTCCTGTTTTTACCACGTGCAAGCCAATGTGGCTGTTGCTTGGTGTATTTCACCACTACAAATGTTATTTGCACGGGAATGATCTTTTCTCTAATATATCTTCTTAGCTGAATATCTGTAGGCTTCAATTCAGTATCTTTGAAATACAGTTTAATCTAATTTTTTTTGAATGACTGAAACAGCTGAGCCAGTACTCAATTCCATTTAATTAATTTGCCATAAATGACTGTTGTTAGCCATATTGCTTTTCTATTGTTAGTTTTCACATTGTAAATATCAAGGCTACATTGTTCAGTGTTATTTTCATCATGATCAGATTTTTCATCAACAGCATGCAAATTAGTGCTCTTATTGAAACTGCAAATTGACTTTTTTTTAATCTTTTACTCTTCTCTGTGCAGTCAATTCAGCCATGTACACCCTTTCCTTTCAATTCTACTTATAAACCCTGTCGTTTTGCAATCAACGATGACTAACTTCTAAGCAAACCATTCTAACTGTGCTCTTTCACCTATTACAATCAGCAAAACTGGCACTTGTTTCTCATTGGCAATTTAATTTGCTTTAAAATATTGTTCAATTCACTCCATCTACAGATGCCAATTACCTCATGCAATAAAGCCATTTCTGCTTTTTTAAATTTATTATTATCCGATAATCTCTGTTTATGAACCCATGAATTCATCTCTGTCCCTTTACATGCTGCACTTTTTTTCTTAACTTGACCATTTCTCACTGTTTTTTCTTCCGCTTGAATGTCTCACTGCACTTCAACAGGTAGGCAGTAATCTTGGGTTCGTTTAAAACTTCCTCATCACCATAGTTGTTTTGTAACTTTAATACAGTGTCCACTGTTGCAGCACCCAAGGCGTGCCCTTTGCTGTCAGGTATGAGATACAGGGGCCTGAAGGCTCACACTCAACATTTCAGGAACAGCTTCTTCCCCTCAGCCATCCAATTCCTAAATGGTCATTGAAGCTTTGGACACTACCTCACTTTTTAAAATATACAGTATTTCTGGGTTTTTTTGCACATTTAAAAAAAATTATTCAATATACATAATTGATTTACTTGTTCATTTATTATTATGTTTTATTTTATTTATTATTTTTTCTCTCTCTGCTAAATTATGTATTGCCTTGAACTGCTGTTGCTAAGTTAACAAATTTCATATCACATGTCGGTTAATATAAACCTGATTCTGATCTGCTCTGAAAACTAATTGATAAGAAACATAGAGTGGGAAAGTTTTTGTTTTTTCACTTTAGCAAGACGCACACACATGATATGGGTGGAGTAATGACTTATGCCTTTCACACATAACTTGTATCAAATAATTTAAACAATGAAAGAAAACGATATATTTACAATATTACACAAAAATTATTAAAATAATAAATACATAACATCCCTCTGCTTATGGAGTATAAGAAATGCAGAACACTTGAGAAAGAAATCAGGAGGGCTAAAATAAGCCATGAGGTTGCCCTAACAGACAGGGTGAAGGAGAATCCTAAGGGATTCTGTAGATATGTTAAGAGCAAAAGGATTGCAAGGAACAACATTGGTCCTCTAGAAAATCAGGAAGATAACCTATGCATGGAGCCAAAGAAGATGGGACAGATCTGTGGTAAACCATGTATACCTGTCTGGACACGCCCCCCTGCTGACTGCTCCTGTGGCTCCTCCCACAGACCCCTGTATAAAGGTGATCGGGGCACTGCTCTTCCCACAGTCTTCAACATGGTCGTGCCCGTTTTCGCCGTTAATAAAAGCCTATTATTTTGTACTCTACTTTCAGTCTCCTAGTTATTGATAGCGCATCAATTTTATTAACAGCGAGGTACGAAACTAGATTAGACATTGATTGGCTTTATGGGAGAAGTCAGAGAATGGTAGTAGATGGTTGCCTCTCTGACTGGATGCCTGTGACTAGCAGAGTGTCAATAGACAGTAGGTGCAGGAGTAGGCCATTTGTCCCTTCAAGCCAGCACCACCATTCACTGTGATCACGGCTGATCATCCACAATCAGTACCCCATTCCTGCCTTATCCACATGTCCCTTGACTCCACTATCTTTAAGAGCTCTATCTAACTCTCTCTTGAAAGCATCCAGAGAATTGGCCTCCACTGCCTTCTGAGGCAGAGCATTCCACATACCTACAACTCTCTGGGTGAAAGAGTTTTTCCTCAATTCCATTCTAAATGGCCGACCCCTTATTCTTAAATTGTGGCCTCTGGTTCTGGACTCCCCCAACATCGGGAACATGTTTCCTGCTTCTAGCATGTCCAATCCCTTAATAATCTTATATGTTTCAATCAGATCCCCTCTCATCCTTCTAAATTCCAGTGTATACAAGCCTGGTCGCTCCAATCTTTCAACATATAACTGTCCTGCCATCCCAGGAATTGACCTTGTGAACCTACACTGCACTCCCTCAATAGCAAGAATGTCCTTCCTCAAACTTGGAGACCAAACCTGCACACAATACTCTAGGTGTGGTCTCACCAGGGCCCTGTACAACTGCAGAAGGACCTCTTTGCTCCTATACTCAACTCCCCTTGTTATGAAGCCCAACATGCCATTAGCTTTCTTCCAACATGCCATTAGCTTTCTTAGGGATTAGTGCCAGCTGAGTTGTTGTTTATCATCTATATCGACAATCAACAATCTGAATGATAGTGCGGTTAACTGGATCAGCAAATTAACGGGTGACACCAGGATTGTGGGTATAGTGGACAGCAAGGAAGACCAACAGGACTTGCAGCGGGATCTGGACCAGCTGGAAAAATGGGCTGAAAAATGGCAGATGGAATTTAATGCAGACCAGTGCAAGGTTTTGCTCTTCAGTAGGACCAACAGGGTAGATCTTACAGAGTGAATGGGAGGTCACTGAGGAGTGTGGTAGAACAAAGTGATCTGGGAATCCAGGTCCGTAATTTGTTGAAAATGGCAGCACAGGTAGTTAGGGTTGTAAAGAAAGCTTTAATAACTTTGGCCTTCATAAATCAAAATATTCAGTACAGGAGATGGGGTGTTAAGTTGAAGTTGTACAAGATGTTTGTGAGGCCTAATTTGGAGTATCGTGTGCTGTTGGTCACCCACCTATAGGAGAGATGTAATTAGGTTCAAAGAGTACACAGAAAATTTACAAGGATATTGCCGGGACTGGAGGACCTGAGTTATAAGATTGAATAGATTAGGAATTTATTCCTTTTTAAGACTGAGTGGGGATTTAACAGAGGTATACAAAATTATGAGGGGTATAGATAGGGTAAGTGCAAGCAAGCTCCTGGTCTGTGCAAGTCCTTCCACAGGCTCAGTGCTACTTTAACACCACCTGCTCCTCCACCTACCTTTGTATCGATCACAAGTGCAAATTACGGATTCTAGTTATTTGAGAATTACTTTCACAGTTAAATATAAACAGACATTAAATTTGTCATTTGAATCTAAATAAACTGTAGATATGTTCATTTGACTGAGAGTTAAAATTCTGGTACAGCAGCAAAAGAAGAAAACTTCCTCCAAATAAACAAATGCTAATTCTCTCCACTAATGTTGGTGTACCTTGCACAGGTATGCTCTCAGTTCCAATACAAATAACTGCTGGATTAACTTAATGTCATACCACCTTGGAGACGGATTGCCATCAGGCACGTTTCAACAAGTTACCTTCTCTCTCCCTCTCCAATACAGCAGTGTAACTAGGGGCAGCTACTTTGTGGCCAAGACAGGGCAATGTTTATTTTATAAAATATCAGCAAAACTAACAAAAGGATACTGGGAGGACAGAAATATTATTTCTGCAGGATACAGTAATCTTTCAGAAATAAAGCAACAATCAGATTCAAAGTATTACCATAATCATATTTCATCAGAAAATTTAATTCAGTCTGATCCAGAATGATAAAATTACACTTATTGTAGGATATCTGTTGAAACTAAATTCAGTCCTAATAGCAACAAGCATTGAACTCTTCAAGGCAAATTGGTTACCTGGGAGATGGCAGAAGATCATATTACTTTAGAAAATCAGAAGAGAAATTTGTAAGTTCCTCTCAGATTGAATAAAATGTGTTTAATTGCTTCTTTTCATTCCCACTAGAGTTGGGCAAGAATTGTGTTTATTCCTCCAGATTTCCAAATAGCACAAATAATTCTGTCAGACCACATGGTGCTGAAGATCTGAATCAGCTGTTCTTATTCGTCAGAACACTGGAAATGAATAGGATTGGGGTGTAAGACATACCCCTATTAAATGGTGATTAATTTTATTAAGAATGCAAGAGAAGCTAAGTATTGTAGACACTTAAACCAAGGCCTATGCAGCTGGTGGTAAAGGCAAGTGACACCAAAATATACACAGGACAGGCTGAGTAACTTGCACCATAAGGGCTCCCTCTTAAACAGTAGAAAATGAATGTACATCACAGAAATAAAAAATAACCCTTTACAAATGATTAAAGTCCATAACATGTTACATTCTTCATATTTCTAAGTAGAAAAAGAAAACTGCAGAAAGAATAAAGGCTTTTTCTGCTTATTGTCTATTTGTGGACAACAGAGAACCCAGATCAGGCCTACAAAGGCCTTGTAACCTTATGGAACTTTCTTCCTTAAGGGACGTTGGAAGTACATTCTTTAAATATCTTTAAGGTAGATGGAGATAGATTCTTGTTAAGCAAGGAAGATGAGAGACTACTGGGAATGTAGAGTTGAGGCTGCTGTCCAATCAGAGAGGCTTGTTTGATTGATAGAGCAGGCTCATGGGCTAAGTGGCCTAATTCCACTCTTAATTCATATTCAAGTTAATAGCTAAGTCTCTTTTTCAGTTAATCATTAATTTTTACCCTAGAGGTAAATGGTCTTTGATGATGTGAAGCTGTGAAAGCGATTTTTTTCAGATACAACATATCTGAAGAGAATGAAGCATTTGCCATATGTCAGTTGTAAGACTTTTAGCTACTTTGACTGGTAATCCTTAATGTAGGCAACAACAGTATTTGCATTACAAAGTTCGATTCCATTTTAATGCAGAGAGGTGTCCAAAGAGTAATCTTTACTTTGAATTTTCATTTTCTTTTATCCAGACATCATCAGTTGTTAAAGAGATGCTTTTAATTCCCTGTCAATGATGACAATCATCTTGATGAGCAGTTATAATTGGGACCAGTTGGGTGGGCACTGTGGTTAGCATGGACTGGCTGGGCTATGGATCTGTCTCCATGCTCAATGACTCCTCATGTATCTAGATGTCTATCTTCATGTTAGATTTCACAATACTATGTACAGTCATAAAGATGGTAAAGCAGAAACAAAATACTTAAACTGAAACCAGAGGCTGCAAATGCTGAAAATCTGAAATAAAGATGGAAAATGCATCTCATACTCATCTGATCGGGCAGCAGCTTAGGTGAGAGAAATGTAGTCAAGTCAAAGCCTTTTATATTAAGTAGAAATTGTACTTCATGGTGTCCTAGAAATTATATTTTAATTTTATTCACATATTCAATTTAATTAAAGTGTCCAAAGGCCTTAGAGTCCAAAGTGTCCTGGGAACGTGTCTAGTACAGCAGCACTCATCTATCCCAAAGTTGTCTTCTTTGCAAGCCACATTGCAGATATCTTGCCACATTTACAACTGTAACCTTCTCCTCAAAGTACAAATAAAGAAGCATTTTATTTTAAGATTTGTTGGTGGCTGATGCTATTTTCCAAGCAGAAATCCAAGAATAATTCCACAAATGCTCAACTCTGCAAAATTATTATACATTTCCCCCTGAGGCAATACAGGAGATTTCCAAATAAAGCTATTTTATTTTCACCATGGAAACAGGCTCTTCTTGCATGCACAGTATTTTAGATTGAATATACTTCATGTAATTTTAAGTTGAAATACAAATGTGTGAATTAATCATTAGTTGCAATTAATTTTCAATTTATTACTATTTACTAAAAAATCTGAAACAAATTTTTTCTAAATCACAAAGCATGTGGCATAACAAGAATGGTGGTGTCTCACTTCAAATATATCCTGATTTGAACACTCCTGCATTACGCATTCAAGTTTAATGGTGAACAACTTAAAAGCCAAAACTGAAGTCTGTGCATTATATCAAAAGCTACTTCAAGGTTCAATTTATCTGCTTTGATTCTGTCTACATAAATGAAATGAATCTTAGTTCTCGGTCTCAGATGATTTAACGCCTTTGTCTCAGGCCTTCAAGGTTTGAAAATTCCTGAGAAAGGCTAAACTATTTTCGGGAATTATAATTCCCCTAGAGTTTCAGAAAAGAACACACTGACAGGCAGACCATCCATCTTTTATTCCATTCTGAATAGCTGGGTTACAAGTCAGAGATCACTGTTTAAACTTTCTGAGTGTTGTTCCGTGAATTATGAAAGGTACACTATCGAAATTAAATGTAACTCCTCCTTTCACTGCTTTCCACTTCTCCAATTCTGCTGAAATCAGTCGGAACAATGTACTTATTCCGAGCAAGAGAATGATTCAAGTCAAAAGCAGCATGTTTGTGGTAGGATTCCACTCATTTTGGGGCATCTCACAACTATTAATTAGGATACAGACTGCAGTTAGAAAAATAGCACAGCAGAAATTAGTACAATTTTGTGTATGCTTGAGGAACTCCACTTTGCATTTAATACTAAATACCCACGTGATGATGAATTCCACATCACATTAAACATGAAATTAATTTGCCCCAGAATTTATCATAACTAATATATTCTATTTATTACTATTCCTTGTATTTCTCCTTGTAGATAGCTTCTCAGCCATATTTTATCAGATTATTTATTAGCACTTATGCTAATTGTTATAAAGCTATCCTGGATAAAAGAAAATGAAAATTCAAAGTAAAGATTACTCTTTTTGGACACCTCTCTGCATTAAAATGGAATCGACTTTCATTGTGACTACACTAATATTAATATTTCAATGTTTAATATTCAAAGTAAATGTATTACATATATTTCACCATACACAATCCTAAGATTCATTTCCTTGCAGGCATATGCAATAAATCCGATAACCACAATAGAATAAATGAAAGACCATATCAACTGGGCATATAGCCAGTGTGTAAAAGACGATAAACTGTGCAAATAAGAAAAAAATGAACTAATAATAATAATATACAAAGTCAAAAAAGAAATCACATCTTACTATAAATATAAGGCTGATCCAGTATTAAAGTCAGAATGCCACAAATTATATTATGACTGATCAGTGATTACAGATAGGACAATCCAAAATAACCATCTGGATATAATACTGTAATACAGGGTAGACAGACAAGAACAACAGTTAATAGGTATCTCAAACATATGAAAATCTGCAGATGCTAGAAATCCAAGCAGCACACACAAGATGCTGGAGGAACTCAGCAGGCCAGGCAGCATCTATGGAAAAGAGTACAGTCTACGTTTCAGGCTGGGAACCTTCAGAAGAACTGGGGAAAAAAAAGATGAGGAGTCAGAGTTAAAAGGTGGGGGGAGGGGAGGGAGAATCACAAGGTGACAGGTGAAACTAGGAGGGGGACGACTGAACTGGGAAGTTGATGGTGAAAGAGATATAGGGCTGGAGAAGGGAAACTCTAATAGTAAAGGACATAAGGCCATGAAAGAAAGTAAAGGGGGAGGGGTACCAGACAGAGGCAATGGATATGCAAGGAGATAAGCTGAGAGAGGAAAAAGGGGATGAGGAATGGTGGAGGAGAGGGGTTCAAGAAATCGATGTTCATGCCATCAGGTGGGAGGCTACCCAGATGGAGTATAAGGTGTTGCTCCTCCAACCTGAGCATGGCTCATTGCTCACAGCTCACATGGCTCATGGCTCATTGTGACAGTAGAGGAGGCCATGGATTGATGTGTCAGAATGGGAATGGCAAGTGGAATTAAAAAGGGTGGCTACTGGGAGATCCTGCTGTTTCAATAAGTGAAAAACACCAGAAATATGCTGAATTAAAAGAGGAAATTGAAAGACTATGAAACATGAAAAGGGTATACATTGTCCCAATAGTAACATCTACAACTGGTATCATCCCAAAGTTACTAAATAAGAGCATTAACAATTAGGCCTACACAGCAATATTTATGTAAATCCCCAGAAAGCCACAATACTAAACACCACTAGAATAGTTGTAGCAATTGAGAAATGAGTCTGCTTGGCTATGCCTGTACCTTGGGTTTGGCCAGCTTGAGCTGGTAAACAAAAATACAACAATAGTAATAATAATGAATAAATAAGCAATAAATATAAAGAACATGAGATGAACAGCCCTTGAAAGTGAGTCCATTGCTTGTGAGAACATTTTAGGACAACCAAAATCAAGAGAAGTTATCCCTTTTGGTTCAAGATCCTGATGGTTTAGGGATAACAATGTTCCTGAACCCGGTGGCGCGAGTCCTGAGGCAGAAGGACCTGGGTGGGAGTGGTCCCGGATACTGGATGCTGTTTTCCTGCAACAATGCTCCACATAGGTGTGCTCAATGGTGGGGAGGGTTTTACCCATGATGGGCTGGGCTTTTGTATCCATGATTTTTTGTATGATTTCCATTCAACAACGTTGGTGTTTTCATATTGGGTTGTGATGCAGCCAGTTGATGTACTCTCCACCACATATCTAGAGAAGTTTGCCAAAATTTTAGATGCCATGTAGAATCTTTGTAAACTCCTAAGGAAGCAGAAACGTAGCCATGCTTTCTTCGCAATTGCATTCATAACAGTGAAATACAATGGCCAACAGGCCACATTGGGCTTTTATGTGGTTAAAGCAGGAGGGCCATCATGATTGAAGTCATGATTAGCTTGGACAACTACAATTTGATTGGAGATACAGTCAATATTTACATGCTCTGTAGCTTGGAGGACACGATTACAAGATCGAACTAAGATGACAAATCATGGAAATGCTGATGGATTTTCCCCATTTACCCTTGGAAAAGGGAATAACTGAAAAACTTGCAAAACGAGGACACGCCTCTTGATATATTCTGCCTAATACAAATCAAAAGTCTCCCTATTACAGCAGAGATGATCCAAAAGGAAATCAGAAAAGACCCCACACTGTCTCAAGTCTACATCGTAAAACAAAATGGCTGGAATGTGCAGCAGAAATTCTAGTTCCCCCATTTGTACCAGTGCCCAGAAGAACCTGCCCCTGAAAGGGATTTCCTTTTGTTGTTCCATCCAAGCTGAGAGCTAAACTGTTAGAGGAGCTACATGTTGGTCTTCTAGGCATGGTCAAAATGAAAGTATTGGCTTGAAGCTTTGTCTGGTAGTCTGGGATAAATCAGCAGATCGAGCAGTTTGCTGTGCATTGTGTGGGATACCAACACATCCAGAAGATGTTAAGAGCATCTCTGGGAATGGCCTGCATTGCCCTTGCAGATGATTCCTCTGGATTTTACCAAACCTTTCATGGGAACAAATTTCTTGTAGTAGTGGATGCAGTTGAAAAGTGGCCAGAAGTGTGGCCAATAGCCTCCACAGCATCCACACACACTGATGATGTGTTGAAAAGCCTCTTCTCAAGGTCTGATGTTCCAGAACACTTAGTCCATGACAATGGATTACAGTTTGTTGTGTCATTCCTGAAAATGAATGGAATGAGACATATTACATCTGCACAGTAACCACCCATCTATGGACGGCCTGGCAGAAAGGTTTGTCCAGAGGTTAAAAAATGCACTGTGAGCAATGTTAACAGAACACTAACAATGAATCAGAAGCTTGCCAATTTCACCAGCTATGCCTTTCCTGGATCATCCCTTGCACTCATGCTTGAATCTCCTCAAACCCAATCTCAGAAGGATTATGCAGGTCACACAGCTGAGACAAATTGAGGGTTCATCAAACAATGAAACTTGATGTTTCACTCCTGGACAAGCAGTCCTGGTGATGGACTACTGAGGTGATCAAAAGGTACTTGAAAAGATTAAGAACAGAACTGGACCATTCTCCTACACGGTGGAGATTATGCCTGATGTCATCTGGAGATGACACATCAATGAATTGAGGAGAGCAAAGTCAATTGCCGGAGAAGAAAGGCGTTCGGAGCTGTCAGAACCACTTCCGGCAGTTGCAGGGTCAACTCCTACAACCGCAATGGAGGAGGCCGCCGATTGTTTCGCAGCCACAAGCCTTTTCAGCAAAACACAGTGAATCCCTTGCCAGGAACGACATTACCCCACAAGAGTAAAAAATCCACTTTAGGCCTAAACAGGAAAATTGTAAATTTACTATGCTGTGCATGTCTACATTGTAGTTGTATTATATAGTGATTTTCTGTATTGCACTGTACTACTGCTGCAATATAAAACAATTTCCCTGACATACTGTACATAAGTGATGATAGAATGGATTCTGATATGGGTCTCTATTGTGGACTGAGAGTGGGAAAGGGGAGTCAGCAGGAGACGCTCATGGAGTGAGCACTGTTTCAGATTCGCTCCATAACCTTTACTTTTTTAAGTTTATGATCACCCTTATTTAACTTACTCTTACCTACACCAAAAGATTCTTGCTACTGTTTTGGACTTATCTTTAAGAGTTTATTGTGAATTTTGAAGAAATTAATACAGAAATGGCTCTTAGATCTAAAGGGCGAGAACCTGGGAAAGACCCTAACGGGAATGGGAAGAAGAAAAAGATCGATCCTAAGCACACTGAATTGACTTATGAAATGTTATTGGAGGTTTTAAATGAAAAATTTGAAGAACAACGACAAATTTTCAAACAAGATATAAAGGCTTTTCAAGATTATATGGATAAGACGGATTCAGCAGTTAACCAGCAGCAAGTTCTAATCGCAACTTTGCAAGAGGACACTCGGAAGCGAGACTTGATAATTGAAAAACTGGAGCAGAAATTACTTTTGATGATTAAACAGGTGGAAACACTTAAAGCCAAGAGTATCGACTTTGTGAATCGGTCCAGAAGACAGAACTTACGCATACTTGGTCTCTCGGAAGGTATTAAACAAGGGGACCCCTCGAAGTACTTTGCTCAACTTTTAAAGGATGAGTTCCCTTCTGTATTCCCAGACAGTCCTCCGTTACTTGATCGCGCTCACAGAATTATGCATTGATCACCAAGTGCTTCAGCTAAACCATCGGTTGTAATTGTCCGATTTCACTATGTTCATGTTAAAGAGCAACTTATTCGTGTGGCTCAGCGTGTAGGGATGGTCAAATTTCAAGAATTCAATTTTCGATTAGTGGAAGATTTTAGTCCAGAAGTAATGAAGGTAAGGCTTCTTTTTAAACCTCTGATGTCCGAATGTTATGAGAAAAATCTAAAACCTGCGCTCTTATACCCTGTGAAGCTCAGAATCTCGCCTCCCAATGCCACATGGCGTGTTTTCCTTTCTACATCTGAAGCAAGAAGCTTTCTGAATGAGAACTTCCCTACTGCTACGGATTCTCATCTCTAATAAATGAGTGATTTTGTTCGTTGCAAGATGGTTTTTGTTTCCAAAACCAGATTTTGTTTCTGGCTATTGGTGTAGTTTACTCTATATGTTATACTCTAGTTAAAGTTTTTTTTGATGCACTAATCTTTTTATTTTACTTACTTCAATTACTGTACTTTAGCTTTGGTCATTATTATTAATCCTTCAAAGGTGAATTTTATTTTACTAAGATGGTGGTTTCTCCTCTGAAATATGTTTGGCTTTTTTTTGATTTCACCATTTTTTTTCTCTCGTCTTCTTCCTATAATGCATCTCTTATCACAGTTTAAATTTTTTTTTGGTTTGTTTGGGTTTTGACCCGATTTATAAGTTACTAGTGATTATATGCGTTTTGTTTTTTTTTACTACCAATTATATTAAGAAGTTTGGTTTTAGTATAGTGATTATTATTTCTTCAGAGTTTGGGTGGATCTTTTTTATCCTTTATATACGGAGTTGCCTTCTGCTGATATGGGGGTAGATTTAGTTTCATTTCTTTTTCCCAGCCTTTTCCTGGCTGGGGAGATCTTTTCTCCTCTTGAGTGGGGAGTGGGGGGTCTTTTTTCAAATCTTATGTTCTTTACACCAGTTTCTGTTAGTTTCTTCATTTGGGCTGATTTTAAACCGCTAAAATGTTCGCGATGTCGTCACTTCCGGGTCCGCCCCTTATTTTTGTTCCTCTTCCGGGTGCATGAGTTCATGATTTGGTTAACCCTTTATACACCAAAGGGTTGATTTCAGAAATATGGCTCAGACCGTTAATTTTGGAATACTAATGGCTTAAACCATCTGATTAAACAGAAAAAGATTTTCAAAGTATTCCAAAGACTTAATGCACATATTATTTTTGTACAGGAAACTCATGTGAGGAAAGAGGACAATTATTGCTTTTTTAGGTTATGAAGGGGTCAACAGTACCACTCGAATTCAAATGCTAAAGTAAAGGGAGTTTCAATTTTTATTGACTCCTCTATTGCATTTGTCCAACACGATATCTTTTTGGATCCGAATGGTAGATTTTTGTTAATTACTGGCTTACTTTTTAACAAAAAGGTTGCTATGGTTAATGTGTATGCTCCAAATGTGGATTATCCCAATTTTTTAAGTCCTTATTTACTTCTCTACCTAATCTAAATGAATACAGGTTAATAATGGGTTGCGACTTTAATTGTTGTTTAAATCTTTGTTGGACAAATCTACATCTACTCAGACTTTACCTAATAAGTCAGCCACTTATATTAACTCTTTTTTGACTGATAATGGAATTTTTGATATATGGAGATTTCGGCATTCTAAGGACAAAGAGTTTTCATTTTTCTCTCATGTTTATCATTCCTACACAATAATTATTTTTTTATTGACTCTTGTTTTATTCCATCGGTAATTGGTTGTAATTATGATATTATAGCCATCTCTGACCATGCTCCATTAAAACTTTCTATTAACTTTACGGATACAGCTTCTAGTGCGAGACAATGGCGATTTGATTCTACCTTACTGCAAGATCCAGATTTTATTAAATTTATGAAGGAACAGATCAATTTCTTCTTTTCAACTAATTCCACAGATGATATTTCTTGTGGAACACTTTGGGACATTTTTAAAGCATATATACGTGGACAGATTATCTCCTACTCTGTTGGTCTGAGAAAACGCATTAAGAAGGAAACTCTTTTATTGGTTGATAAAATTAAAGAGATTGACAAGAAATATTCGACTATTCCTAGTAAGGAGCTTTACAAACAAAGGGTTGTACTTCAAATGGAACATAGTTTATTACTTACATCTTTGATTGAAAATCAATTAATGAAAACCAGATCTGATTTTTATATACATAATGATAAATCGGGTAAACTGTTAGCTAGTCAATTGAAGAATGCTTTGGTTAAACGTCAAATTACTAAGATTCCTCAGCAGAATGGGGATCTGACAGTTAACCATGATGAGATAAACAAATCATTTCAAGATTTTTATACCTCCCTGTATCATTCTGAATTCCCTCATGATTATAATACCTTGTGTGATTTTCTTGGGAAATTGAATTTTCCAAAATTATCATCATATGATCTTTCAATATTAGAAACACCTATTACAGATGCAGAAATTAAAGGGGTTATTTCCTCTATGAATTCTGGGAAAGCACCAGGTCCAGGTGGGTATACAGTAGAATTTTTTAAATGTTTTTCCGCTACTCTTTCTCCTTGGTTATGCAGGGTTTTTGAAGAAGCAATTAGATTGGGGAATCTGCCACAATCTTTTTATAGAGTTTCAATTTCTTTAATATTGAAGAAAGATAAAGACCCTACTGACTGTGCATCCTATAGACCAATATCTTTATTGAATGTAGATTCAAAGATCTTTTCCAAATTACTGGCATACAGGCTGGAGAAGGTATAACCCCAAATTATTTCGGAAGATCAAACTGGTTTTATTAAAAATCACTATTTTTTTTTCAATGTTAGGAGATTATTGAGTATTGTTTATACTCTTTCACATAGCACTTCAGAATGTGTCATTTCACTAGATGCGGAGAAAGCATTTGATAGAGTTGAATGGCCATACTTATTTACTGTGCTTGAGAAGTTTAATTTTAGTCCGACATTCATTTCCTGGATTAAACTGATATACCATACTCCAGTAGCCTCGGTGCTTACCAACAATCAAAGATCTCCCTTTTTTCGTTTATTTCGGGGTACTAGACAAGGTTGTCCTCTTACTCCATTTTTATTTGATATTGCTTTAGAACCCTTGGCAATTGCTATCAGAGAATCACAGAATATTTTTGGCAATATTCGTGGGACAGATATACATAAGCTATCATTATATGCAGATGATTTATTATTATTTATTTCTGATCCTGAGAAATCCATTCCTGTAGTTATATCATTGTTGGCTCAATTTAGTAACTTTTCCGGGTATAAATTAAATCTTAATAAGAGTGAACTGTTTCCTTTAAATAGTCAGGTTCCAATTTATGGAAATTTACCTTTTAAATTAGTTAAGGACTCTTTTATTTACTTAGGGATTAAAATGACAAAAAACTATAAGGACTTATTTAAGGTTAATTTTTTACCCCTAATCGATCAGATTAAATGTTTGTTTACTAAATGGTCACCAGTATCTTTATCTCTGTTAGGTTGGATTAATACTATTAAGATGGTTATTTTACCCAAGTTTTTATATATATTTCAAGCGGTACCAATTTTTATTCCGAAATCTTTTTTTGCTAATGTTGATTCAAAAATTTCCTCATATATATGGCAGAATAAAAATCCTAGATTAGGTAAAAAATATTTACAGAAGGCAAGGAAGGAAGGTGGATTGGCATTGCCTAATTTTAGATTTTATTATTGGGCAGTCAATATCCGATATTTGATATGTTGGTTAAAGGGTTGGGATTTATCTTTTAGCCCTCATTGGGTGAACCTGGAAATTAAATCTGTACAAGGATTTTCATTGGGTTCTATTTTAGGGTCTTCTCTTCCCTTTGCTCTTTCTAAATTGCAGAAACGAATTGACAATCCAATAGTTAAACATACTTTACATATATGTTTTCAATTTCGGAAATTTTTTGGGTTGACTCAGTTTGTTTTAAATATTCCTATTGTATCCAATTGCTTTTTTTATCCTTCTATTATAGACCAAGCTTATTCAGCTTGGAAGACTAAAGGATTACCACGATTTTCCGATTTATTTTTGGATAATTGTTTTATGTCTTTTGAACAATTATCTAATAAATATAATTTGCCTAGATTTCATTTTTTTAGATATTTACAGATTAGGAATTTCTTAAATACTGTACTCCCTACTTTTCCAAATTTTGTGTCTTCAGGTATTTTGGAGAATTTGTTTGAACTAAATCCTTCTCAGAAAGGGCTATTATCAAAACTTTACAATATAATTATGAATATACGTTCAGAGCCCTTCTATAAAATTAAAAATGATTGTGAAAGGGAACTTAACCTTACTATCCCTATTGAGAATTGGGATAAAATTCTTCAATTAGTTAATACATCATCTATATGTGCTAAACATTCATTAATACAGTTTAAGGTTGTGCATAGGGCTCATATGTCCAAGGATAAATTGGCTCAATTTTATTCCTATATAAATCCTATTTGTGACAGATGTCATTCTGAGATAGCGTCTTTAACTCATATGTTCTGGTCGTGTCCGCTTTTGAAGAAGTACTGGAAAGACATTTTCGATATTATTTCTACGGTATTGAACATTGATTTACAACCTCATCCTATTACTGCAATCTTTGGTTTACCAATGATGGACTCACTCCATTTATCCTCTTCTGCTTGTCGAATGATTGCATTAATGGCTAGAAGATCTATTTTGTTGAATTGGAAAGAAATTAATCCCCCTACCGTATTTCATTGGTTTTCTCAAACTATGTTATGTCTAAATTTAGAAAAAATTAGAAGTGTTGTATTTGATACTTCTATTAAATTTGAAAAGATATGGAGACCATTTATTCAATATTTTCATATGATGTAATATGACCCTGTTCCAAGCCTATTTGTTTTTCCAGTTTCGATTTTATATATGTTGAGAGGATCAGAGTTGACAACACTGATGATTTTGTATTTTTGTGAGATATTACAAACAGCCCTTTTTTTTCAATTTTTTCTTTTTCTCTTTTTTCTTTTTTCGTTTTTTTTTTCCTTATTAGTTATTGGATTATTAGATTAGTTTTTTTTGCATAATTTTTTTTTTCTTTTTCTTTTTTCTGTTTTTTAAATATATATTATGATATACCTAGGTTTGTCTTGTTTATTTGTTACTTGTATCGTCCATGATTTGGGAATACTCATTTATACTGTAACTATTGCTTATGTATTCTTTCATGTTCAGTTGAAATGCGTATGTTTGAAATCCCATTATCTATGTATCAATTTTATTTTGTTGATATTAATAATAATAATAAAAAGACTGAAAAAGAAAGAGAGTGGGAAAGGAGCAAGGAAAGGGGAATTATGGTTGGGAAAAGGGCAAGAGAGAGGGGAAGGAGCGGAAAGCAACAAAGAGATACTCTGAAATGATCAATAAACCAATTGTTTTGGAATCAAATGCCTGGTGCCTCAGGGCTAGGTGTTTCTGCACCTGCGTTACGTTCCACCTTGGTACTCCTTCTCTGCCACCTGTCCCACACCCATCCCATGGCACTCCACCCTCACCATTCCCAACACCCTTTGCTCCCGCCAGATTTACAAACTCTCTCTCTGCTCCACGTTGATAAATACAGGACTATGCAAAAGTTTTAGGTACCACGTCATGTGTGCACACCTCGTTAAAGAGAAACTAAGTTTACGCCAGTTAACCTGGGCTCCTGTGTTATTCCTAGATAGAGGTGTTCAAGTTTATCCTGCAAGTTATCCCAGGCTCCCATGTTTTTCTTTCAATCAGTTTCAAAACTTGAACTTATTTTACAATTAAAAAAAAGCAAAAAAGCACTCAACTCAAGATCAGTAACCTTTCATAACAGCAAGTTGTGCGGGTAAGGTAAGATACTGGGCATTAAAGAATTTCTTTAAAATACACTTACCCATGAGGAATATATGAATATTAGAACATATTTGTTACCAGAAGAGATGACAAACAGAATGAAAACAGAAAATTACTTTGAAACATCCAGTCATTCAACAATCTGGTTATGACAGATGCAAAAACATTAAACATTAAGCTCCATTACTGGATCTGCATAACTTTGCCTAGATCTTTTAATTATCCCATGTATCTCACTGCACAAGTATAGATAACGAAGCAACAATTGCTGGCTTATCGCAGTTACTCTCAATATAAATAGAAGGGTGAATTTTAAGACAGAGATTGGTAGTGGCCAATCTGCTACTTAAGGACTAGAATTAATTGCTCTCTTGGAAATGCTGATATAATAGAACACTAAATGAATTCTTCCGAAAGATTTTTTTTGCCAAAAAGCTTTGCTCAAAGCCTATTTTGTAGGTGGACTTGGTGCAGTTTTATCCCATAAAAAGGACCATACAGTTGTTACTTTTAGACAGTATACAAAGAAAATTGTGTGGGGCACAGAATCAGTGGGGAGATAGATACACCTATTAAAAGGAAGATAATTGAAAGTATTAGCTGAAACGAAGAACAAGAATAAAGGAAATAGGGATTAGCAAACACTCTGGATCACAGGCTGACCATTCAGCAGACTGGTGTACATGGAGTAGGTGGCCATGTGATGACAGGCTCCATGTAACTGAGGTGTGTAGCCAGCCTTGAAGTAGCTGGGTGGAGTATTTCCTGTGGCTGAGTTGATTGCGATCTCCACAAATTTCAGTCTGTATAGTTACTGCTTCAGGCAAGGCTGTCTAATTTGGTTGTGTCAGTGAAGCATTTACCTTTATTTTGGATCTATTTGCTTTTGTTCCATCCTTCATCTGCTGCTTTAATTAAGGAGAGTTAAGTCTGAGCGTGTCCCAGGATGATACTGTGCTACCCACCTAAACAATTACTGAGATGGGGTACAGAAAGGGCAAGGCAGAAGGTCATTTTTTATCTCACTGTCATCACAGGAAGGGAAATAAATTAAAGCAGGAAGTCACAAACAAAATCCACCGAATGCAAAGCTGGTGGCAATACAAGGACTGTTTAGATGTTTTTTTTTGCAGGTGCAAGGTCTTGTAGCCTTTACCATCAATCTCCTTCCCAGAGCTGTCCATGCTCTGACATTACATTTCCCACAATCTTGCCAGCACAGTCCTCCTTCCTCCAGCATAAGCATGCACAGTTCCAAACACTCTGGGCTTGCCCTCCAGTTGCCCATTGGTTGTTCCTCTCTATGCTCCGAGGCAAGAATTAAACAGGGAATGGGCCAGGGTTCAGTTATTTGGTGGGATATTTACTTTGTCTTTCTCTGATCACAGGAAGAGTTCCCTTCAAATGGAAGGGTCCAGCTTCCAGAGTCTGTGCCAAAAGTAGGGTATGAAGATTTCCTCATTTGTGTGCAGATGCAGACAAGGCTGGGAAGCCTTCATTTCCTACCCTGCTCCAAGAGTACAGATGCAAATGGTGGCAGAGACCATGTTCCCTAAACCAATGTGGGCCTTGATGATGTTAGCCAGGGAGCATAGTGATCACAAGAGGACAACATGTTCAAATTAAGGTGGAGGTACTGGCACTTTCACCATCTGCTGCTCTTGAACTTGTGGATGTGATGCCACTGGGAAACACGGATTGGTTAAGTTGCACGTGTTACTACAGTGCAGCTGTGGAATGAACACTTTACAGTCACGGTACTGGTGAGGCTGACTACAATGTCCTGTTTTGCTGTGTATGTGATCATTCCAGTGAATACCAGCCTGAGCCCTGTGGATAGTAAAGGACCTTTGTGGATCATATTGTGGCTTGCTCCCTGTTGAGCACAATAGGAGTACTTGTTACAGTCATACTTTTGATCCTTTTGAGCTTGTTTGTGAACTATAGGATGCCTAGAGTGGACAGTTGCATGACTGCAGCATTGCCAAAGGTCTAGGCAGTAACCGGCTGTGCTTAAAGCAGACGGTGATAGCCTGGCAGATCAACGAGATAAAATATACGTGCTACCTGTTGGCTCAAACTTGGAGGCTGCCCACACTATTGCACATGAATATCAGGCAGTACAACATATCAGGATTCGCAACAAAGGCAAATGCAATGTTAACACTCATTTCAAAGAGGACAGGAAGCCAAGGACGTAAGCAGAGGCTTTAAAAGGTGTTCGTCAGACCGCTTTTGGCCCCAGGTCTAGCTTGCCCACTAGCCTGGTACTAGCCTCCTCACCATTGAGGACATTTTCAAAATGCGATGTCTCAAGAAGGCATCTTCACTCATTAAGAACCCTCACCATGTAGGACATGCTCTCTTCTCATTACTACCATCAGGGAGGAGGTACAGAAATGTGAATAACATCCAACATTTTGGAAACAGATTCTTCCCCTTCCCCATCAGATCCATGAAACCTTGAACACTACCTCACAATTTTGCTCTCTTCTTTTGCACTATATATTTATTTTACGCTTCTTATTATAACCTAAAATAATGTATTAATATATTGTACTGTACCACTGCTGCAAAACAACAAATTTTATGACATATGTCAGTGATAACAGACCTGACTCTGAATGGCTTAAAAGGTGCTCAACAAATTGCCTGCCGATGCCTTTATAGTAATGCAGTTCTATCAAAAGTCCTTCAGATAAAGGAGAAATATCAAAAGAATATGAATTACAATGATTCAGATAGAACTGGCCAGCTGTGGAGAACTATAATTAAAACAACCAGAAGCATGTACTCAAATCAATCAATTGCCTGAGAAAATAAAACTGCTTGTTAGCTCATTCCTATAAACTACTGAATCTTTGTATGTAAAACACCTAGAATTACTCCTTCCACATTACCATCATCTGCTGCCATTTAAATCCATTCCACAGTCATGCACTAAACATGCTGTGCTTTCCTGTAACCAAAAAATGGTGGAGAACGTCAAATAGTTTGTTGCGTTGAAAGAGTTAAATATTGCATACAATATGTCATATCTTAAGATACAATCACAAAGATAAGCATACACAAGGAAAAGAATGAGCTCAAATGATAAATCTAATTATTTTCAAACTTCTGAAGTGGATATGTGAATTAACAAAGGTGTGAGTGGTTCTTATCAAACATGAGAATTGTAGTAATGTATGTCTTAAATTCTAAAGAAATTAGACATCTAAGAGCTGCACACCTTCTAAGAAATGCTAAAGAAACTCTAATTAATGCGTGTTTAACTTAATGAAAAGATTTACCTTTTGCTAGTAGAAGATTTACTAGCATCTGCATTGTGCAATATTAAATTTTCTAAAAAAATTCTAGCATTTAAAGGTTCAAAGTTGAAAGGTCAATTTTATTATCAAAGTATGCAAAATTCAACTCTGAAATCTGTCTTCTCCAGATAGCCATAGAATGCAAAAAAAAAACACAGAAGCAGTTAAAAGAAAGGCATCAATCCCCCACCACATGAAAAGAAAAAGAAACAAAAACTCGAAAACCTCCAAACATCCCCAACCACTCCCTCACACAAAAACTAACAGATCATACTATGGTAAACCATGTATTTGAGAGTTAGGGGGCAGAAGTTTAAGGGAAACACGAGGGGGTATTTCTTTACTCAAAGAGTGATAGCTGTGTGGAATGAGCTTCCTGTAGAAGTAGTAGAGGCCAGTTCTGTTGTGCCATTTAAGGTAAAATTGGATAGGTATATGGACAGGAAAGGAGTGGAGGGTTATGGGCTGAGTGCGGGTAGGTGGGACTAGGTGAGATTAAGAGTTCGGAACGGACTAGGAGGGCCAAGATGGTCTGTTTCTGTGCTGTGATTGTTATATGGTTATATATATACCTGTCTGGACATGCCCCTCTGCTGACTGCTCCTGTGGCTCCTCCCACAGACCCCTGTATAAAGGTGATTGTGTCACTGCTCCTCCCACAGTCATCCAGCATGGACGTGCTCCGTTTTACTGCTAGTAAAAGCCTTCCAGTCTTTTGGACTTATTGATAGTGCATCACAGCCCGCCAATCCGCAACAAGTAATAATGGGCGAGAAGACAAAAGAAACTGAAAGAGGCCAATATGAACTACAGCTAATTATAACCACAGTCCAATCCATAATTCTCAGAATTTCAATAATACCTCAGACAGCATCGGAACCCAGCACCCCCTCCGAGGGCAGTGACTCGAACCAGTTACTTGTTACGGGTACCTGTTAGGGTGCATACTCCAGATACCTTATGAGGTAACCGTAGCCTTCAGCCAGAAGCAGATGTCATATGGCGGTTCCTAACCTTCACAGAGTGTTTTGACCCTTAACCACGTTGGTTGGTGAGCCGGCAGTGGTGGCCAAATCACTGCCCACCTGCTCCTGGCTTCCAGCTTTCCTCCTCTCGCCTACTCCAAATCCAACAAGAGGCTCACTTTGCCTCTTCCCTCATCCTACGAGTTGCATGTTTTTTGCTCCTTCCGTCCAGACCCAGAGCTGATAACAACCACCATGCTGATTTGGCTGGGAAACCTCTGCAGCCGATCTCCACAGGGAACAACTATGCCTGCCATCCCTTGACTTTCCACTCCTGCACTAAGGGCTGGTACTTCAAGGCCTTTCTCTCATGGGCCTCTTCCCATCCCTCCTCCCACAACACCGTCTGCTCAACCAGAATTATTTTCCAGTCTTCAGTTGACCACAATACAATGTCCGGGTGGAGGGTTGTTTGCATCACCTCTGGGAACTGCAGCCTCCTTCCCACATCGACCCTCATCTCCCAGGAACTGGCCGTTAGCAGCAGATTTGGCTTTGGTTGTTTGGTTACGAAAGGCTTGGCTCCTTCTTTAATGAAGGTGATGGTCTTCCTCAGACCTGTGCCAGCCGTCCTCTTCTTGCATCTCTCTCGCTCCCTTGTGTCCGCAAGAGTCAGCAGCACCTTATCATGGCACCGTCCTTGAATTAGAGCTGTTTTACACCTGGACAGTATACGAACCAGAGTCCCCTTCTGAGCACAGAGCTTACAGTTCGGGTCCTCTGTCATCCCCCATGTGTACAGATGTAACGGCGAAGGAAGGGTGTCATACACGGATTGCAAGGGGAAGGGAATACAGAAGGGCTCCAGTCTCCATAACTCTGCCCATGAGATCTTGTGCTTGGGCAGATCTCATTTTGTCCAGGTACCCTGGGACACTTGTTCTTCTGCCTTTGACATCCACTTCTCTTTCTCACGGATCCGTTCTTCTGCCTGTACCATGTCTCACTGCTCCTTATGCTTGCGTTTCCCCACTGCTGGAAGTGAACTGAGCCGAGGCCTTGCTGCCCGACACAGGGGTTGCCGATGATATCTCACAGCTTCAGAGAACACTCTGCCTGCTCTACTGCTGCGTTGGCTGCCCATTTGCACCTAGATCTGGTTGTAGCGCCTGCCTGCTTTACCAGGTCCTCATTGGAATCTCTCAAGCTTAATAAGGCTCTGCATTCAGCCACCTTGAATTCCTCCACAACAGATGACAGGGGAAGCTGCAGCTGCCCGGATCGAATATAGAGGCCCACTGAAGAGGAGCTTGGGGGAACTCCTAACCATCTCTGCCGGTGCTGGTTGGTTTTCCTCTCGATGCCCTCTATGGCAGTCATGGGGAACTCGTAAAGTGTGAAGAGCCAGAGAAGCCTGGGCAGAAGGCCATATTGGTACAGCCAGGTCTTGAATTTACTTCAAGTCCAGATTTGTTGATCTTCTTCAGCCATTCTTCTGTCTGCTTCACAGCATTGGTGACATTGGTCCCATCTGTCAGTGACGCATTAAACCACTTCCCCGAGAATTTTATGGGGTTATCTTCGATGGAAGGGATGACCTCACCCTGAACTTGGAGGTTAAATTTGCTAGTTACTTTGCCCTTTCTGATCACTATACACCTGAACTTCTTGGCCTTGAAGGACATCCTCGCCCAAGTGGCTACATTGTCCAGGGTTTCCAATACCCATCTTGCTTGAACATGTGACACAGTTGTTATAGTGATGTCATCCATGAACCCTCGTAGAGCCAACTGGATAATGCCTGACTCCAGCAGTGGATTGCGGGTTACGTCCGCTGCTGATATTAGGAGGTTCATTCCCATAATAAATAGGGTGGGGGAGATGGTGCACCCTGTTGGAATCCCCTTCTGGAGGTCCGGCCAACCAGTGAAATGGGCTGATGTAAATCTGAGTTTGAATCGCCCTAGGTAGCTGGTGATCATGTCTCGAATAGCCACTGGGATGTAGTAGTGGTCAAGTCCTTCTAGGATGAGGTCATGTGGAACAGACCCGTAGGCGTTCGCGAGGTCTAACCAGACAACTGTTAGGTCACCTTTTTTCTGCTTTGCCTCACAGATCAAATGACTAATCACTGAGGTGTGTTTCAGACACCCCAAAAAGCCTGGAATGCTGCCTTTCTGGATCGATGTGTTGATATAGCAGTTCTGCATCATGTAAGAAGTCAGCCTTCTTGCAAGCACAGAAAGCACAGCCTTCTTATACACCTTATAAGGTATGCCACTTGGGCCCGGGGCAGTTGATGCTTTCGCTTTCCGGATGATGTCCTGGATTTCCTGCCATGTTGGCTCCTTCACATTCAGCTCAATTGATGGTTTTCCCGGTCTACACACAGCCCGATTGGTTCCTAGTCCCTGCCCCTCTGTGGGTTGCTGTGTGCCCCGCACAGGAACTCCTCTACCTCTGGCTTTGAGCTGGATAGTATACTGGATTTTTCTTGGCCGAGAAGAGTGCTGGTGAAGCTGAATGGATCTCTCACCTTTTCTCTTTCTTCCTTCTTTGCTGTCGAAGATGTTCCGCCCTCCGGAGTTTGCACAGCTGTTCCCACAACATGCTGGTTAAGTCTTTGATACCTTTTTCGGCCGGTGAGCTGGTTTTAAACCTCTTGTTCAGCGTCTTTAATTCGCCTCTCAAGCGACGAGCCTCCCTTTCCCTCCTATTCAGTTGCCGCAGAAACTCGGGCTGACTTCTCTGCTCCAGTGGGCCAAATCGTTCCTTAGCTGGATTGTATGCTATGGCTGTGAGTGAGTCAATCTTTCTGTGTACTGGGCCTGGTAAGGCAACTTCCAGGATGCCGTCTGGATCACCATTGAACTGCATCCAGGCGACTTTGTCTGCCAATCTAGGCCATTTGATCCTGTCTCTCCTTGACGAATGGATTGGGGTAGCTGAGAGCAAACTCACTTGGTGTGTCGTTTGGTGCTGAGGCGACTCAAGTGCGGAGAGATCTTCAGCTCTGCGGGGTGCTTCCTGGCCGACATTCTCCTTCATCTCACCAGATAACAAGTCCGTGCACTGCACTTAGGTCACCATTGATCCACATCTAGACCTGCTCTGCTGCATCTTGAGCCCCCTGATGCTTTTGCAGACTTTCCCGCAATGACACCTTACCGTGAATTCCTCTCCAGTCAGTGTTGTTTGCTTTAGCTTCCTCATTGTCATGTTTCCTGTCCTGGCTTTTGCCGGTATGACCGCCCTGTTGAGTCTCTTATCCTCCCCCCCCCCTTGGAAGACTCTGGGGGTTATTGCTCTTCGTGTTCGATCGTAACTTGAGTGGTTCCCTCTTGCGAGTGCTGCCCATAAGGTTGCTAGCCTTGTGAGCCCACGCCAGTCTTTCCTGGAGGTCAGCTGTCTCTCCAGCGTCACCGACTTTCCTCGGTTGCCATCCAGTAAGCCACTGGTTAAAAACCAGAGATTACTTGTTACATACACCTGTTAGGGTGCATCCTCCAGATACCTTATGAGGTAACCGTAGCCTTCAGCCAGGAGCAGATGTCATCAGGTGGTTTCTGAGTTGTCTCTTTGTCTCTAAGTTGCAGAGACAAATACATACATACATACATACACACACACACACAGACACATACACACACACACAGAGTGATTTTTTTGAAGCATAAACAATATTTCTTCCTTTGGGAAATATACATTTTAATTTTTCTTGCAAACATTGATTTTTTAAAAATTAACATTAACTTATAAATTATTAATCCTCTTCTGCAAGAGTAAAGAGTAAAGCTCTTCTTTGAGAGACTTATTCTTTAATTTCACAGAAGAAAAATACAAGCATGTTGTGTTATGTCCTTTTTGCACAATGGGTTAAACGACCTTCCTCCAGATTGTTACATAGCACACCCAGACCATGTCCTTTCTTCAGATAAAGCTATGTTACACTTCTAAGAAAAAGTTTTGCCAATTGATATAAATCCAAATGGCATATCATAAAGAATACTAGAATTCAAACTAATTAGTTCAAAAGGCAAGATGCAAGTCCAATTTAAATCCAGTGCTACTACAAAAATTTGGTTATACATCAAAAGTTGCCCTTCTCTTCCAACCATATCAGAGACTTTGTTCCTACATTAATAAATACGTTGTCAGTTACTCAGTCATCAATATAAATTTTTTTGCAAATCTGTTTAATGAAGCAAAATGAAAACGTGAACCATACTGCAATTAGAAAAAAAGTTATATGCTTTAACACTGTACAAGAAATGGAGTGTCACTGACAAGTATTCCTGTATTATCTCTGAAACCAATGTGTGATTGTATAAATAAGAATACCTGAATTTAAATGTATATGCTTAAAGTTTCAGGCTGCTGCAGAAATTGCCATTTACACTTATTAAAGTTGTTCTGCTAAACTGAAACAGTATGTACATAATAGAGGAGCTTAGTTTTAATTCACAATTATACAGATATACTCTATACCCATTGTGCTAACTTGAACTTAAAAAGGAATGCAATAGGAAATTGTTTCCATAGATGAATATAGACATAGATATACACATATAAAACTATCATCGTAAAGAACTATCATCGACAAAAAGACTTACTTATTCCACGCTTGCCTAAGTTTTTTAGAACTGTACTGTGTGAAGCGATCTGGAATAAACAGAAATACAATGAATGTTTCCATGTTATTTTCTAATTAATCATTGTACTAGTCTCTTAAATAATAAACAGCATATAGAATATTTAAGCAGACAAATAAGAAGCTTTTATCAGGACAAATAATCATTTACAAAGTATGTTAAGCTTTATATGTTTAAATATCTAAATTAGATTCAAGTCCAACACCAGAGACTACAGCACATAAACCTGGATGTACTCCTGTGCAATAAGGGAGTCCTACACCATTAGAAATGTGATTTTTCAGATGAGGTATTGTACTGAAGCATTTCTGCCCTCTTTTGCGGACTTATATCAAACAAAGAGTAGAAAGATTTGCTGTATATTGGATATTTCTTATTCCTCAAAGAATGAGTGTACAGGCCATTATCATGTTGTTATTCAGTAAATCATGTTGTATTGATATTTATGGGACCTTAATATATGCAAATTGACTGCTAAATTTTCTATTTTAAGACTTTCATCATAGTTCTGAGGCCATTGCAAATGTTACATAAATGCATTTTTTAATATAATAAGGTATTTTACTAATACAATCACCATATGTAATGAGAAACCACTAGAAGTGAAACATGAGACAGATTTACCCTTAGATCTGCAGGTGTTTAATTCATTCCTTTTAATTATCTGACTTGATTATTATCATTTGCTACTCTCTATGCAAATCTGATTAATTTATCCTGCACAATTCACCAGAGCCAGATGCAGCTGAATCTTTATCAGAACATAGTTCATTCCAGGTATCAGTTAAAAAAATTTATATGCATTTATTTTCTCACTAACTTTTATTATTCCAAAGTTGTTTTTTTTTTTGTTTGCAGAATGCTGTTTTGTGTTCAATGCAAGATGTTAATGCTCTGTTAATAATTTTATGAAGGCTCTAATTTATGATGATCTATCATGCAGTCTCTGCCTCTGATATTATTCAGCCCTGGATTAAAATGCAAATATGTATGACTGCACAGGCTGGAGTAGAAATCTTAGGAAGCTGAATAAAGGAACAAAACCATTTGTTGGACCCAAAACAAAAGAACCCAGAAAATACCAGGAAGCACAGCTAAACTTGTTTAGGCAACACTTTGAATATCATGTACAGCTTTGGTCACCATGCTACTGGAAGAATGTGATTCAGCTAGAAATGGTGCAAAAGAGATTCACAAGAGTGCTGCATTATAAACAGAGACTGAATATTCCTGATGAAGGGTCTTGGCTCAAGATATCTACTATTTACTCCCCTGAATAGATGCTGCCTAACTTGCTGAGTTCCTCCAGCATACGTTGCTCAAGATTTCTAGCATCTGCAGAATCTCTTTGGATAGGCTGAGTCTGTTTGATTTTCCTGGCGTGGAGTAGACTGTGGAGTGACACTATAAATTTATTTATAATATGAGAGGCATCGATAGGGTAGATAATCAGGGTCATTTTTCAAATTGTAGGATCATCTAAAACCACAGGTTTAAAGTGAGAGGGAAGAGCTTTAAAGAGGAGCTACTGTGTAATTTTTCACCAGTAGTTAGCATCTGCAATGGGGTAACTAGAGGAGGTGCTGGAGGCAGGAACAGTTCCGTCATCACAGGCATCTGGACAGGTACCTGAATATGCTAGGAATAGATAGATGAAATTAATGCAGACCAGTTTGATGGGCATAGATAACTATAATGGTCAGCAGGCAGAAGGGCCTGTTTCTGTGCTGTATTGTTCTATACGTCTGTTAAATGGCCACTGGCTATGGGCTTGCCTAGTTTGTCTAGTCCTTACTTGTAGGGCAGCCGGCTCAGTCTGGGTATTAATCCAGTAGGTTTCCCTGAACTGTTTCCAAAGCATCAAAACTCTTAATTAAGGACACTGTAAATTAACAATGTAGATAGAATGCATGAATTTTAAAAATCGGCAGATACTGGAAGTCTAATGAGTATTCCAGATGTGCTGTCACCAATGCTTTATATAATCAAAGAATAGCATTCTCTCACAGTGAAATACAATATTCTATTATCTATCCTAAATATTAATTTACCTTCCTGCTCATCATTTACAAAGTCTGGCTAAAATACCCAGATCTTCCTGCATTTCAGAGTGCTACAATTTGTCATTAATTGGATAATATACCTTATTATTTTCCCTGCCAAAATCAGAAACTTCATGTTTTCCCTGCCAAAATCAGAAACTTCATGTTTTCTAACAATATACTTGATTGGTTGGATCTTTGCTTCCTCATTTAACCTGTCTCTCTATAGCCTCCACATGGTCTTTAATCCACTACACATTTATGTGTCATGAGCAAATTTAGCAACCAGACTTGGATGCCTTCATCGTAACATTTATATAAATTGCAAAACATTGAAACTCCAGCACTGATCCCTATGATGCACGTACGTCATCATATATTGATGCAATATATGCCACTGTAGACCTGAAATTGCAGTAGCATTCAGAAACATTTTGTGTGACTAAACTAGTATTCACCTTTCTGTGGTGTGATAATTGCTTGTAAAACCAATCATTTATTTTCCTCCCTCAATGTCACTGTAAGGTGCATTCCTGAATTGCTACAGTTCATGTAGTAAAGGATTTGTTGTAGGGTGTGGAGCGCCTAGACAGAACAATGATAAAGGAGCAGCGACACCTCCCCAGGTCAGGATGGTGTGTGACTTAAGAGGAGAACCTGAAAATAGTGGGGTTCCCATGCATCCGCTGCACCTCAATGAAGGTAGAGATTGCTGATTTGGGAGGTGCCATTGGGGTAATCAGTAGTTCCTTCTGTGGATTTCACAAGCCACGATGTGTCATTGGTGGAGAGAATGAATATTTAGGATGGTGAACAAAGTTCTAATCATGCAGGCTGCTCTGCTAAAAACATGAATTTTCTTGATTGAGCCCAATATTGAAAATATTTATTTGAGCTTTATTTTAAATTCTCATTGTAGCAATGGAGGAGGATGTTGGAATGGGAATGGGAGGTTGAAATTAAATGGGTGCTTTTTGCAGTGGACGAAGCATAGGTACTCAGTGAAGCAGTCTTTCCAATCTGTTAGTTTTCACCAATGTAGAGGAGGCTGCACTGGGAGCACCTGATACAATAAATGACCTTGACAGACACTGCTGACCTGGGAGAACAGTTTAGGGCTCTGAATGCTGGTGAGGGAGGAGGTGTTGGGGTAGGTACAGCACTTGATGCACTTGCAGGGATAAGTGCCAGGAGGGAGATCAGTGGAGAGGGACGATGTAGAGGGCAATCCCTGTGGAAAGAAGAGGTTGCCGGGGGGGGGGGGGAGGGGGGTGGAAGGTGTGCTTAGTTATAAGGTCCCATTGAAGGTGGCAAAAGTTACCAAGTATGATGTGCTGGACGTAATGTATGGATCTATTTATTTTAAAGCAATAACCATCCCCGCCCCTTAGCACTACGATTGTCTATGCATGCGCATTGTTCTCTCTGTCACACACACTGCAATGTGAAAACATGAGTTAAATAAGTACTTGATTTCATTTAATATATGTGTAGTTATGCACAGACATAATAAATTGGCGACAGGTACGAACCTGAATGTCTGAAAATATCACGAATTGCACCGACAGTTACGGCCCGATTACAGGACAAAAAGCACAAGAAGGCTGTCATAGATGCTAACAAACCCATGAGTAAAGTGCATATTAACTGTGAAAGATGTGCTGAATTTAAAGAGAAAATAACGTGCTGATGGCTTCAGTGGGAAAGTTGATGAATTTGATGGTGCTAATGAAGGCTGGGAGTCGTATATCCAGTGGGTTGAACTGTACTGTAACTCGAACAACATGGAGGAACAAGAGAAAGCCCATACATTTTAAGGTTAATGGGCCCAAGAACATACAGCCTCTTATGCAATTTAGTAATCCCCACAAAGCCAGCAAGCATGAGGTTCAATGAAATGTTTACAATTTTACAAAATCACATGAGCCCGAAACTGCTGATGATAGCTGTGAGATTTGGATTTTACAAAGGATCCAGTCAAAAGATGAACAACTTCATTGTTGACTTCATTGCAGAGGTGCACAAACTCGCCTAGAAATGTGACTTCAGAAATGGAATTTCTGATGCATTAACGAGCAGGCTTGTTTGTGACATGTATAGTCAAAGCACCCAAGAGGCTACTGTTTGAAAGAGACCGAACTTTAGAATGAGCACCAACCATTGCAATATAGTTAGAGACTGCAGCAGAGCTACAGAAAAGGTTAGAACATGAAATACACAAAATGTCCCTGAATGGTGCAAAAGGCCATAGATGTTATTGATGTGGCAAATCCTATCATGATGCAAATGACTGTTGGTATAAGGAAAAAGTTTGCAGGAAGTGTCACAGACAGGGTCACATGGGAGAATGTGCAAGGCAGACAGAAAGCACAACTGAGTGAAAAGTCTCGAAGACAACTAAGCATTGCATAAAGTTACTGAATGTAAACCAGAATCAGACAACATAGAATCTGACAAAGATGAGCTGTCATGCCTAAAAATCGCAATATAATATAAATTGCAATAGATTTGTCTGGTTGCATATACGATACGGTCTTTTAAGAGGCTCTTGGATAGGTATGTGGAAAATTAGAGGGCTATGGGTAACCCTAGGTAATTTCTCAAGTAAGTACATGTTCAGCACAGCATTGAGGGCTGAAGGGCCTGTATTGTGCTGTAGGTTTTCTATGTTTCTGAAACTGAAAATGAAGCTGAATACATGGTCAGCTTTGTCTAATTCCAGAGACTGACTACATCGGACTGTTTTCTACACTACCAGTAGAGAAGACCTCAGTGATGCTAAAGACCTACTCAGTTGAAAAAGTGTCTCCTAAAGGCAAATTAAAAGTATATGTGCATTTGGAGACCAAACACAACAGTTAGAGCTTTCTGTATTGAAAAGTGGAGGGTCAGCACTTTTCGGATGTGAATGGTTGAGAAAAATCCAAATAGACTGGCACTCAATCAAAGCTCTCAGTGTGACATCAACAGGCAACAACAGTCCAAATGGTAACACTAACCAGAGACTGGCACATCTGCTTAATGCTAAATGAGAAGGAAATTGGTAAACTCAGACATGAAGGCTAGAATTGAACAGGATGAAACAGCAACACCAAGATTCCATAAAGCACGTCCAGTGCCTTACGCACTACATCCTAAAGTGATGCTGAACTGCAGAGCTTGGAGACATCTGAAATTCACTCCAAAGTTGAGTGGAGCGACTAGGCCACACCCATTGTCCAGGTGATCAAGGGAAGCTCAGAGCTGTAAGCATGCGTGGGGATGTCAAGGTGAGCATCAACCTGATGCTATGTACTATGCAGTATCCCGCCACGAATAGAAGACATTACTGCATCTTTGGCAGATGGGAAGAGGTTTTCAAAGATTGACTTGTGACAAACCTATCTGCAAAAGGAGTCAAGCAGGAATCAACACCCACAGGAGTATAATCGTCTCGTCTTTGGCATCGCATCAGCTCCAGCAAATTGGCAAAGAGCAATGGACCAAATGTTCTAAGATATCCCAGGAACACAAATGTTACCTTGATGACATCATCGTGACTGGCAAAAATGATGAAGAGTACCTCCTGACCTTTGGTAAAGTACTTACTGGGCTGAACGAGTATGGTCTGCTTGCAAAGAGAGAGAAATGCGGGTTTTTCAAGAATGAAATCTCATATTGTGGATATGTTATTGATAAGCATAGCTTACATAAATCACAAGAGAATACTGAAGTTATGCTACAGGCACCCAAAACTGGAAAATGTGCCTTGTAAACTGCCACCAGTGGTTTCTCCCAAATACTGCTGCAGTGAATGCATTGTCACAGACAGGAGCAAAGTGGGAATGGTCAGAAAGATGTGAAAAAAATTCAAGGAAACAAAGAGACTAATAACATCCTGTGAACTGCTCACCCATTATGACCCATCCCTGATGCATCTATCCCCTTAAGGCATTGGAGCTATTTTGTCACACATTATGAAAGATGGATCCAAATGCCCGATTGCGCTTGCCTCAAGTTCACTGACGAGTGCAAAATGCTACTATGCACAGATCAACTGAGAGGCCCTTGGTCTAGAATGGGAATAAAGAAACTCCTTCAACACCTCTATGGACAAAAGTTTATGCTAGTGACAGACCACCAGCCCCTTGTGTCCATTTTCAATCCCAGGAAGGGAATTTCAGTGACGACTGCTACCCTGTTACAACGTTGGGCACTAGTCCTAGGAGCCCACTCTTACGACATAGAGTTCAAGTGTACCAAACAACACAGCAACACTGATGGTTTGTCACGTCTTCCACTTCTGGCAACTGAAGAAGAAAAGTCTTCATACTGTGACCCAGCAGAAGTGTTCCACACCGCATTGGTGGACCAGTTGCCAGTAACAAATTCCAAAATACAAAGAGAAACAAGGAATGACTGGACATTGTCAAAAGTCTAAGAAATCACCATGCAAGGATTACCAGATCCTGGTAACCCTATGTCTCGCTGAGAACTCTGGAAATGAGACCAACTGTTGGTATGTCAAAGAATGCTGATGTGTGCATCTTATGTTGCGGTTCCCTCTAAACTGTGGACCAGAGTGCAAGGAAACCTGCACGAAGGACAGCTGGGTACAGCCGAAGCTACGTGTGGTGGCCAGAAATAGATAAACAGATTGAAGAATTGGCCAAAAGCTGTTCGGGATGCTGAAAATTTCAAAATTCACCCCCAGAGGCACCGTTACACCTGTGGGAGTGCCAATCATCACCATGACAAAGAGTACAGATTGGCTTTGTTGGGCCATTTGTGCAATCCATGTTGCTGATTGCTGTGGATGCTCATTCAAAGTGATAACGGATCATAAGTAAGAAAAATTCCAACTGTTTATGAAGAATAATGGCATCAGACATTTCAAGTCGGCTCCTCATCATCCAGCAACAAATGGGTTAGCTGAAAGTTTTATCCAAACCTTCAAGAAGTCCAAACCATGGTCAGCACAACATTGTGGGTCGAAGGGCCTGTAATGTGCTGTAAATTTCTATCTTCTAAGTCCATTAACACGATGGACAAGAAGGACATTTCCTTACAGCACAAGGCGAACAGCTTCCTTTTTTTGTATCGGAGTTCTATTCATTTGACAACAAATGAGCAGGATCCTGCAATGCTGTTCATAAACAGGAATCTGAGATCTTGCATAGACCTCCTGAAACCAGATAAATGGAAGGAAGTGCAGAATAAATAGTTCAGCCAGTTGCCAAGTGAAGCAGCAGGGAGTTTCAAGATTGGACAGGAAGACCTAGTGCGTGATTACCGAGAAGTGGACATCCAGTTGGATAGCTGCAGAACGGTACCACTGATGTTGGTGATCAGACATGGAAACATCATGTGGACCAGATACTCGATACTCAACTGAAGAACACACCTGAGTTGACTGCATCCAACAAGAAGGACGCATTACAGTTACCAGATTATCTCTTAGTGATGATGTCTCTGATAGCAATGTGACACTGGAAACTGAGAATGTTGTCTTAGACAAGACACCTACCAAACCTGATGCCTCTCCACAGGTCCGGAGGCACTATCCTGAAAGAAACAGAGCACCACCCAAAAGACTGAGCCTTCAGAACTGTGAAGTTGCTATGGACTGTTATTGTGAAAGCTTGTTCATTTGGAATATGGGTTTATGAAAGGGAAATTGAATATTTTGTACATATACAGTTTTATGATGCATAAATCTAAAGGGGACGGAAGTGTAATGTATGGATCTATTTCTTTTAGAGAAATGTGCCCCCCCCCCCCAGCACTACATATTGATCTGTTGTTTGTGCGTGGGCATTCACCCCTCTCTCTCTCTCTCGCTGCAATGTGAATACACCAGTTAAAGCCGTCGCCCACGAGCATGCTTTTATTTAATTCATATGCAGTTGTGCACAGACACACCACTGGATACAGAGGCTATGGGGTGATAGGTAAGGGCAAGATGAACCCTATCCATTTTATGATGTTGGGAGGATGTGGTGAGGGTAGATGTGCATGCATGACTTTCCCAGGAGGGATTTTGAGTTAAGATTAAAGAAATTGACTTTGTCACACGTATAATGAAACATACAGTGAAATGCATTGTTTGTGTCAAATCAAATCATCAAGGATGTGCTGGCCAGCTTGCAAATGTCACCATGATTCCAGTGCCAAGATCTCAAACACATAACTCATCTGTAGAATATGGGAGGAAATTGGGGCATCCAGAGGATACACATGCCGTCACCGGGAGAACCTTCACACGTTTACAGACCGCAGTGGGAATCAAACCCTGATCTTACTGCTGGCATTGTTATGCTAACCACTATGCCACTGTGCTGCCCAAGTATAAAAGTAGAAAAGTCACGTTGCAGTTGTCTAAAACTTTAATTTGCTCACATTTAGTACACTGCATACAGTTGTGCTTGCTGAATTATATGAAAGATGAGGCTTTGGAGGGTGCACAAAAGTTATTCACCAGGATGGGGCCTAGAATAGAGAGCATTCGCTATTTACTGCATGTAGCGAAACTGGGCAAGATTAGATTGTTCCTCTGGAACACTGGAAGTTGAGGAGTGACCTGATGTAAGACCTAAAGACGAGAGGCATAGAATTTCCCTCCCAGGATCAAAATGTCAAATGCCAGAGAGCAGCGCTTCAGGGTGAGATGAGGAAAGCTGAGGGGAAATTTATGAGGCATGTTTTGTTTTAACACAGTTGTGGTTGACCGGAGAGGCTGTGAAAGCAGATATGATATCAATGTTTAAGAAGCACATGAACAAACAGGGAATGGAATGATAAAGATCCTGTGCAGGCAGATGGGACTAGTTTAAATTTTCCAACACGGTGGACAGATACATTGTGTCTGAGGCTTGTTCCTGTGCTTTACTGTTCTTTGTTGTAAGCATTTGAGGTGCCTCTGTTCACCAGGTAGATATCAGAGAATACAATTGTAATGCACAAGTGGTAGCAAATCGGACATTGAGTTCAGAGGTGGTGTTAGTAAACCTGCTTAAAACTCAACAGCAGTGATCGTCTTTCAGAAGCATCTGTACTTCATTTGGTTGTGTGGTGTCTGTCAGTTTTGATTACAAACTTTTACTCGCCCTCTGCAGTGCACAATAACACTTCTAGTAAGAACACAAATAACCCATCTCCTTATTTTAGCCTCTGTGATTTGCAAACACCCTGCCCAAGGCTAACTCTGGTTAATTTGCCCCATAGCTCTGCTCTTTTTACTGGAGATGGCCATGCATATTGCCATCCTGGTCTGTAGTTTCTGCAGATTCATGAGCACACATTTGATGGAACTACTGGCTGCAAGCGGAATGAAATCAGTCAACCTTCTATGATATTTCCCTTTTAGTGGTTTTCCTCCTGACACCTCCTCATCTATCTTACATAATTACAACTTCACTTCCTTAGCCCTGTTTACTGCTGTAGTAACATGATTGGCATTTGTTATCTGTCCAAGCACTACAGTTCCCCTTCAGGGATCGACTCGTCAGTGCTTGCCCCTGTAACGTAGTGCATTAGCATTCACAGAAACGGCAACTGATCCTTTGTGTGCACACCTGCTTCGAGCCTTGAGGGAGTAGAAAGCCTTTACCAGCGCAAGTCAGGCTACTCAGCACAGAACATGGCCTAGAAAGCTACAGACTGACTGCTAGAAAATGGGATTAGTACAGTTAGGAAGGTAATGGGCAAACCATGCTGAAGAGCTAACTTCTGCTGTATCAGATATATTTCCTGCCACGCTCAACTTCCTTTTTATTAACCTAGCTTATTTCAGTTACAAAGATTCATGATGAGTATGTGTGCCTTCCCCGGTAGGGAATGATATTGAGTAAAGATGAACATTACCTCTCGTACGGACATTGTAACACGCAGGGAAATGCACTGTTTGCAATCACCAGACTTCCAGTGCCAATGTAGCATGCCCACAACTCATTAACCCTAAACACAGATCAAGATTGAGAGGGGAAACTGGAGCACACGAATGAAACACCCGAAGGTCGCAGGGAGAATGTCCCAACTCCTTACAGACAGCGGTGCTGTAATAGCGTTATACTGACCATTATGCTACTGTGCCATCACGTACGTGGGTAGAAAAGTCATGTGGTACACACAAGCATTGCCTTTGCTTTGAGTGACGCTAGTGCAGTCTTTGATCTGCCGCTCGGTTCACGACTGAACGGTGGCATGGTAGTACACACTTTGCTCATGGCTCCAGGCAGCCAGATTTGATCGGGACCTTGGATACTGTCCACGTGGAGTTTGCACATCACCCCTGTGACCACATAAGCTTCTGTGGGTTTTCCAACTTCCTCTTACAACCCAGCTAATGTAAATAACTTTCTCAATGTAAGTAAATGGCAAATGAATCGAAGAGATGTTGGTGGGCTCGTGAGGGAAAAGGAACGTGAAATGAGAATCAGAATCAGGATTAATATCACTGGCACATGTCGTGAAATTTGTTGTTTTATTGTAGCTGTACACTGCAAAACATAATAAAAACTATAAATTATATAAAAATAAGTATATAAAATGTAATTAAATAAGTAGTGGAAAAAGGGAGGAAAAATACTGAGGTAGTGTTCATGGCTGATGGCAGAGGGGGTGAGCTGTTCCTGAAGGGTTGGGTGAGGGTCTTCTGGCCCCTTTACCTCCTCCTTGATGGTAGCAATGAGAAGAGGACATGTCCTCAATGATGAAAAGTCTTTAATGATGGATACCATCTTTTTTTAAAGCATCATCTTTTGAAGGTATCCGGGATGCTGGGATGCTACTGCCCATGATGGAGCTGAATGAGTTTACAACTTTCTACAGCTTTTTCTCATCCTGTGCAGTGGCCCCTCCATACCAGCCGTGATGCAACCGGTTAGAATGCTCTCCACACGGTGTATCTGTAGAAATTCGAGAGGGTCTTTGGTGACACTCAACCTCCTAATGAAATACAGTCACTGTCATGCCTTCTTTGTAGTTGTATCAATGTATTGGGCCCAGAACAGATCCTCAGATATTGACACCCAGCAACTTGAAACTGCTCACCCTTTCCACTTCTGATCCCTCGACTTTCGCTTCCCTGAAGTCCACAATCAATTCCTTGGTCTTACTGATGTTGAGTTCAAGGCTGTTGCTGCAACACCACCCAACCAGCTGTACCTTGCTCCTGTACACCCCTTCACCACCTTCTGAAATTCTGTCAACAACAGTTGTGCTGTAAACTGATTTATAGATGGTATTTGAGCTGTGCCTCACCACACAATCGTGGGTGTAGAGAGTAGAGCAGTGAGCTAAACACACATTCTTGAGGTTGTCGGTGACAAGGAGATGTTATTTTCGATCGGCGCAGACGGTGGTCTCCCAGAGAGGAAGTCAAGGGTCCAGTTGCCGGGGAGTGATGGAGGAGCAGGTCCAGGAGCTCATTGATTAGAATGGAGCGTATAATTGTATTGAACACTGAGCTGTAGTCAATAAACAGCAGTCCGATGCAGGTATTGATATTGTCCAGTGATCCAAGGCTGAATGAAGAGCCAGTGAGACTGCATGCACTTTAGACCTATTGTGGCAATAGGGACTGATGGGATTGGTGTGCTGAGAACTAGTGTGGTCTTGATGGCCTGATTAACTTTGTTCTACACTGGAGTAAGTATTGAAGGAAGTAATCCTGCAGCCTAGTGAGAGTGCTTAAACTCAAATGTCCACCTGTGTGGCAACATCTGTTGACACTATCCATTACTTTGCTGATAATTGGAAATAAGCCCATAAGCAGTATCTGCAAAATAGAATTCATGTTGTCTATCCTGTTAGGATGTTTTTAGAAAAGTTTATATGTTGGTGTTTTCATATTTTAATTTTCTTGTACAGCTGTGCTAGAATCTCTAAGGCAGGTCTCACTCCATCACTTATTAAACATTAGCTTCTAATAAATAATGGCATTTATCTTTTTTATGGCCAGAAATACATTCCTGGAGGAAAATAATAGTGCAATCAATCACCTATTGATGCCAGCTCCCTCCAGCTATGTTAACTGTTACAAAGTTCACCTCCTGATGAAGGGTTTTGGCCCGAAACATCGTCACTGCCTCCTCCCATAGATGCTGTCTGGCCTGCTGAGTTCTGCCAGCATTTTGTGTTTTTACAAAGTTCATCATTAATGTTTTACAAATTAAAATGTACCTTCTAATGGATATTTCAGATTAACTTTTAACTGAGGAAATGCTTGATGTTGATGAATGAGCAGTAAATTTGAAAGTGTAGTTACTTCTGTAAATTAGATTTTGGCATCACGGGGCAGGGATACTTTCCACCATGTGAGACTTCTAATCTAATCCCATTCTCATATCCTTGTGGTGTTTCTCTTTCTGAGCAGCTATTATGCTCTGAAAATAATCATGGAATCTGCTCATGCGCTAACCAACAAGAATGCTTTCTAGCATTCCCTGTAATTCCTTTGTTATCCAAGTTAAATTTGAGTGTTTATAAAGTACTGCTAGCAAGTGATTGATTACTCTGACTCATCACGACTTTAAAGACGCCTTGATTATCTTTATTAGTTATCTCAATTCTCAACGCACTGTGAAATGATTTGATCTGTATGAATAGTATGGAAGGCAAGCTTTTCACTGTATTTCAGTACTTATGTCAATAATGAATTAATTCCAACAATTACACAATCATTTCTACCTTTTGCTTATAAATCTGCCCTATAACATCATCAAGATTCATCCCTGTATTCCAACTTTGCCTGCAGTCTCATACAAATTTAATATTGCCACCATGAGTTTATAAGTCTGTGCCTTTGGGCAGAAAAACTTTGGTTATTCATTTTACTGTCTCTGCAATACAACCTGTGGTGACCTGCCAACAACCTCAACAGGAAATAAGTGTTATTGTTACCATATTCCTTTTTACCTCATTAAAGGCTATCAGCTTTAGACAAAAAATACACAGGAAACACATTTTTAAACCCAGGTTAATGGTTACAAACATACTTTTTGAAATGCTGAGTTCCTCCAGCATTTTGTGTGTGTGTGTGTTGCTTGGATTTCCAGCATCTGCAGATTCTCTCTTGTTAGAAATCCTAAATCAAGTTGCTCAGCAATACTGCAAGTAAATTTGTCAAATGATGCAGGATTAAAATTTACTCTTGTAATTGGCCATGGATCTTGCGAGCAGCCATTCATGCTGAGCAAATTCATGTCTTCTAGGAACAAACAAATTAAAATTCAGGGGGCAAATCAATTTGGTTCTATTGCTTGGTTACAGAGCAAGATCCTGGGAGAAAATCACCTACCAACTCTCTTGCTCAGCTATGTTTCTATGGAATGAAGGATTCTAAAGACAAAAAATGTTAACAACTAAGTCCCATTGAGCAAAGTGAAATACTGATAATCTGATTCCTGAAACTCAATTTGATGCTGTGAAAGTTATTACTGTAGCCTTCAAAATAGCTCAAGGTTGCTTCATCCTGTGCTATTTGTCCATCGATAGATCGCAATGTTACATGAAAGACTCCATAGGGGTGATTGACTTTCAATTATAAAAAAACTCCAGAAACAAACCTACTTCACTGATGTAAATACCCTTTGATGAAGTTAGGTTTTTGCTATGAACTGCTGTGTTAGGTTACCACAGTAAATAATCTCTGAGAAGGTCAATGGCTTTCAAGCTACTAAGCCACTGATCCCCAGATGAAGGCACTTCATTATCTGCACTAGTGCAAACATGCAAGAATGCCCTTCACTTTCCATAAGATTCTCAGAACATTCAAGTTGACCAGCACAATGAAATCTCTCTCTTTTTCCTTTTATTAAATCTCTACATTCACAATCCAAACTTTGTTAACTTCCAGCAGATCATCAGTGTAGCACCACTCTGATTTTGGGGGATATTTCTGCTGATTAGTCTAGCTAAATCCCAGTAATTTCACAAAGTCAGGATTCTTGTCTAAAAATAAGAAAATATGATGTGCATTAAGTTAGAGTATATTGTTTTTGGGAACCATATTTTAAAATAAATATATGTCTTGAAAGCTTCAAAGAACACCATTTTATATAATTCTAAATTATAAGGTTATTATAGCAATGTTTGGAAGTTGTGGTTAACTTGGAAATATTCAAGTTACTAACGGGTCATCCACTCAATGGCATGACCCATTAATCAAAAATTCCTCAGTTATTTTTAGGTATAAACACCATAATGTAAAAAAAACTGTTGAATCAAGACTACACATTACTAAATACAAGAGAAAATCTGCAGATGTTGATAACGTTGCCTGGCCTGCTGAGTTCCTCCAGCATTTTGTGCAGATTACGTAATAGTTAGTCTGATCTTCAGAATAATTAACATGCTGGAACTTAAACAATATTCTTTTCTTTGTGCACTGTCTCACCAAGCTACCCAAAGCTGCTTCCAAACTATATGTATTTAATTGCATTAGTGTCGTGATGACAAACTCTGTTCCGAACACAATTCTTTTTGTCTAACTTCATGATCAATTAACCAGTCCGGTGCATGAGAAAAGAGACAAGAACGAGTTGACGGTCAGATTGTTCTCTAGTTGTTTAGTTGATCACATTCCACTGAAGCTGTTGTTACATGACAGTTGTATCTAAACGTTTAATTTAAATCAATTTATTATTTAACTTAAACTTCAATTCAATGAAAGGTGTGGTGGAGGCAGGAAAAAAGGATGGAGTTAGTAAGAGGCGATGGAGCCACTTTAGGTCTATGATGAAGCTAACTTTTAACTTGAATACATTTGCAAATCCCTGCTACAGTGTTCTGGGGGGGCAGTGCAGTTTTCTATTTTATTTCAGTATTAAACATTTGACTGCAGTCCAAATTAAATAACTTTAGCACATGAAACAGAAGGGAGTTCAAACTTGCGTAATAAAATATCTCCATGCCCAAATAACCACAATTGTAAATGTGACAAAATCTCCATGTCCCAGTGACAGGTTCAAGCTGTGCTGACCTTCAATGCCAATATGCCAAATTATAGCCTACAGTAAATAATAGGTGGGTATTAAATTTCAGTTTAAGTCAAACACCAGATTCATCACACAACCACTTCCTCTCCAATTCCAGTTTTTTTAAAGCTCCTCTTGATTTCATGGCGTGCAACAATACACTTGTGGGAAACAGTTTCGCTATTGGGTGTGCTCTGAATTTTAATCTGCAATGATTAACAATCTGCAATTATTGATTAAAGTCAACCACTGTCAAGGTTCAAATGTGGTTTAACAATTCACCACATTCATTTATGAGCTACACAACTAAGTAAAACTTTCTCTTGTAAGAGCTTATTCTCTTGACTAGGTTTCTATAAGCTTGTTGCTTACATCAGCTAATAAAAGAAATTATGATCATTCTTCTTGGATTCTGATGGCAATAACTAGAAGTGTAAAATTTTGGCAGCATAAATCTGAAACCGGACTCACTCTACTGTTAAGAAGTATCCTAGTTATTGATTATTTCACGGTGATAAGAGAACCGTACTGACAAAAAACAGAAAATGCTGGGAATACTCAAAAGCTCAGGCCACATCAGTGGAAAAAGAAAAGGGATTAATGTTTCAGGTTGAAAACCCTTTGCCAGAGATGGGAAAGAGATCAAAGAAGCTTGTTAAACTGCAAGAATGATGGTAGAAGTGTGATGTCTCTGACAACATAAATCTGGGGTGGCCATGGGGATAAACTGTAAACAAGCTATCTGGTCATCCGGTATAATTTACTTCCACTAATGCAGGCTGACCTTTTGATCATTTCCAGCATTTTCTATTTTTACTTTAAATTTCCAGCACCTACAGTTTTTCTTTAATCTTTAAATTGATAAATACTACCCAAAAATCTTAAATACGTTGTACTTTTATCTGAGCAAAGCCACGATGTCAGCCGGGTTTGCTTTTGCAGCTTCTTACTTTTTAGGAATGGACACAAGATAACGTAAGGAAGCTTTCTAAGATACAAAATGAAGATCAAAAATGAAAACAAAAACTGCAGGAAACACCTTGCAAATCTGGCTTGGTTAACCACTCATATTAACAGTATGCATCAAGGATAATTCACGTTTTCTCAAAGCCCTGCTCAAATTCAGCCTTCTACCAGCATTACAACATCACACTGTCGTTTGGGAGAAACTGCTTTTCCCTATGTTACAATGGTACCCAGTGTATATACAGTAAAGCACCTTGCAGTGTTTCACACCCAAAGATGCAATACAATAAGAATTAGGAACAGAAAGCCAGTTGGCCACTCAAGCCTCTTCCACAATTACTGAGATCTCTGCTAATATAATTACAACCTTACCTCTGTATTCAGAAATGCCCCCAGTAATCTTTAACCTTTTTCTCTGTCAATATATGTCGACCTTAAAAAAATATTCAGACTCTGCTTTTGATTAAGGAAGTTCCAATGCCTCACATTTGTTGAAGAAAATGCATCTAATCCTGCGTTAATAGTGACCTATTATTTTTAAATGGGTTCTCCCACAAGGAACCTAATCCTCTCCACATCAACCTTATCAAGTTCTCTCAGGATCCTAAATTTTATCATTTAAGTTCTCTTGCACACTCTTAAACTTCAGCAGATAAAAGCTACATTTTTCCAACCTTAGCAGAAATCCTGCCAATTCCAGAAACCAGCCCAGTAAACCTTCCCTGAACTGTTTCTGGGATGTATTAACATTCCTTCCTAAATAAGCAGACTAGTAACTGGCATTGCACATATGGCCTGTGTAACAGAATTAAACAAATATACATATACTGGATAAATGTAGCTCTTCCTTTTTCCATTTTAATTTGTCCATGACATGTTATGTTTTCTTAAGTAGATGTGCAAAATCCAAAAGTGTGACAACCATAGGAAGGGCATACATAGCAATTGAAAAGAGGTAGGGGGGTGTGTGTGTGTGTGTGTGTGTGTGTGTGTGTCTCCATCTAATGGATGCATGTGCGCACACACACACACACACACACACACGCACACGCACACTTGGCAGAGAGGGGGTAGAGATGCAGAATACCTTGGATTTGGAGAATACTAAATTATATAAGAAATTACATTTTTCAAAAAAATTGTTTTAGGATAATTACATTCTAATTTTAATATGTAAGTGTGTACACAGAACAAACAGGTTTAACATTTGATCAACATTTTTGAGACTTCATCTGAAAGTAGGAAAAGAAATGTCATGGTATTTATCGCCATCTGCTGCTAAATATGGGGTACTGCAAGTTCATGCAGCTGGCAACAGTATTTTAAGGAATTGTTATAAAGGACACCATCAAAACTAGAAAAATATTCACCGTGCAAATCTAAAGATTTTAATCTTAATTGTAAAACCATTCAGATAATCATTCAAACTTTTAGAAATATTCTCTTCTGCTTCATAATTCATACATTTCCCATAGTGATAAATCTACCATGATTTTCAGTCATTTTGATATCATTTTACACAGAAATTTGTTACTCAACAAATTATTTTACTCACTAAAATAAGAAGGCATACATTGTGGAAAGGAATGAATGCATTAGTTTGAAATTTGATTCGATTAAGAATTGTTTTAAATCAGCTTAAGAGGAATGGCTCTCTTTAATCTTTTTTTAGTCAGCAGATGTTTTAATTTTTAGTCAGCAGTGTTAAAGAACACAGTCAAAGATGGTTCCTTTTGCTCTCAACTTGCTTAGAAATTGTCTACCCGAACACGCTTAAGCTTGTGGATGCAGATAAATGACATCAGCCATGCCACCTCTTGCGCTGCTTTTCCTATTGTCTGTGAAGCTCATAACATTGCAGTGTGAATACGAAACTATGTACCTTGGTTAGAATTTGTAACTTTCTGGGAGGATATATTTCTCTTGCTGACAGACAGCATTCGCTATGGCAGTCTAATGTCCATATAAAAACTAACCCATGGGATGCTTCAGAACAACACCAGGATCAGAATCAGGTTTAATATCACTGGCATTTGTCGTGAAATTTGTTATTTTGCAGCAACAATATATATTAATTTTAAAAACATTAATTACAGTAAGCATATATAAAAAATTAAATAAGTCGTGCAAAGAAACAGGAAAAGTAGTGAAGTCGTGTTCGTGGATTCATTGCCCATTCAGAAATCTGATGGCAAAGGGGAAGAAGCTGTTCCTAAATTGTTGAGTATGTGTCTTCAGGCTCCTTTACCACCTCCTTGATGACAGCAATGAGAAAAGGGCATGTCCTGGGCACTGGGGGTCTTTTTGATGGATGCTGCCCTTTTGAGGCATTGCTCCTTGAAGATGTCCTGGACACTATGGACATTAGTGTCCATGATGAAGCTAAGTTTACAACTTTCTGCAGCTTTTTCTGATCCTGTACAGTGGCCCCTCCATAGCAGACAGTAATGCAACAAGTTAGAATGTCCCACACAGTAAATCTGCAAGTGTCTTTATTGACATACTCAGTCTCCACAAACTCCAAGTGAAATATACTGTTATTGTGCCTTCTTTATAATTGCATCAATATGATCTTGGGCGCAAGGCTGTGAGACGTCTGTACTTTCTCTCTGTGACACTGTGGGTTTTTCCGCTTGAGGACTGTCAGTGAACTGGCGATTGTAAACAACCCTCTGCTGTTGTTAATGACATGGTGAATTGAAGGGCAGATTAGGTAGAGAATGAGTTGTAGGATATAGGGAAATAAGGAAATCTGGGCAGGGGATCAGTGGAATTGATCCAGTGGTAACCAGGATGGGCCTGGTGAAGGGTCTCACCCCAAAACATCAACTGTACTCTTTTCTATCGATGCTGCCTGGCCCACTGAATTCCTCCAGTATTTTGTGAGTGTTGCTTTGGATTTCCAGCATCTGCCGATTTCCTCATGTTTGTGGGATTGATGGGCTAAATAGTCTCCTCCTGTGCTTGTCACATCAACACGCAGGCTGTGGCTCCCCCCTGGGACTGGTAGGGAGACTTATTCCAAAGAGCTGGAGTTTGTCATGTGGAATAAAGCAATACCCTGGATGATGGACAGCAGGTGATGAGGGCTGGGGTTGTGTCCTGAGGACAGAGATTTGGTGAACTGCATCCTTGAGTCCTGAGGAAGTGTCTCAGCCCAAAACGCCCTGTGTTTACTCTTTTCCATAGTTCTTGCCTGGCCTGCTGAGTTCCTCAGGAATGTTGTACGTGTTGCACGGATTTGGTGAACGTGGGCGCCAGTAGAGCTGCTGGCTGCTGTCTCACAGCGCCAGTGGCTCAAGTCCCAACCCAGCTTCCGTGTTCCCTGCAGAGACTTTGCCTGTCCTCGCCGTGACTTTGTGGCATCTTGCCCCCAGCTGCTCTGGTTTCCTCCCATGTCCCACTGACATACGTTCATTACCCCTTCGGGGAGGTAAGTGGAAGGAATTTCAGGGAGGGGGTTCACAGACGCATAAGAAAGAGTAAGTTAGAGGAAAAGAAGTGAGAGAGCAGGATTGGTGACATTGCTCCAAGCACTGGGTAGGCTGAATGACCTTGGTCTTTGTCATGAGAAATAACTATATAAAGTACGTTCTAGGCCTGTGTCAAGGGACGGAGAGTCGGTGACACTGGCTGCTTTACTGTTATTTAGAGATACAGCATTGTAACAGACCTTCCTGCCCAATAAGTCCGCAAATGACCAATTAACCTACTAACCCATTAACCTAATAACCCACATGTCATTGGGATGTGGGAGGAAACCCAGGTGGTCAGGAGGAGAATGGATAAGCTCCTTACAGTCAGTGGCGGGAATTGAACCCAGGCGCTGTTCCGTTAACCGCTACACTCCAGCGGAGGGAACGTATCTGGTCTATACGGTGAAGTCTGCCCTGGTACGAGAAGAATCAGAAGACGAGCTAAGGTTTGGTACCGAGAGGATGGCTGGGTCTGTCATGTTCAGTGGGGAGGAGAAGGCAGTGATGGAAATGTGCGAGTTACTTTGGCCAGAGCTGGAGGAAAGCAGAAATGATGAAATAAAGAGTGGATAGTGGTTTAGTGAGAGGGAGGGGCAAAATCATAATGACATTCAAACAAACTGGGGCTCTGAGATCAGGCAATTTGTCATCAGCAGCAGAGTTTTACATGAGATAAGGTTTACGGAAAGTGGAAGATGCTAAGGTTCACAGGAGAACCATCACATAGTTAAAACAGGAGATCACGAAGTCATCCGTGAGGGCTTTGGAGTGGGGCTGAAGACGGTTGAGGCAGCTGAAGTTAATAAGGATAGAAATTATTATTATTATTATTATTATTATTATTACTACAGATTATTATGGAAACATGTGGGTCAAAACATCAAATAGGTGGTTCAGGCAGTGAAGAGCTTGAGCTGTTGCTCAGAAGGGGAGAGGACATAAGCAGTTTGTGCTGGGGCTGGAGGTGCTGACTTAGCTCATCACAATGTTTAAGTGTAAAAATCCGTGATTTGACAAGGACAAAGTCACGTCATATTGGAGGGAGGGTTGTGTGTCCTGAGAGTTTCAAGTGATGTTTCAAATATAAAAATAATTCCAGGATGAAGACAGTGAAGTGGGTGAGGGCCAATTCCTCCACAAGTTATTGTTCACCTTCCCACAAAAAAAAATGCTAGACTCTCCCCTCCTCAGATCCATTTCCATCTCCCTGGGTTACCGTTCCTCCAGTTGCTACACTCTTGTACTCTCTCTGTAACACTTACATAACACAAAGGACGTGACAGCACACTACAGGCCCTTTGGCCCAAGATGTTGTACCCACCTTTCAACCTATTCTATCATCCACGGGCCAAAGAGTTTCTTAAATGTCCCTAGTCTACCTGCCTCATCCACTCACCACTTTCTGTGTAAAAACAACACTTACCTCCGGCATCTCCCCCTATACTTGCACCCAATCACCTTAAAATTATGCCCACTCATAGAAAACAGAATGGTACAGCACAGTAAAAGGCCCTTCGGCCCATAATGTTGTACCAAACCAAATAAATTAGTAATCACAAACATGAGAAAATTTGCAGACACTGGAAATCCAAGCAACACACACAAAACACTGGAGGAACTCAGCAGGCCAGGCAGCATCTATGGATAAGAGTACAGTCGACGTTTCAGGCCGTGACCCTTCATAAGGACTCTAGGCTGTGTATTCCAGGCATCCACCATTCTCTGCAAAAAAAAAATGCTCCTCATGTATTCCTTGAAATTACCTCCTCCCACCTTAAATATATGTCCTCTAGTATTAGATATTTCAACCCTGGGGAAAAATACTGTCTGCCTACCCTGTCAATGCCTCTCCTAATATTATAAATCTCTATCAGATCTCCCCTCAGGCTTCGCTGCTCCAGAGAAAAACACCCAGGTCTGTTCAACCTCACGTGTGCTCCAATCCAGGCCGCACCCTGGTAAAAGCCTCAGATTAGCCATGGGAAAAGCCTTTGGCAATGCACTTATAAAATACAGTCTCCAATCCAGGCCTTCCACTACAACTCCAACACTGAGGTGCTTACATGGTTAATTCAGAAGAAAGACAAGCAGCCTATAATTGCAGCAAATTGGTATGTGAATACCTGTTTTCAAGTACGGCAAAGAGCTAACTCCAGGCCAGGATTCCTCTGTTGGAGTTCCCAAAACCTGTAATTAAAAGAAAAAAGCTGTAGTTCATCTATAATTATATTGTTCACACTTGATAAAATTGTGTAACGGTGCATGTTACTTACATACAAAGGTTTTGTTTCCAGCTCTGCTATATGCAGCTTTCTTCTGGTTTAATATTTAAATTGTGTCAGTAATTCCCACATTTTCCTCAAACTATTCACCAAAATCACTGGGGCATTTTATTATATTAACAATGCTTTATAAATGCACATTATAATTGAAGTCAATACATTTCAATACTTGGATGTTGCTATCAACTTGACTCCAACATCAAATACAATTTTAACCAACCAAAAATAGAGATATCCTTGTGATACTGTTATCTCTTCTTCCATTCTTTGCATCACTCCCCACTAACACCTTAACTGCATTCTACAGAGGTGTGATTGAGAGTGTGCTGACCTTTTGCATCACAACCCTGGTACTCCAGCTGCAGTGCTGCCGACAAAAAAGCCTTGCAGAGGGTGGTTAGGGGAGAGAGAAGGTTATTGGGGTCTCCCTACCTTCTGTCCAAGACCTCTTTCAAAGTCGATGCCTCCAGAAGACGCAGTACATCATTAAAGACCCCTCACACCCTCTCCTTGAACTGTTTGTTCTTCTGCCATCAGGCAAATGTTACAGGAGCATCAAAACAAAAACCACAAGGCTACTAAACAGCTTCCTCCCACAGGCAGTCAGACTGCTAAATAGCTGCTCTACCTGACTCTGCTTTGGACATTTTTAACTTGCACTGGACACTTATAACTTGATTTTAACCAACATGTGGCGTTGTGTTTTACTATTTACTGCTGTGTTTACTATTTATTGTTGAGTTTGTTATGTTATGATTGCACTTTCCCCAGGAAACGCTGTCACATTCTGCCCTGCAGAGCTGATGATGTACGGTTGGAATGACAATAAAGATTTTGAATCTTGAATCCTGATCAAACTGAAGAGAATGGAGTGAACACTAAAGTCACTAACTTTCTTGTACATTAATTCCCACAAGCTTACTCTGAAAGCATCTTCCAAATCTGCAAGCTTTACCGCCGATGAGGTCAAGGGTAGCAGCTGAATGAGAACACCAGCACCTGCAGGTTCCCCTCCAAATCATGCACCATTCTGACTGTGAATTGGATCACTGTTTTCCAATGTGAGAACATCTTCTCAAGGGTAGCAGCTGAATGAGAACACCACCACCTGCAGGTTCCCCTCCAAATCATGCACCATTCTGACTGTGAATTGGATCACTGTTTTCCATTGTGAGAACATCTTCTCAAGGGTAGCAGCTGAATGAGAACACCACCACCTGCAGGTTCCCCTCCAAATCATGCACCATTCTGACTGTGAATTGGATCACTGTTTTCCAATGTGAGAACATCTTCTCAAGGGTAGCAGCTGAATGAGAACACCACCACCTGCAGGTTCCCCTCCAAATCATGCACCATTCTGACTGTGAATTGGATCACTGTTTTCCATTGTGAGAACATCTTCTCAAGGGCTGCAAACATGAACCACGGCCTCTCAAGGGCACAATAAACGCTTTTTTTGCAGCAACTTTGATGTCATGAAAAACAAACAAATTTTAAAAATTAAGTCAAAGATTGAAATGTCCAAGTAAAAGGTTTTCGGCAGAGCATGTCAGAACTTGTGCCACCTTCAGTTACTTGTATACACTTGCTGGCCACTGGCACTGGGCAGGTAGGGCCAGCTAACGAAGGATCAGCAACCAGAATTGCTGACTATTTCAAGCACCCTCACTTCAAAAAGGCAGGTGATAGGCAAATGGACGCAAAGTAAATAAAGAAGAAACTATACAGGATTATCTTGAGATATCAGAATACAAATCAAGAGCAAGCATTGAGGCAGAGAATATGCATTGTATATGCATTCTTGTGCAGGATAGAGCATTTACCTCTAGAGAGAGCTGTTGAACAAATCCCACTATTACATTCCCTCAGCAATCATTCGTTTTTACCTGCAGAAACACTTTGAACTGTAGCAGTCCTGAAAAATCACTCTTCAAAATGAAACTGCAGACCCATTAGTATATCCACAAAGACAGACTTAAGAGAACTGCAGAATATAAACAAATCTAGTGTGTAACATTAGGGCACAACAGTGGAGCTTGAGGAGATTTGGTTTGTCACCAAAGACACACAAATTTCTACAGATTTACCACGGACATCATTCTAACTGTCTGGTATGGGCGGGGGGGGGGGGGGTTGGAGGCTATTCCAAGGGATCGAAATCAGCTGCAGAGCGTTGTCAACTTACTCAGTCCCATCTTGGCACTCGCCACCATAGTATCCAGGACATCTTCGAGGAGCGATACCTCAAAATAAGGGGCTGTCATCATTAAGGCCCCCCATCACCTAGGACATGCCTTGTTCCCATTGCTACCATCAGGAAGGAGGTACACACTCAATGATTCAGGAGCTTCCCCTCTGCCATCCGATTTCTGAATGGACACTGAACCCCTGAACACTACCTCACTACTATTTTATTTTTGCACTACTTATTTAATTTAACTAATATATATGTATGTATGTATATATATATATAGCAATTCTATTATTCTATTTCTCCTATTATTATGCATTTCATTGTACTGCTCCCACAAAGACAACAAATTTCATGGCATATGCCGGTGATATTAAATCCAATTCTGAGCTTAAATTTCCTCCCACAGTGGAAAAAAATGGAATAGACATTGTCTTTGTTTTTAATTTATTCTCTTCCTTCTGTTTTATTTGTTTTTAAATTCTTGTTTCATATTTATCTTATCCATTAAATGAAGGGGCCATATGGCAGGGTGTATGTTCTGTAAAATTATTTTCATTTTTCAAGTCAATTTCTCCGATTAACTTTGGCATTTAGATCAGGGATCTCAACTCAATGCACTCTTCATGTCAAGGAGAGCTAAGGGATGAAAATAACTGGAACAGTGATGAAACAGGTCTGAGAAAAGGGGAAGAGGGTGAGGGAAGTGCAGCAGAGAGGAGGGTAGAGGACAGAAGGGTAAGGAAGCAAAGAAAGCAACAGGGGGGTAATGAGTGGAAGAGAATATGACCATTGCAATGGCAGAGAATAGGGTGTTAAAGGAATTAGATGGACTAACTGAATGAATTAAGATTATTCATCCACATCATAAAGAATTATAACATTAACGTCAGAATTTCATCATATCAATAACAAACACAAGAAATTGTAAAGATGCTGGAAATCCTGAGCAACACACACAAAATGCTGGAGGAACTCAGCAGGTCAGGCAGCATCTATGGAAATGAATAAACAATTGGCCAAGACCCTTCTTCAGGGTTGGAAAGGAAGCGAGAAGATGTCAGAATAAGAACAATCATATAGTTTGCAATGCCTAGGATAAATATACCAGTATACAGGTCAATAACAATATGTAGTTAGTAAATTGATATTATCCTTACACAGCACCCATAATATTAAATATAATTTAAAAGTAAATCAGTGGATCAAAGGTACACTGAAAGAAACTGTAATAATAAAATTATTCAGGGGGTGATTAGCAGCGTAAAGCAGACGGGGCAGCAACAAAGGTTTCTTTCTGATGCAGACTGGGACAGGACTCTTGGAAAGTCACAGTAGCAGGCCGAAAACAACAAGCAGGCTAAGCTTTTTAAAGTGTATAAAAAGTAAAAGAGAGATGAAAATGGATATAGGTCTGCTAGAAACTGAAGACGGAGAAATAATAACAGGGACAAGGAGACAGGAGATGAATTAAATGAGTATTTTGCATCAGCCTTCACTGTGGAAGACACTAGCAGTGTGCCAGGTGTTGAAGGGTGTGAGGGAAGAGAAGTGAGTACAGTTACTATTAGAAGGGAGAAGGTGCTCAAAAAGCTGAAAGACCTAAAGGTGCATAAGTCACCCAGACCAGATGAACTGCATCCTAGAGTTCTGAAAGAGGTAGCGTTAGAGATGGTAAAGGCATTAGTAATGATCTTTCAAGAATCATTGGACTCTAGCATGGTTCCGGAGGACTGAAAAATTGCAAATGTCACTCCACTCTTTAAGAAGGGAGGGAAGCAACAGCAAGGAAATTATTGACAAATTAGCCTGACCTTGGTGGTTGGGAAGATGTTGGAGTCAATTGTTAAGGATGAGGTGATGGAGTACTCAATGACACAGGACAAGATAGTACAAAGTCAGCATGGTTTCCTTAAGGGAATACTTTGAGGAGATAACAAATGGGATCAATAAAGGTGATGCAGTGGAGGTTGCATATTTAGATTTTCAGAAGGCCTTTAATAAGTGTGCAACACGTGGGGCTGCTTACCAAGTTAAGAGCTCATGGAATTACAGGAAAGTCTCTGCCAGTGACTAGCGGGGTTTCACAGGGGTCACTGTTGGTACCACTTCTTTTTAAGCCGTATATCAACGATTTATATGATGGAATAGATGGCTTTGTTGCCAAGTTTGCTGATGATACAAAGATTGGTGGAAGGGCAGGTAGTGTTGAGGTAAGAGGAAGGCTGCAGAAGGACTTGGACAGATTAGGAGAATGGGCAAGAAATTGGCAAATGAAATACAATAGTGGAAAATGCATGGTCATGCACTTTGGTAGAATAAGTAAATGTGCAGACTATTTTCTAAACAGGAGAAAATACAAAAATCTGAGATGTAGAGGGACTTGGGAGTCCTTGTGCAGAACACCCTAAATGTTAACTTGATGGCAAGGAAGGCAAATGCAATCTTAGCATTCATTTGAAGATGTCTAGAATATATTTCCAGAGGTCCAGAATACAAGAGCAGGGATGTGGTGCTGAGGCTTTATAAGACACTAATAAGGTCTCACCTTGACTACTGTTAACAATTTTGGGCTCCTTATCTAGGAAAAGATGTGCTGACATTGGAGAGGGTTCAGATGAGTTGAACAAGGATGATTCTGGGAATGAAAGGGTTATCATACGAGGAATGTTTGATACCGCTGGGTCTTTACTTGCGAGAATCCAGAAGGATGAGGGGGGATCTCATTGAAACCTTTCGAATGTTGAAAGGCCTAGACAGAGCAGATGTAGAAAGGTGCTTCCCATGCTGGGAGAGTCTAGGACAAGAGGACACAGCCTCAAGATAGAGATGTGGAGACATTTCTTTAGCTACAGGGTGGTGAATTTGTGGAATTTGTTACCACAGGCAGCTGTGGAGGCCAGGGTGTTGGGTGTACTTCAGGCAGAGATCGATAGGTTCTTGATTGGCTACAGCATCAAAGGTTACGGGGAGAAGGCCGGAGAGTGGGGCTGAGGAGGGGTGAAAACAGTCAGCCATGATTAAATGGCGGAGCAGACTCGATGGGCCAAATGGCCTAATTCTGCTGCTGTATCTTATGGTCTATAGCTGAAGAAACTAGAAGGGGGCTGACAATGAAACTACCAGAGGATGGAGGAGCAGCATGTCAATGGAAAATCGAGAAAATCTGCAGATCCAAAGCAACACACAAGGAGGAACTCAGCAAGCCAGGCAGCATCGACAGGGAAGAGTAAGTAGTCAACGTTTCAGGCTGAGACCCTTCATCAGGGCCATGTCAATGCAATGCTGCTTGTAGACAGAAAGGCAAGTCAGCAAAGTGTGGGAGAATAAGCCCAACAGGAACAAGGGAAATGTAAAACATCAATATTGTGCAGCCCAAAGAAACACTTTCCTTTACAAACCATTGATAAAGAATATGGTTCTAGGGAGATGCACTGTTACACCACCACCCTATGCATCTGCTTGAAACCACAACTAAACGTGACAAATGTTTCTGGTTTTGCATTATGTGGCACAACATATTTCATACTGCTGCACAGCAGTGTGACTGTTGAGAACCTTCGCAGGTTGTAATGCTCATTCCCCAATGCACCAGGAGTAAAGCGATGGGGACACCACACAGATCTCATACAAGTTAAAGGAAATAACAGAAAGATGGTCTCTCTATAGTATAAAGCCTCATACCCTCTGCCAGTCAATTCATTAAAACTACAGTGAATGCCGCAGAGAAACTGAAGAGACAAATCAAACTGGGAAAGAGCTGACCGCAATTTATGATGATGCTTGAGATGCAGGAAATTCCTCGCAATCGCAATTATAACCTCACACATTGTATAGCTGTTTTAATACACCTAATGAAAACATTAAAGTGACAACTTAGAATTACTGTCTCTTTGATCCTCAAAAACTTAACGTAAGCTTTATTGGCCGTGCAAAACTGCACTGTCAGCCAGTTCCACTCATTGCCTCCCCTATCATTCTAGTCTGTTGCTTCTGGAAAGCTCAGTTTGTAAAAAGAACTCAGACTCCTTCATCTAGTAAAGTAATACACTGGGCCTTCAAAATACTATCCAGCACCAATCCATGTCCTCAAAGTCTTCTTAAACCCAGCAGGAAATTGACGAGAAGACTGGGAACGTGGAGGAGGCTGTTCAGCCCTTTGGGCCTGATCCACCATATAACTTACTAATTTTGCCACAGACACATCCCATCAACTTCATGCTGGATCCTAACAGTGCAATCCTATCTGTGTCATTCATTCTCTCCTAAATTTCCTTGTAGCTCTGAAAACTACTCTCTCTCTCACATACCTGTCAAATACTCTTTTAACAGTTACCTAAACTAGAGGGTAATTTACAGCGGTGAATTAGCTACTAGCAATTCTTTGGGATGTAGAAGGAATATGAAGCATTCTGTAGAAATTCACTTGGTTAAGAGGATTAAAAGTCTTCTTATGGTCCATGTAGACCACATTCACTAATTCCCTCATCTATTCCTCTGGTAACATCCCCAAAAACACCCATAGATTTACTTTCAAATCCTGATTCCCTTAAATTCCTCCCTCTCGCTTTACCCTTGAGTTCCTAACATATCTAGAAATGTATTCGTGTTCTACTTTGTGAGGACAGAAACAATGAGTACCATTTCTTTGTTCTCGGTCAAAATTTCCACTATTTGTGATTGAATTTACATTCGATTTGATTAACACTTTTTTCCCACATATTTACATAAACTTTTACAGACTCTTTTATATTCCCTGCAAGTTTACTCTCAGGTCTGTTTCCACCCTTAATCAATCCTTTTGTCCAAATTTACTAAATTATAAACTGCTCTAATTCTTAGTTCTGCTACTTTTTCTGTCAGGTTTATTTGTTTTCTCATTAGGTGTAATAATATACCTGGTTTCCTAATGCTACCTCTATTTCCTTTGATACTATTTTGAACACCTTAATTTCATCAAGAATTCTACACAGCATCTTATGAAATTATATTTAAAATGCATTCAGCTGTCAACAAAAGCATCAAGTTTGTTGATGATACAACAGTGGTTGGCCTCTTCAACAATGATGACAAACCAGCATACAAAGAGGAGGGAGAGCGGCTGCTAGAATGATGTGAGCACAACAACTTGAGTGCCAACATGGACAAGACCAAAGGGATGACTGTGGACTAGGGATGCAGAGGCTGACCATTCCTCATTGCACATACATGACTCCTCCTTGGAGAGAGTTAGAAGCACCAAGTTTCTGGGAGTGCACATAATGCACAATCTCAGCTGGTCCCTCAAAACCAACTCTTTGGTCAAGAAAGCACACCAGAAATTGAGGTGAATGGCTCCCCATTCCCTATCTCCCTCACTCTCCACCCCCGCCACATTCTAACCAATTTTTACTGGAGCACCATCTACAGTGTTTGGACCAGCTGCATCACCATCTAGTACAGGGTTTGTGAGGCATCTGACTGCCATTTCCTACAAAGGGTTGCGGGGATTCCTGAGCATCCTGGCAGCCTCTTTTCCACCCATCAATGATGTGTATCAGGACCGATACGTACGCAGTGCATTTCACATTGTTAACGATCACTTCCATCCGTCCAACACTTTCTTTACCCCACGGTCAGGCAGGAGGTACCTCGGCATTATGACAAGATCTGATAGGATGAAAACTTCTTTCCCCAGGCTGTAAGTCTACTGCACTCCCTGTGACCACCCAGGTCTCATTACACATGAAGCGCCAGAGTGTTACGCTGTTTACTTTTTAACTTGTGTCATAAATGCACCTTATTATTTGTTCATTTACTAGAGGTAAGAATACTTTGTTATGTGTATGAGTTAATTGTGATGTGTTTTGCACCTTGGTTTGGAGGAACGTTCTTCCATGGGGGTGTATACGTGTGTGCATTTGAATGATAATAAACAAATCTTTAATATACAGTATTTCTGTTTTTACACATTTAAAAAATCTTACCAATATTATGTAATTTATTTATTATTATTTTTTCTCTATCTGCTAGATTATGTATTGCATTGAACTGCTGCTGCTAAGTTAACAAATTTCAAGTCACATGACGGAGATAATAAACCTGATTCTGATTCCGAATCATTACTGCGCAGTTATTTTTTGAAAAGAACGCAATCATTGATTGCTTTTGAAAAACTGATTGATAGATTTCTGTATGTTAAGAGAATTGAAGGGAAATGGGGATATGGCAGGAAAATTTCTTTCGATGTAAAGGATAATCTATGATTTTATTGAATCAAGGAGAAGGGTTAAGGGCTCAATGGCCTTACTTCTAACTCCTTTTTCTTCTGTTCCTTCCTTCCTCAAATCAATGTTGATTGGCCTTTAATAAAGGAGCATTAATTCCATTTTGTGTTAGCTCTCCAGAAATTTATCAACGAATGATGGTGCCTTATATGGCTCTCAAAATTATTTCCAATCAGGTACTGTCAAACTTTATTTATAGTTGTCTCTTCCTCTTAATAACAACTCTGTGAAGGAAGGAGGGTATTCCCCAAAGGAATGAGGAAAGTATGTCATCTCTTGTTAACTTGATGCTCACTTGCCTCTAGGGATAAATCAAATTTTAAATTAAATAACCTATTTGCATTTACATCGTCTGAAAATATCTGAAAAGCCACCCAATCATCTAATAGGACTTCAATAAACTCATGAATTATCCTTTAAAATTTATATTCATGAATTCTGGATTAATCATTTTATTCTTTTCTGTATAAACTGTTGTTTAAATATTGTGCAACCAAGATGGATCAGTCCTTTCTAACTTGTAACCAAATGCTTTTAAGATACTGTACACCTTATTGAATGAATTAAAAGCTTTCAGAACTCTTTTCCTATGCAAATAACGGTATGTTTTCTTGGCCAGTTAACCCTGATAGAACAGCATTAGGAAAGTGGTCTTCTTACAAGTTCAAGATTCGAGGTGGTTTAATGTCTTTTCAAGTGCCCAACTGTAGGGAGAATGAAATAATTGTTACTCCGGATCCGATGCAGTGCAATAATGAAAAAAACACAGAAAATATAAATATGTATGTAAAGGGGGTTTCTTCTTTTTTCTTTGTTACTGTTGGGAAAGGGTTTCTTTGTTTTGTTAAAAGCAGGAATGTTTCTTTGTTGCGAGAGAGTGCTGGAAGCTGGTTTGGGTTAAAATTTACTGATAACGAGAATGGTATTCCTTTGTAAGCTAAATGGGGATTAGTGTTCTTTCTTCTGAGTCTGTAAGCTTTTGTTGACGGGCTTTTGGGCAGATCAGCATGAGGGGGTCGAGAGAGAGGACGCAATGCTGTAAGCTGGGCGAGGAACGGACCACAAGCGGGGGTCCGTGGCCCAGAAGTACTCCAAGGAGAGGGAATGAAGCTAGAAGTGCTTGGTTGACCACTTCGAAGGGTTCTGAGCTGCCAGTCGAGGAGTCCGGAGGGGATCGAATGGTGGCCAGAAGACTTCAGTAATTGAGCTCCAACGGTTGTGCACGAAGTGGTTTGGACTTTGATAAGTTTGGCGCCTTTTCTTTATTTTTTCTCTTCATATATACTGTATTGTTATTAATCACTTAGTTATAGTAACCTTTATAAATTGTACTCATTTATCGCTTATGGTGTACTGTCTGTTTTTGGGCGAGGCGGGGATATCACACAGCATCCACACCAGCTGATTACCCAGTTTGGCGGGGCCGAAGGCTGCTCCCCCTAGACGAAACGAGCTGAGCCAGCCTGAGGCGACCCAGGGGATTACACGTACGATAGCTTATATAGGTAGATTGATTGTATTTCTATGATGTGAAGCACTATACATAAGGTGACTCTGACAGGAAATGATAAAGTAGTGGTGGTGGGGGGAGTGTAGAGGGGTGGGTTAGTGGGTGGAGGTGTTGATCAACCATAGTGCTTGGGCAAAGTAACTGTTTTTGAGTCTGGTGGTTGTGACATGGATGCTACGTAGCCTCATCCCTATGGGAATGGGACAAGTAATATTACAAAATCACAAACTAATTAACCACCATGACTGCAGTGACCATTGGCATATAGTTATGCAGGCTACAACACATACCTCTGTCAACACACACAAAATACTGGAGGAACTCAGCAGGTCGGATAGCAGGGTTCCTAATCTGGTGTCCGTAGACCCTTTGCTTAATGGTATTGGTCAATGGCATAAAAAAAGTTGAGAACCCCTGGTCAAAGGAAGTGAACAGTTGATGTTTCGGGCTGAAATCTTTCATCAGAATTATTGAAGGGTCTTGGCCTAAACTGCCAACTGTTCATTTCCTTCCATAGATGCTGCCTGAACTGCTGAGTTCCTCCAGCATTTTGTGCATATTTTTCCAGACTTCCAGCATTGGCACTCTCACGTGTGTCACCTAGATTCTGGCTGCATGTTCTCCTGCAAACAAGGGTGATAGGTATACAAAATACTGACAGTAAACTATGGCACTTAATACTTGTGACTAGAAAAAAAATTACTGTGTTGTTACTTGGAGCCCAACTAAAACAATATTGTATATCAGCTGGAAAAGAAGTTGATCTCTGATCAGCCACTGCTTTCACTGGAATTGGGGTTTGGTGTACAGGAAATCAGTAGTCACTGCAACTGCCAGAATTTATTCAAGAAAACTTTAAAGAAAACCTTATATTTAAACTAAAGTTTAGAAACATCTGAAACAATGTTAAGAGCAAACAAGCTTTCAAGTCAGGAAATTAATCCCAGATGCCAGAACTGTTGAAAATAAAATGAAAATCTTCAACAACCGTCACTAGGGGAGGGAGCAAGAGAACGAAAGAAAAAGTGTGAGCCAGAGTAAGGTAACAGATGTGACAATAAAACAGAAACTTAAGAAAGCTAAATCAACTTGGTGAAAATAAATTGAATTTCAGACAGAAGATAAATTGCTCATTTAACAGTGGCATGAGATTAAAATGAAACAAATGACTCTGCCAACAAACGAGAAATACTGTGATACAATGGAACTTCAAATTTAATTATTTCCATGATCCAACTGCATCTGACAGTGGTTCCAGTATAATTAGTTCCAAATCTCTCTAAGCCTTCACCCTGGACTTACACAATATATTGGAATTCTGTACAATTGTTGCATTAAATACAATGCTAAATGCCAACACGTTCTATTTTCTTCGAAGGATAAATACTAATAAAAATTATTTGAGTTATAAAAATTATATGCCTTTTAAAGGCACATATGACAAAAGTTGCAATCTCCCATTGGCCACTGTCTAATGCACATCTGAAATGATTCAGATTTACATATTTTATGTATAAAAATAGGAGCCTGGTGTAAGCTATTCAGTCGTTCAAACCTCATCATTCGATGTGATTATGGTTAATCTGACCCAGGCCTTCTTTTCTCTGCCATTTTCCCACAACTCTCAATTTCCTGATCTTCCAATAAGGTATTTATCCCCTCTTTAAAAACCCCTTATGATTTGGCCTCCATAACCTTCTGGCATAAAAGAACTCCTAGACATCTCAGTATATAATGTTTCCTCATTTGAGATTCTCCCACAATTGGAAACATATCACCATCTACCTCTCAGGATCTTATACTTTCCAGTAAGATCACTCCTCATTCTTGTAGTCACAACCAGAATATAGACCCAATTTATTCAGTGACTCTTGATAGGACAACCCTATTATCTATAGAATCTCTTTCAGAGTGGTGCCAGTGGTAGCATATACTTTCTTACATAAGGAGACCAAAACATTGAAATGTTCTCCAGATGCAACCTCACCAGTACCTTGTTCAATTTTAACAATACTCTGAACTCTAACCCTTTTGCAAATAAAGGCCAATATACCATTTGCATTCCTAGCTACTTGGTACAACTAACACTTTGTGATTCATGCAAAAGAACACCTACATTCCTCAGTACTCATCTGTTAGTGTTTTCCCGTTAAGATCATCCACCTTTAGATTCTTCTTTCTGAAATACGTGACCCTCACACTTTCCCACACTATACTCCATGTGGCAAGTATTCACCTACCCACTCAACCTAAATATATCCTGTTGTAGAGGTCAAATAACTTTATCACAACATGCTCTCCCATCCACTTTCATGTCATTGCCTTATTGGTATTTACTCCTAAATTAGCCCAGGCTTTATTGAACTCTGTTGAAGTAGCAGTTGGCCCCAGCCATGACTAAGCCTAGAATGGTAAGAAAAGATCCACTGTTGCAGTTTATGCCTACTGTGCAGTGGCCCCTTCTGCATTTTTATTCTTGTATGTAATATAGATGTCACTTACAAGCTATTTATTAAGAGTCATCAGAAGTGGTCAGTGTAATCAGATCTAAGTGTAAATTTTGTTTTGATATATTTTTTCTTCTTGTTGGCGGTTTGATGTTTATTTTTAGAAGCTTTCTATATGACGCATGGCTCCGGGGTTGTGCTCTTAATGGGGTCTTTTTTTCTCACTTTTCTTGCTTAGTAGGATTTTTTTTATTATTCACAAAAATTTTCAATCTTTAAGATTTTTTTTGAGGCATTGTAAGTGTTGTTACTTCAATGTACCTGTGTATTTTTGAATAATAATAATAATAATAATAAAAAGATTTGAAAAGGGGGAAAAAAAGGTGGTCAGTAAGATGTAGCTTTAGCGTTCAGTGAAACCCATTAGGAACTTCTGCTATTGCATCACAACTTTCCAGGTAGTCATGCCACTGCTATTTTTAAGAGGGTCCCCAACATTGTAGTAAGAGGATCAGACCTGTGTTTGTCACAGCATGCCAATATCTATCAACTGATGCTCATCTAAACAAAGAAGCTTCTTCTGCAGGACAGGAAACACCAGTTTCTATCAATGGGACTTCTGTGACAAGCAAATACACATAGGAACTGACAGAGAGATTCAAATCTTACAGAAGTGTGTATAAATTCAGTGTATCTGAAGCAAAAAATTGGATTAACAACCTACTCCGGCACAATGGTGACCTACGGTTAGCTAAATCTTTACTCATAGCACACTGTTCTGACAATGGAGATTAGTTTATAAGCTCTTCCCCGCATCAGTTTTGCTGAGGTTCAGTGACCACAACTGAATGCAATATTCAAGACAGTCTGATTAAGAGCACAATATAAATTCACAATGACAATTTGTACTCTACTGACTTAGCAATGCAGGTCAGCATGATTTGCTTTCTTGACGACAGCTCTGCCAGTCAATGGCATTGTTAGTGTTAAGTTGGAAATTGCTCCCGAATTTTTTTGACTCTGTTCAACCCAATTTATCAAAGAGACTTCATATTATTGCCTATAATGTGCCTTGCCTTACACTAATATGACATCAATTTCACCCAAAAGATTATCAACCAATTTATCATAATGCTTCAAAGTCCAATTTAGAAGCTCTCCCTGTGTCCTGGAAGAACACTGAATGGACAGTTTTCTGGCAATGATAGTCTATAATGAAGCTTTGTCACTAAAATTGACAGAGTCGGGAATTAACTTTCAATAACAAACAAGAGCAATGCAGTCTTCCTCTTTATATATACGTAAACATACATTTTTTCTGAAACCAATAAGTATGCTGTTTGAAGACAAAGTAGAACTAAAATCATTCATTTATAACAATGAATCATCAGAAGACAAACTGTAAACAATGTTAAATTCCTAACACTTAGAACAGAGAACAGCAAGACCACTTGGGAGATTCAATGCAGGACACTTACCATGAAAATGGCAGAAATATCTGAATGTCATTCTCACCACAGTATACAATACTCTTCCTAACCTTAGGATGGAAATAATAATGGACCACATGGAGATCATCTGACACACATTCTTGTCAGGAAGCGAGAGAGAACAAATCTGCATTCTGCTTAGTTTACTGATTTCTATTTCTGATTCACTATGAAGCTTATTAACAAATAAGCCAACTGACTGTTGATTTGAAAGTTCTTGAAAAAAATTGCATTTACAGACCATATTTTAACCTAAGCATGACCAAGTCTAACAAAATATGATCTGGATGATGGAATAGAGCACCAAGAAATAAAGCAGATGTTTAAAACAATATTCCTCTAACTTTTTTTCCCATTGCAACTTTACCTTGCTGCATATTCAATAAACTTATTTCATCAGAACTTTTCAAAAAACTGAAACTTGAATGAAAACCCATAAGCACAACTCAATGTTATAAGGAACTTTAGTGAGACATGGTACGCGTTAAAATCCATTATAAAACTAAAGCAAAATGCAAAATCAACACAAATATTTCATAGATATATAACCTTGACAATTATTGTTTGCTTTAAATTATTATTCATGACAATTAAAAGAAATTATGATTTACTTCTGTACAAGCAGTTAAGTTATATAAAAAAAAACACGGAGATGAAAATGGTTGAATTTTGATTGCTCCTGCAGTGATTGCTCTTGCATCAAGAAATAAAGTAGATGAAAAAGGATTTAGTACTTTTTGGCATATATGACAAATAAACTCTTCCCAGGCTTCCAGCCGGGTACAAGTATATATTACAACCAATGTTTCGATGTCAAACTCTGCCATCTTAATCAAGAATGGTGCCTGGGCATGTCTAGTCTGGTGGCATTTATATCCTGATGAAGATGGCAGAGTTTGTCATCAAAACGTTGGTTATAATCGATTCCTGTATGCAGCTGGAATCCGAGAGGAGCTTATTTGAAACAAAGCAGATGTTTTAAACAGCAATAGATTTGGGAAGTATAGAAAAACCTTGATAAGGAAATGTCTCTCATGGAGAGGTCACTGAAAGTTGACTAATGTGCCATTCGCAACCTGCAATAGGGTGAAATAAAACAACATTTCATGCAAGGATTCAGGTACTGAATCTATCAAACATCATGAATCCTTTTCCAGAGGGCTGGAAAATTGCAAATGTCACTCTACTCTTCAAGAAGGAAAGCAGGCAGAAGGAAGGTAATCATAGGCCAGTTAGCCTGACCCCAGTGGCTGGAAAGACTTGGAGTTGATTGTCAAGTAGGAGGCTTCGGGATACTTGGAGGCACATGATATGCCAAAGTCAGCATGGTTTCCTTAAGGGAAAATCTTGCCCGACAAATCCGTTGGAATTCTTTGGGGAAGTAACAAACAGAATTGACAAAATAGAATTGGTGGATTTTCAGAAGGCCTTTGACAAGGAGCTACGCATAAGACTGCTTAGTCCATAATACTACAGTTAAGATATAAGGATGGATACAGAACTGGCGACATAGCAAGAGGCAAAGAGTGATAATATGGCATATTGAGAGGACTGGAATATAAAATAACAAGGATGTAATGCTGAGGCCTCACTTGAAGTACTGTGAGCAGTTTTGGGCCTCTTCTCTGAGAAAAGATATGCTGACATTGGAGAGGGTTCAAAGGAGGTTCACAAAAATTAATCTGGGAATAAAAGGCTTATCATACAAGGAGCATTTGATGGCTCATTGAAGCCTATTGAATGTTGAAAGGCTTAGAACGAGTGAATGTGGAGAGAATATTTCTATAGTGGGGCAGTCTAGGATCAGAGGGCACGACATGAGAGTAGAGAGATTTCCATTTAGAATGGAGATGAGAAGGAATTTCTTTAGCCCGAGGGTGATGATGAATCTGTGGAATTGGGTGCCACAGGTGGTGGTGGAGGGCAGGCCATTGGGTATATTTAAGATGGAAGTTAATATGTTCTTGATTTGTCAGGGCATGAAAGGTTGCATAGTCATGGGGAGTACAGGCTGGAAAACAAATGAAATAGCAGATGTTTTTAGGATGTTATTCAAAACATCCAAGGAATTCCTATCAGTTTTACCCTCACATCAATAATCTAATAAACCATGTTTTCTCAGTAGCTGCTTTTATAGTTTTATTTCATGACAAAATACTTCCACTTTTAAGTGACCAGGCACCAATGTACTTCATGTGCATGGGAGCCCACACATGATTCGACAGGCTCATCCAGAACCTGGTATAATCACTGTGCTGGATTGCTAACATCTAATCATGAGTTTTTATGTCTACCTAATGGAAGTTTACCCTTGGAGACAAAGTGTTATTACAAAATATAATTTGCACCCAGCAATGTTAAAGGAGCCAATATATTTTAATATTTGTCAAAAATCACTGACAAGTTATTCTGGAGTTGCTGAAATTCTGGAGGAACTCAGCAAGTAAGGTGGCCTTTAGGCAGGGGAATAAACAGTCAATGTTTTGGGCTGAAACTTTCATCAGGACTGGATAGGAAAGGGTCGAAGTCAGAATGAGAAGGTGGGGGAAGTGGGGAGAGAGTACAAGCTGGCAGGTCAGGTGAGGGGGGAAGGTAGTGGGTCAGGGAGGGGGTATTTAGTAAGTAATCTGGGAAGTGATAGGTGGAAGAGGTAAAGGGCTCAAGAAGAAGGAATCTGATAGGAGAGGCCAGTGGGCCATGGCAAAATGAGAAGGAGGTAGGGACTCAAAGGGAGGTAATGTGCAGTCATTTTACCTGGATGGTGTCAGGCTTCGTGAGAATTGTCAGAAAAAGTCAGGCAAGTGAAGAGTTTTAATTTTTACCCATAACTTTACCTTGGAGAAATTAGAAAAACTTCGGGAAATTAAGCAAGTCACTCACCACAGGAAGCCCAGCTTCTGATCTACAATAAAATTCACCTGAGAAACCTCAGGAAGAGGAAGTTGGAAGTCAGTGTTCCTGACTGAATTGTGAACCAACATTTTATCCAGTAAGGAAAAAGCTGAAGTGGAGAAAATGGAAAAAAACACAGCAGTGCAGTACAGGGAGGTGGGATGCAGTCTGAAATGGAAAAGGGAGAAGCACTATAGTGAACCCAGCTGGCAGGGAATAGTCATTTCATTTAATTTTATACTAGATTTAAATAATTGCAGAATTGCTCCTTTTCTGACCCCTGCTACCATCTCTGATGAGTTTCTCCTATTCTGCTCATCTAATTTCATGGCATTGCACTGAAATGAATCCGCATCAATATCATTACAGCAATTTCATAAAGCGACTTTTAACCCTTTACCAAAACTTTTTTATTTGGGATGTAGAACTTGAATATCTCAGCTTCTCTGGTTGCACCTACATAAAACCAAAAGCTGTCTACTGAGCTGCAGCAGCACAGCCATTAGGTAGCTCCATTAGCTTCCTAGATATACAATCATCTATCAATCTCTGCCTGGAGTACTCGGAAACTGAGGCTGCACAGCACACTGCGTAAAGAAATCCAAAGAGTCCTTAACGTCTGGGCGAATAGATTTCTTCTGTCAGTCCTGAATGACCTTAATTCAAATTTGGTTAAGACACTCCACTCAGGGAAATTATTACTCTCCAACTACCTTCATTTACTCACTGATCCGAGAACTCTGTTTATGGCTCATTCACATGGGCCCTCTGGTTTTATCCTTTCAGGGACATTCTCCCCTCCCTTGCACTTTAACCAGCTTTTGTCTTTTTTTTCCAGTTCTGATGAAGAGTCCTTAACCTGAAATGTTAACTCCATTTCTCTTCCTACAGATATGGCTTGTACTGTTGACTATTATTTACAGTATTTTTTTGTTTTATTTTAGATTCCCAGCAGCTGCAATTTTTTTTTTTTTTTTGATTTTCAGAAGTTTCAACTCTACATCTGCCCACGTGAATCCTGTAAGAATTGGATCTATTTCCCTTAGGTGTCCCATCATGTGAGAGGATAGGTTCAGCCTGCTCTTAGACAAAACTCCTTTCAGAAATCTCTAGCAAACCTATGTGTGCTTCCTCTATCGCAGATATTTCTGCCCTATTACAAATGCATCTCACAAGAGCATAAATAATTGTGGCAGGAGGCCTTTACTTTTTCACTCAAGTCCTCTTGCAATAAAAGCCATTCTATCTCAGTTAACTGCACATTAACTTTCAGTAACTCATGTATGTAAAACAGTACTCAGGTTTCTCTGAGCACATATGTACACCATATAGTCCATCAACACTTCAAAAACAGTCTGCTTTTCTATTTATTTCTACCAATGTGGATGACCTCACATTTTCACACAGTATTGCCCATTTGCTCCACCATCACTCATTGACATGTGCTGCCTAGGGTGGTGGAGGAGGCAGATACTTTGCAATCTTTTAAGAGATGTTTAGATAAATGCTAATGTGAGGAAACTGGAAGGATAGGGACATTGTGTTGATCTATTACATTTGATTACTTAATCCTCATTACTGAACAACTGAAAGATCAGCACCAATCCTTAAGGCACTCTCCAAACTGAAAGTGACCTGGTAATTTCTACTGTTTTTAGCAAATAACTAAGCTTTCAATCCATATAGTTCCACCAATTCCAGGTGGTTGAATCTGCTTTAGTTTTCAGCCCCTCTGAAAGTCCAAAATGCAAGCTATTCATTGGTGCCCTCTTAGCTGTTCAAGCAATTACAACCTCAAAAAGCTGATGGGTTTGTGAAACTTGATTTCTCTTTCGTATGTACATGCTGACTATGACCACCTCAATTTTCTAACTGTCTTGTACAATTTCTTTACTTGGCTACCGGGAAATTCCGCTCTATTCCGGATGGAGTGGAGGAGCACAGCAAAGCACAGTTGTCCAATTTTTTTTCGGTTTCACCAAAGTAAAAGCACTCCATTCACCACAAGTGAAATTTCCTAGTGGCCAGTCATTTTAACCTCTATCCCCATTCCCATTCCAACATGTCGGTCCCTGGTCCCCTCTTTTGCCGCAAAGAGTCCACTCCCAGGATGGAGGTGTAACACCTCATATTCCATTTGGGTAGCCTGATGTTGGCAGCTTGAAGCCGATCATGATTCTTTGAGTAGTGCCTTGCTGAAACAGGGTTGAGATGTATGGCCAACAGGGCGGTCTACACTAACAGAAAGAGGAAAAACTCCAAGGTGATTATGTACAGAGATAGCCAGTTCAGATACAGACAGAAAGAGCAAGTTAACTAATCTGAATATAATATTAATTCAAATGTAACTTTGTGATTCATGTCTGTCAAACCACATCTTCATCTGCCTTCCAAAAGGTTGAAAAGAAATGTACATGAAATAATGTATTTTGAGAGAGTAGGTAAGAATAACTGCCCTTAATATCAAGGCAGCATTTGACTGAAAGTGGCATCAAAAACATCACGGGAAACTAAAGTGGGCATCAAAAGGTAAAATTACAGAATGGTTTAGGCTATACGCCACAGTGTTTGTCACAAGTCGATCATCCCAGTCCTGGAACATCTCTGCAGGATTAGAACATACAGCGGTATGATATAGGCCATTTGGCTCATGGTGTTGTGTCAGAATAATTATGTTTATGACAGCTAATCCCCCTGCCTGCATGTGGTCCATACCATTCAAACCTCTGCATATTCACGTGCCTATCTATAAGCCTTTTGAACACAATTAGCAACCCCATCCCTGGCAGCTTATTCCAGTCACCCATCTCTCTCTCGTTAAAAGAAAAATTTGCCTGCACTATCTCATTTGATACCTCCCTTTCTCACCTTAAATTCCTCAGGGCAATGTCCTACAACCCAACCATTTTAGCTGGTTCAATGATGATTATCCTTCAATTTTAAGATCAGAAGTGAAAATGTTTACTCTTTGTTGAAATGGTTAAATCCATTCACAGCCCTTCAATAAATGAAGCAGAGAGCACCTGCATCAAGCAACATTTGGGCATGAGCTGATCAGTGGCAAGCAACATTCACCTATATGTTAACCATCCAAAATTCACATTCAATAGCACTGTCATTGCAAATCCACCATCCTGGACATCATCACCGAACAGAAAGTCATCTGAGCCAGCCATGAGCAGATGGGACCTTGGGGATCCTGTAGCAAATATCCAAGGAGCAAGATGGAGTACTTTCCATTTGGCTGTATGACTGCAGCTCCAACAGTTCTCAAGTTCAACACAAAGCTGGCAGCTTGACTGGTACCCCAACAACTACCCTAAACCTTCATTTCTTCAACCAACATTGCACAGAGTCTACAGTGTGTAGCATCTACAAAATGCATGGTGTTACTCACCCTACCACTTTTTAGATAGAACCTTCCAAACCTGCTATCTTGACCACCAGGAAGATCAACAAGAGCAGGCACGCAAAAAAACACCACCTCCAAGTTTCCTGAACATACACGCCACCCTAATTTAGAAATATATCACTAGTCCTTTGTTATGCTGGGTCCTGGAACTTTCTTCCCAACAGCACTGCAGCAGCACCTTTACCAAGTAGATTACAGTAGATCAAGGAGGTGGATGACTGCCACCTTTTCAAGGGTTTGTAGAGACGGACAATAAATACTAGACATGCCCAGTACCCATACCTCAGAACTGAATTTTAAAGTCATCATATCAAAAGGTTATATTTTGCTGCACCACTGGTTAATGCTAGAGGTAGATACTGAGCAGAACGTGAGTGCTACAAAATTCAATACAGTCACACCATGTTTTGGAGAGACAAAAACCACAATGTTCAAGTGAATAACCCAAGTACATGAAGGGAAAATTACAGCAAATGCTGGAAAACCAGTATAAAAATGATTACTTTCTGGAAACACTGAAGCAGCATCTGGGGATGAAGAAACAAACATGATAGACCAGAGAGGCTAATCTGTCTTTTCCTCCAGCTTGACCTCCTGACTATTCTCAGTATAATTAGGAAAGTGCTTTAAATTTGTAACACTGAGTTAACTGCATTTAATAAGCACTTCTTCATCCTCCCTTCATGTTGATGGTTTAGATTTTTTTAAACCTCTCTGACCCATAACAACAAATATGAACCACAAGCAGATCTGCCACAACAACTATTTTGAATCCCAGAAAAATACTGGTCTAAATATGAACATAACAATTGTTTGCACGGAAAGTGATTGTTGCTGTCAGAATCCCTATACTTTAATTGTGGAACATGAAATTCTTTTGTAGAATCTGTCTCCTGACTTTGTGCCAGGTTTAACCTGGCATAGGTTCAGCAAACCCAGTCAGCTCAAGAGAAAGGAAGCAGTGTGATGGAGAGAAGGTAGGTACAGCTAATCTAAATCTTCATGATTTAATTGAGTTAATGTAATAGTGTTTATTAATTTGTAATTTTCTAACGTATCTAACTTTTAATAATGAAATTTTTTTTATATAGTAGGTTTTGAATATCATTGATAAACAATCAAAGCTCTATGACAGTTTTCCATCTGGAACATTGATGTCCAGGGGATTTAGTGGTTTAGCAGATGGGCAATTAGTGCGCACGGAGATGTGTGGCAATTTCTGGCCAATTATGGCAAACAAAAGTCATGAAGTACACTCAGTATAGGATGCAACATGGTTCTTTCTACTTGCCTCACAGAAACAGCTAACCCCTTTCTATCAATTTCACATTGTTCCATCAGCTTTGATAAATTTAATGCTGCCTATGCAGTGAAATTTCACATGATGCACAGTATTTCAGTATCTGACTTCAGTTATGTCACTGTCTTGAGAGGAAGTCCATTAATTTAGGAGTAAATGAGACACCAAAGACTGAAATAAACACTGGATTTATCAATAAATAAATCTTATTGATATACCTTATTTATTCGTTTTTTGAAAATCTTGTTTTAAGCATTCAATATTTCATTTACTGATAAACTGGACTGAATGAATTGTTAATTTTATTATTTTATTTGATATTTCTTGGTTTATCATTCAGACTAGTTTGGTTTCATACATTCCCAAAGGTTAACAAGGGCTGGTTAGATGGGGAAACCACACGGTGAGATGGCTGCAGCAGGTACGATCTCAAGTTACTGGTAACAGAGAATAGACACAGGGAGACCACTGAAATAACTAAACCTGTGTTGTATCATGGTCACTGATTCAGGAGTACAATAGACATTGAGAACATGGCAAACAGTGCAGACAATTATTTCTGACAGGCTTTGTAATTATTTGGTGAAGGAAGAAGGAATAAAATTAATTGAGTGAAATTCAAAGTAAACAGCACATGTAAGTGGCAAGGTATTTCTGAGGTTTCGTGGCCAACATTACGAGAGATAGTGACTCTGAGACTGGTATACTAGTTTTGATATTCATATCTAAGGTTGTACTACTTGTAGGGTCCATTGTGAGAAAGAAAGCTTGGATTCAATGGCTTGGCTGCATCATGAACACGTAGGGCAATTGCTACTCTGATCCAAGAAGGTATTCTCCAGTTGACTTAAATAGAATACGATGGTTGAAAGAGTTTCAGGTAAAAATTTGGTAATTCATAAACACTTCCATAAGGTTATTCAGAAAGTAATAATTTTAAATTCCCAGTAAAATTTAAGTAAGTTCTAATGGCACATTGATTTAGAATTGCAAAAGTGCCTGAAGACATTTCAGCGCGTTTTGCTTACATTTTTAAACGTTGCAGGGTGTTTAAAAAACTTTTAATTTTATGACCGCTCGCCTTCTTCTGGGATGTCACTTTGCTGACACTTGCCCTCTTTCTCATAGGGACAAAGAAACTAGAACAAACTATTTAATACAATCATAACTGAACTTCTATTTCAATATCATATTCTCACTCTCCCATACCACACAGCAACACAGAAAATAGCAGCAAGCAAATTTTGTGGAGGTGAATAGCTCAGATCACCCACGTGATAATCCTTAAAGAACACTCCTAATAATCCCCCTTGTGGTTTCCACCATTTCCACAAGCTGCACGTCTGTATTTGAGAGCAGTTTTGGGCCGCATATCTAAAATATGGTGTGCTGGCATTGGAAAAGGTCCAGAGGACTCTGGCAAGGCTGATCCCTGAAACAAAAGGGTTAACATACGAGATGTATTTGATGGTTCTGGGCTTGTATTCACTGGAGTTTAGAAGAATAATACTCAATTCAAGATGGCGGCCACTTCGGAGTTGATATCTGTTATTTGTCAAGCAGGATGCCGTGCACAATCCTGATCTGATGAAAAACGGATGTGGGAGCACAGAGGGACATCTGGAAATCTCCAGGAAGGCCTTCTTTGTTGCTGCTGCTGCTGTGAGGTCCGCTCTGCTGGGTCTCTGCTGTGAGGTCCGCTCTGCTGGGTCTCTGCTGGGAAGAACAGGCCCCCAGTCCTCGGGGTTGCATTGCTGGTGACCAGTGGCGGAGGCATCATAGTGCGCTCGGCAGAGGCTGTGCCAGAGGGGATGGTCGCAGGCTTGGAGGTTCGATGGGCTCGGAGTCCGCTGCGGTTGGGGCGCTTTCACTGTCTGCTGCGTCTGCAAGGCTGAGTCCGGCAACGCTGTGGAAGTCCATAGTGGGGGTATTCCCTTCTGCTGCCTGCGTGGGATGATGAGTCTATCGGGACCCTGAGGACTCGTGGAAACTGTGTGGTGGTTTCTTTCAAACTTATAGTCTTTTAGCATTTTTGGACTATTTTTACTGTGCCCATGGTCTTTTTTTTATCAATTATGGAATTGTTTGCACTGTTGTAACTATATGTTAACTATAACTATATGTAACTATGCGGTTTTGTGTAGGTCTTGTAGTTTTAGTTTTTGGTTTGTTGGGTGGTAGAGTTGGTCTCCTGACTTGGTGTGCCTGGGTAGTCTTGTTTTGTCTAGTGGATTTGGAGCTCCATTCCAGGGAACGCGCTAAGATGGTAGCATGAGATTAATACGCAGCAGCCTCTCCGGACTCTGGATTTGGGAATTGCCAAATGTTATGTGGATTTTCTGGTGTAGTCTGTTTTGTCATGTGCTTTTGTGATATCATTCTGGAGGAATGTTGCTTCATTTTTTAACTGCATTGCAGTTGTGGTTTCTAAATGATAATAAACTGAAATTCAATTCAATTTAGTTCAATGGGGGGCATGGGTATGTCATTGAAAACTACCACATATTGAATGGCCTGGAGAGAGAGTACCTGGAGAAGATGTTACCAGTTGTGGGACAGTCTATGATTAGAGGGCACAGTCTCAGAACTTAAGTACAGTCGGCCCTCCTTATCTACGGATTCTGCATGCATGGATTCAATCAACCGTGGATCAGGAAAACCCGGAAGTTCTCTCTCCGGCACTCGTTGTTTGAGCATGTACAGAGTACTTTTTCTTGTCAATTTTCCTAAACAATACAGTATAACAACTATTTACATAACATTTACATTGTATTAGGTATTATAAGTAATCTAGAGATGATTTAAAAGTACAGGCAATCCCCGGGTTATGATCGAGTTCCGTTCCTGAGTCCGTCTTTAAGTCGGAGTCGATGGTGAGGAAGGCAAGTGCAATGTTAGTATTCATTTCCGGAAGTCCAGAATATAAGAGCAGGAATGTGACGCTGAGGCTTTATGAGGCACTGGTGAGGACTCAATCTGAGTACTGTGAACAGCTTTGGGGTCCTTATCTGGCAATGGAGAGAGTTCAGAGGAGGTTCACAAGGATGATTCCAGGAATGAAAGGGTTATCATATGAGGAACATCTGATGGCTCTGGGTCTGTACTCGCTGGAATTTAGAAGAATGGGGGGGGGGGATCTCATTGAAATCTTTCAAATGTTGAAAGACCTAGAAAGAGTAGATGTGGAAAGGATGTTTCTCATGGTGGGAGAGTCTAGGGCAAGAGGGCACAGCCACAGAATAGAAGGACGTCCAGAGATGCAGAGAAATTTCTTTAGCCAGAGGCTGGTGAAATTGTGGAATTTGTTACTACAGGCAGCTGTGGAGACCAGGTTGTTGGGTGTACTTAAGGCAGAGATTATGGGTTCTTGATTGGACATGGCATCAAAGGTTATGGGGAGAAGGCCAGGGAGTGGGGCTGAGGTAGGGAAAAAAAGGATCAACTGTAATCGAATGGTGGAGCAAACTCAATGGCTTAATTCGCTCTATATCTTATGGTCTAAGTTAAAAAGCTAATTGTTTTATTTGAATGAGACTGAAGATAGAATGGCTATATGGTCTACCTGTAGAAACACAGACTTCATCTCTGAACACCACAGAGTACTTAGGCTGTTATCTCTTGAACTTGAAACTCTGGCTTCGCCAAAGGATTTTGTAGACATAAATTAAGCTTGAACTCTACTAAAAAAAATCAATGCTGTGCAGCAGCCAAGAGAAACTCTCAAGCATCTCAATTGTAAGTATCCTGAAAAAGTTATGCAAGAAACAAAAAAAAAAAATCAGTAATTCAGGAAAGAAAAACAAAAAATAGATTTAACAACAGTAATTTCTCTAAAACTCCTCCTTTGGTATGCTACACTTCATTGAGTCTCTAAACATTCTGAATGCTCTTGTATCTTCCTCTGCATACCTCATAATTCAAGCCAGACAGCTGACAAAGCAAGAAAAATGTTCCCAAGATAAACTAAACAAATTGTGCAGGAATGCATCTCCGATGTACGCACAACTGTTCCCAGGAGCAATGCTTAGCTGAGGCTCCAACATGAGACCAAAGAAACATATTTCTTTCAATACTGTGTGTCTGAGAAACTAGCACATGCTTGCTCAATGTGCTCCCAAAGATCTCACATTTCCCTTTTGTCTTCTGTCTTCCTGAGGCTTTAGTCAATCCTCCTTATTACTTACATATTGTCTGCAACCTTCCCCTGCCTGCATTCAGTCCCTCAAGTGAACCTGCTGGCTGAAAACTACAAACTCTGCAACTGAAGGAACAAATAGGTTCCACTTCATAATGGGCATAGCAGGGTTAAGAAGAAAAGGAACACAAAAGGGTAATAAAATGTAAATTAAGTGTAACAAGTGAAAACTGAGCTTTTGGCAATTCTTGAGGAAAAATCTATTTTATTTAATTTTATATTATTTAGAGAAACAGCACAGAACAGGCTCTCCTAGCCCAACAAGCCACACAGCCCACTAAACCACGTATTTAACACTAACCTCATCACAGGACAATTCACAATGACTACTGATTCTATGCTTTTGGATTGTGGGAGGAAACTAGAGCACCTGGAGGAAACCCACATGGCCGTTGGGAGAACATATAAACTCCTTACAGAATGCACCAGAATTGAACTCAGAACTCTGACACCCCGAGCTCGAATAGTGCTAACCGCTATGCTGATGTGGTGCCCCAACAGATGTTTATAAGCCACAGCTGTTCAATACTTCAGTTTGCCTAGAGGTGTTCAAATGAAAAGCAAACATACATCTGCAGTATAGAAGATACAAGGAAAAGGAGATAAATGATGAGTGAAAAAGTAAATAGATAAACAGAAGTGATTAGGAAACAAAGCGAGATAGCAAAATGTGACTAGACGCAGAGAGAGAAAGGTGAAAGATGAAGAGAAAAGAATAAGCACCAAACAGTGAGTCACTGGAAGGGAACTTCCTCCATTTTAAACCTGAACAAAATTTATGTGCCAGTGAAGTTAGGGCTTAAACAGCAACTAATATCGACAAACTCCAAATGAAATGTTTAATACTATAATGCCATTAGAACCATGCAGGTAAATCATTGTCTTGGGCATTACTAGCCATCTTTCATATAAATATCCTTCAGAAATGAGATTTTGAGGTGACATAATAAAAGTTTTTGAGACTGTAAAAAAAAAACTGACTAGCAAGAACTGAGTGACCTTATTAATATGGCAGAGTACTTGTACCCAGGGGACACAACTTTAAAAAATATGGACTGAAGATGGAAGTCAGGGAGAACCTCTTTACACAATCAAGGTAACATATTTGTGGAACAAGCTTCCAAGGAATCTCACCAAAATAAATTTAGATTGACAAAAGAGGGGTACTTTGTGGGGAATATGGGCTTTACATGCCTTTCAGTTCTCAAGGACAGATGAATGCTATTCCCACTGTAAAGTTCAACATCTGTATTTACAACAGAAACTGATGTACAATTCGCCTTCTTTAATTACAGCTGGAACATCTGGCTTCTGCTCCACCATGGGACTCACCAGCAGAGTAACTACACTGAGCCAAGGCCGAGAGACTGGATACACGTCACTCCCACACCATCAGATTTAGGTCATCTCTGTTTGCCTGGATTATTGATCTTGATCAAAAAAGCCATTGTTTATTTTAATTTTGTATTGGCTGATAAATTATTTTCTATCAGTTTATATGTGCAACAGTACAGCACAGGAACAGCTTTCTCGGCCCATACATCTGCTGGCAACCAACCACCATGCCAAATTAAGCTAACCTATCTTCCTGCACATGATTCATATATCTTCAGTGTTTATTCACATCTCGTGCGTTCATGATTTTCTACAAGTACTTTTGAATAACACTTCACGTCTGTGTCCTCCAATATCCAGGCACCTTGCACTCTGTGTGGGGAAAAAAATCCCCTCCCATCTTAAAGCTAGGTCTCTAGTACTTGAAAATTCTACGTTGGGGAAAAGTCTCTACCCTAATTGTGTCTCTCATAATTTTATAAATCTTTTATCATGTCTCCTCTCAGCCTCCGAAACCTCAGAGGGAACCGTCTAAATTTGACCAAACTCTTTATAGTTAAAGCTCTCCCATCTGAGCAGTGACCATCTTCTGTAACACTCCCAAGTCCCCATATGGCAAAACATGCATTTAAGTAAATTTGTTAATATTTGATAATATCTTCAATGATTTAAACTCATCCAAAATGTTTAAAAATAGCCGAATAGAACTTTGATAGTAAGGAGTTCTCAAATGGATAATGGGGTTTTCTGAAGGCAGCTACATAGTCCAGTTTTAAAACAATCAATTCCACAGGCTGCGAAAAGCAACTGCTGTCGAGCAAAAAACACAAAGCCGTGAGCGCAGGCAGGCAGTCAAACCGAAACCAGTCCCATCCAACATCCAGACACTGAAGCCCTAGAGCATGTTTACCACAAATTAACACAGTTTCAAATGCAAATCTCAGCACAGGAATCTATAGCTATAAAGTTGACGTGAATGACGCAGAAACAACAATTTTCATATGTTTTGACTTTAGGTCCCCTTTCTTATTCTTCATCACTATTCACCACCTTTAAGCATCTAAGGGTGCTTTTACCAGTATTTCTGGATTGTATCTTTCAAATAAATCTCATTAAATACAGCATCTCCTGTTTTTATGACTAGTTTCTGGGTATGAAGCTGCATTTGCCTCAGTGTGTCTTTGTGTAAGTATTCTAATAAGATAAGAAAGCAAACACCAATTACTTTTCAAAACCTTTGATTTGTTGTGATATCTGCAAACCAGCAAAACTCCATTTCCATCCCTCCCATCTTCGAAACGTAGCAGCCCACACAATGAATCATATTTAATTTAGGGGGAATTAACTGTGTTATTTTAAACCTTTTCACCTCATCAGAATAAATCAGGAACATAACTAATGATCTTTTTAAACCTTCATTTTCTTTATTACTTCCCTACCTGCAATTGTCATCGTTTCACCCTGCCAAGACCGAGGTACATTTGTATTGATTTCCCCCGCCTTTCTTCTTTTCACTGTCCCAATGCTTGTCCCCTCTCCCTCTCTCATCTACATTTCTCACTGGATTCTCTCTTCTGCTGCCGCAAGAGATTGACTAATTACTCACATACACTGTACTACACTTGACTGCTTACAATCCAAACTGATCTAAAGGATATTGATGTCATTTATTGTCTCCATCATATATCTGCCCTGCTTGTCAAGATAGCAAATAATGCTCTTTTTATTAAGTATGCCAGAGTCAGTCATGTGCAGGTCTTGATTTTCAGGGAATGCTGTCAGTTTAAAGGCCTAGAAAGGGTATTTAAGTATGATTACTTAAATAAATTAGCTTTATCCGAAATACACACTCACTGAGTGACAGTGGTGTATTTGGCTAATTATATAACTTGCAGTATACTAACTGCAAAATAAAATCATTAATCCACAAATGTACCCAATTTTCAGATATACACATACACACACACACACACACACACACACACACACACACACACACACACACACACACACACCCCCCCCATCTTAAGAAAATCAAAGACTTCCGCCATTGATAATTTTATTCTCGTGTTGCCCAGGATTCACATACGAAAGCCTTTGCTTAATCACCAACCTGTCTTTGTTCATTTTCATGCCAAACATTTGACAAGTTCAATATATTTGCTTTGACCCTTTTAGTTCTCAATAGTCCTTGAGCTTTCTAAAGAGACAGATGTTCATATGTGGAAGGATAAAGTCCCCAAGGAGATATTGCGCTTGATTGGTTTGCAAACTGATTCACCAGCCAATACTCCTGGAATATGAAACTCTTGGAATTTGATTGATTAACATAATTCACAGAGTTTTCCCACATATACTTTTGTGAATATTAATACCTACAATTATGAAACTGTTAATATGCAAAATATTCCACTCGAGTTATGTTTTATGTTGTATTTTGTCACAGACAAAAGGGTTTAAATATTGTTTGATAACTGGATCTAAGATAGTAATTTTACTTTTTAGCATTAATCAGAAAGAAAGAAGACTGTCATGCAACAATTTAATAATCGACCCATGCCAAGGCATTTTTTTCTCTGCTATGATAATTACAAGGCACAGAGCTCAGAATATTCCAAGAATGACAGCCCCTTGTGTATATATAAAAGTATTTGTTTGAAGAATTTAGGTTGCTATGAGCAGGTGGGTGCTCTATTTAAAGATTCTTGTTCACATTCTGAATAAAATAATGAATACTAAGGAGAGAGCCACAACGGTGCAGTGTAATTGAGGATTCAAAAAAGCCAAACAAAGGAACAATCTCAAGCAGTTTGTTCCCAACATTCGATACCTATGGTTAGTGCAGACTCTTGAACCAGCTGCTATACTTTCACACAGAGTTGAAGGACAGACTGTCTATTACAGTAGTTTTGTACCATGTACAGGATAATTTCAGGGTCAATGATAGAGTGACTCCATCTACATTAAATTGTTTACAGAATCCATACATCTCAGGGACTGAATTCCATTATTTGATCAAATAATAAATAAGCCTTCCATTTTACATCTCAGATTATTTTATTTACAGATATTCAGTCTTATACCAACAATGCCTTTTGAGAATTATAATGGAAGTAGTTATCTGGCATTAATCAGAATCGGGCAGTGGAACTGAGCAGATTGGATATTTCTGCAGTCAAACAACAGAAAGTTACTAGGTTTTGTTCCCTAATCATTACCAATAATTTCACAGGTATCTGCTCATCTTTCATCTTCCATTCAATGGCTGCTTGACAGCTAGTCCTGACCAACTATTGCACCCATTTACAAATATTGCCTCGCTGTCTCATATCTGAATATTGTGGAAATATTTTGATATGTCTATTGGACCTAAAGTTGGAAGGGCAGTGTTTCAGTGTTGAATTCACAAGCTCATTACCCACATCCAGAAAGAAGTACATATAACAGGGGATTGTAATCATGGTCAAAATCAATGAAGAAAACAAGAAGGCAACTATCAGAAAGTCTCCCTGCTGTTCACCATAGGGAAATCACCAGGTCTGCCTCAGCTGCCTCCTCCCAGGAGCTAAATGTTTGTACTCTAAAGTACATTGTAGATCCTGCCCATTCAGAAGCACAATGGATGTGACCATCAATGTGCTGCAGCTCCAGGAAAAATACATGGAACAACACTCAGCATCATCAAGACAAGGCTTCCCCTCCCACTATACAAAACTGCCCTCCAAAAGTAACAGTTCACACTTCTGTTAAGACCAGACTTCATGGGGAAAAAAGTGTGTTCGAAAGTCAAGACCTCAGACCTGGCATTAAACTGGACAGAGGGAAGTGGGTAACTCTGGTGAACACCTTTTGGAAGCTCATCTTTCCATCTATACAAGAACAGTTCCTAAAGCTTGATAAACAAAAGGGATTCTGCAGCGCTGGAAATCCAGAGCAACACTCACAAAATGCTGGTGGAACTCAGCAGGTCAGGCAGCATCTGTGGAAAGGAATAAAGAGTCGATGATTTGGGCCAAGACCCTTCATCAGGACTCTATCCTATCTTCAATATATTATGAAAGCTCCAGTACAAATTATTAGGGGACTTTACTTATCACATAAAAGTTAAAGAATAAACCTTTAATACTAATTTCCACAATCCTACCTCCCAACCAATGATCAACTCCATGTCATATTACCTCTAAATCTGAGTACTTATTCCCTGATATAATCTCTTATTTGGCAACTTCTCTTCTGTGAACTAAGATGGCCTATACCAATAAACACTTTCCTTTTAGTCAGATATAATGCATGCTTCCTAAATCTTTGATAAACCTCTTTGATTGGCTGACTTTAGAACTTTCTCCACATTTAATATTAATCTGGCAAATCTGTATTATGTGACTTCTGTTACTTTAAACAATAGAATAACACTTACAACTTTCCAGTCAATAATACAAATATTTTTCATCTTAAAGATATCTGACAATTTGCAATTTAAGATCCTGAAGGTTTTCTTGCCTTAACTAGTAATATTTCATTACCATCTAAAACACTTGTAATCATTGAATCTGTCATATTCCATGCCACTTACATCATATCCACAGCTTCTTAACACTTAGTTTACAAAGCATCCTTAACAACTTTCCCACAACTGCATAAACAAAGGCAAAGTAGTTATTCATGAACAAAATGCTGGAGGAACAAAATGCAGATCAGGTGGCATCTATGGGGAGGAATAAACAGTCAATGTTTCAGACCGAGACCCTTCATCGAGACTGGAAAAGAAGGGGGAGGATGACAGAATAAGAAGGTCGGGGGAGGGGAAGCTACAAGGTGATAAGTAAAGCCAGTTGAATGGGGGTAGAGGGATGAAGTAAGAAATGGGAGCTGATAGGAGGTAAAGGTAAGGGGCTGGCAAAGAAGGAATCTGATAGGAGAGTGGATTGTGGAAGGGGAGGAGCACCAGAGTAAGGTGAGAGGCAACTGAGAAGTAGAAAGAGGGGATCAGAGTGGGGAATTGCAGAAGAGGGAGGGTGTTGGAGAAAGTGATGCTCAGGCCTTCAGGCTGGTGGCAACCTGGATGGAATATGAGATGTTGTTCCTCTAACCTGAAAGTGGCCTCATCATGGCACAGCAGGCCATGGAACAACGTGTGGGAATGGGAATTAGGATTGGAAATTGGTTTTTCATCAGGAAATCCTGCTTTTGGCAGATGAAGCAAATGTGCTCGAGAAAGCAATTCCCAATCTATTTCAGGACTCACTGACGTACAGGAGGATGCATTGGGAGCACTGGATATCGTAGACGACTCCAACAGATTAGCAGTGAAGTGTTGCCTCACCTGGAAGGGTTGTTTCGGGCCTGAGATGGAGTTGAGGGAGGAGAAAGATGGGCAAGTGTAGCACTTTTTCTGGTTGCAGGGATAAGTACCAGGAGGGAGATTAGGGGGGAGGGATGAATGGACAAGGGAGCCACAGAGGGAGCAATTCCTGGGGAAAGCAGAGATTGAGATGGAGGGGGGGGGAGGTAGAGATGTGTTTTGTAGTAGGATCCCATAGAAGATGGTGAAAGTTGCAGAGAATATTGTATTGGATGCAGTGGCTCACGGGGTGGTAGGTGAGGACAAGAGGAACTCAATCCTTGTTACTGCGGTGGGAAAATGGGGTGAGCGCTGATGTCCAGGAAATGGAGAAGATGCAGGTGAGGTGAGCATTAGTGGTGGAGGAATTCTCTCTGACAGGGAATACCTCCAGCGATAGAGTTCCTCAGGATAGAAGGGTCTTGGCCTGAAATGTTGATTCTTTATTCCTCTCTGTAGATGCTGCCTGACCTGCTGAGTTCCTCCAGCATTGTGTGGGTGTGTTGCTCTGGATTTCCAGCATCTGCAGAATCTCTTGCATTAGTTATTCTCAAAGTTTGTCATCTCCTTTTTGTTCATTATGATCTTGCTTGCCTCCATCTGTAATGGGACTAGATCTACCATTCCACAGTTATTGTCTTTCGTATTTTCAAAAGCACCTATTGCCGGCCTCGTTTACTATGGAAGTTGATTTTTCCATTTTGATTTTTGCACCACGTATTTCTATCTTCTCCATGATTGCTTTTTATGGCTTCCCATTCTAGTGTTGAGCAGATATAGCCTTCCCCATGAACCACATTCTAGTAAATCATTGACTTTACTGCTAGGGCTCTTCTGACTCACCAAATCTGTGCAACAGTTGCTTTGTTTTAGGCCTTTCTGATTTCTGTGTGAATACTGTTCTTAGGAACTTTGCAGACAACCTTCAGGATCTTCAATTATTTGCTTTTAAGTGACCATAAGATACAAGAGTAGAATTAGGACTTTTGGTTCATTGAGTCTGCTCTGCCATTTCATCATGGCTGATCCCACTCAGTCCCAATCTCCTGCTTTCTCCTGGTAACCTTCCATGCGCTGAATAATCAAGAATCTATCAACCACAGCCTTAGTGACTTGGCCTCCACAGCCACCTGTGGCAACGAATTCCACAGATTCACCACTCTCTGGCTAAAGAAGTTCCTCCTCATCTCCATTCTAAATGGATGCCCGTCTATTCTGGGGCTGTGCCCTTTGGTCTTCGACTCTCTCACCATAGGAAACGTCCTTTCCACATCCATTCTATCCAGACCTTTCAACATTCATGGGTTTCAGTGAGCCCCTGCCCCCACCCCCCATTCTTCTGAATTTCAGTGAGTACAGGCCCAGAGCCATCAATTGCTCCTCAAACAGAAACCCTTTCATTCCCTATATCATTGTCGTGAATCTCCTCTGAACCCCCTCCAATGTCAGTACATCGTTTCTTAGATAAGGGACCCCAAACTGCTCCAAGTAAGGCCTTAAAACAGTGCCTTAAAGAGCCTCATCATTACTCCTTGCCCTTATATTCTAGTTCTCTCGAAATGATGCTGAAAATGCATTAGCCTTCCTCGCCACTAACCTACAAATTAACCTTTAGGGAATCCTGTATGATAACTCCCAAGTCCCTTTGCACATTGGATATTTCAATTTTCTCTCAATTTTGAAAATAGTCTATGCTTTTACTTCTTATACCAAAGTGCATATCTTCATACTTCCCGACACTATATTCCATCTGCGACTTCTTTGCCCATTCTCCTAATATATAAGCCCTTCAGCAGCCTCCCTACTTCGTCAGTACTACCTGCTCCTTCACTTAGCTTTGAATCGTTAGCAAACTTGACCACAAAGCCTTCAATTCCATTATCCAAATCACTGACAGGTAATGTAAAAAGAAGCAGTCCCAACACAGACCCCTGTGCAACACCACTAGAATGGAGTAAATACTAAAAGTCTTTTACTGTACAGAGATCCTTCTCTCATCTTTATTGCCACTTTCCCTTCCTTCCTCAATCTCCGTATTCTTTGTTATGATCTTCTGGCTTCTAGTAGTTAGCTCCCTCATATTCCTAAACTGTATCCAAGTCTCCTGGAATTCTGGCTATGAAGTCCCTCAGTTTTATTAATCCATATTGTACATTTATATGAAGAATTTTTGTATAGCTATTGTGTTTTTACATATATGAGCTGCTAATCTTCCTCACTCATTTAGATTTCAGTGTAGAGTTTCCCTGACTGCACCTAACCCACATACGTATTTAAATTTCTTAATATTTATTTCCATAAATGCTCTCCTTTCAAAATTCTTGTTTATTTTTCAAAGAAAGATCCAAAATAACAGATGAATTTTGCATAATTTCTAAAGCACAAATGGAACATTATATTGACAAAGATTACAAATATTAATAATTAAGATGAATATTTCAATAATGCAAATTGTTTTATCTCACATGCAGATGAGGTAAAAATGTGTATTTAGCAATGAAATATTTTCCATCATTTATTCTCTTGTTTCACAATCATTCAGGTTATTACCCAATATTTTTGTTAACATATTCTTCATTCTTGGTGTCCCCACCATGCCCATAACCACTACATCCATCCCCAATCTTCCAAATAAATGTAATTCTTTGCACTGCCAGGGATGATGGTAGTAGGAGGTACATTAGTTACATTTAAGATACTCTTGAATAGGCATGTAGATGAAAGAAAAATAGAGAACTCTGTGGGAGGGAAAGGTTAGATTGACCTTGGAGTAGGTCAGAAGATCAGCACAACTTCATGGGCTAAAGGGACTTTACCGTGCTGTTCAATGTTCTATATTCCCATTGTTATCTTTCTGCTAACAAATAGCAGCTACTTGCTGTTGCCTCACATATCCAGGGAGTTTCCCTCCATAACCTTGTGGCTTTCCCTTAGATGCTCTGGTTTCCTCGCACATCCCAAAGATATGCTAATCGGTTAACCTACACCTGCATCGTGTTGTATTATATTAGTGTAATTAATGGGCAAAGTTATCAAAGGGAAGATGACAAACGTGAAGTTTATCAAAACGAAAGTTACAGAGATACAGTGCAATACAGTTTTTTTGTACTGTGTCATGTAACACCATGGTCCTGAAAAATGTTGTCTCATTTTTACTATGCACTGTGCCAGCAGTTATGGTCGAAATGACAATAAAAGTAACTTGATTTGACTAAAGAAAGAGCAATAAGACTAATAGGATTTCTTTCCCAGAATTGGCATAAACCCCAGTGGTTGAACTGCTACCTTCTGAAGCATACAAGTACTATATACGGTATGCCCAGACCCTGAATGGATGAATTACTCATTTCATTCAACATGTCATAAATATTTTGAGAAAGATACATTTCTATTAACTTTATTTTAAAAAACCTGAATTCTAAAACTAAATACTGTATACTCTTTGAGGGGTAAAGTAATCTTAAGTTAGTGTACTGCTCCACACAGGGAACTAGCTTTACTGTAACCGCCATATGAATCAACATTTCATTTATTTGAGGATGGTTGTTCTTGTTCAGGTCAGCAGATGGAGCACTGCATTGACATTAAATACACACAGAAGGCAATGCTAATTAGATCACTGATCTCACACAGTCAAGATGCAGATAGTCATAATTAAATAATATCGATAAATCCCCAGTACAGGAAGAGTAGACGCATCCTTGTCACCTTAAATCAGAGAGCAAGATCTTAATTTCTGCCTCACTCCAAATACAGTAGTCAGTTTACTCTTTCTTCCCAGTTAAAAAGAGATCATGTCAGTAATAAAAGTTTTTTTTATAGGAAAATTTAAGACAGGTTAGACCATCTCAAGAAATTGTAGGCGTTCTGAAATGAAACAAACCTTGTATATTGAGTGAAAGGGAACTTGTTCTTTTTAACCATTGAACTGTTAATTTTAAGAGTGTTTAAATTCACAGACCCAGGTTCACAAAGTACTCGACAGCCACATCTTTAAAAGTCTGGACACCACTGTGATGTATAAAAAGTAAAACCAAGCTCCCATAAGCAGCAAAGATCACATAACCTGTCTTTGTTATCTTGATTGAGGAATAAATATTGCCCAGGTCACAGAGAGCAGGTGGGGCTTCCCTTCTAAAGAACTGGTATTGCACCCCTTGGTATTGCACGAAACTCAACTGGAATTATGAGCTCAGGTCCCCAAAGTAGGACTTAAATCTGCCCATTACCTCTTCCTGTCAGTTCTACAGGGATAATGAAACACCTGCAGTGAAAGTTTTGATCTAATTTTTAAGCTTTCATCAATGTCTGGACATCTTTTCCCTTTGAGACCTCTAACTTTACATTCCTTCATGATTATCAAAGTTGCTGAAATATGGAAACATCCATTTTCATTCAAAAAACTACAGCATTGATAACACCCATTTACTGGCCTCTCACAGCTGACCCATTCATGGAAGATTTGAATGTGAACCTTATTGTTAGGGAGGAAACAAATGACACAATCTGGTCCACTCCACAAGGAAACTTAATTGAATTGGAAACTCTTTTACGTCACCCATAATACCAGTGTGTTTCCCTCTGCATTTTGGGTTATTTTACCTTAGTAACAAGGCAATTATGGATTGATTACTTCAGGACGTGCCAGGCAATGGTTTGCTCAAATGAAAGGCATCCTAATCAGTAATGTTACCAGTTTAACTAAGAAATGTTTGCTAGCAGCTGTTTTCCTAATAGAGAATTCTCTAGGCAATGCCTATAGCTGTCCATATGCGGGAGAAACATTGGATATACATTTTATTCTGCTTGGAAAGTATTCAACTTCTTTCAGAACTGCACAGTTTAAAAAAATCTACTAATATTTTTTAAATTAGAGTTAATACAATATAGGATTTCTATTCATAGGACTACATTGTAAAAAGGAGCAATGGAATTTTAGGTAATTTTAAAAGAAATTGCTCATTAAAAGATAATTCTGCAAATAGGAACCTCTATCATTATTTCAATGTTTTTCTTTAGTTTGCTTATTAATTCAAATCAAAACTAACCTTGCAGGAGTAATAAAAAGCTTGCACTGTGACAATTGGATTGAATCTCTTATTTATCTGAAACATTCAGTTTTTAGAAAGAAAACCTTATCTCAGGCATCCATCAATTTTCAAAAATCCAACCATTTTAGTTAAACCACTTTTAACAAAGACTGCACAAAAATGAAGGTGTAGAGGATCAGTCATAAATTTGGGATTTAATTTGGGGTGCTACAGTGCAATGGCAGGGTTAGACTCTCAATAACAACAACAAAATCACAGAATTTCTGGCATATTATAAATGTTGGATCTCCTCATTGGCTCTCAACACCTCTCTCTTTAACTGGAGTTTGGCCTTCGTGATCGAAAGACCACAGTCATTCTGTGCTGGCAGTAACGTCTCTAGCTCCGTCATGCTGATTCACCCTACCCCCCCTACTCCCACCCCCCAGGGTTGTGCGCTGAGCTCACTGCTGTTCATACTGCTAATGCAAGATGATACTGCTCGATCCAGTTCAAACCGAATCAACAGTGGCTGGCCTCATCAACAAAGACGAAAAGATGGCATGCAGAGAGGACGCAGAGCAACTGGTAGAATGGTGCGAGTACAAAAACTTGAGTCTCAATGCGGGCAAGACTAAAGGTCTGATTGTGGATACAGGCTGACCACTCCTGACTGCACATAAATGGCTTCTCTGTGGAGAAAGTGAGGAGCATATGGACGATCTCACCTGGACCCTCAATGAATGACTTGACTTTATTCTTACATCCTTCACATACATAAGGAGTAAAAATCTTTACATTACATCTCCATTTAAATGTGCAATCATAGTAATTTATAATAAATACAACAATCAATGTATCATAGAAATACACTCATATCAGCGGGAGATAATCAGTCTGATGGCCTGGTGGAAGAAGCTGTCCTGGAGCCTGCTGGTCCCGGTTTTTATGATGCGATACCATTTCCTGGATGGTAGCAGTTGGAATAGATTGAGACTAAGGTAACTTGGGTCCCCAATGATCTTTCAGGCCCTTTTTACACACCTATCTTTGTAAATGTCCTAAATCATGGAAAGTTCACAACTACAGTCACGCTGGACTGTCTGCACCACTCTCTGCAGAATCCTGTGATTAGGGGAGGTACAGTTCCCATACAAGGCAGTGATGCAGCCAGTCAGGATGCTCTCAGTTGTGCCCCTGTAGAAAGTTCTTAGGATTTGAGGGTCCATACCAATCTTCTTCAACCATCTGAGATGAAAGAGGTGCTGTTGTGCCATTTTCACTACATAGCTGTTATGCACAAACCACATGAAATCCTCAGTGATATCTATGCCAAGGAACTTAAAGCTGTTCACCCTATCAACCCCAGATCCATTGATGTCAATAGGTGTTAGCCCATCTCCATTCCTCCTGTAATCCACAACCAGCTCCATTGATTTTGTGACATTGAGTGAGAGGTTGTTTTCTTGACACGACTTGACAGAGAGATGACTTCTTCCCTGTAGGCCACCTCGTTATTGTTTGAGATTAGGCCAGTCAATGAATGATTGATCAATGTAGGATCAAACACCACCTCTTTGGTCAAGAAAGCACAGCAGTGTCTTCACATCCTGAGGAGTTTGAAATGAGTGAGGCTTCACCCTACACCCCCAATTGTTACAGGAGCACCATTGGGCGCATCATCTGATAGGGGAATTGCAATGCAACTGACTGCAAGACCCTGCAAAGGGTTGTAAGGACTGCTCAGAGGTTCACTGCGGCTTTTCTTCCACCCATCTGAGATGCTTGTCAGCTGTGTTGCATGTGCAGGGGCCTCAGCATTGTCAAGGATCCCTGACTTTCATCCAACAATCTCTTCGGCACCCTATCATCAGGCAGGAGATGCCACAGAATTAGGACGAGGCTATTCGGATGGAAACTGCTTCTTTCCCCAGGCCATGAGACATCCAAACTCCCTGACACCGTGGTCTCACCACGCGTGAAGCACCAGTAACATTATACTATTTACTTCTTAACTTGTGTCATAAATGCACCTTATGCTAAATAAGACCACAAGACCATAAGACATAGAAGCAGAATTAGGCCATCTGGCCCATCGAGTCTGCTCTGCCATTCAATCATGACTGATCCTTTTTTCTTCTCCTCCTCAACCCCAGTTCCCGGCCTTTTCCCTGTAACCTTTGATGCTGTGTCCAACCAAGAACCTATCGATCTCTGCCTTAAGTACACCCAATGACCTGGCCTCCACAGCAACAAATTCCACACATTCACCACCTTTTGTCTAAAGAAATTTCTCTGCATCTGTTTTAAAAGGGTGCCCCTCTATCCTGAGGCTGTGCCCTCTTTTCCTAGACTCTCCCACCATGGGAAATATGCTTTCCACATCTACTCTGCCTAGGCCTTTCAACATTCGAAAGGTTTCAATGTGATCCTCCTCATCCTTCTGGATTCTAGCAAGTATAGACTCAGAGCCATCAAATGTTCCTTGTATGATAACCCTTTCATTCCTGGAATCATTCTTGTGAACCTCCTTTGGACCCTCTCCAGTGCCAGCACATCTTTTCTAAGATGATGGGCCCAAAACTGTTCACAGTACTCAAGGTGAGGCCTCACCAGTGCCTTATAAAGCCTCAGCATCACATCCTTGCTCTTGTAATCTAGACCCCTTGAAATGAATGCTAACATGGCAATTGCCTTCCTCACCACTGACTCAACCTGCAAGTTAAATGTGGTAATGTTACTTTATGTGTTGTGTGTGAGTGATATGTACTGGTCCAAAGGAATGTTGTTTCATTTGGTAGTATACAGTCTATACTGCCAACAGTGGTAAATTGTAAATGGTATTTATTGAATGACAATGAACTTGAACCTGAATTTGAGGGCTTGAGCAGGGAGGCTAGAAGAAGTAGCAGATTGTTTACTTACTTATCCCAACACAGAAGAAGACCATTCAACCTGTCAAATCCATGTTGACTCTCGGAAAAACAATCCTGGTATTCCCATTTCTATTGGAACATATTCTCTCTTACATGCCATTAACTCCCCTTTGATTGTTTTTCCATCCCTCTTTGGCAAGGAGTAATTTATAACTGCCAATTGATCTCGGTTTGTCTTTGCCATGAGAGAGGAAAGTGGAGCACCCAAATAGATTCAGGGAGTCACAGGGAGAATATCTAAATTCCACAGAGACAGCAGCTAAGCTCAGGATCAAAAGCAGTTCCTGGAATGCCGAGGCACTTGTGGTAGCTGCTGTGCTACAATGTCATCTTGCATTTGCAAGGCCAGACAGCTGACGTCTTTAATGAAAGGGAAATAATCTGGATTTTGAAAAAATTGGACAGTATCTAAGGAGATTAAACCACTTTTGTTATCAGCTGACACGTGGCTATGAAAAGAAGCTGAAATTAAAGCAACAGGAGAATGTTGTCAAACAACATGAGGTTAGAGAGATTTTCAAAGTAAGATGATGGACCAGCAGCTGGAAAAGCTTTTTATAGTCATAGAGTCACAGAAAAGTACAGCACAGAAACAGGCCCTTCAGCTCATCTAGTACATGCCATATCATTTAAATTTCCTGATCCTGACCTTAGCCATTCATGCTCCTGCAATCCACGTGCCTCTCCAAACTGCTCTTTAAATGTTGAAATCGAGCTGACATGTACCACTTAATTGACAGCTCATTCCACACTCTCACGACCCTCTGAGTGAAGCTCCCCCTCATGGTCCCCTTAAACTTTTCACCCTTAACCCTTGACCCACCCAATGTCAGTCGAAAAAGCCTGCTTGCATTTACCCTATGTTTACTCCTCATAATTTTGTATACCTCTATCAAATCTCCCCTCAATCTTATATGTTCTAAGGAACAAGGTCCTATCCTATTCAATCTTCCCTTATAACTCAGGTCCTCCAGACCCGGCAACATCCTAGTAAATTTTCTCTGTACTTTTGCAATACTTTAATTTATGAATTCCAATGTGCCAAAAGCTTTCTTTATGACCATATCTGCCCATTCTGCCACTTTCAGTGAATTATGGACCTGTATTTCCAGATCCTTTTTTGCTACTACACTCTTCAGTGCCCTACCGTTCACTGTGTGAGACCTACCCTGGTTGGTCGGACTGATGTTCAACACCTGACACCTGTCTTCAATATGTTCTATATGCCATTCTTCAAGCTGGTCCAGATCCTGCTCTGTCTTCCTCACTGTCCACTACACCCCCATTCTTGGTGCCTATATGTATACAATATACATCCTGAAATCCTTTTTCTTCACAAACATCCACAAAAACAGGAGCTCCCCAAAGAATGACAGCTAAACATTAGAACCGCAAAGACCCCCTCCCTGCTCCCCCCCCCCCCCCGGCCACGCACAAGCAGCAGCAAGCATCAATAAAGACACAGACTTGCAGGACCCCAAGGACTATTCGTTCACCAGGTGTTTTAACACACCACATGCTCTCTCTCTCTTCCCCTAACAAGGTAGAAAGAGGTGTCCCATTTCACAGCAAGAGGGGAGACATAACAAACAACTCACTGATTTATGACGTTAAAAGTCTGTTGCATCACATTTTCCGGGCTCTGCGCCCGGAGAGACAGCTCCAGAAAGGCACAGATCTCTGGACACACAACTCACGGCAGCTAACCTGCTGCTCCCAACTTCCTCCAAAAACTCTTAGATTAGTTAGATGTCACTTACCTTGCAAAGACATGCTTACTATCTCTAATCACTCCATGTCTATCAAAATACTCATATATCCAGTCCCTTAGGATACCTTTCAACAACTTTTCCACTACCGGTGTCGGGCTCACCAGCCTATAATTTCCTGGTTTATTTTTAGAGCCTTTCTTAAACAGTGGAACATAATTAATTATCCTCCAATCCTTTGGGACCTCACCAGTGGCTAAGGATGATTTAAGTATCTCTGCTAGAGCCCCTACAATTTCTTCGCCTGCCTAACACAGAGTCCGAGGGAACACTCTGCCAGCCCCTGGGGATTTATCCACCCTAATATGCCTCAAGACAGCAAACACCTCCTCCTCTGTTATCTGTATAGGGTCCTTGACCTCACTGCTGCTTTGCCTCACTTCTAAAGTCTCTGTATCCATCTCCTCAGTAAACACGATGCAAAAAATCCATTTAAGACCTTCCCCATCTCTTTTGACTCAACACATAGATTCCCATTCTGATCTTCCATGGGACCAGTTTTGTCCCTTGTAATCCTTTTGCTCTTAGCGTATCTGTAGAATCCCTTACGATTCTCCTTCACTTTGTCTGCCAGGGCAATCTCATGCTTCTTTTAAGCTCCCCCCCCCCCACCCCCAATTTCTTTTTTAAGTGTTCTCTTGCATTTTTTATACTCAAGTACCTTGTTTTTCCTAGCTGCTGATACCTGCTATGTACCTCCATTTTTAATTCTTAACCAGGGCCTCAAAACTAAGGTTCCCTAAACCTGTTACCTGTAGCTTTTATTCTGACAGGTACGCTTTGTACGCTCAAAATTTCACTTCTGAAAGGTAACTGTAATCCTGATAACAGCCACATTAAGGCCAGTTTTTCATTTGTCTCTTGATGTTCAGAATGCAGAGGTAATTAAGAGAGTTCAAGAGCTGGCTGTTGGGAGTGAAAATAATGAACAACATGGTTGATCCCAGATAATAATCAGCAGCCACGAGCAGACACTCACCAAGACCATGCGGAAGTCACTAGATGGTTGCTATACAGGAATGCTCCGGATGGCTCTTGACGTGAGTTGGCAACAGCGCATGACGAACGCGAGCTCTATGAGGACCTACCAATGCTCACTACTAAAACTGAGGTGAGAAGACTGCAACTAGCAGGGCACTGTCTACGCCATCCTGAGCTACCTGCCAGCCTAGTCATCATATGGGAGACCAAGCATGGGAGGATGAACCCTGGGCACCCTCCCAAGACTATGGTCAACACGTTCCTAGAAGATAGCGGCACAGCTAATGTAGATGAACTGAACACACTGATGAGGGAGAGGGAGGAGTGGAGAGTCTGCCATTGTGCCCAACGCCAGCCCCCTAGGCCTGAGTTGATGTAGCAGTAGTGGTAGTAGTAGCCATGAATGCAGGTGCATTTGTGGCTATAGTCAAGAGAGCTTTGGTTGGAAAAGGGCAAGGATTTTTGCAATGAATTGGAAAAAAAGTGCTATAGGTATGACAAGTCCTGAGGAGATTGATTTGGACATTTGACAGATCAGCCTTAAGAGAGACTTCACTTGGCGGTGCAGACACTAATGTGGTTCAAAGCAGATCAGAGGATAGCGAAGGATCACATTTTACTCCAGTTGAGTAACAAAACTTTCATTTAAAAACATCTTTAGATCATCCAGTTTTGAACATGAAATCTGCATGTTTTCTAGCAGCTGCAATTAGCTAGACTCAATCAGTTAATACCTATGTGACTTAACTGAGACAGACAGTTTATTAGCGAAACTTCTCTCTACAATGCATATCCCATTAACCAAGTCAAAGGGACTAAACCAGAATATCAAATGTGTGTTGATGCACATGCACAACATGACGTAGATTTATAAATCACCAAACAACCTTCAGATCAAAATGACTTTTCCTAATAATGTGATCTCTGCAGTATTCTACATGTCTTACGAAGCATATGTCTTCATTCAACCTAGGACAATATTAAAGGGTAATTCACCCTTCTTTATTAACTCATTGTAGTATTTGAGCTTAGTTCAATGTTTGAATGACTTTTATATTGACAATAATTACATTTAAAATGTCACTGTTTGCCACTGCAAGCACACTGAATATTGCCACTTTAAATCACCCAAACACAAAGACATGAGTATACCTCCAAATCTGAAAAAGATGACGCACAATGCATAGAAACAGTACAATAATCAGACCAACAGATAGCAGATACAAATGAAGTATATTTTTCAAATGTGCTAAACTTCAGATATTTTAAATTACAAGAAATGTACTGCATGTATATGTCATGGACAGTATCTAGCCTGGTACAGTATAAATGTAATAAACCAGCCTCCAATACATGTTTCCATCCAGCTCTATTTAACACAACCATCTATTCCTATTTTCTTCATGTTGATCAAGTTTTTCCTTAGATGGAGTGTTGTTGCTTGCCTCATCCCTCACCTAGTTTAATGAATTCCACATTTTTGCCACCGGTATGAAATTTCTTCGAGATTTCCCATTCCTGGTGTTGGTGCCATCTTTTCTGTGTGGCCTGTTGTTTTGGTTTCCATCACAAATGAGAACACCACCTTCTTCCCAATAAACACTTTTATAAGTCTTGAAGAAATAAATTGGTCATCTGTCAGTCTCCTCTTTCCAAGATATCCATAGCGTGTTCAGCTTTTTGTGATATGGTGTTGTTTCCAGCCTCCTGAATCATTTTAGCAGCTTTCCCCATAATGCCACATCCTGTAATTTTTCAAATGGTGAGTGAGGTGCATGCTATAAGAAATTTGAATGTGATGACTTTTGTACCTGAGCCATTAACAGACCTTGGCTGTATGAAGGAAAGAAGTTCTTTAAAATTGTTTTGGAAATCAAGTTGCATTCAGTTTACAATACACTATGGCCATCATTTCTGAAATCAGTCTCTACGTTCAAATGACAAAATACCTTTGTTGTCACAGGGAAGAATGAAACCAGAGGCAGTTTAATACTTTAAAAAATGTACACCCAGAAGGTATATATTTTCAAGCACACACATTTGATTGAAACCTTACATCAGTTTTTATAACATACTACCTAATCTATCATCGTAAAATTAATTGCCTCAAGCTTGCAAAAAGAAACAAGTTGTATTTTCCTTAGCTTCCTCGTTTTTTCTTTCTGTAAGCTACTCTCACTTTGCTCTCCCTCATTCTTTCTGACGTAGCAATATGCCACCAGCGGAAATAGTGAAAAACTGAACACAGCATTACTCAGTCGTGCATTAACAACACACCCTTAGATCAAACATTGTTTCATGTGCCATCCTATAACAATGTCCGTACATTAGACCCCTTGTTATACTGCAGACAGATTTTTAAACTGTGTCTTGATAAGACTGTAAGAGCAAAAGACAGAGGAGCAGAATAAGGCCATTCAGCCCATCAATTCTGCTCCACCATTTCATCATCATGGCTAATTGATTTGGCTCTCAACCCCATTCTCCCTGAAACCTTTCACACCCTGACTAACCAAGAACTCACCAGCCCCTGACTTAAACACATTCAATGACCCGGCCTCCGCGGCCACCTGCGACAACTAATTCCACACATTCACCACCATCTGGCTAAAGAAATTCCTCCTCATCTCCATTCTAAATGAACATCCCATTATTCTGCGGTTGTGCCTTCTGGTCCTAGATTCCCTCACTATAGGAAACATCCTCCGCACATCCACTCTATCTAGGATGTTTAACATTCGATAGGTTTCAATGAGATCCCCCTTCATTCTTCTAAATTCCAGCAAGTACAGGTTCAGAGCTATTGAACACTCCTGATGTGATAACCCTTTCATTCCCAGAATCATTCTCATGAATCTCCTCTGAACCCTCTCCAATGTCAGCACATCCTTTCTTAGATAAAGGACCCAAAATGGCTCACAATACTCCAAGTGAGGCCTCACCAATGTCTTATAAAGCCTCAGTGTTACATCCGTGCTTTTATATTCTAGTCCTCTCGAAATGAATGCCAACATGGCATTTGCCTTCCTCACCACAGACTCAACCTGAAAGTTAACCGAATCCTGCACGAGGACTACTTCTAGGCAGGTCAACATGCATTAACGTTCAATAGAGACAATCAAAATTAAAATCAAATGGTCTGTTGAATTAAAGCATAATGGAAAGGAATGACAAAGTAATGGAGTTCTATTGCACTTTTAAATTTTGACAACTTTGAGTGTTACATTGGTTACTTGTATTTGCTATCACATTGGTCCAGGAACCGTACATTTAGTCTGCTGTAACACAGTCTGCCTTGTAGGGGTGCCATGGAGACAGGTCATTGGAGCTCAATCCCAGCGGCTGGCCAGAAAGAATTACAGTCTACAGTGAACTCAAATGAATCAGGGACAGTGGAAGCAGACAGACCAATTGTCTTTGTTCTTGCTGTGAGGTTGAAGAAATGGAGGCTGACATTTTGTGTTCTGGAGTTCTGTGACTGAGTCGGTGTTTTAAAGTAGACACAATAATGCTCCAGGTAATCTGGACTAGAGATCATTCCCAAATTATAAGTTATTTGTGAGGTGATCTTTGTTTAGATACAACATGTAGGTTTGTGAATGGGGGGGGGGGGGGGGGGGTCTGTGGTGCCCTGAGTGATTTGAGCTCATTACTGATTTGGTAACTGATTTAGAACAAAGAGCCATAAATTACAAGTTGTCGCTTGTGGGAGAAGGGCAATAAATGGATGCTGGCTTGCGGCTTGGACCAGAGCAAATAAGGTGTTGTTGGTCAGTCAGATGACTCATAGCCAATAACACTGAAATGCAACATTTGAACTGGTATGGAATGGATACAAACGCAGATGCGTTGACTGCAAAATAGCAACTGCCCTCTCCAGAGACCCATCATCATGAATGTGGAGAATCCCATGGCCACATGGAAATCATGGCAGGACCACGAGCAACACATGTCCAGCATAGACTCCTTTTATTAGTATTACATTTTCTATTCTTTGATTGTTCATGGTTCAGGGAAACTTAGTAGGTCTGCACACAGGTATTGGGTTGTGTAAGTTCGCATGTTCTTCCATTGTGACAATAAAGGTCCTTTTCAGTAATTACAGGTTCATTATTACTAAAGACTAGGTCCTTGTAACATGGCATCCTCTGTAGGGAGTTTGCAGATCAAACTGCATGGAATTCATTGGTTTCCTCCAGGTGCTTCACCTTCCTCCCACATTCCAATTGATAGGTTAACTGGTCTTTGTAAGTTGTCCCGCAATTAGGCTAGGGTTAAAAATTGGCTCAAAGGGCCTATTCCGCACCATATCTCTAAATAAATAAATAACATCTGATGGCTAAACACTCCTTTACTTCCAACTCCAAAAGAGAGAACAAGAATGAACAGGTTGTCCCCAGGTTACAAATAATTTCCATTTTTACAGCTGTCAGTTGATTCTGTCCATACACAAAAATTACTCACTATAACTATCCCTTCACAAATATTGTAGAGGGCATCAAAAGCACACCAGTCTAATTTAAAAGAACAATTACTGAAAGACTTCTGCCTCTATCCATTCCCCCACCCCCCCCAGATTCTGCCTGACCTGTTGAGTTTCTCCAACAAGAAATTTTTTGCATCTGTATACAGGTCTTGAAAGTAATATATTGTTTTCGTAGTGAATTACCAACCTGAGCAATGACTTATAACAGCAGTGTTTTATTAGGGAGTTGATAGCGGCTCTGGAAGAATATGCAAAATAGCCTCTATCATCAGTAACAGCCTGAGAATCTTAAGTTAAAATTTCACAATGGTAACAGGTATTTCACATCATTACACTCACATACAAACTGTTTACTCTTGTTCAATGCACTTCCCATCAAATGAAGCTTGACATGCTATTTCATAGGACTATCCAAAAACACTTATGTATCATATTTTTGGAAATCACACCATTTTTGTCATTCTTTGACATTTTCATCTATACAAGTGAGTTCTAGGAACCGTAATCACAAATTACAACATCAAACTGCATTAAACATCTCAGTATCAAAATCTATATATTATGTCAAATAACTGACAAGTCATTCATAATACTTCACAGAAAAAAATGACTTCAATTCCAAGTTCTTCCATTTAATAAGTTTTTTAAAACTGAAGAAAAAAAAATTATTTTCTATAATTGGACCAATCATGATCCCACTTCTTAATCTCCCACAACATGCCAGGAGATACCAGCAATTCTGCCATACCTCAATATGGGATCACACATTTTGGTACTTCTGCATTAATTTGGCTCTCTTAACATAACTGACAAATAAGCTGGCAATTTGGTAGATGCACTGCATGCTGACCAATCCACCTTCCACCTCACAGAGTCCAATGGTGGAGCAGGAGCATGCATGCTGGGGAATCTGCTCTAGGGTTAAACCCAGTGCAAGGGCTGAAAGCCCACTGACTTCGTTATGGATTGTAGGATCAAAGCGAAGAATGTATGCCTCCCTTATTTTATTTGAAACAATTTATTTCTATAATAGGGATGAAGATCCTCATTTCTATAATATTTTCAATTATTTAGAAATATGTTTATATGCATGCTTATACAGAGAGTGCAAATGATCAAAAGCAGAAGTCTTAAGAATGCTATTTCTGAGTTAAAGCTTGCATCACAGTTAAGCTTCTTTGTTGTACAAGTGTGATTTGAAACTGGGATCAATTTAGAAAGACTACAAAAGTCACTATTTCTGAACATAAAAAAGATTACCCTTGTTACTGGTTAGTTTTGATCTTGTGCTGAATATTTTAATGCCATAACCTGTAATTAATGACCAAATTGCAACAGCGAAGTTAATAATACTCAAAAGCGAAAATAATATCCTGGATTTTGTTTGGTTTCTACATTGCTAGCCACACACTAGCATCTTTTGTGGAAACCTGTGTGAACAGAAGAGCACTGAATTTACTGACCAAAGTCTGCCTGTGATTTTCCAGCTGTGCCCCAGTAGTTTATTTAGTATATTTCATTTCGAGCATTAAGAAACACTAATATTTATCTGCTGGATGGCCCATGGGGCGGAATGATTACAGGCATCTAGATGTATTTCATGGATGGGTTTTGTTTTGGCCCACTCATGCCAGCTTTTGTAGCTCAGGGCCTCACCATCAGATCTCTTTTCCAGCAATGTTGGATTTCAGGGGAAAACAAATAATTGGACCCACTCACAAAAATTGAGGGCACGATTTTCACCACGTTAAAACCATCTTTGCATTTGTGTTATACAGTTCCTTTACTTAACATCCCAATGATGTATAAAGTCTTAAGATTATAAATACTGACCAAAAATATACGCTCCAACTGATCGTGAATATCCTTCATTCCAGGAAAGGCAGCAACTCCTTGAATCATTTCGACAAAAATGCAACCCACACCCCTGGAAAGGAGAACAAGTCTGTGATGAGGAACTCAAGCAGAAGTACATTGCAGAGGGGAAGACCAAATGCAACACTTTAAATAATACAACAGCTTTTAATTAAAGGTACAGTAAAACAGAAGCAGAACTAACAATTATACCCCCTTATAGTTTACGGAATAATAAAAGCATATCAAATTTTCAGCATTTTTTAATTGAATGTCAAGAAGAAAAATCATGATTGTAATTTATATTTAGCAGTATGCATAGAGAAAACCATTATCATAATTTGTACTTAACAGCATGCACGGGGTAAATCATTATGAAACCCCTTGAGTGGCTATATAGTACAAAAGGGATTATTAGAGTTAAAATGAGTCCTTTGTCAACAAACAAAGGAGAATCCATTGACCAAATTGCTACACATCATTTATTTTTATCTGAGAATTTTTAAATGGGTGGCAGAAAAAAATAAATCTTAATCAGTATTTAAAATCAGACTCCCTATTGCCCATTTCAGACATCGGTTGCTATATTTGGAATGGCTCATTTAACCTTGACATTTCAATAATATGACTAACTCCATTATGTTCTATGGCTTTGCTTGCATTTATTCCCCACCCAAAATATAGTATCACTGGGGACTATTTGCATTCCATATTATCCTGCTGTTAATTATGCCTGCTCTTACACTGTATATCTTAAAAATTGTACTCGGTTTTTAAGCTCATATGTGTCTCCATGTGGGTTCTTAAATCTTCTCATGTGGTTGTAGGGGATGAAGTGCATCATTCAAGAAGGAGGAACAACAGGAAAATTCATTAATGAGCCACTTTTCAACATCTCCGAAAGGCCAGACAGCTGTTGTTGGGGTAATATGAATAGTTTCCTGTTTAAGTTATTAGGCATACAGTTTATGGGAAGAATGGTACTGAAACTGGATGTCAAAGTGAGTTTCTAGATAGAGTTAATGATAAATGGTGCTTAATTGCCAAATATTTTGGAAAAGGATGGATATGGATAAGTAATAAGAGGCCCAATTAATTCCCTGCTAGAATCCAAGAAAATGCCTGGTTCCTGGCTATAGAAATGGAGTAAGAACCCTTCTAATGCAGGACTACGCCAAGCACGAGCAACTTGCCAGCTCATGAGCAAGTTAGAGAAGGTTTGTCCTATGAGGGAAGGCTGGAGAGGATAAGAAGAGACATGATTGAAATATAGGACCACTATTCAAAAATAAAAGGCCATCCATTTAAGAATTTCTAAACATATTATTCAGATGATCGGGACTCTTTCTCCCTAAAGGGCAGCAGAAGCAAAACCTCTGAATGTTTTTAAGGTAATCACAAAGGGGATATGAAAAGTTGCTGGAGATAACTGGGAATCAGATTTGCAGCCATCTTATTCAATGGAAACTCTGAGGGGACAAGTGACCTGCTTCTGCTGTTTACAGCCTTGAAGGACGGTAGTGGGGACAAATTCTCACTGCTAAACAAATGCTCTTCATGGCGTGTGTCCCAAACAGCCTCTGACAACCAAGTCCAACTCCTGGCCTTCACGTGTGGCATAGTTCTTATGCCTGGTGGAGCTGTTCTCACTGACGGGAGAAGGGGCAAAGGCAGACCACTGGAGCCTTAAAACCAGTTGCTCCAGGCAGATAGGGCTCATTAACCACGGATGGTAGCTCATCTAGGAGAGGGAAAACTCCGATTTCAAACCTCTGCTGCCTTGCGGCTATACCCGCTCACAGGTAAGGCTTCGGGAGTAAACCCTGAGGAAAAATCCGGAGTCGGAGTACCCAGCACCGGCACGGCAACTCCTGCGATGCTGCTGGCACCAAACTGTATCGACTTTCATCGTTCCTTTGGAGCTGTCATCAGCGTGGAGAGGGGGGGTCCCACTGCATGGGCAACAGACGGATCTCCATATCAACTCTGCCCTGGCTTTTGCCCTGGAGAGGCCACTCCCAGTGACTACCAGAGGCTCATTACCCATGGCCGACCATGACTGATGGAGGCCACAAAATATATACACACGCACAGATATATATGTACATACACATACATACACACACACAATCAGAATCAGGTTTAATATCATCAGCTTAGTAATAAAAACTATAAATTACAATAAGTATATAGATAAAAATTAATTTAAATCAGTAGTATAAAAAGTGAGGGGAAAATACTCAGAAATTGTTCATGGTTTCATTGTCCATGCAGAAATCTGCTAGTGGAGGGGAAAAAGCTATTTGTGAAACATTGAATTTTCAGGATCCTGTACATCCTCCCTGATGGAAACAATGAGAAGAGAGCATGCCCTGGGTGATGGGGGTCTTTAATGATGGACACTGCCTTTTTAAGGCATTGCCTTTTGAAGGTGTCCTCAATGCTGGGAAGGCTAGTGCCCATGATGGAGCTGGCTGAATTTACAACTTACTGCAGCTTTTTCAGATCCTGTACAGTGTCCCCTCCATACCCAATGCTGATTCAACCAGTTAGAATGCTCTTCATGGTACACCTGTAGAACTTTTGCAAATGTTGGAGACTTATCAATTCTCCTCAAACTACTAACAAAACATACTGCTGCCATGCCTTCTTTGTAACTGCATCAGTACATTGGGCCCAGGACAGATGCTCAGAGATGCTGACATCCTGGAACTTGAAACGGTTCACCCTTTCTACTTTTGATCCCTCATTGAGAACTGTTGTGTATTCCCTTGACTTAACCTTCCTGGAGTCCATAGTCAATTCCTTGGTCTTACTGATATTGAACACAATGGTTTTGCTGTGACACCACTCAAACAGCTGCTCTACATTGCATCTGTACACCTCTTCACCATCATCTGAAATTCTGCTAACAATAGCTGTGACATTGACAAATTTATAGATAGTGTTTGAGTTGTGCCTGGCTGCGTATTCATGGGTGTGGGGAGAGTAGAGCAGTGGGCTAAGCATTCACCCTCGAGGCACACCAGTGTTGATTGCCAGAGAGGAGGGGACGTTATTTCTGATCCACAAAGACTGGTCTCCTGGTGAGGAGTCAAGGATCCAGTTGCAGTCGGAGGTTCACGTTTTGGAGCTTGTTGATTAGAACTGAGAGTATGATTTTGTTGAAAGCTGAGCTTTAATCAATAAAACAGCGGTCGGATAGAGATATTAATATTGTCCAGGTGATCCAAGGCTGAGTGGAGAGCCAATGACATTGTAAACCTATTGTGGCGGTAAGCAGATTGCAGCGGGTCCAGATCCTTGCTAGGCCAATCTTTCAAAGCATTTCATCACAGTAGATGTGAGTGTCACTGGGTGACAGTCATTAAGGCAGCTGACTTTGCTCATTTTGGGCACCGGTCTGTCTTTTATGCAGGTGGGAACCTCTGAAAGCAGAAGTGATAGATGGAAAATGTCCCTCATCATTCCTGCCAGTTGGTTGGCACAGGTTTTCAGAGCCCTACCAGGTTCACCATCAGGGCCCAAGACCTTGTGAGCATTCCCCCTCTGGAAAGATGTCCTGATGCTGGCCTCCAAGACAGATCACAGGTCAGCAGATGCTGCATAGATGTAGTTTCATTCTCCCTTTCAAACTGAGCATAAAGGACATTCTGGGAGTGAAGCATCACAGCCATTCATGATGTTAGCTTTTGCTTTGTAGGAAGAAATAGCCTGCAAACCCTCCCTGAGCTGCTGTGCATCCAAATGGAATTGTTTTCTCGCCCTTAAAAATAGACTTCCGTAGGTCATACCAATGATATGAGCATTCTGACTCACACTCAACAATTGATACACAACATTAAAATAGGTTACCCTCTTTTTGGTCTTGAATCAAATTGGACCACCACAGAATTTCAAAAGCATTTTTTTCCTCTTGATATGTAAGACAAGCGATGGAAAGAGTTTGGTCAAATCTGCAGTTGCATTAGCCAACTCACATTCCAGGATACACTGTCTAATGCCATGAGCTGTAAAGTCTACTTCTGAGAACAATATTTTCAGCAGCCACATTTTTCGATACTATGTCAGAATTTACTTATTTTCATGGTAACATGCATGTGAAATTGATACAGGTTGAGTACCCCTTATCTGAAATGCTTGGGGCTGGAAGTGTTTTGGGTTTTGGATTTTTTGGGGTTTTGGAATATATAATGAGATAGTTTGGGATCACCATCATCCCTGACTCTGAACTTATGTGCTACTGGTAAGTAGTCATCGTCTTACACTTGTTCATCACACATGTGTACTTAACAGTAAAAATTATTACATACCATTAATACAATGAAAATATAATGTAAAGCAGCACAACAGCATCGGGAAAATACCTGAATCAGCTGTTGAACAATAACAAACAATGGCAGCTTTTCAGTCTCCACCCACAACTCTGTTTTGATTACAAGGTTAAAGTACACTGTATTTACATTATACTTTTTTCTTATGTTTTATATAAGGTATTAAAAAATCAGCATCGTAGACTTGCTCTGGTGTTAGATTTTCATCAGCAATGAGTTAAAATTTTATGCTGTTATGTAAGGTATAAAAAAATCAGCATTGCAAATTTGTCCTGGCGCTAGATTTTTGTGATCAGCAGAGACCTTAAAAATTTAATGCTGTACCTTTACTTAAATTTCAACAACCAGCCTGCTGAATATTCACAATTACCTTCAATTCTCAGTTCATTGTAATAGATCTTTGTTTGTTTCATGGTCTGCATACTGTTAAGCAGCATATGTTCACTCCAACACTAATGATGCATGATCAAAATCTTCCATTTTTCGCCTTATGCAGTGTTTTTCCATTTTTCATTAATATCTGTTCATTACATACGTGAAGTTAATTCTAAGAACTGTCTGTGGTACGCAGAGATGTGCACATCAGCTGGAAACCTTCCCAGTATCTTGTGGAATTCTCCATTTGTGACATCAAGGCAACGCTTAAAAAATCGGATTTTGGAGCTTCTCGGATTTTGGAATTTCAGATAAGGGATACTCAACCTATATTATCATTCTGACAACAATCTTAATTTAATCACATTTAACTGATTGACATTCAGCTCAATGTCATTTTTGTTCATGTTTCTGCATAAAGAATATTACAATGACACCTGGCAGGAATAGTACATGAATTAATCTGTTACAAAGTGAAGAGCCACACATTGCACAAAAAGAAAATCATCTTAACAAAAAACAACTCCAAAATCCACAGCCATGACATTATTCAATTTACTTTTTGCTGCCTAACTTGTCTTGCAGTACAAATTGTCAAAAGATGAAGCAATAAAATAATTTGTCCTAGTTGTCCAAAAATATCCAATAGCTTTGAGAATATTTCTGCAGAATCATGCACTGTAAACTCTGTTTTTGAATGGTCTAAGTCACAATTTTTTTTAAACTTGCAACTACACTATCAGCACACAGGTCACCTAATGTTGTTCGATGCTGCCTCACAAAACTGGCTCACATGCTATATGGTGAATTTCACAAAGCAGGAGCTATAACTATAGCAAAATAAGTAAGACAAATTTCCAAATATACCACAAATAATTTTCAAGTTTGTGGGGTTATCAGATGGTTGTAATCACTATTTTTATTTAATAAGATCTCTGGCAATGAGCTTGTGTTGATGCCAATAAGTGGGATAAATATGTTATCCAGGAATGTGTTGCAGGAGGTAAACTGGTTCATCGTGGTGAAATGAAATGAACTGTTATGAGTTTTAACATATACTTCACTAGCCTTAACCTGAATTGATACAGAGATGAGAACAGTGAAAGAGACATTTTGGGATATCAGCACCTTCGTGGCTGTGCAAATAAGAAATTAAAAAGCACAGCCTAATGCTGAAATACACATTTAACACCAGTTTACATAAGGTACCAAGACAGGGGTTAGCCTAGCAGATATGGTGGTTGCCTTAGATCAATACTTTCCAACATTTTTTTGCAGCAAGTGGAGAAAGTTAATGTCTGGCATAATAATCAAATTACTTAAGGAACTCGGTGGGTCAGGTAGCATCTGTGAAGGCAGAAGAATGATTGGGTTGGTCTCTAAGGTTCTGAGCCCAAAACAATGACCATCTAACTGTCTCCACATATACTGCCTGACCCAATGAATTCCTCCAGCGGTGTTTTGTTTTGCCTCAGAACTGCAGGAAGACCTGCAGTCTTTGGTGTCTTTGAGTTAATGTCTGGGCTCAGGAGAGGAAATGGGTTAATAACAGAACAATAATGCTGCAAGCTGATAGCACAGGAATGCTCAATGCACTGGATATTCCAGAGCTCAGCACAAATGCAAGCTGCTTGATGGATCACATGCACACACATCAACTAAAATAATAACAGACATTATAGAAAAAGGAGGTCGGCGGTACAGCAAGAGAATGGCAGTTTTTAACAAACAAATTTGACAAAATAGTAAGAAAGATGTCAGTGCATTTACATTGAAAATAGCTAGCAAGCAGTCTTCAGATCGTATGCCTGATATATAACATTTACACATTAATCTTCTAACATATTATACCAGCTGTTAGAGAAAAATCACAGTGTTTTGCTTTGCAACACACATCAGTATTTCAACTTGACATTTTACCTGTACACTTACTTCCAACTACAAAGGGCACGATGCTACAGATTGTAGGTATTTTTTGGAAAATGTCACAGAATATACCAAACAATAGCTAACTGTAACAAGGGAGAAAATGATAATGTATCTGCACTCCTCTACCTATACACGCACTTCCATTTCAAAGCCAGTTTCCTGCAAATGTAATGGTCTAATTGATTGATATGCACATCATTAGCTAAGGAACATTAATCTTTAGTTACTGTCTCAATTCTCTAAAGGATCCACTGGAGTACAAAAATAACCTCTAGCCATATTTTAGTGGTGTCCCACCATTTCCCCGCAGTCACTAATTTCAGTTTTGAGCAGCTGGTGAAATGTACCGGGGCCCCAGCCATGAACACTCTTTCACAGCATCCATCATACCTGCAGGAAATCACTCAAGTCTCCTCTCAGACATGAACTGTTCATTTCAGATGACTAACTACCAAACTGCTACTTGTACTGTAATTAAGAAAGTCAATTGTGAAATTTCTCACTCTATAGAATGGAACAATACACTTAAAGCCACCGTGAACTGTAAATATACACTCAGTGGCCACCTTATTAGGTACAGCTATACACCTGCCCGTTAATGCAAATATCTAATCAGCCCAGTACGCAGCAGCAACTCAATGTTTAAAAGCATGCAGACATGGTCAAGAGGTTCTGTTGTTGTTCAGACCAAACATCAGAATGGGGAAGTAATGTGATCTAACTGACTTTGACCATGGAATGATTGTTGCTGCCAAATGGGTGGATTGAGTATCTCAGAATCTGCTCATCTCCTGGCATTTCCATGCACAGTAGTCTCTAGAGTTTACAGAGAACGATGTGAAAAGAAAAAAACATCCAATGAACAGCAGTTCTGTGGGCAAAAACACCTTGTTAGTGAGGAGGTCACAGGAGAATGGCCAGAATATTTCAAGCTGACAGGAAGGCGACAGTAACTCAAATGACTATGCGTTACAAGAGTAATACAGGTTTCCGCCGCAATCCGAAGGTAGAGCGTTCCTATGAAACCGTTTGTAAGCCGAAATGTCGTAAAGCGAAGAAGCAGTTACCATTAATTTATATGGGAAAAATTTTTGAGCATTCCCAGACCCAAAAAATAACCTACCAAATCAAACCAAATAACACATAAAACCTAAAATAACACTAACACATAGTAACAGCAGGAATGATATGATAAATATATACCCTATATAAAGTAGAAATATTGTAGATACGGTGTAGTTTCACTTATCAAACTCAGGAAGACAGTGAGCCAAAATCGATTTGGAGAGAAAAAAAATCAGCACGTACACACATGTGCACGTACATGCATATGTACGCACATGCATACACACGTACACGCATGAGCAAACAACTGCGCGCTCAAGTCTTCATGGTCATTGTAGTCTTTCTTGGGGTAAACACACGTACAAAGCGGGCGTCTTTTTTTCGTAACAGCGAAAGTACTCTTTGATTAGTGAAAACAGGTACTAATGTAGGTCTTTCTTAACAGCGAGTTGTCATAAAACGAATGTTCGAAAAGCAGGGGACACCTGTACGCAGAAGAGCATTTCTGAATGCACAACATTTTGAATCGTGAGGTGGGTGGGTGAGACTACAATGGGTTTCACTCCTGTACCTAATGAGGCGGCCACAGTGAGTATGTTTAGTGGTGGGATAAGTATCAGACAGACAGACATACTTTATTGATCCCGAGGGAAATTGGGTTTCGTTACAGCCGCACCAACCAAGAATAGTGAAGAAATATAGCAATATAAAACCGTAAATAATTAAATAATAATAAGTTAATCATGCCAAGTGGAAATAAGTCCAGGACCAGCCTATTAGCTCAGGGTGTCTGACACTCTCAGAGGGAGGAGTTGTAAAGTTTGATGGCCACAGGTAGGAATGACTTCCTATGACGCTCAGTGTTACATCCCGGTGGAATGAGTCTCTGGCTGAATGTACTCCTGTGCCTAACCAGTACACTATGGAGTGGATGGGAGTCATTGTCCAAGGTGGCATGCAACTTGGACAATATGTTTAATGGTTAAACTTTTGGCAATATTATAACTTGCATGTTTTAGCAGACTGTATTACAATGACAAGGCCAAAAGTTATCATTAGTAATAATAGATTTTTTTTTCTTTTTACTGTTCTGTCTATAATATGTTAAAAACTGTTGTATTGTTTCAACAATTATAAACTTTGTGAGCCATTTCATGTACAAATACACATTGACATCATGACGATTTTAACATTAACCCGCAAAGACAAAAAGCAGAAGTAATAACCCAAATCCTGTCAGGGAGCTTATGGTAAAGGAACCCTCAGGAGGTAGTAATCATAACATGATTGAATTCATGCTGCAATCTGAGAGGGAGAAGCTTAACTCAGATATATCAGTATCGCAATGGAATAAAGGGAATTATCAAGGCATGAGAGAAGAGCTTGCCCAGGTGGATTGGAGGAGGATACTGGCAGGGATGGCAGCAGAGCAGAGGTGTCTGAAGTTTCTGGGAATAGTTCACAAGGCATTGGTTAGATATGTCCCACAGAAGACACAGAAGATGTTGTTCTCAAGTGGCAGGGTAGGTAGCCATGCTGACAAGGGAAGTTAAGGACTGCCTAAAAGTCAAGGAAAGCGCATATAAGGTGGCAACAAAAGTGAGTGGGATGATTAGGAAGCTTTTAAAATCCTACAAAAGCAACCAAGAAAGCTATAAGAAGGGAAAAGATTAAATATGATGGCAAGCAAGCCCATAACATAAAGCAGAATACTATGTCTTTTTTCAGTTATATAAAGAGTAAAAGGGAGGTGAGAGCTGATATTGGATCACTGGAAAATGATGCTGGTGAGGTAGTAATGGGGGACAAAGAAATGGCAGATGAACTTAATGGGTACTTTGCATTAGTCTTCACTGTGGAAGACACTAGCAGTGTGCCAGAGGTCTGAGTGTCAGGGAGCAGGAGTGAGTGCCATTGATATCACAGTCTTAAGATGGATAGGTCACATGGACCAGATAGACTACATCCAAGAGCTCTAAGAAAGGTTACTGAAGAGATAAGAGGTGCATCGGTCATGATCTTTCAAGAATCACTTGATTCTGGCATGGTCCCTGAGGACTGTAAGATTGCAAATGTCACTCCGCTCCGTAAGAAGAAGACTAAAGAGAGGAAATCATAGTCCACTTAGCCTAACCTCAGAGGTTGGGAAAGTGTTGGAGTCTATTATTAAGGATGAGGTTTTGGGGTACTTGGAGACCAATGATAAAATAAGTCAAAGTCAGCAAGGTTTCTGTAAAGGGCAATCTTGCCTGACAAATCTATTAGAGTTCTTCAAGGAAGTAACAAGCAAAGTGGACAAAGGAGAGGCAGTGGATATCATTTACTTGGATTTTCTGAAGGCATTTGATAAGGTGCCACAGATGAGACTGCTTAACAAGATAAAATTCAATGGTGTTACATGAAAGATACTATCATGGATAGAGGAATGGCTGACAGGCAGGATGCAGCGAGTGGGAATAAAGGGGGATTTTTCTGGTTGGCCATCAGTGACTAGTGGTGTTCCTCAGGGGTGAGTATCGGGACCACTACTTTTCACATTGTTTGTCAATGATTTGGATAATTGAATTGATGGCTTTGTGGCAAAGTTTGCAGATGATATGTAGATAGGTGGAGGGATAGGTAGTACTAAGAAAGCAATGTGATTACAGGAGGATCAACAAATTGGAAGAATGGGCAAAAAAGTGGCAGATGAAATACAGTGTTGGGAAATGTATGATAAGGTACTTTGGTAAAAGGAACAATAGTACGGAGCATTACCTAGATGGGGAAAAGATTCAAACATCAGAGGTGCAGAGGGACTTGGGAGGCTTCGTGCAAGACTCTGAGAAGGTTAGTTTACAGGTTGAGTCTGTGGTAAAGGAGGCAAATGTAATGTTGGCATTTATTTCAAGGGGAATAGAACATAAAAGTAAGGAGATAATGGTGAGCCTTCATTAGACATTAGTCAGGCCATACTTGGAGTATTGTCAACAGTTTTGGGCCCCATATCTCAGAAAGGATGCATTGCCATTGCAGAGAGTCCAGAGGAGGTTCATAAGGACAACGCATGAAGGGGTTAACATATGAAGAGCATTTGTCTCCTTTAGGCCTATATTTACTGGAATTTAGAAGTATGCAGGGGGGGATCTCATTGAAACCAACTGAATGTTTGAAGGACAAATAACTATGGTGAGGGTATCCAGAACTCGAGGGCACAGCCTCAAAATTGAGGGGTGATCTTTTAGAGCAGAGGTGAGGCGGTGTTTTTTTTTAGCCAGCGAGTAGTGAATCTGTGGAATGCTCTGCCTCAGACCGCGGTGGAGGCCAAGTCCATGGGTATATTTGAAATTGATCATTTCCTGAATGGTCACGGTATCAAAGGATATGGCGAGAAGGCAGGTGTATGGGGTTGAGTGGGATCTGGGATCAGCCATGATGGAATGGTGGAGCAGACTCAATGAGCTGAATGGCCTAATTTTGCTCCTGAGTCTTATGGTCTAAGTAAAAGTAGGTAAAGAAATCACTTGACCAGACAATTGCACCTACCACATGTCAAGGCAAGTGGAATATTCTGTGGAGCCCAACAGGACATCTGGAGGCCTGTACCATAGTGTAACTACCTCATTGGAGTATGTGTGGCTGGGTACCGACTTGGCTCGGGCAAGTCCTGAAAGTAAAAAGTAAGATTAGGAGTTAGAACAGTGAAAGTTATTCTCAATCAAAAAGTATAGTTTTTCTTAACCCTTAAGAATAAAATTTGGTAATGCATCTGAAAAAGAACTAGTTAATCTTTAGGCCTATAACAGTTCTTGCAGTGTAAGCATGTAACAGGAATTCAATTAATAAAACATTTGTCTAAAAATAAATATTTCCTGAAAGTTTAATAAATCATTTTCTGTGATTGACAGTTTTGTCCAAAATGAAAGTAATGTTTTCCAGCAGCACCGCTGAAAAATAGATGTGTCAGAAACTCAGCTTTCAGATTGTATCGGCACTCTAATCTGAGAGCATAGTTGTCATGGTTTCTAGACTACATAATTACAATGCATAAACTGAAAGATATTATTGCTCACATTCACATCAATGATCAACAAAATTTCCATTAAGAATAATGAGATGGAGCATCAAAAACATAACTTATAAAATATTCCACAACAGTTACAAGGCACAAAGAAAATTCTGCTCAGAGTCCGTTCATGACAGAAGCTCACTGGACTAACAGGATTTTATAAATTATATGCAAATTGATGGAATCAATGCACATAAATATTAAACTATTCATTGCTATTACATATCCCCTTGAATTTTGGAAATCTTGGAATGAGGTTATATATAACTATGTCAATTCCAGACTATGTATCCCAAAGTATGTGTTACCATATACTATCGAAGGATTATTTTCTTGCACACATTTAAATAAAATTTAAATAAAAATAAAATACAATCGAATTTACAAATATTATAAACAAAGACTAACAAGCAACTAATGTACAAAAGAAGACCAACTATGGAAATAAAATAATACTGAGAACACGAGTTGTAACAAATTCGTGGAAGTGATTCTGTAGGTTGTAAAATCAGTTCAGAGTAGTGGCGATTGAAATCATCCAGGTGTCTGATGGTTGTAATATAATAACTGTTCCTAATCCTGCTGGTATGGGGTCTGATGTTTCTGGACAACCTGTCTGCTGGTAGTAGCAAGGGGACATGGCTGAGATGTTGTGGTTGTTGATGGTGGATGCTGCTTTCTTAAATGTATTCAACGGGTGGGAGGCTTTTCTCTGTGATGGACTGGGCTGTATCCACCACTTTAGGTACACTTTTCCATAGCAGGCTGTCATGCAAGCAGTCAGGATACTCTTCACTTCTAGAGAAGTTTTTGGTGACTTGGCAAATCTGCACAGGATTCTAAAAAAGTAGAATTTTTGCTGTGCCTTCTTTGTGGCGACACTCGCATGCTGTTCCCAGGACAGATCTTCTGATATGTTTACGCCAAGAAATTTAAAGCTACTGACCTCTTCACCTCCGTTTTCTTAGTAAGAACTGATCCATGGACCTCCCCCTTTTTCCTCCTGCAGTCAATAATCAGCTCTTTGATTTTGCTGACACTGAGTGAGGGGTGGTTGTTGTGGCTCCACTAAACCAGATTTTCAATCTTCCTCCTCCATGCCAATTTGTCACCTCCTTTGTTTCAACCATCAACAATGGTGTCTTCAGCAAACTTAAATATGACATTGGAGCTGTATCTAGCCACACAATCTATGTACAAAGTGAGTAGAGCAGGGGGCTAAGCACACAGACTTGTGCTGTACCTGTGCTGATGAGGATTGTGGAGGAGATGTTGTCAATCCACACTAACTGGGGTCTGCCAGTAAGGAAATAAAGAATTCAGTTGCACGGCAATGTACCCAGACCTAGGTCTTTGAACTTAGTGATAAGTTTCAAAGGGATAACAGTGTTGAGTGCTGATACTCATGAAGACATCAGGCATTTCTGCACCAAGTCAACAGCATTGAACTTCGTATGCTGGGGGAATTATTATTCAAATGGAAGTGATTTCAATGAGGATTCCAGGCTAGCAATTGAGAAAGCAAAAAAAGAAAAAGCAATTTGTCTTTGTTACTTTGCTTTAGTTCATATTTTCAATTGTTTTGCAATTTCATCATTTTTTTTTACTAGCAAACTTAATTTTTCAATTACTTACTTCAAATTATCATGGCTTGTAAAAGACCACAAATGTCAAAGATTTGATAAAAGCACATTAATGAGGTACAACTTTGACAAAGTTTGACAAAGCACTCAGTCAGATTTGCTTCTGCCCAGGGTGGTCACACTGTGCTGGATATTAAAGGTGAGAACACCCTGCACCTTTTACATCTGCCCTAAGCATGTGGAATATGATGGAAAACTTGGTCATAATATTCACAGCACAAGTAGATTTTTGGAAATTGTAAGAATTGAAAGTCATGGGATTAGTATAGAAAGTGACAAAGAACAGCTATAATCTTACTGAAGATGAAGCAGAACACATAAATTAACCTGCTCCACTCCTGACAGTTCATATGTGGTGTGTCTATGGGCAGGTTTCTAGACAGCTGGCATATTCTTGCACAATCTAATGTTTCAGGGTATATATACTCCCTTTCACAAAAGCATTAAGAAGTATTTTAAAGAATATTAACCCATTAGCAAGTTATCTACACTACCCTCCAGAATACATTTTAATGTATTCACAACTACTCTGCAGGTATATCAAAACATAATTATGAAATAAGTTAGCAAGGTTTATCTCTTTAGCTCTAATTTTGCTTGGAGGACTGCTAATAATTAGAGAAATTGCATAACACTTACACAGGTGAAGTAAGGCAAAATAACTAGAGAGAAATTATAGCTCTAGATTTTGGTCATTCCTGTCATTGCTCAGACACTTCAGTGCTCCCCTCACCAAACTTACATGAGGTAGGATTCATAACACTGACTGTGTTTGTCAAGGGACTCTAGAAAAACAACTGGCAAGGTCCCAGCAGGGTCTCACACAAGCTAACATAGTCACAGACTGGCCAAAACAAATCCTGTCTGCACAACTGCTGAGGAAAACTTTAAGTGATAGCAAAGCCATACCCTATTGTTACCGCTGTCAAAGTCAACAAGCCCAAGCCCTTCCAAGTGTTCCAAAGCTGCTTGATATAAGGAACACTCCAAAGCATTCAAACACAAAACATTCTTAATAAATTATTATAATAGTCTAAAATTAAAATATATAAAGGTTAAATAAAAATGCCACACATGCAAATATTTCAGAAAGAAACAACTTATTTAAAATAAAATTATAAACATGCTGGAAAGATTCAGTAATCAGACAGCTCCTATGTAAAGGACATTTCAAGTGGAAAACCCCTTGTTGGTTCTAACGGTCTTTGACCTAACTACCAGCTCTGATTCTCTTCAAAAGTTCAAAGTAAATTTATTATCAAAGTACATATATGTCACCATATACAACCCTGAAATTTATTTTCTTGCGGGGATCCCCAGTAAATGCAAAGAAACACAACAGCGTCAATGAAAGATCGCACATAAAGATGAATAAACAACCAATGTGCAAAAAACAAACTCTGCAAATACAAAAAAGAAAAATAAAGATAAAAATATAAATAGATAATCAACACACAGTAGGCTTATTCAGAAAGTCAGAAGGCATGGGATCCAGGGAAGTTTGGCCAGGTGGATTCAGAATTGGCTTGCCTGCAGAAAGCAGAGGGTTGTGGTGGAGGGAGTACATTTGGATTGAAAGGTTGTGACTAGTGGTGTCCCACAAGGATCTGTTCTGGGACCTCTACTTTTTGTGATTTTTATTAACGACCTGGATGTTGGGGTAGAAGGGTGGGTTGGCAAGTTTGCAGATGACACAAAGGTTGGTGGTGTTGTAGATAGTGTAGAGGATTGTCGAAGATTGCAGAGAGACATTGATAGGATGCAGAAGTGGGCTGAGAAGTGGCAGATGGAGTTCAAACCAGAGAAGTGTGAGGTGGTACACTTTGGAAGGACAAACTCCAAGGCAGAGTACAAAGTAAATGGCAGGATACTTGGTAGTGTGGAGGAGCAGAGGGATCAGGGGATACATGTCCACAGATCCCTGAAAGTTGCCTCACAGGTAGATAGGGCAGTTAAGAAAGCTTATGGGGTGTTAGCTTTCATAAGTCGAGGGATAGAGTTTAAGAGATGTGATGTAATGATGCAGCTCTATAAAACTCTTGTTAGGCCACACTTAGAGTACTGTGTCCAGTTCTGGTCGCCTCACTATAGGAAGGATGTGGAAGCATTGGAAAGGGTACAGAGGAGATTTACCAGGATGCTGCCTGATTTAGAGAGTATGGATTATGATCAGAGATAAAGGGAGCTAGGGCTTTACTCTTTGGAGAGAAGGAGGATGAGAGGAGACATGATAGAGGTGTACAAGATATTAAGAGGAATAGATAGAGTGGACAGCCAGCACCTCTTCCCCAGGGCACCACTGCTCAATACAAGAGGACATGGCTTTAAGGTAAGGGGAGGGAAGTTCAAGGGGGATATTAGAGGAAGGTTTTTCACTCAGAGAGTGGTTGGTGCGTGGAATGCACTGCCTGAGTCAGTGGTGGAGGCAGATACACTAGTGAAGTTTAAGAGACTACTAGACAGGTATATGGAGGAATTTAAGGTGGGGAGGTTATATAGGAGGCAGGGTTTGAGGGTCAGCACAACACTGTGGGCCGAAGGGCCTGTAATGTGCTGTCCTCTTCCATGTTCTATGTTCTTAAATATCGAGAGCATAAGTTGAGGTACCCTTGTGTTGTGGGAACAGTTCAGTGAGTTGTGCTGACTGAAGTTAACCCTTCGGGTTCGAGGGCAGAATGCTTGAGGAGTAACAACTGTCCCTGAACCTGATGGTGTGAGTCCGGAGGCCCCTGTACCTGCTTCCAGATGGCAGCAGGGAGAAGAAAGCATGACCTGGTTGGCAGGGATCCCTGCTCATGGATGCTGCTTTCCTGCAACAATGCAGCGTGTAAATGTGCTCAATGGTGGGGACAGATTTACCCACGATGGACTGAGCTGTATCTACTACATTTTGTAGGATTTTCCATTCAAGGGCATCGGTGTTTCCGTACCAGGCTGTGATGCAGCCAGTCAAAATATTCTCCACTGCACATCTATAGAAATTTGTCGAAGTTTTAGATACAATTCCAAATCTTCACAAACTTCTAAGGAAGTAGAGTACTGCCATGCCTTATATGTAGCGGCACATACAGTGTGTACTGGACACATGACAGGTCCTCTGAAATGATAACACTGAGGAATTTAAAGTTGCTGACTTTCTCTACCTCTGATCCTCAATGCGGACTGGCTCATGGATCTCCACTTTCCTCCTCCTGTAGTCAATAATCATCTCCTTGGTCTTGAGATTGAGTGAGAGGTTGTTGCTGTGGCAGCACCCAGGCAGATTTTCAGACTCCCTCCTATGCACTGATTTGTCTCCACCTTTGATTCAGCTAATGGCTGTGGTGTCGTTGGCAAACTTAAGTATGCCAGTGGAGCTGTGCTTAGCCTCATAGTCATAAGTATAAAGCAAGCAGAGCAGAAGGGTGAGTACACAGCACTGTGGTGCAAGTGTGCTGACGGTAAGAGATGTTGTTGTCAATCCATACTGAGTGGGGTCTGCAAGTGAGGAAACCAAGGATCCAGTTGCACAAGGAGGTTTTGAGGCCTAGGTCTTATTGTGGTGGTAGACAAATTGGAGATCTAAGTTGCTTCTCAGGCAAGAGATGGAATGTTTGATCACCAACTTTTCAAAGCACTTCATCACAGTAGATGTAAGACCTACTGGACAGTGGTCATTGACGCAAGTTACCATGTTCTTCTTGAAGCAGTTATGTATCTCAGACTGCCGAGAGGTTAAAGATCTCAGTCGGTTGATCAGCACAGGTCTTTTGTACTCAGTCAGGTACCGCTTTTGAGCTGGACACTTTCTGTGGGTTCACCCTCCAGAAGGGTGTTTTCACGTTGGCCTCAGAGACTGAAATGATAGGGTCGTCGGGGCAACATTCCCTCAACTTTTTGTTTTACAGCTTCATGGACCAACCTGCTCTGAGCAGGAAATGTTTATACAGCCTGAAAGCTGTGCGCCACTTAAAATGTTTTTTGTAATATGCTACTATGTAATATTTAGAATAAAAATTGAAATATCACATATTTTTGATTTTAGACCATAAGACAGGAGAAATAGGCCATTCAGCCCATCAGACTGCTCTGCCATTTCAATATGGCTGATCCAATTCTCCTGAATTCTCCCCATAATCTTTTAGGTCATGACTTATCAAGAATCTAACAACCTCCACCTTAAATACACCCAATGACCTGGCCTCCATAGCCACCTGTGGCAACCAACTCCACAGATTCATCACCCTCTGGCTAAAGAGATTCCTCCTTGTCTCCATTCTAAATTCTATCCTGACCTTGTACCCTCTGGTCTTTCACTCCACCACTATAGGAAGCACCCTCTCCACATCCATTCTATCTAGGCCTTTCAACAATCGACAGATTTTAATGAGATCCCCTCTCATTCTTCTAAATTCCAGAGAGTACAGGCCCAGAGACATCAGTTGCTGGCTAAATGATAAACCTTTGGTTATCAGAACCATTTTCATGCACCCTCTCAAATGTCAACATATCCTTTCTTAGATAAGGGGTTCAGAACCACTAATGATATTCCAAGTGAGGACTCAGCAGTCTATTATGAAGCCTCAGCATTACATCCTTGTTTTTATATTCTAGTCCTCTCAAAATTAATGCTAACAATGTATTAATCTTCCTCACCACCAATTCAACTTACAAGTTAATTTTTAGGGAATCCAGCACTAGGACACCCAAGTCCCTTTGCACTTCAGACTTTTGAATTTTCTTCCTGTTTAGAAAATAGCCTGTGCTTTTATTCCTTCTACCAAGGTGCATAATCGTACACTTCCCAACACTATATTACATTTCCCACTTATTTGCCCATTCTCCAAGTCATTCTGGATCCTCCCTGGTTCATTGAAATTACTTATCTCTCCACTTATCTTCATATCATCCACAAACTTAGCCCAAAGCCATCAATTTCATCATGGAAATCATTGACATGCAACGTAAAAAAAAGGTCCCAACACCAACCCATGTGGAACACCACTAGTCACCATCAGAAAAGACTCCCTTTATTCCCACTCTTTGCCTCCTGCCAATCAGACAATGCTTTATCTATGCTAGTATCTATCCTGTAAATCCACGGGTTCTTAGCTTGCTAAGCAGCCTTATGTGCAGCATCTTGTCAAAGGCCTTCTGAAAATACAAGTACACTACATCAAGCAATTTTTCTTTGTCTATACTGCCTGTTATTTCATTTAAAATTTTCAACAGATTTGTCAGGCAAGATTTTTGCTTAAGGAAACCATAATGACTTTGGCTTATTTTATCATGTGCGTCTAAGAACCCAGAAACATTATCCTTAATAATAGACTCCAACATCTTCCCAACCACTGAAGTCAGGCTACCTGGCCTATAATTTCCTATCTTCTGCTTCTCCTCCTTCTTAAAAAGTTGAGTAACATTTGCAAATTTCCAGTCCTCTAGAACCATTCCAGAATCTAGTGATTCCTGAAAGATCATTACTAATGCCTCCACAATCTCTTTGGTTTCTTCTTTCAGAATCTATTTGGTCCAGGTGACTTATCTACCTTCAGACCTTTCAGCTTCACAAGCACCTTATCCCTAGCAATAACAACTGCACTCACGCCTGCTCTTTGACACTCTTGAACTTCTAGCATACTGTTACTGTCTTCCACAGAGATGGCTGATGCAAAATAATTATTCAGTTCTCCACCATTACTAACACTCCAGTGTCATTTTCCAGCAGTTTGATATTTACCCTCGCCTCTCTTATACTCTTTATATATCTGAAAAAACCTTAGGTATCCTTTTTGACATTATTGACTAGTGCATCTTCATATTTCATCTTTACCCTCCTTATGGCTTTTTCAGTTGCCTTCTGTTGGTTGTTAAAAGCTTCCCAGTACTCAAACTTCCCACCAATTTTTCCTCTATTATATGCCCTCTCTTCTACTTTAATGTTGGTCTTGACTTCCCTTGTCAGCCATGGTTGTGTTATTTTGCTTTTAAAATACTTCCTCGTGACGTATCTATCCTATGCCTTCCAAATTGCTCCCAAACACTATAGCCATTGCTGCTCTGTCATCATACCTGCTCATGCCTTCTTTCAATCAACTTTGGCCAGCTCCTCTCATGTGCCTCTATAATGATCTTTATTCCACTGACTTTAGCTTCACCCTCTCAAATTGAAGGGTGAATTTTATCATATTATAATCACTGCCTCCTAAGGGTTCCTTTACCTTAAGCTCCCTACTCAAATCTGGTTCATTACACAACACCCATTCCAGAATAGCTGATCCACGAATGGGCTCAAACACAAGCTGCACCAAAAAGCCATCTTGTAGGCATTCTACAAACTCTCTCGGAAAACAAAATCAGCACCAATTTAATTTTACCAATTAACCCGCATATTGAAATACCTCATGTCTAATTGCCCTTTTGATACATTTTCTATCTCCAGTTTTAGTTTGCAGCCCACATCCTGGCTTCTGTTTGGAGGCCAGTAATCAGTGCCGTGATACATAATATGATCAGTATTATTAAGGATCCCACCCATCCATCCAGCCCCCTCTTTGACTTTCTACCATCAGGCAGGAGACTACCATGCATAAAAACAAAAATGGTCAGGATGAGAAACAGTTTCTTCTCCCAGGTCATTAGGTTCCTGAGCTCTCAGCCACATTATATTTGAAGTGTCACTGGTTAATCTTAATCTGTAATATTAAATATTACAATATTTAATCTTAATGCACTTTATTTGGTTAATCATATGTGACTCATCTGTAGATTTTATCCTTACCTTCATAAGTTATGTGTTATGTGTACTACTGTGCTTTATATCCCAGTTTGAAGAAATGTCATCTCATTTCTATGTACATTATATGGTTATACACGTTGAATACATGTTAAGTGATAAACTTGACTTGACCACTGTAAAGTATGATAGAGGTAACATCATGCTCTGGGGATGCTTTACAGCAGCAGGGACTGGAAATCTGGTCAGTATTGATGAGAAGATGAATATTGTTAAATAGAGAGAGATCCCAGGTAACAACCCGCTACCCTCTGCCAGAAAGCTTAAGCTGGGGAGGAAGTTCGTCTGTCAGCAGAACAATGATCCAAAGCACACTGTCAGAGCAACAATGGAGTGGCTTCATATGAAGAAAGCTGATGTCAGACTCCTAACCTTAATCCAGTTGAGCATCTCTGGCAAGAACTCAAGGCTGCTGTCCATCTCTGCCCCCAAATAACCTGAGCAATTTTGAAAGGAGGAATGGGCAAACCTTGATCCATCATGTTGTGTAATGCTATTAGAGATTTATCTAAAAAGACCACTGGCTGTACTAACTGTGAGAGGTGGTACAACTAAGTACTAAGCAAAGGGCTGACATTTTAATTTTTGAATTTTTAGTTTTTTGTGCTTTACAATTTTCCTGTTTTTTTTTTTGGCTCTACTGTGAAGAAAGGAGCATGTGATTCACAAATATAAATTCTCAGTTAATCAAAACTCCAACTGTAAGACTCATTTTTATGAACAGGGGGTTGGAGGCTAAATACTTTTTTAAGGCACTATACAACTCCCATCTGGGTCTTCTTACCCTTGCAGTTCCTTAACTCTATCCACAAAGATTCTACTTTTTCTGATCCTCTGTAACCTCTTTTGAAATATTTGATTTCATTTTTTTCATCAAAGATGAACGTTTGATGGCTCTGGGTCGGTACTGGCTGGAATTCCAGAAGATTGTGGGTGGGGGAATCTCATTGAAACCTTTTGAATGTTGAAAGGCCTTGACAGACTAGATGTGGTAAGGATGTTTCCCATGGTGGGAGAGTCTAGGACAAGAGGGCACAGCCTCAGGGTAGAGGGGTGCCCTTTCAAAACAGAGATGCGGACAAATTTATTTAGCCAAAGGGTGGTGAATTTGTGGAATTTTTTGCCACATGCAGCTGTGGAGACCAGGTCATTGGGTGTATTTAAGGCAGAGATTGATAGTTTCTTGATTGGACACGGCATCAAAGGTTACGGGGAGAAGGCCGGGAACTGGGGTTGAGGAGGAGAAAAAAAAAGGATCAGCCATGATTGAATGGTGGCGCAGACTCGATGGGCCAGATGGCCTAATTATGTTACTACATCTTATGGTCTTATAGCCCCACCACCCCCTCTACCCACCTGCCTGTCCCTTCAATACAATGTATGTCCTTGGATGTTAAGCTGCCAGTTATAATTTTCTTTCAGCCACGACTCAGTGATACCCACAACACCGTACCTGCCAATCTCTAACTGTGCTACAAGATCATCTACCTTATTCCATGTACAGCATGCATTCAAATATAAAACCTTCCATCCTGTATTCATCACCCTTTTTGGTTTTGTCCCCATCTCACTGCAACTCATCCCAATTTTGCCTTATTATCTGCCTGTCTATACTGACAATTTTACGATACACTGCCTCTGCCTGTATACCCAAATGCCCCATCCTATCTCTCATCCCCCTGCCAAATTAGTTTTAACCTTCCTGAACAGTTCTAGCAAAGCTGCCCACAAGGATATTGGTTCCCCTCTGGTTCAGGTGCAAACTGTCCCTTTTATAGATGTTATATCTTCCCCAGAAGAGATCCCATTGATCCAGAAATCTGAAATCCTGTTCCCCAGCCCTGCATTTACCACCATATAACAATTACAACACGGGAACAGGCCATCTTGGCCCTTCTAGTCCATGCTGAACGCTTACTTTCACCCATAACCATTCCTTTCCTCTGCCAGATTATTTCTTATAACCCTTACTGGCACATAGTGCAGGCAGCAATGCAAAGATTACTACCCTAGAGAGCCTGCTTTTCAGCTTTCTACCTAGCTCCCTAAATTCTCTCCTCAAGACCTCATCCCTTGTCCTACTCTTGACATTGCTGCCAATACATATAAAGACTTCTGGTGGCTCACCCTCCCCCTTTAGAAAGCTGTGAACCTTATCCAAGATATTCCTCACCCTGGCACCAGGGACGCAACATAACATCTAGGTGTCTCTATTACATCCACAGAATCTAGTGCCTACTCCTCTAACTATGGAATCACCCATCACCACTGCAGTCCTCTTCTTTCCCCTTTCCTTCTGAGCCACAGTGCCAGAGACCCAGTTCATCCCTCCCCAACAGTATCCAAAGTGGTCTAGTTATTATTGAGAGGAATGGCCATAGGGGTACTCATCATACACTTCAATTAATAAATAATTATTACTCGGGGTATACATTTTATTTATTAATTGAAGGGTATAACAAAATACTGTAAAACAAAGCAAAACTTTCATGCTTTGTAAACTCTTTCTCATCTGTCTTTATTACAAATCTATAAACACTGGGCAGATTAATTTTGCATTCAGATGAAAGATGCATCTTAGTTGTTATTAATCTTAGTGTTACGGATTTGCACTTGATTCAATTCATCAGACTGAATCCACATTCACAGTCAGCACTAGAAGATGGAAATGTTCCAAAGATGGATGAAAAAATGACAGTTCTTTAAATTCTTTGTTTCTAAGCACGTAGTTCAACATATCAGTGAATGTCTTAGTTCAACCAGTCTTAACTTTCTCAGGAGTGACAAATTTGAAATCACAGTATTGCTGTGATATTTTTCAGGCTGCTCTTTCTTTACAGTTTGTAATAGTAGCTGAGTATTCTTTTAACAACACACACAACATGCTGGTAGAATATCTCTCCTTTCAGTTAGTCCTGACAAAGGGTCTCGGCCCGAAACGTCGACAGTGCTTCTCCTTATAGATGCTGCCTGGCCTGCTGTGTTCCACCAGCATTTTGTGTGTGTTGTTGTTTGAATTTCCAGCATCTGCAGATTTCCTCATGTGTACATTCTTTTCAGTCAGTGACTGTTATTGGACAGGAGCTCATTGATTGCTATCCCAAGGAGCCCCTGCAAAGTAGTGCTCAAGATGCTTAATGGGCAGCTAAGAGCTGCACTCAAGCTATTTTTAAATATACGTGACATTTGTTCAGAACAGGTTCAAAAGGTTTCTACACCAAAAAGACAGAGTGAGCAAGGGCAGTTTAAAATAATTAGATATCTTCTTCTCCCCAATTATTATTGATATTTTCTGAAAAGAAAACTAAATTCCAATTCCCATGTAACGGTGTGATATGATTTTATGCTTTCTGGGTAACTCATCTATGACTCTGTTCTACTTATTTAACAACTACATGGCAGTATCACTTCCCTACCCCGTTTCCAAGTTGGAATGCAGCCTGATCCATCCTTGAATTTTTACTTGTGAAAGTAAATAAAAAGCCATCAATCTGATTGAGATGGATCAAAAGATAACCATTTTGAAAACACGTTTCCTGAAAGGGATTCATCTATCTTTATCTCTCCAAGTTTTTCCAGCTGATGATTATACCTGGGTGACAGGGCAGACTTTAACTGTTCAAATTCACTCTCAGCTTTTTAATTCATGTCACTTCTGTAACCTTTCGACATTAGCTCACTGCTAGAACACTCAACTATAATCAATAACTGAAGAATATGAAATTTTGCTTTGGAGACTGACATATAACATCAAAAAGCAGCTGAAGGTCAAAGAATAATTCAGAAACAGCAGTTGTCCTTTGAGTTCTACCAGACACTAACATGTCCCTTTGAGTTATTGATTTAAATCATCTGACAATTCAGGATGCAAGTTTGTATACATTTAAATTGTATTAACATTCAAAGATGTAAATGTTGACTTTATTTCACATCTCGTTCATACCATTACACAAACATCCAAGAGTAAGGACAAGCTATTAGTCTAAACAAAATACCTGGCTACAGGTAAACAGAGGATAAGATTACACTGCACAATCAGTGTAATAACGTCATGCCCTGGTTCCTAAATTGTTGCCAGGACAACACTGAAGAAAAATATGACTTTGAAAGGATAAACCTTCAGATGACATTAGAAGTGAACATTTTAAGGATTCACATGAAATGCAAAACTGAAATTTCCTCCCTCATTTAAGCTATCAAATTGGTTAGTAAGTTTATTGATCATCACAGGCATTCCCATTCTTGGTTTTCAGAATCAGAATTAGGTTTATTATCACTGACATGCTGTATGCCACGAAACTTAGAAACACAGAAAAATTACAGCACAGTACAGGCCCTTTGGCCCACAAAGCTGTGCTGAACATGTCCTTGCCTGAGAAATTACCTAGGGTTAACCATAGCCTTTATTTTTCTGAGCTCCATATACCTGTCCAGGAGTCTCTTAAAAGAATCTATCATATCTGCCTCCACCACTGTCGCTGGCAGCCCATTCCATGCACTCAACACTCTCTGCATGAAAAACTTAACCGATATCTCCTCTGTACCTACTTCCAAGCACCTTAAAACTGTGCCCTCTCATGCTAGTCATTTCAGCCCTGGGAAAAAGCCGCTGAGTATCCACACAATTAATGCCTCTCAAAATTTTTTATTTTGTGGCAGAAGTACAGGGCAATAAATATAAATCACAAAAATAAATTATACACACATATATAAATGTATGTGTAATTATGTAATATTTATGTGTATTGTAATTCCTTATTATATTGAAAAAAATATATATATATCTACATCAACAGATTGAGTGTGTGTCTTTCGACTCCTGTACCTCCTTCCCGATGATAGCAATGAGAAGAAGGTATGTCCTAGGTGGTGGGGATTCTTAATAACGGATACCAGCTTTTTAAGGCATCACCTTTTGAAGTTGTACTCAATAGTGGGAGGGCTAGTGCCCAGAGCAAGCTGAGTTTACAACCCTCTGCAGCTTTTTCTGATCCTGTGCAGTGGCCCCTCTAATGTAGCCAATTAGAATGCTCTCCATGGTAAATCTGTAGAAATTTGCTGAAGTCTTGGGTGAAAAAGGATCTAGTGCTTTCCCACAGTATTTGATGAATACTGAAACTCTTCCCGGGCGTCCAGCCAGGTATAGGTATCGATTTTGACCGATGTTTCAAGGACAAACTCTGCCAGCTTCATCAGGGATGATGCCTGGGTATGTCTAACCTGGTGGTATTTATATCCCTGTTGTCCCTCCTGATTGGCTAGTCCTCATCCAATCAGGTTTCTGCCGTCCCACCTTGCTTCCAATTGAATTCCAGTTGTTACTTCAAGCGAGACCTTGGTCTTTGTTAAAATTATTTTCCTCTAGTTTTATTTCAATGGCTTCCTTCAACTGGTGGTCCCAAAAGCCTTTGGCGTGGCACAGTAGTTTTGTGCCATCTACCCAATCCTATTGCCATTGTGGTTGCAATGTTCATCGATTTCACTGTGTAACCCAAACATCCAATGCTCCTCAATACACCCCATCTAGTCAATATACACTGCTCTGCAATCATAGGGAATCCTGTAGACGCCAGATGTCCCGAGGCTCAGGTCATCTTTGACCCACATAATCTGTGATTTGAACTTCCTTACAGGTTTGTGGATGGTATTAATCCATTATTTCTTCAGGATTCTGGTGATCCTTCCAGAAACCATGAAAATATCAAGAAGACAGGTGATAGCAACGGATTCCTCCTCATTGATAGATGTCCTGGTTTCTCCGTCGGCCCTTTTAAGGGCCTGAGAGATTTCATTCACCTTGTAGCAATTCTGTAGGAAGATCGTGTGTAATCATCTAATTTCCACACGGTGACTCTCTGGATCTTAAATAGTTATCACATTGTTAATCAAAGTAGAAAGAACCGTTGTACATTGGGAGGCATGATGGTGGCTGTTATTGTTGAGGTATAAGTCCATGTGAGTGGGTTTCTGATAGATGCCATGTCCAACGCTACTGTCCAGTTTGCATCATATTAAAATGTCCAGAAATGGGAGGCAACCATTCTTCTCCATCTCCATGATAAATTGAATGTTTGGATGTATGCTGTTCACATGGTCATGGAGTGACTCGAGTCCATGAAGCCACACTACAAAGATGTCATCAACGTATCTGAAGAAGCATTTGAAGCAAAAGTGTGATGAACTCAGACCCTCTCCTCAAAGTCCTCCATGTAGAAATTAACAATAGCCGGCAACTATGGTGATCCCATGGCCACTCTGTCCATTTGTTCATAGTAGATGTCCTTATAGAGGAAGTACATTGATGTAAGGATGCGCTCAGAAAGGTCAATGGAACCCTTATCAAACCTTGACTGCAGAAGACCAAGTTGTCCTTAATGCAAACTCTTGTGAACGAGGACACATGTCGAAACTGACCATTATGTCCTCCGGGGTCAGCTGGATGTCAGTTATCACAACTGGGTGATAAGTGATAAGTCACTGAAGTAGCTCACCCTTCTCTGCAGGAAAATACCCCTGATTTTTCTTTGGTTTGGCAGATTCTCACTACGCATCATGACTTATCAAATCACCTCTAAATAACACAAGATATAGGAAGGGAATTTTTTTTTAGCACTTTTGTGATCTCATTGAATATTTGTGGATTAATTTGAATTAATTTCCCACAAAGTTTCAGCATACAGGCTTGCTTTGTCATTTTTAGTATCACAGCTTCGTCCTGGTTGACAGGTTTTTCATTTCAACATCTTCCTCCTATAAACCAGCTGAGATATAACAGCTTCAAGGTCTCTGTTCACATTGCTCCATTGTCACCTGGAATCTGGAAATCAGTGGGGCTTTCATTCCTCTGTCTATAAACATTAGGTTACGAATTGAAATCATTTGATTTTTCAAAATGATGAGAGGACTCTAAGCTGTGGAAATGACAGTTGATGGATAGGAGCTACTAAGGAAGTACTTCGCATATCTAGGCTTTCTTATCGGGAACAATGTCTTCTCACATAATCACTCATCTCCAAAAGGGATCCAAAGAAATGAGTTGTATATGTAGAGTTATATTTTTCAAAAGAAAAATCAACAAGCATAAGAACAAATAAAAGAAAATCTGCAAATGCTGGAAATCCAAAGAACACACACAAAATGCTGGAGGAACTCAGCAGGCCAGGCAGCATCTTTGGAAAAGAGTACAGTCAATGATTCAGGCCGAGACCCTTTGGCAGGAATGCTAATTGATCGAAATTATATGAAAAACAGATTACTGTAATTTGGTCGATTGGACTGGATAGAGGGTGCTCCTTTGAATTTTTAAAACTCAGATCATCTGACCATTCAGAATGAAAGATCTTCCATGTTTAAATTACATTAACGTTCACAGATGAAGACCGTGAATTTATTTTCCATGCATCACCTTGTTTTCTTTTTCACAAACTATGCTATTCATTCATTAACCAGCTGGAGGAATCATTATTATCGCACATACAGCCAACACAGCTTGAAACCTGCATATATTTCTCTCGTGCTTGCCAGTTCAAGAAATTGTAAGGATATGGCAGACTTCATGGGTCTGTCCTCTTATTTTTGAGACAAATTGCTAGATAACTTTTCAAATAAAAACAAAGCTGAAATCTAAAACTTAATTAAGCACTCCAGTCGAAAACTAGCCATACGGTAGAGTAGTATGCTATTAAGTGAAATATCTTTTATTCAATTTACATTAATAATTTGCAGATTAGATTATATATAGGTGCACTGTAACTGATGGCTTTTGAAAGGAAATCCATCATCAATTTTGATGTGTTTTTAATTTAAAGACCAAGATGCTGAAGCATCTCTGAAGAATGTATTGGCATAAAGTTTAAAAGGTACCAAACTGATGCAGTCTCTACACCACAGAATGGTTCCACTCTTTCTATGAGCACAGCTATGATGCATTGTTTAGTGAAATCACAGTCAATTACTAAGGAAATTTAATTCACTTTTTGATTACAAGACTGACACCTTTTAAAGGACATATAACTGAAATAAATCAGTTCAACTTTCAACTTCATTCATTCTCTTCATCTACATAAATTTATAACCAATCCTCAATTTATTTTGTATAGTTTTACACAGCATTTCAGAGCCAATTGTAGCTGATTCTGTAATCAAATTGAATGTGCCCCTCCCCAATACAAATGAAGGAAATGGAAGTGAGAATTCACAACTGGCAGTAATGCAACAGTGTGGATGCCAACTGCCGTAAAAACTCAAGGAGAAGAAGAAAATGAAGAGGACTCACAAGTCCATCAGTTTCTTGGTTCACCTTGGTGTCGAGGGTACACTTGACATCAGTACAATGATTACACAGAGCCCTGTCATTCATACAGCTCAACTCCATGCAAAGAGTTCACTGAAATATATCTGCGTGGAAACAGAAGAAACTGCACGTCATATTCGAGGGCAGACTGCTGGAGAAATGCAGTGACCAGGCAGCATCTCTGGTGGCAATGAGACACTTGATCTTTCATATCAAAACCTTGCATCAGTCCAATGTAGTATTTACATAAAATCTCATATTAGTCTCTTTCATGCTTGGTATGTCTGAGTAACTGAACTCTTGCTCCCCAGCTCCAATATAACTTCTCAGCTCTGAAAGCCAATAGCTAAATACGTGCCCCGTGCTTTCCAGCATTTTGCTATCTTTGCTATAATTCAGTGGCGAAAATTGCATGTTACTTGAACTAAAATCCAAACATTGGGGTCAGAAATACTTCTTTGCTCTGGCAATCAATAATAACATTTATAAAGCTAAAAATGAGTTTGCTTTTTTTAATGGTTTGATATACAATGACTTGTCATTTTGGTGAAGTATGTACTTAAGCCTCAAATTATGTGTTTCTCTTCATCCTTTATTGTCTTTGAATTGCCATCTTTTTCTCCCTTAAGGTATGACCTTACATTGCAATCCTAATTCTATCTTCTATCTATCTGGCTGTTCCACTATTTCAGTGTTGTTATAAATCTTCCATAGTTCTCCATGTCACTTGCTAAACTCTCTATTTTAAGGCTGAGGTAAAGAGCTAATTGGTCAATATAGGTGCAAAAGGATTGGAGTGCAGATTCAAGATTACAAACTTCTTATTCGGCAGAGCAAACATGAGGGGCTGAATTATTTCTCCAAATTCATACTTTTGTAATTTGTACTGAATGCAAAATTCCATCTGTGATTCTTATACCAAAGCACAATTTATCTCCGGAAATTATCAGCAAAACAAGCTAAGTTTGAGATGTCTACAAACATTGCATAGTTGGAAAAAGATCTGAAGACATGCCAAGATCTAATCTGCATCTGAAACTTCAAGCTTATTTGACCTTTAGCATTACGGATAAATCGTAGGTATATTGCCTGCCCTCCTGGCTGCTTTGACTTGCAATTTTCAAAATAGTCTTTCATTTTTAGATTATTTCTGCATTAGATTTAAGTGGCTCATAATTGATCTGACAATCCCGAAGTGCAGATTTTAAAGTATTGCCAGGAGATCATGGCATTATGCATTTGCTACACAAGTACAGGTGATCATTTCAGGACTTGCTCCACAATTCTCCTGTACCTGTTACAAATCACATAGCTTATCATGAAATTGTGAGCATAGCAGAGGGATTATATTTTATGTTGTATTAACTACTTACAGAAATTAGTAGTAAGCCATTTGATTGCTTGGTTGAAAGATACAATAGACTGTGTCTCTAAAATTCTGACTATCCCAAAATCTTCATAAGAAATTAAAAGTAAATCTTGTTTGAATGGATGAACTCTTTGACTGAAACTACAAAGTTTGTAAATAGCCCTTTTCCTATGTTGCTGTTGTTGAGTGCCGTCGACTCTTGGTGACCCTATGGGTTTTTGCGGTAAGATATAGAAGTAGATTGCCAGGCCTTTCTTCTGCACAGATACTGCTGCCACTCAGGTTGGGACTCAAGACCAACTGCCTCGAAGTCCAGTGCTGATGCCACTACACACCAGCTAGCTTTATAACCACCATAAAAAATACACCTCCTAGCTCAATGTAACAACGTTCAGTCTATCCTGGAAAGGAGACTTAAAACAAGAAAGAGTGGTACAAAATATAATTGGCATGTGTGTTGCCCTGAGGAGAGAGAAAACAGTACAAAGAGAGCATTTTTTTTAAAGTGAGAAATGATTCACACTTTAACAAAGAAGATTAATATTCTTTAGTTTCCAGTATGTACCACACATCACACTACAATAATGGCGCAATAAATTATGTCATAAGAAGTAAATGGTAATAATTTTAAAGTTGTTCAATTAATCCAAATCTGAAAGGTGGTTAATATTAAAAATGCAGTCTTTATTATTTGAATGATTAAATTATTACCAGGTCATGTTATTGAATTATTTAAATATACGAACAGACCCACTTCTGGGGAAATGTTCCCATTCACCACTGCCCTCTGATAATTGCTCCACCTTTTCTCGATCCCCTGAACTTACTCCAGCCTCATCACAATATTCTTGCATTTAACAATGTATCTCTAATCTTTGAAGGAACTTCAGGTTCTATCTGCAGTGGTTCATAAGATTCACTATCTTTGCCTCGGTTAACACACCTGCCCGTATGGAGAAAGGTGTTTGTATTCACTCCACCTCTATCCCAGGATCTATTCCTTACACTGTTTCAGGCACTCCTTAGTTATTCATCAATCTCTCGTGGTCTATTTCCTTGTAGTCATGGCCTGTAATTCCAGTCCGTCAGCATGTCAAGTCTATCCTTCTTGGCACCAGCCATGCCCATATGAAAGCAGAACATGGGCAAAGTCAATTCATCACAGAATATGAAAGGCACCTGGTTCCACTTTCACCTTTCTTAATTATGGTCCTTCAAATAGATAGACTCAATCCAGTCCAAACCTGGTACACATTCTAGTGTCCTATTAAAAAAAGGCCCATACTAAAAAAGGTACAGTATAGGCTTTTTTTTCAGTATGGTCCTGACATCTCAAAAGTTTAGTTCTCCTATAACTCAGGCCATCCAGCATTCATGGTTAATACTTTTATATTTTGCCTCAACAGAAAGCGTTTATAGCATTTCAGTTACCAGCCTATAATAGATCCATTCTGCTGCATCAAAAGACGTGTTGGATTAATGTTTTCTCAATTTAAAAGGTGTACTTAGATGGGCTGCCCATATTCTCATTTTGAATGCATATATTCTTCTGTACATAAACTACCTCAGTAAGATCATCTCATGTCCTTGATCGTCTTAAATCCTGAGCCATTTTCTTGATTGAGAGGTTTCTGGATTTAATCCAGACACGTGTGAGAGTGGAGGTTAATGCCAATAAGGGTGAAGTGTTGCATTAATGGAGGTCAAACGTAAAAAGAAAGTATGCAGTAAACAGTAAGAACCATAACAGCATTAATAAACAGAGAGAATTTGGGCTGCAGGAGCACAGCTCCCTGAAAGTGGCAACACAAGTGTGCAGAGTGGTAAAGAAGGTGTACAGTGACTATAAACAGTATTCCCCCCACCCCCGGAAGTTTTCATGTTTTATTCTGTTGATCAGTGTAAAAAAAAATAAATCCACTGTGATTCAATATTGTAAAACATGAAAACTTCCTACGTTTTATAGACACAGTATATCATGCTTGCCTTCACTGGTTGGGGTGTAGAGGGCAGACGTTGGCCAAGTCAAGTTGGAGCTTATATAAAACTCTAGTTAAGCCAAATTCTTTTAAACATTCCAAAAGAATAAGCAGGTGAAGATTCAAATTAATTAATGACTCTGAATTGGTGGTTAGTGGCAAAGTCTGTGATTTAGCACAAGAAAAGAACAGCACAAAGATCTAGCAATCACTACAGTGAGCACTTGCTTTTTGCCAACATCTGCCATTGTCAGCTGTCATTTCAAAACAGCAGCTACAATATCAACAAGGTGGCTCGACCCCGAGCAAATAATAGATAGCTGGGCAAGCGATTTGTACTTTGGAGGCCAGTTGAGGTAAAGTTGTTAGGGTTGTCAAGTTCATTGTCATTTAACTATATACATATATATAACATATATAATCATATAGTGTATATAGAAAGGACACATTTCTTGAACCAGGGTTCAAACAGATAATAACTTATGAAGTTAAGGAAAACAATCTACTGATGAATTGTACATAAACAACAAAATAAAGTGTATTAATACTAAATAATGTAAGGTATGGAACAAACTTACCAGTGACACTTCGAACATGTTACGACAGGGAGTTCAGAAGCCTGACGGCCTCTGGGAAGAAACTGTTTCTCATCCTGACTGTTCTTGTTTTTATGCATCGTAGTCTCCTGCCCAGAGGTAGAAAGTCAAAGAGGATGCTGGATGGATGGGTGAGATCCTTAATATTACTAGGGACTTCTGGTCCGATGCTCGACTGCTCCCATACCAGATGGTGATGCAACCTACCTGCTTAGGAAGTGCAGGTGCTGCTGTGCCTTTTTGTTCAGGGAGGTAATATTAAGGGACCAGCTGAGGTCACCTGTGAATTTCCAGGAACTTGGTGCACTTAATTCTCTCTACGGAGGAGCCATGTATTCGCGGGGGTGGGAGTGGGGGTTCGTCTGCAGATGAGTTGTGATGCTCATCTGGATGGAAATTAATGTTTCGTGAAGTGTGAGCTCTCCTTTAGGGCAAACGATTAGTGACTAGAATGGGATAGATCACAATCAGGAACTGGTGACAGATTTGATAGAATAAGACAAACTCAGGTCTGTAAGCTCACTACCCGGCATGGTGCAATCTAAACCTTGCTGACTAGAAATGTCCAACAACATGTACTTCTGGTACAACATTCAACAATTTTAATGGGAAATGGAAAATAACATAGTTTCTTGAGCATCTGATGCAAAGCAAATCTTCTGATATGCTAACACACTTTTGTCAGGAAATGCTGAGCTGAATTTCTAGAGATTGTTAACACGGCCTGTAAATGGTCGTTAATGGCATTTCACTTTGAGAAAAATGCATTTTGAAATGAGTAGCTTAGAAATATTCATTACTAAGTGACTGAACTTCAATAACTAAACAGTATCAGTAAAACACTACATGCAGCCATTAATCTCAAATCTATGGGGAAATAGCAGAAATTGCAAATGAGGCTGAATTTGAGAACACTACTTATTTTGTATAATTGCACTGCATCAAGTTAACTCTAAGGGCATAATACACTTCTATTTATTACAACATTGATAATAAAGGACATGGAATTTTGTCATGTGCTTAAATAAAAAGAAAATTTAATTTTGTGTGTACCATTATTGCTTCTGGAAGATATAATCATATATCTGAAGAGTGCCTTCTGCAAATACTTCTCTGTCTCAAATTTGAAATAATTTTAATTTATAGGTACTATGAAGCTGGACTTTCACATTACTTTGAAATATCTGGGAAAATAAATTTCTGATCATTTTATTACAGAAAATGATCTTTAAAAATAGTACCTTAAATTTACAGAATATCTTAATGTAACTATTTCAATAAAGAAACAATAGCATTTATAGATGCATGTGAAGTTGTCTTCACTCCATAATAAATCAGGGAAATTGGATTCTGCAAGCAATATATGGGAAAAGCAACACATAATTTGCAAAACTTCTCATATGCAATATATGAATTTAACAGTTCGTGGGACACTTTTATGAAGGAAATGCTAATTGATGTGCTTACAATGTTTTCCAGCATTACGATGAGCGTTATCAGTAACTCTGGTAATCTGCATTTTTTTTTTGCTAATGTTTTGTGGAAATGCAGATCATACATTTTAAAGAGAAAATGACTTCATGAAAAATGATTTGCTAACTCTCAGTTTGATTGGAAGAGGAAAAAGCAATGCACATCTTTATAATGATGTAAAATACTTATTATGCAAATTATGTCAGAAAATTGAAGCTTTATTCTATTTAACATCAAAAGGAAAATATTGTCAACATTTACAAAGACAATCACTTTCAAATCAACAAAAACATTAAATTATTCTTCTCACCTTTCAAAATTAGACCATAAAACATAGGAGCCCAGTTGGGCCTTTTGGCCCATCAAGTCTTCTCCACTATTAGATTATGGCTAATTTATTATTCATTCTCAACTCCATACTCCAGCTCTCTACAATGTTTGACACTTTTACTAATCAAGAATGGAAACATCCTCTCCATAGCTGTCTGCAGCAATGAATTTCACAGATTTGCCGGCTACTAGCTCTTTCTGTGGAAGTTATTGGAAGATACTCTACAGGACCAGATGTACTGTATAAGTATTTGGATAGACAAAGACTGATTAAGGATAGTTAGCATGGTTTCATGCGTGGTAAGTCATGTCCAACCAATCTACACTTTTTTGAGAAAGTTACCAGGAAAGTCGATGAAGGCAAGACAGTGGATCTTGTCTACATGGAATTTAGCAAGGAATTTGACGAGGTCCCCTCAAGGGAGTTTGATCAAGAAGGTTCAGTTGCTCAGCATTCAAGATGAGGTAGTAAACTGGATTACAGTTTGGCTTTGTTGGAGTAGATGGTTGCCTCTCTGACTGGAGGCCTATGTCTAGCTGAGTGCCACAGGGATCGGTGCATGGTCCTTTATTCTTTGTCATCCACATCAATGATCTGGATGATAATGAGATTAAACGGATTAGCAAATTTGTGAATGACACCAGGATTGGGGGTGTAGTGGACAGCAAGGAACCCTATCATGGGTTGCAGAGGGTTCCAGATCAGCTGGGAAAATAGCTGAAAAATGTCAGGTGGAATTTAATGTAGACAAGTCTGCAAGTGTGAGGTGTTGTACTCCGATAGGTCCAACCAAGGTAGGTCATACACAGTGAATGGTACAGCACGAAGGAGTGTGATAGAACAAAGGAATCTGGGAATACAGGTCCATAATTCATTGGAAGTGGCGTCATGGGTAGTAGCATTTCTGGCCAGGTACGGTATCGATTTTAACCGACCTTTTTGATAACGAACTCTGTCACCTTCATCAGTGATGATGCCTCGGCATGTCTAGTCCAGTGGTATATATAGCCCCGTTGTCCATCCCTTCTGACTGGTTAGTCCTCAACTAATTAGATTTCTGCTGTCCCATCCAGTTTACAACCAAATTCCTGTTCGTATTTAGAGCAAGACCTTCAACTTTGTTAAAATTTATTCAGTTATTTGTTCAAACTTACTCAGTTTTTCTGTTAATTCACTGTCCCCTTGTTACTACCACTCCATTTCTTTGTCCCTTATCACAACTTTGCTGCTTCTGATCATCTTTGGCCAGTTACTCTCTCCTGCCTCTGCAGTTATCGTTACTCAGCGGTAACACCAATACATTCGATTTATAACTTCTCCCTCCTCTCAAGCTACAAGGTGAATTCTATCATAATATGATCTCTGCAAGTCAGGTAGGGAGGGAGATAAACTGTTGATATTTCAGGCCAAGGCCTTTCATTTGGATAAGTGTGAGGTTACAGATATGGGACAGCCAGCCTAGGGTAGGACTTGTACTATGCACGGCAAGATATTGATGAGTGTTCTGAAGCAGAGAGACCTGAGAGTACAAGTGCACTGTCTGCTGAATGAAGTCATGTAAATAGACAAAATCATGAAGAAGACATTCAGCAGGCTCCACGTCATCATTCAAGCCATCGAGTTTAGATGCAGGGACATTATATTGTAGTTACAGTGCCTATAAAAAGTATTGAGCGCCCTTGAAAGTTTTCATGTTTTATTGTTTTACAACATTGAATCACAGTGGATTTAATTTGGCTTTTTTGACACTGATCAACAGAAAAGACTCTTTCGTGTCAAAGTATAAACAAATTTCTACAAATTGGACTAAATTTATTACAATTATTAAACACAAAATAATTGATAGCATAACTATTTACTCTCTTTAAGTCAGTATTTAGTAGGTGCACCTTTGACAGTAAATACAGTCTTGAGCCTGTGTGAATCGGTCTCTATCAGCTTTGCACATCTGGACACTGCAATTTTCCCCCTTTCTTTTTTACAAAACTGCTCAAGCTCAGTCAGATTGCATGGGGATCGTGAGTGAACAGCCCTTTTCAAGTCCAAATTCTCAACTGGATTGAGGTCTGGGTTCTGACTTGACCACACCAGGACACTAACTTCATTGTTTTTAAGCCATTCCTGTGTAGCTTTGGCTTTCTGTTCGAGGTCATCAATTTTGGTTTCATCAGACCATAAAACCTTCTTCCAGCTGACTTCAGAGTCTCCCACATGCTTCTGACAAACTCCAGTCAAGATTTTCTGTGAATTTTTTTCAACAGTTGCTTTCTCTTTGCCATTCTCCCATACAGCTGAGACTGGTAAAGCACTGATCAACAGTTGTTATATGCACAGCCTCTCCTATCCCAGCTATTGAAGTTTGTAACTCCTCCTGAGTGGTCAAAGGTCTTCTGGTGGCCTCCCACACTAGTCCCCTCAGTTCTTGCACTGTCACTCAGTTTTTGAGGACGGCCTGCTCCAGGCAGAATTGCAGCTGTGCCACATTCTTTCCATTTCTTGATGATTGACTTAACTGTAGTCCAAGGGACATTCTGTGACTTGTGAATTTTCTTCTACCCATCTCCTGACTTGTGCTTTATAACATTTTCACAGAGTTGCTTGGAGTGTTCTTTTGTCTTCATGGTGTAGTTTTTGTCAGGATATTGACCCACCAGCAGTTGGACCTTCCAGATACAGACGTATTTTTACTACAGTCAATTGAAGCGCATTGACTGCACACAGTTGATCTCAAGTCACAGAATGTCCCTTGGACTACAGTTAAATCACTAGTCACCCTGATTAGGAAAGACATTATCAAGTTGGACAGAGTGCACAAGAGATTTACGAGTATTCTGCTTGAATTAGAGAGACTGAATTATAGGCTCACGCTGGATCTTTATTCCCTGTAACACATGAGGGGTGACCTCATATAAGTTTACAAAATCATGAGGGGTATGGATAAGGTGGATAGTCATAACCTTTACTCAGGATTGGGGAGTGCAAACCTAGTCGTCACAGATACAAGATGAGAAGGCAAAGACCTGAGAGGTAGCTTCTTTACACAAAGGGTACTGAGTACCTGGAGTGAGCAGCCAGAGTGCTGTTAGTATAACAGCGACATTTAAGAGGCAATTGGACAGGTACCTGGAGAGGAGAGGCCTTGAGGATTATGGGCTGAACACGGCCACTGGGATGAGCAAGGAGGATGCAGTGGTCAGTTGGGCTGAAGAGCTTGTTTCTGTGTTGAATTACTCTATAATTCTTAGCAAGACAATGAGAAATCACTCTGAAGCTGTTCCTGTTAATAGGATTATCAGTACTATTTTTTGTAATGTTAGAGTCATGGATCTTAATACCATATTCATCATTCATTTAAGATCCTTCATTCTTTGAATGTCTGTTCTAAATGATAAAATACCAATGATCTGCATTGTGTCCACTAAGTATTTATGATTGTCTATGATATGCGATATATATTGAGGCAGCACAGTAGCATAATGGTTATCACAAGTGCAGGCGACCCCGGATAAATTCCTGCCACTACCCGTACGTTCTGCCCATAACCAAGTGGGTTTCCTCCGGGTGCAGATGTCCCATGATTGGGAAAGGGATAGGATTAAATTTGGGGATTGCTGGGCCATGTAGCTGAAAGGGTAGGAAGGGCCTATTCTGTGCTGTGCATCAATAAAAATAAAAATAAAAGATAAAAATTATAGGAATAAAAGTTCTACTCAGGGAGGCAATATATATTAAATAACTGATATTTTAAAACCTTATTTGATAGAGCAATGAAAAATCAAGGTATTTGGAAATAATGACACTATTAATAACATACACTGGAATTTGCAACTGTATGTTTTAATATTCTGCACAATAGATAAAAATCTAAATTAATACGTAGACCAGGTTAGATTGTGCTAACTGTTTTTGGCAGTTCAGATTGAAAATGGCAGTTTTCATCCACTGAAACCATGAAAACTGACAGATTTTAGTGTCTTGGCTGTCAAATACAGAATTCTGCAATTTGGATGTGGAAGATTGCATCCGACAGTCCACTCTTCCACTGGACACTGCGTATATTCCGGACGTGAAAATTCCAGGCCCACGATCCATTATCCCTTTGATTTTCATGGAGAATGTTAAGCAGTAACAGCTCCTCTTGTCCTTACCTACCACCCATCAGCCTCCACATCCAACAGATTATCCTCCACAATTTCCACTATCTTCAAAGGAATCCTACCACTAAATAATATATCTACCTCCCTTCCCCTTTCCTCTTTCCATAGGGGTTGCTCCCTCCATGACTCCCTCAACCATTCATCCCTCCCCACTGATCTCCCTCCTGGCACTCATCGCTGCAAGTGGAACAAGTGCTACACCTGCCTATCCACCACCTCTTTCACCACCATTCAGGGCCCTAAGCAGACCTTCCAGTTGAGGTATAACTTCATCTGCGAATCTGCTGCAGTCATCTATTGTGTCTGGTGCTCCTCTACACTGGTGAGACACGTCATAAATTGGGGCACTGCTTAATCGAGCACTTCCGCACCCTCTGCCACAAGTGGGACTTCCTGGTGGCCAAACATGTTTTGACGTATTGGTCCATGGCTTCCTCTCGTGCCACAATGATGTTTTCTCCTTCCAGTAAACAAATTCCCCCCTGCTCCCTCTTCCTCTGTTCCCACTCTGACCTTTTACCTCTTCTCACCTGCCTATTACTTTCCCTGGGCTCCCCCCCCCACCCATTCCCTTTCTCCTATAGTCCACTCTCCTCTCCTATCTGATTCCTTCTTCTCCATAAACCTGCCCTTTCCTACCCACCCGGCTTCACCTGTTCCCTTCCAGCTATCTTCCTTCCCTTCACCCCATCGTTTTATTCCGGCATCTTCCCTCTTCCTTCTCCGTCTCGAAGAAGGGTCTCAGCCCGAAACGTCAGCTGTTTATTCATTTCCATAGATGCTGCCTGACCTGCTGAGTTCCTCCAGCATTTTTGTGTGTGTTGCTAAAGAGGAAAGTAACTGTTTTTAAACATATTTCAGTTTACTTTGTGTTACAGTCTATAAAACACTATTTTACTTTTAGCAATTTTTTGAAGATATAACAAAGAATATGAATGAATGTAGTTGAGTACATGGACATCACTGAGGACTTGGAAAAGGTCCTACATAGGGAGCTAGACCAAGAGGTTAGGGCTTTTGAAATCAAGGGCAAGGTGGCAAAGCTGTTCCAAAACTGAATTTGCAATCAGAGACTGAGGGGAATGGTAGAGGGTTGTTTTTGCAATAGCGTTGGTGATGCAGCTTATTGAGATGCTGCTTATCACTGCCAGAAGCCAAGTTCCACAGTTTTGGAATGTAGTTCAAAAAAAGCTGACCTGCCAATTTTCTTCTGAGGGAGATTGTTTAAATTTAAGAAACTGACAGAAGAAGACCTGAGAGCTCAAGCAGGATTATAAAACAAAAGTGATTCTTTGATGTACAGTACTGTGCAAAAGTCTCAAAAATCCTAGAATTATATATTTATCTATCTATATATCTCTCTCTCTGTCATTCTGATTCTGATATGGGTCCTTCTTGTGGACTGAGAGTGGGAAGGGGGAAGGGAGAGGGGTATCATGGTTGGGAAAAATGGAAGGGAGAGGGATTGAATCAGGAAGCAACAGGGAGACATTCTGGTACACACCAGTGTGTTCCTGGCACACAGCTCTTCCCCAGCTCTTCACCTTACCATTCCCTACATCTTTTCCTCTCACCAGATTTACAAACTCACTCTCCACTCCATGATGACAAATGCAGTACTGTGCAAAAGCCTTAGCACAGGAACCTTAAAATTTAATCTAGAAGATATAGGAAGGCAATGCAGAGTAGTTAGATCGCAAACAAGAGAAAACGCAGATGCTAGAAATCCAAGCAACACACACAACATGCTGCAGTAGTTAGGATGGGAGTGATTGCTCCCTCATCCTGGTTTTAGTTAACAATATAGCAGAGGCATTCTGAATAAGTTAAATTTTGTCAACAGATTGCTTTGGAAGGCCAGTAAAAAGTGCATTGCGGTAATCTGGTCTATTTGATATAAAGGTGTGAATTAGTTTTTCAGCAGTATTGCATGACAAAAATGGACGTACTTTTGAAATATTTCTTAAGTATAGAAATGCTGCTCTGGTCACTATTTTATGTGGGATTCAAAATTTGAATCAAAGAAAACACCCATGCTTGTTACTTCTGATTTTACAAGGGGAGCCAAATTCCCAAGATAATCAAGAAGCTTTTCTTCTTTTGGCTTTTGGACCAAATAAAAGCATTTCAGTTTTTATCTTGATTTAATTTTTGGATACAAAGGGTAAGGAATGTATCTTAATGGAAAATACATGAAGCTCTTTACCACACTGTAGCAAAAAGGCTTCATCATCATTCCATATAGATTAATAACTTAAATACAGTGGTAGAAAGTATAATCAAATTTGCAGCTGATGCTAAGTTGGAAGAGACAGTAGATTAACTTATGTAGACAGCTGTAAAAACTACAAAGGGATAACAAAAAAACTAAAGGAGTTGTTGAACCCATGAGTGATTCCCATTTTGTTCCCCCACTGAATAGCACTGGGATGGCCCCATCAGATTTATTAGTGGCCAATTATAGTCAAGTCACTTTTATTGTCATTTCGACCATAACTGCTGGTACACTGCATAGTAAAAATTAGACAACGTTTTTCAGGACCATGGTTTACATGACACAGTACAAAAACTAGACTGAACTACGTAAAAAAAAACAACAGAGAAAGCTACACTAGACTACAGACCTACACTGGACTACATAAAGTGCTCAAAAACAGTGCAGGCATTACAATAAATAATAAACAGGACAATAGGGCAAGGTGTCAGTCCAGGCTTTGGGTATTCAGGAGTCTGATAGCCTGGGGGAAGAAACTGTTACATAGTCTGGCCGTGAGAGCCTGAATGCTTTGGAGCCTTTTCCCAGATGGCAAAAGGGAGAAGAGATTGTGTGAGGGGTGCGTGGGGTCCTTCATAATGCTGTTTCCTTTGCGGATGCAGCAAAGTGTAAATGTCCATGATGGCAGGAAGAGAGACCCCAATGATCTTGTCAGCTGACCTCACTATCCACTGCAGGGTCTTGTGATCCAAGATGGTGCATTTTCTGAACCAGGCAGTGATGCAGATGCTCAGGATTCTCTCAATACAACCCTTGTAGAATGTGATGAAGATGGGGGGTGGGAGATGGACTTTCCTCAGCCTTCGCAGAAAGTGGAGACGCTGTTGGGCTTTCTTTGCTATGGAGCTGGTGTTGAGGGACCAGGTGAGATTCTCCGTCTGGTGAACACCAAGAAATTTGGTGTTCTTCATGATCTCTACCAAGGAGCCGTCGATGTTCAGCGGGGAGTGGTCGCTCTGTGCTCTCCTGAAGTCAACAACCATCTCTTTTGTTTTGTTCACATTAATGGACAGGTTGTTGGCTCTGCACCAGTCCGTTAGCCGCTGCACCTCCTCTCTGTAAGCTGACTCGTCGTTCTTGCTGATGAGACCCACCACGGTCGTGTCATCGGCGAACTTGATGATATGGTTCGAGCTGTGTGTTGCAGCACAGTCGTAGATCAGCAGAGTGAACAGCAGTGGACTGAGCACACAACCCTGGGGAGCCCCCGTGCTCAGTGTGATGGTGTTGGAGATGCTGCTCCCAATCCGGACTGACTGAGGTCTCCCGGTCAGGAAGTCTAGGATCCAGTTGCAGAGGGAGGTGTTCAGGCCCAGTAGGCTCAGCTTTCCAATCAGTTTCTGAGGGATGATTACGTTGAATGCTGAACTGAAGTCTATGAACAGCATCTGAACATATGTGTCTTTTATATCCAGGTGGGTTAGGGCCAGGTGGAGGGTGGTGGCAATGGTGTCGTCTGTTGAGCGGTTGGGACGGTACGCAAACTGCAGGGCATCCAGTGAGGGGGGGCAGCAGGGTCTTGATATGCCTCATGACGAGCCTCTCAAAACACTTCATAATGATGGATGTGAGTGCCACGGGACAGTGGTCATTTAGGCAGGACACTGAAGACTTCTTCGGCACGGGCCGATGGTGGCGGCCTTGAAGCATGTTGGAACGGTGGCGCTGCTCAGGGAGATGTTGAAGATGTCAGTGAGAACATCTGCTAGCTGATCTGCACATCCTCTGAGCACTCTACCAGGAATGTTGTCTGGTCCAGCAGCCTTCCGTGGGTTGACCCTGCACAGGGTTCTTCTCACATCAGCCACGGTGAGACAGCACCTGGTCATTTGTAGGAGGGGTGGACTTCCTCAGCGCCACGTCATTTTCTGCCTCAAACTGGGCGTCGAAGTTACTCAGCACATCTGGGAGGGAGGAATCACCTGCACAGTCAGGTGATGTTGTCCTGTAATTGGTGATGTCCTGAATGCCCTTCCACATGCGCCACATGTCGCTGCTGTCCTGGAAGTAACTGTGGATTAGCTAGGCATGTGCATGCTTTGCCCCTCTGATAGCTCGGGACAGCTTGGCCCTCACTGTTGTTGGAGCTGCCTTGTCGCCTGCTCTGAAGGCGGAGTCACGGGACCACAGCAGTGCACGCACCTCTGCGGTCATCCATGGCTTCTGGTTGGCACGTGTAGTGATGGTCTTGGACAGAGTAACATCATCAATGCACTTGCTGATGTAGCTGGTCACTGATGCTGTGTACTCCTCTAAGCTGGTAGAGTCGCCATGGGTTGCAGCCTCCCTGAACATGTGCCAGTCAGTGTGCTCAAAGCAGTCTTGAAGAGCAGAGATGGCTCCTGCTGGCCAGGTTTTCACCTGCTTCTGAACTGGTCTGGAGCACCTGACGAGCAGTCTGTATGCTGGGATTAGCATAACAGAGATGTGGTCTGAGTATTCAAGGTGGGGGCAGATAATGCTGAAATTTAACAAGTCTGAGACTTTTTGGTCTGTAGTGAAGTATTATATAGCTCACTTTAATTCAATTATTAAATAAAACATATCTACTTATTTCAGTTCTCAAACCTCATCTGAGCGAAGTGCAAAATACGTTGTGTTGCAATAGAAGATTATGCAATACAGCTTAAGATAATAATGTTCATAACCAACCATACAACAGTTGTACTTCACACCAATGAATACTACACTACCTCTAATTTACAATGTAATCACCAAGTGAGTAGAGATCATGCTTTCAAAGATAAATGGTAGTAAGAAGGAGCACTGTCAGGCAGATGTGAAGATGGAAATGGAGACAATTTTTTTGCCCCACCTTGAACTTTAATAATACTATCACCCTATTCCTCATGCAATTTCTGAAAAATTGCAGCATATTAAAAAAAAGTAAAACAAATGTGGTAATCCACAAATACAACAATCAATTCAATTATTGCTTGGTCAACTGTATAAGAAGTACTATGACATCATCAAATGCCTAGATCACTCTTTAGAGTCTCGTGACTAGCACCACAATGACTGCAGCTTTTCAAAGCATAACTTCATACCAACATGCTGAGTAAACACAACCATTGATCAGTCAAAAGCAAAAAATAAACAATGAATTAATACTGAAATTTGCCAATTACTTCCTAAGATTTCCTCATCAAATGCTCAATTATATCATATCTTGTGCTTTTGTATGCTGACCGACACACCATAGCAAATTCCTAATATTGTACATGTAAATGTATATGGTGAATAAATTTGATCATTTTTGGAAAAACAAAATTATTTCAAAACAGATGAATACAGATTGCTTTTTGACAGTTTCTTGAGTTGGACCATTCAAGTTTATGACAGACTACAAAGCCTACTAAAATAACAGGGTTTCCTTTGTAGGTCAGAGCTGGTCAGTTTTGAAGTAAGGCCGATCACTCAAAACATTAACTCAGGTTCTCTCTTGCGTGACCTGCTCAGTATTTCCAATATTCTCTTCTCTTTCTTTTCAGATTTCCTGCAACCCCGTGTCTTGCATCTCACACTTCTATTGTCTGTTTGTTGCCTCTACTCTACCAACATTCACCTCCCACTTTCTATATGTCCTCTTGATAGTGAGCACTCATCACCATCTTTTAGAAATGTAGCACAATTCTATTTTCCTTCACTGATCTCCACCTGAATTATAGACATACCCCCTGCTATATCCATCCCTCCACCTTGTGTGCCGACTAAAGCAAATTTGTTTTCTCATTTTTCTAGTTCCAAAGAAAATTCTTAGAGCTGGAAAGCTAACTCTGTTTCTCTCTCCATGAATGTTGTTTGACCTACTGAGTATCTAGCAGTTTTTGCATCAGATTACAAACATCTACAGTTTATTTTGTTTATCACCTTGTTTTAGTCATAGGATAGACCTTCCATTTTAAAGCCAACACATCCACTCGGGATTTCAATGCTGTTAAGGATTTGCCTGAGCAGAGGTTTAGACAGCTGATGCAAACCAAAGAATAGCCTTCTGCTCCAATTTATTGCTGGCTGGTAACACTGTGCTTCAACAAATTAAAAGGAGCACCACAGACCAAGGGATTTCTAAGTATCAAAGACATCCATAAACATTTAATCTCAATGACTGCATGCCAGCCCCGGGAACTGGACAGCAATGGGTGTCATGACCTTTCTGGAGTCAGTGACATCCTGCACTGTGGGAGCCTCAGAACAGGAGAGCATTACGAAGCAACAATCAAAACGTGAAGGAACACAGTGGGCCAGGAAGCATCTGTGGAGGGAAGTGGACAATCAACGTTTCAGGTCAAGACCCTTCATCTGGAGTGGAAGGTAAAGGGGAGATAGCAAGGTGAGGTGAAGGATGGAGCCAAAGCAGGCAAGCAGTAGATGGGCAAACACGAGGAAATCTGCAAGTGCTGGAAATTCAAACAATACACACAAAATGCTGGTGGAACACAGCAGGCCAGGCAGCATCTATAAGGAGAAGCACTGTCGACGTTTCGGGCCAAGCAGTAGGTGGGTCCATGTGATGAGAGACGATAGGCAGGTGGGGTGGAAAGAACAAAAAGAGCGGAAGAAAGAGGGAGGAATGAAAAAGATGCTGGGAGATTATGGCTGAAGGCAATAACAGATTACAAATAATGGAATCCAATAGGAAAGGAGTTGCAGCATGTATTTAAATAACGGGGCTGGGGTGGGCAGATGGAAACGGGGAGGAGGACTAGTGACAGGAGCTGGCAGGTTCAGCGGAGATGGAATAGCTGGAGGAGTGGAAACAAACAGGATGATGTGAGCCGGGGGTGAGTGTAGGAGGAAATGGATAGATCATAAGACGAGAGAAAAGGAGCAGAGCAGGAGCAATTTACTATTACAGACTCCACTGAAAGAAATAGTAATGTTCAAAGGCACATAACATGTACACGTTCCACAAAACACAAGCCGAACTTACTTTACAACAGCTTGTAACTAAAATCCAGCAATAAGTAGCATTAATTATCTTTCCTTTAGAGGATTACTCTATTTTTGCTGTGATTAGATTGCACAAACTATACACAGTATCTGTGTATGTATATGAGTAGAAAAGTACATTCCAAATTTAAATTTTATCCATCCATCTGTCAAGGTAACCTTTACTTTATTTGTCTTCTCTTGGCACAAATGTCAAAGCTTACCAAAATCTGCTAGCTTCAGCTCTCCAGTATCACTGATGAGTAAGTTCTGAGGCTTTAAGTCTCGGTGCAAGATGTATCGCTGATGAATATAGGAGAGACCCCGCAGGAGCTGAAACAAAAAGAGCTAAAAGGCAAGAAAAGGATACTTAGCAATAAGGCATGAAATGCCAAGATCATCAGAAATCAATGTCAGTCAACTAAGGAATGGCAGATGTTGCAAGTAATCATGTCATATTCCTAAATTTGAAACACTACAAGTCAATAAATGTGCATATTTTACATGAAACCTAAGAGATCTTCCACAAAACTTAAGAGATACAGTTTTATTATTTTTTCTTCCCCGTGTGTGCTGGTGTGCCGTCACCCTTTTCCCTGGATTACAGTACTTTAGAGTGAGCTTTCATTGTAATCAAACAACAAAAGATCACACAAGAACATGTCCATTTTTCATGACATCTATTCCCTCAATAAGAAAAGGCATAATTTTCCACTGTTCCCAAACCAAACAAAATTAGATATTGGCTTCTTTTGTAGCAGTACATATGTTGTTTCATAAACTATCAGCTAATCATGGTGGTTGCCATGTGGACTAAATGTCAACAGGGTAAAACGGCAAAAGGAAAAAAAAATGTCTGCCTTACTCTTATGATGTAGTACAATATAAATGACCAGTATTTCACATAATAACCCAATAAATTTTTATGAATAAAAGCCATAAACTCCCAAATAAATTTCAATATTAAACAGGGCTCGAGGTGAAGATATAAGTATTTTGGCACATTCTAAAAACAATTTTCAGCAGACTTAGCTCAGTTTGTAAAGCATTTTGTATTTTTGAAAGAAGTAGTTAAATTGTTCTGATCTGAACACTGAAACGTTGCAGCCACACATAATCAGAAGGATTACATGCAGCATTGCTGCTCATCCAGCGTGTAATTTGATGCAGTTTGAATAAGTTTGAAAATTCCTTCTCAAACACATGAAAGCATGCAATTTACATTCAAAAATCACTTCACCATATTGTTAATACAAACTGCTTGCTAGATCCTTATCTGCCTCATAAAAACCATCTCCTTTAACAGGTCTATTACAATATGAAGAAAGTTAGAATCAAAGCCAATTTTTATACCCAAATAACTTACTCAGATATAGTACTTGGAGGATCATGTTATTATAGACACATCACAACTTCAAGATCAGAAACAAAAAATGGCCCACTTTCAAAAGATCTCAAAGGTTGAAAAATCTTAAAAATTAAAAGCATTTCGAAAGTGTTCAACAACATTGTGAAATTTCCCCAAGTACATTTACCGGAAGGTGGGCAAAATTTCAACCTGGTGGCTCACTGCCCTTTTATCAAGAGGAATTAGGAATGTGCAGTATTGGTTGTTGTTGGCATCCATGGAACATACAATGAATAAAAAGAAAAGATGGAATGCATATTCTTGAAAAATCCAGAGATTTCTATTTCCTGAATGGTGGAATAATTACAATTAATTTAATGATTTCAATGAAGGAATCAAACTTGGATTAACTGCAGCAAAAACACACAAAATGCTGAGACAGCATCTATAGAGGGAAATAAAGAATCGATGTTTTGGGCTGAGACGGTCTTGGCCTATCAACATTTTGCTCAAGATTTTATGGCATCTGCAAAACATCTCAAATCATGGATTCTCTAGATATTGTTAACTAGATTACAAATGTACTTTTTGTACCACAGACTACTGATCTTCACCACATAGCAATTTTCAGCCATTTTGCTATGAAATGGTCCCATTTTGCTATGGAATGGTCATTTAATTCATTGAATATCAGGACCACATTTGTAAGAATTTGTTCGCTGTTGTCCTACTTAATATTATTATTGTAATGAATGTAAAAAAAAAAGATAATCAACTGTGAATTATGCATTCCAAGTTCTGGGAGATCCTTGTGCACAAATTCACTGCCAGATTCCCTATTATAACATTGACTTCAATTCAACAGTGATCAATCCACTGTAAATCATTTTGAAATGCTTGGAGGTTGTGAAAATCACAAGATAAACACTAATCTTTCTATCAATATAGGTTTTCACTGTATAGTTACTCCTCCAAAGCGCATCCATTTCATACCATTTACCCATTAGTTACAATGAAAAAGTTAGCTGAGAGAGGAATTAAGAGATGTTACGATTATTGACATTTGGTACCAGTTACCTTGACAACACAAACTATTCATTTATCCATGCTAGTTTAGAAATAGAACTATGTGTTTCTTGATACTGACATGCAGTTGCTCAGTAACACAAGCATTTCATTATCTGGACCTCTATCTTTATTTACTGACACTGAATTTTGCAGGTGCAGAGATTATAACAAGGAAGATTTATTGACCAAATCATCCAAACTGAATATAGAAGAAACCTAGCACATTTTATAGTACTACAAACATAAAAATATGCAACTTCTAATTTTAAAATACTAATCTATAGTCATTACACTGATTAGCATTCAGCTTGAGGAAGGTTTGCTGGTACTTTGTTACCCATTTCATCCTGTTTAAAGTCTTGACAGATGGATGGTGGAGGCGTATAAACTAGCGGGTGAACAGGCATAAGATGATGCAGCTGCTGAAAGCATTTGCATTGGCATCCTCCATAATAACCAAGTTACTAGGCATTGCTGACAAATATACTCACTGCTGATGCATAATAGTGGCAAGAATACATGCATGACATTTTAATTGCACCCCCTTGCATGCAAACCTTCACTTACTTTTCCCATAATATTTTAAATTGTTTCAAAGAAAAATACTAAAATTGAGCAGTTACAATAAATGCTTACTGTGGCAAAGTAGCCATCTTTAAATTAGTAACTTGATTCAATTGAGCATATTTGAACTAAATTCATTACAAATCACTTAAGTCTAGATCTGCTTTCTTTCATATAAAATCAGCATAATCTTGGCAGACAGCAATTTAAATACTTTGACATTCTTAAATTATCCATTCACAGCATTAGAAATGTGAACAACTAGAAACTTTTCAGGTGGCTCTAAGACAATGATAAACAGGAGATTTTTCCTCCGGAAAACAATCACGGGTCAAACATTTCAGAAGTGATAATTTTAAAAAAGCACAAAAGGTACTTAAATTGTCCATTATTCTTTACTCACTCCACAGATATGCTCAGAAAGGCTCAATAGGTCAGGCCACACCTGTTGGAAGGGAAACAGAACTGAAATGTTCTCAGAACCGAAACTGCTTCCATGGATGCTAAATGACCTGCAGAGGGTTTCCAGAACTTTGTGTTTTCATTTCAGATTTCCACTATCTGTGATTTATTTGATTTCAGTGGAAGCGTTCATTTTTCCTGGTAAAAAGCTCAAAATGCTCATTAAGGCCCTCCACTGGATGGGGTCAACCACGGATATTGTGTCCCAACTGTCTGCGTTGAAGTTAATACGCAAGCCTGGGCAGTACGAAATGGAGACCAATCTGTTGCCCATGCTTCAGGTTCTCCCTCTCCACGCAGCTGATGAATCCAAAGGAACGGCAGAAGCCGACAATTTGGCACCAGTAGTGTCGCAGGAGTTGCCAATCAACATTGAGCTCAACATAGGACTGCTTTAAGGACTCCAGCTCCTGATTTTTCCTCAGGGTTTCCTCCAGATACCTTCCCTCTGAGTGGGTATAGCCACAAGGCAGTGGAGGTTTGAGATCAGAGCTTTTCTGCTGTTAGATGAGCAGCCAACAACCGTTGATGAGCCTCATCTGCCTGAAGCGACTGGTTTTAAGGTGCTAGTAACTCACTTTTGTCCCTTCTCCTGTCAGTAGAAATGGTTCATGGTTCCACAGGGCTTAGTAACTAAGCCACAAGAAGGCCAGGAGCAGGACTTAATTCGGTGGCTATGAGATGCAGGCCATTAGCAGCATTTAATAGGTACCACCACCTTTCTGGCTATGAAAGCCTTAGGAGCCAAAATGCTCAGAGAAACAGTATTTAGAAATTATTTGGTTCAATGTTTCTACACCTCACTGATCAATTTAACTATTATTAAATAGCTTGACTAAAAAGCTAGTGGAATTATTAAAATAGTTTGACTAAAAAGCTATGAGTTTGCAACTCTATTTTCAATAGTTCAAAGGTTGCTTATGGTCGTTAGCAGTGTTTAAGCAGTGAATCAACTTGCTCTAACCAAACTCATGAACCAGAAACCATTTTATGAGTAATAAAAGTTAGATTTCTGATATTTCCAACTGTAACATACAGTAGCAGGCAAAAATGCTAATTATCAATCCCTTTTCACAATATCAATATAGTATCTTTCACATACCAGTCTGCAGAATTTACCAAATATATTGGAAACTATATCCAATTTAAACTCCTAAATTCAGCTCGAAAAATGTCAGTTATCAATAAATTAACCCAGTATCTAGTCATGTAGCATACACACCTAGCAGAGCTGCCAGGCAAACACTAACCCTTTCCTTAGAATTCTGACCAGTATCAGACCAACAATTCTGCTCTTCATTCTTTTTCCTGTTGTTATAAAATTGCATTTCTTGTGAGAGTCAGGAACATCACCTGATATCTTCATGAGACAATATTAAAAAAAAATTGAGGAAAAGGGGAAAATATCAAGCGAGTTCTATACCTGATACAGAATGTTCTCTTTTTTATGAGAAACCGACATGCTAAAAGTCTCACGAGAACTGGTATTTCATATTCCAATTAAACTTCTTGGGTTGTGCTTGTGTTTGGGTTGTGTCTACCTTTGTGTCTGAATAATTAAAATCAAAGTCTCAAAGGACAGTTACTTTGATTAGAGAGAAAAAACAATAATTCAGACAAGTTCTACTTCTACCTATCTCTAGGGTTTCAAGACTTCAGTGAAAAAGAATTCCACATCTAGGAGTCTTAGATTGTACCCTATGCTCTTCTCCTTATGCAGAGTAAATAATGATGATGAAAGAAATATTAGCTGCAAGGAAAAAAGAACTACTGTGCCTATAACATGCCCCTCATAATTTCAGTACATAAGTCCATCACTGACGCATATTGAACCTGACTTGACCATTGCTAACTTTATCAATACCGTTTCTCATCTCCGATTAAAGATTTTTATTCAAACTTCAAATCTTCACTTATAGGCAAGTATCTCTCGTTCACCAGTTTAGTTCACCATTGGTCGTGAACACATCTGTTCAATTTGGTGCATTGTCAAGTTAGAACACGGTCTGAGCAAAAAGATGCCAGGTGGAGTATGCTGAGTGGAATTAAGGGTATTTATTTAAGACAGAAGAGTAGTGTTAAATATTCTATAAAAACTCTAAGTTCCAATGTTATTTCACCAACCTGAAAAATTAACACCATTTCTCTCTCTAACAGACACTGTCTGACTAACATGTTGATTCTATTTGAAATTCCCAACATCTGTTGTATCTGTATTTTAAGACAATTAATTGCCGGTATTAATGCCGCTCTAGCAGTAGAAAGTACCACAGCTATTAATGCAGCGAATGAAAATGCTGAAGGCTGACAAGAGAAAAATGATTCATAGGAATCACAGAGCTTCCCATGCAACAGAATTGGTCTTACTCTAATAGATAAGCTTAATTTCCCTTACTATGCTCAACTTGCCAGCATTTTGTGTACTCAGACGTGCAGCATGACAATTCAACAGAATAGGCAGACTTGCACAAGAACATTATCAGGAGCAGGTATGGGCTCCTGTTCTCAGTTGCTTCACGGTCTCAGGATATTTTTATAATTGCACAGTTTGTCTTCTTCAGCACACTGGTTGCTTGTCAGTCTTTGTTTTTGTATAGTTTTTCATAAATTCTAGTGTATTTCTTTATTTTCCTGTTAATGCCTACAAGAAAATGGATTTCAAGCTAGTATATGATGCCATATGCAGTACAGTGCTAAAGTCTTGGGCATATATTTGTAGCTAAGGTGCCTTAGACTTTTACACACAACTGTATTTATCAATGTAGAGTAGAAAGTGAGTTTATAAAGCTGGTGGGAGCACAAGATGCTGGGAGTGGCGAGGGTGGAGCACCGTGGGAGGGGTGTGAAACAGATGGCAGAGATGGAGTGCCTGGGGCAGGGTTGATGTGAGTGCACCGGCCCTGAGATGCCGGGGAAGGTCATTTAATTCCAAACAATTGGTTTACTGATCATTAGAGAATGTCTCTCTGGTGCTTTATGCTCCCTCTCCTTTCCCTTTCCCCAACCATGATTCCCCACTACCTACTCCTTCCCATACTTAGTCTACAATAGAGACCCATATCAGAATGAGTCTGATATATCACGTTTATCATCACTCACAAATGGCATTAAGTTTGATCTTTTGCAGCAGCAGTACAGTGCAATACATAAAATTACAAAGTAATCTAAATTAATTACAAACATAAAACAAAATAATTGATTCACCACCTTTAATACAACACTCCAAATCACCACTGGTGCAGCCATTTGGTTTTAGAAGTTGCATCATTAGTTAAATAGAGATTTGTCTTTGGAGACCTGTGTGCAGTCAAGGTGTTTCAATTGATTATAATGAAAATACACCTGTATCTGGAAGGTCCAACTGCTGGTGAGTCAGTATCCTGGCAAAAACTACACCATGAAGACAAAAGAACACTCTAAGCAATTCTGCAAAAAAGTTAATGAATAGCACAAGTCAGGAGATGGATACAAGTGAATTTCCAAATCACTGAATATCCCTTGGACTACAGTTAAGTCAATCATCAAGAAATGGAAAAAAATATGGCACAGCTGTAAATCTGCCTACAGCCGGCCACACTCAAAATCTGAGTGACCGTGCAAGAAGGGGACTAGTGAGGGAGGCCAAGAGACCTATGACAACTCTGGAGGAGTTACAACCTTCAGTGGCTGAGATGGGAGAGACTGCACATATAACAACTGTTGCCCTTTTGTTTCACCAGCCACAGACTAATGGCAGATTGGCAAAGAGAAATCTCTTTGTTATGAAATCTCTGATAAGAATTTCACAGAAGAAATGTGGGAGAATCTGAAGTCAGCTGGAAGAAGGTTCTATGGTCTGATAAAACCAAAATTAAGTTCTTTGGCCATCAGACTAAACACTATGTTTAGTGTAAGCCAAACACTGCACATCATCAGAAGCACAGCAAATTAGTGGCTGCATAATGCTGTGGGGATGCTTCACTGCAGCAGGTGCTGGAAGGCTTGTGAAGGTAGAGGGTCAAATGAATTCAGCAAAATACAGGGAAATCCTGGAGGAAAACCAGGTGCAATCTGAAAGACAACTGCGACTTGGGAGAAGATTTGTTTTCCAGAAAGACAATGACTCCAAGAATAAAGCCAAAGCTACACAGGAATGGCTTACAAACAACAGTTAATTTCCCAGAGTGGCCAAGTCAGAGCTGTTCACTCATCATCGCCATGCAATTTGACAGAGTTTGAGCAGTTTTGTAAAGGATAATGGGGAAAAATTTCAGTGTCCTGATGTGCGAAGCTGATAGAGACCTATCTACACAGACTCAAGGCTACAATTGCTGCAAGATATGCATCTACTAAATACTGACTCGAAGGGTGTGAGTAATTATGCAATCAAATATTTTCTGGTTAATAATTGTAATAAATTTGGACCAATTTGTAGAAACTTGTTGTCACTTTGACATGAAAGAGTCTTTTCTGTCGATCATTGTCTAAAAAGCCAAATTAAATCCACTGTGAATCAATGTTGTAAAACAATAAAACATGAAAACTTCTAAGTGAAGTGAATCATTTTTATACTATATATATATATATATATATATATATATATATATATACACACACACATATATATATACATATATATTTAAGCCTTTTGTGAAGTATTGCATGTACTTTGATAATAAATTTACTTTTACTTTCACCTTGTCTGCCTCACCATTCAATATAACAACTGCTTTATGCTAACCTCAACTCACTTTCTGTCCAAGTTCCCTGTAGCCTTCAATTTCCTAATCTTTCAAATATTTTTCACTCTTCTCCTTCAATCCTTTGAAAAATCTAGCCTCACAACTTTCTAGGACAGAGCATTTCTTGGTGACAGGAAATTTCTACCTGCCTCCATTTTAAATGACAGCAGACAATATTTTGCAAATATGCACCCTCATTAGAGGCTCTTCCATAAGTAAAAACATCTCAGCATCTACTTGTCATGCCCATTCAGGATCTTATGCTTTAATGTTACGCTTAGTCTTCTAAACTCAAAGCGATATATTCACAACTTGTTTAGCCTCTCTTGCTAGGACAATTCTTTCATCTGGGAATTTGCTTGATGGAGCTCTTTTGGCAAGGCAATAATGCAACATGATTACTTCATTTAAAAAAAATTAAGATAAAGGAACCAAAAATATGCGCAAATATGTGTTAACAGTGGTGAACTAAACCCAGTGAACTGAGGATACCAGCCCACAGGAATTGGTTATCTGTAAGGTGGAGATTCAGTTTAAGAGACCAGTCTCCAAAAGGTGCTGGTAACTGGCATTGGCAAGGTTAACTACCATCAACATTCATGTTTTTCTAATGTTTATGTCACCTGAAGACCAGACTATGGCCTACATTTTTATCAATTCACCAGTTTCTCTGTGATTTGGAAATGTTAAGTGAATTGTGCTTCAACACCTGCAACATAACAACTAAATTGGCTACCACAGTGATAAGTTTTGACACACTGATTAAAGGCATTTTCTTATGCCTGTTCTTGTTCTTCCTTTCATCTTCACAAAAGTTGCTGGGGAGAGCGAGAAATAGCTATAAACACGTAATCCTTATGATTCTTTCCAAGTACAGATACCGTGAAGGTTATTCAACTTTCGAGATTACAAGAGAGCTACACTTCAAAATCTCAAAAAACACAGAAGAAAGTCTCACCACAACAAATCGAAAGACGAATCTACAGTGTCAAATTTTGCTTACACCAAGATTTTCCCATATTCTGGGAAATGGAAAAGGGAATTTATCCACAAAATATCTCACAAGAGACCAGGAACTGAATGACAAAATATTTCATAAGAAACCAGGAATTGAATGCCAAATATCTTCCTTTCAATTTGATATTTCTCTACAGATGTTACCTAACACCTTGATTATGTCCAAAAGTTCTAATTTTTATTTTCATTTTTACTGGTCATTGTTATGCAAGCAGAGTTTTTTTTTGAAGAATATGTAAATTTTCATTGATTCCTTTGTATATGTTTGTTCTATTGTGAATGCCTGCAAGAAAATGTGACTTTGTTAATAGGTTTACTAAGAACTCCGATCTCTTCCTTGCAATGGATGGTAACTGAAATATGATTGCAATTAATGATCATGTAAGCAGAAAACAATTGAAGATGATTATACAGACACTAACACAGGATTGAATTTCAACATCAGATGATTCCTCCTGAAAACGTCTGACAGAACTGCCAGTGGCTTTGGCAAGTTGGATTATTTCCTTACCAAAATACTTTTTTGAAACACTGAATGAATGAAAAGAACCATTGTCGATGGATTACAAGCATAAGCATGCAATATAAAAACAATTCAATTTATACTTTAAGGCTCTTCCATGGCCATGATGTACCTTTTAAATAGAAAATCTTCACTTTGTTACATTTGCTTCCGAACACAGCTGTCAATGTGAAAGGAACTGTGGAATTAGCTGATCAACATCCAGTACAAAGGTTCTTGAACACATTTAAATAACTGTATTCCTTTGCTGAATTAATTTGACAATACATAGCTATTTATAGAAGTTACAACTGGCCAACATCAATAAGACTGTGATAAGAATTATTATCTACTATGCTAAAAAAACTAGCCACAAACCATAAATCTGAAGTTTCATTTTTATAGAACAGTTCTTCCACTTGCTATACAATTAAAACTTGAAATCAATTCTTACCCATGCCCAAGACAAAATCACATCAGCTTATTCAAGTTGGAAAACACATTGGCAAACTACATCTACAAATCTACAAAAAAAAATCAATCAAGTATATGTAGCTGAAGTAAATATTCCAATAGCTGTCATTAAGTGACTTAATGTAGAGGAGGCAGGGAAATTTGCATACAATCTCATGGTTTAAAGCAATGTGGAAATGAAATTTCCATTTAATTCTGACAGCATCTGCACCACCCAATGAGATTCTCATCTTCTAATCTTCTCTCTTCACCATCTGTAAAAAGGGCCCTTAATTTGGCATAACATTCATTTACTGGTGATACACCTGCTTGCTCCCTGGTCTGTGAATGAAAAATAGAAATTTGTTTAACTGCTATGAGGCTCATCGCTCCTGAATTAGCATATCAACAGCATCAGGGAAAAGGTTGTTCCATCCCAGCACCCACTCTGCCATTTCATTACATCCTCCATCTGCCAAATGTTCCAGTCATAATGCTGGCACATATATCCTTGGCTTTCAATAATAACATGGCACAAGTCTTTGAGCTTCAGGCAATAAAGAAAGCATTAATAACAGCAACACACAAGCTGCTAATTGTGTATTTATGAGGGCCAGAGATGTTCAAAGTCCTAATTGCTTAATAATGTTCACTGCATTATGAAATACCCCATACTCTAATCCTGAAAGGTCAAAAAGGTGGACGTTAAGAAATCATAGTGTCAGCACGGAAAAAAACCATTTGATGTCATCAGCCCTTGTTGACCAATCTACCCTCCTGAGCTCATCCCATTTGCTTGCATTTGTTCCAGATTCCTCTTAACCAGGGGTTACCAAACTGGGGTCCACAAACCCCTTGGTAAAGGTAGGGGTCCATGGCATCAAAAAGGGTTTGGGAGCCCCTGCTCTTAACTTTTCCTATCCATGAACATGACCAAATGTCTTTTACAGACGGTAACTGTACCCACATCTATCACTTCCTTTGGCAGCTCCACATACCCACTACCATCTATGTGGGAAAAACACCCCTCATTTCTCCTTTAATTCATTCTTCTCACTCCTTAAAGCTCTATCCACCAATTTTGGACACTCTTGCTTTGGTAAAAAGACTGTGACCATCCACTTTATCTACGCCTCTCATGATTTTACAAACTTGGGTCATAATTCATTGAAATGCTAACTAATGGATAATCTGGAATATAAAACATAAATCCAGCACCAATTTGTCATTGGTTAAGATCTGTTGTTACAATAACGCATTGAAATCTCAATGGTAAATTGGTCTAGAATCCAACATACAGGATATGTCACATTTATCAGTTCTCAAACCATGCAATTCAATGTGAGGACATATACTATTTTGCCCCTATTATCGCACCTCACTCCTACCCCCATTCATCCATTGTCCCCCTCTTGTTTAGCAGCACTTCATGCTCCTGCTTATCCCCCTCCAGTAGCTCTCTCCTATCTTCACACTCCCCTCCCCAACCTTGCTCCATCTTTATATTTCTTTTTCCTCTCGTTTTGTTGGCCCCATCTACCATTCATCTGGCACTACCTGCCTCTCAGCTTCCACCTTCCACTCATCCCCTCAGAATCCTTTCTTGCCCGCCCTTTCTCTTCTCTATACTGGCCATCTTGTCCCCCCACTCCCAATCCTGGTGCAGAATTTCAATCCTAACATTAGCCATATCTTCCCTCCCACAGATGCTCCTGGACCTACTGAAGTCTCGTTTCTCCTGAAGCATACATCACTCCTGTTTAACTAAGTTCAAAGGTGGCCTTCTTGCTAGTTAAACAGCTAAGGAAGGAGAGGTGATGAACAGTGTTTGAACAAAAATAAAGGCCAAAACTACAACCCAAACAAAGGCCTTGATTATTACTATCCCCATTGGGTAGGAGAGGTTAGGAGCAGGGAATGTTGGGACATGAAGTCCAGAACTCATCCCACAAATAAGGACACAATGGAATTTTTCTATATAAATATCTTGGAAGTATAATGGCTAATCCAGTCCTCAAATGGAAGAATTCAGTTATCAGTGGCCTTACAATTGCACCAGTGCAAGCTGCTATGCCCAGCCTACACCATGTTGTTTTGTTTAGAGACTCAGTGCAGTAACAGGCCCTTCTGGATCAACAAGCCCACACTACCCAATTAATCTACCTTTGGGATGTGGAAGGAAACCCACACAGTCACAGAAGGAGCATACATATGTTTTGCTTAGTAACTTCAAAACATTAAACTAATTCATAGGCAAACACGGGAGTCCAAGGGATGCAGGTCTTACTTCATCTTTACTTTAAGCAAGGCGTGCATGTATTACGTGGCAGCGTGATGACGTATGCAATTCATGTATTTATATATATAACTAATAATGAATTATTTAAACAAATAAGAATGCTTAATCAAACAAAATATATACAGAATTACACCAATATTATTCAAATATTAAATACATAACACTCTTCTCTACTTGGCTATAAACTCCAACTTAATGGAGAATGCATCTGAACTAAATACACAGTATATTACATAACACAATTACTATATACACACATCCACAGCATAGGAAATCTTAAATTGTCCGATGCAGGCCAAAAGATTTTATTGCTTTTGAGGCTTTCTTACTCTTGTGGGATAACATACTTCCTGACAAGGGGGTTCAACTTCACTTGGCAGGTGAGACTTGCAGCTGTGAAACTATCTCAGGTTCTGAGGCCTCCTCCGTGGTGGTTGTAGGAGTTGACTCTGGGACTGCAGGAATAGCCCTGGACCCCTTTCTTTTCCTTTTCTCTCTCTGAATCTGCTCCGATCTCTTTCATTTTCTTTCTCATGTTCCTTTGTTTTGCTTCTTCTCATTTGTGCACCTTGATCTTGTGAAGGTGCATTTAGTTCCCAGGAGTAACCTGTTATTAATCCTTCTATTGCTCCTTTAACATCTGATCTCTCCTTTTGGTTTCTGCATCCGTAACATAATCTGACGATTCCTCTGTTTTCGTATCTCCATGACTCCTTTCTTTTTGGCCCTCCATTCACCCAGCTGGGCTTTGGTCTTTGCATCTACCTTTATAAGTAGTTTTCTGTCTCCCACTTGGAATTCATTCAGTAACTTTAATGCACACAGAGTAGATTCCAGTTCGTTATATTAACAAAAACCCGACCTTACAACTTCCTGAACTGGAACTTTATTTGAGTTTAAAACCACACCACATTTCACAAGTAACTACCTGAACAGGTAGTAACAGGTCAGAAGCTTTCTCAGATACGTTGCCAACAAAAACTGTTGTAGTTGAACCACTACTTGTCGTAGTCGTCGTGGCTATCCCTTGAGGTCGAGGATGATGGTTTTCATTCCATTGGTCTATCACAGAACATGCCTGTGCATGTATTTATTTAAGGTGTACTTGATGTTGCACTCCAAGAAGCACACGATACTTCTCAAATCTACCAATTGATTCCAATGGCATGGAAACACGGCGATTGGAGCTGATGGATTTGTTGCAGCCTTCATCCGCCTTCACAGCCATTGAGTTCGAAGTAACTTCGTCCGCCTGTTCCACCGTTGAGGTCTTGGTTGGATTGTTCTTTGTCAGGGATCTCGACCTTACCGCCATGGGTGACCCTGCCCATAGCTCCAGACAGCATCGCTCTCAGGATCTCAGGACCATACAAACTTCTCCACCACGGCAAGGTGACAATCCACAGAGAAGACTACTACTTGTATCACTTTCATGATTCCTCTGAGGAGCACCGTCATTCCTGGGTCCAATATACTTTCTAACCGGAGGGACAGAGGTTGGTACCAACACCTGTTTGTCCTCTGTTGGGCAATGGTTCACGGTGTTTAGCATCAAGACAGTTGTGGAATCATCCAGTAACCTTTCTTAATGCACTGTCATACAGCTTAATTGCAGGGAATGTGGCATGCCAATGGTGGATGGATCTCCAGTCATGTTGTAGTTGTTTCAGCAAATAATGCTCCCACTATGCTGGTCCTGTTTTTACCACACACGAGCTTAATATGGCTTCTTGTTGTTGTTGTATTTCACAGTTACGGATGTCATTTCCACAAGGAGTTATAAGTTCCTAGTTGGATATCTGCAGGCTTCAGTTTGGTATCTTTGAAATGTCGTTCAAACTCATTTTATGGAATGACTGAAAACGGCTGAACCAGTGTCCAATTCCATTTTAGTTAATTTCCTGTTCACTTCTGGCATAAGCCATATTGATTGTCTATTGCTAATTTTCATATTGTAAATTTCAAGGCTGCATAATTTTGTGTCACTCTCATCACTATCAGATTTTTTATCAACAGCATGCAGACCAGTGCTCTATTTCAATCTCCAATTTGACTTTTTAGCTTTTTCCTCTTCCCTGTGCAGTCCATTTATTTTTGTCTGCGTGACATGCTCTTTGTGTGTGTCCTACATTGTTGCATTCTCTGAAAGTTTCACTTTTAAATCTGCATTTGTTTGGTGTATGTGAGCCCCTGCCAAAAAAGGTAACACAATTTGCTTGGCCAGGCCAGTTACTGTTTAGACATTGCAATTTTGTTCACGCTCACTTTCATTCCTGACTGCAACTCAAATGGCCTCTGTCTGCAGTTTCCACTGAAACAGCAATTTCCACGGCTCGTTTGAATGCAAGCTATGCTTCAGTTAGGAGCCGTCTTTGAATGCTTCCTTTTAAGATTCCACAAGCTAAACAATCTCCTAGTGTAACTTTAAGACTATTACCAAAATGACAATGCTCAGACAGTCTCTTTAAATCAGCTACATATTCTGAAATGGGCTACCCTTCCTTTAGATTCTGCTTATGAAACTTGAATCACTCTGCGATCAACAATGGCTTTGGTTCTAAACGTTCCTGCATTACTTTTACAATATCAGCAAAGATCATTTCTGATGGTTTTGTTGGAGCAGTCAACTCCAAAGCAAACTGTATTACTTTAAACCAAATGAACTCAGCAAAACCAAACTCACTTTTCATTGGTCATTTCATTTGCTTCAAAATACTGTTCCAATAGTTCAGCATATATGAGCTAATTACCCATTGTGTAGTCAAACTCGTCAATCTTTCCGATGTAGCCAGCTATTTATGATTTTTTTTAAACTATTAACACCTATTATTCACTCTTTATGAACCTATGAACCTTTCTATTTTCTGACTTTTCCAAAAAAAAACTTGATTCTGCCTTCCTTTCTGAAGAATATATGCTGCACTGATTTTTTTAAAAAAACTTGATTGTCTCATTGCATGTGCTGGACTGGGTATTTTACTCTAAGTTCCTCTATGCTTGTTTTAGCTCAAATGATTTGCTCCACTTTAACAGGTCGGTAGCCGTCTCGAGTTAGTTTTAAGAATACCTCTTCACCAACGTAGTGCCTTTTAACTTCAAAACATTAAACTAATTCAAAGAAAAACACAGGAGTCCAGGGATGCCAGTCTTACTTCATCTTAACTTTAAGCAAGGTGCATATGTATCACATGGTAGTGTGATAACAGATGAAATTCATGTATTTATACATATAATCCATAATTAATATTGAAACAAGCAAGAATACTTTATCATACAATATACATAGAATATTATTATGAAATTATTATTGTTGAAATATTAAATACACAACACCAACTCCATACAGAGGCTTTGGTACCTCCACAGTCAAGTGGACTGAAAATAACAGCTTCTAAATTCTATCAGGAAGCATCCAAGCACACCACGGTCTGTGCCTTCTTGCCACATTTTCAATGGTATTCTGAGGCTGCATCGAGCTGTGTATTTACACAAACACCAAGTGTCACTATCTGCTGAGAGTCTCAGTGAACATACCGTAGTATTATTTATAATGAATTTGGGTATGTTCTATACCACCTGTGCCTCATTGAAACAAAACCATTTTGCAACCAAACAGATAAAAATGCACATCAGCAAAGCATTAACCTGCACAGAGCACCCGCGAAGCTCTGCAGAGAAAGAACTTCATTGGTTCCTCACACTATCAATGTCACTTGGCAGAATAACTCATCACCAGAACTTCAGAAGTGTCGAGGCCTTGCTTGGTTGATAGAGATCACTCAGCACCCAGCAGGATTCTGAGCACTACCATATGATATCATCGAGGCTGCTGAGCTGGGCAACTCGGGAATGATTGTTTACTAAAGCCATGCAACGGCTTCATCCCAAAGTGCTGTGGATGCAGGATCCTATTACAAGCAGCTTCCAGAAATGCAGAATGAAACAAATGCCATCTGTTGCTGGAAGATCGGCTCAGTGAAATGTCCTTTGGTGTCCCAGACATTCGCTATTCTTCTAACTTAAGGAGCAGCATGGGACAACACTTAGGAGCTGTATTGGACAACAGATCAGCACATTACAAGGGTAGAATTTCTTACTGAAGAATACACTGAAGCTTAGTGCAAACAGTACAAGGGATCGACGGGGCAAGGCCACACTTTAATACCTCCTCACAATGAATGTGGCAGCTTTGGTCTGCTCCAGGTCTAGACATTTGTCACTATGGTTAATCCCTTCAAATTCACACTTTCTCTACTTAAAAAGGCACTAAAGCAAGAACACCTTTGAATCGAAAGCAACATAGACAGTGTTTGTTATTGGGGCACCTGCATGTAAGTAACAGAAAACAGAACTTCACTTTTACTGATCTCGAGGTTCAAGGGAGAAAGCTAGTGATCCTTTTGTGTTTCATAAATGTTTAAATTATACCCCAAAAATAGCTCAAGGAAGGAATAAGAGCATGGCAATTTTATAGAAGATTCAACCTTAATTAAATATGCATGCTAAATTTCTGCTATTCTACATATTTGGTAAATTTTAATGGAACTTGACAGACTTGATATCCTGTTGAATTTTACTTGGCCATCATAGTGGAGCTCTTTGTGCTTGCTGTTGCATTACTAAATGATTGTAACTATTACAGTAAATGTATTCTGAGCAGCAGTTCCACATTTTGCCAGCTCTCTACTTGATGATACCTGGTTTTTTAAAAAACTTTTTTTTATTGAGTTTTCAAATGATTACAGAAAGAAAAAAATATATACCCTTCCCCCTCCCCCCTAACATCCCTATAGAGAAAAAGAAAAAGAAAAGAAGAAAGAAAGAAAGAAAGAAAGAAGAAAGAAAGAAAGAAAGAAAGAAAGAAAGAAAGAAAGAAAGAAAGAAAGAAAGAAAGAAAGAAAGAAGAAAGAAAGAAAGAAAGAAAGAAAGAAAGAAAGAAAGAAGAAAGAAAGAAAGAAAGAAAGAAAGAAAGAAAGAAAGAAAGAAAGAAAGAAAGAAAGAAAGAAAGAAAGAAAGAAAGAAAGAAAGAAAGAAAGAAAGAAAGAAAGAAAGAAAGAAAGAAGAAAGAAAGAAAGAAAGAAAGAAAGAAAGAAAGAAAGAAAGAAAGAAAGAAAGAAAGAAAGAAAGAAAGAAAGAAAGAAAGAAAAGAAAGAAAGAAAGAAAGAAAGAAAGAAAGAAAGAGTGAGTGCCTGGATATCGGAAGATCCCCACATGCTCCACGGAGTTCGTAATAACTTTAGTATATATATTTATTTCTTTCCCCAAATAACCAATCATTTTATCTTCGGAGCACCGAGATATTTAAACCTGTCTTTTGTAAATAAGGGCAACAAATTTTCAAAAATGTTTCATATTTATCTCTTAAATTATAAGTAATTTTTTCAAGTGGAATACAGCAGGAAATTTCATTCTTCCAATGAACTATACTTAAGTATGAATCCGATTTCCAAGTAACTGTAATAGCCTTTTTGGCTACTGCCAGTGCAATTTTTATGAATTCTTTCCGATATTTATTCAATTTGGGTTTCGATTTTATCCCTTCAATATCGCCTAATAAAAATAATATTGGATTATGTGGAAGTTGTGTTCCGATGATACCTGTTGACAACTGAAAGTCACCACTCAAAAACAGGTATCATACATTTGCATTTGTTTTAAGCAGATGAATTTTGAGGTGTATAAGGTACTGCCTTCTTTGCAGGATACCCCCAGAAAACTCCTGGGCCAGAACTATTCTGTCTTGAAGCTCCTCCTCATCCTTCAAAACGTGGCATCAACCTGGCTATTGTAGATAAAGGCATAAAGTCACGGCCCTCTGGCACAGCTCATTCAGGCCGACTGGGTTGCCTAACAAACTTGTGTTTGCCCAATAGTCATCTATATCTCTCCCTTCCCTATACTTTTCTTGAAAGTATTTAAATGTTAATAACATGCCCAGCTCTATCACCATTTCTGGCAACTCATTCCAAATACATACCACCCTTTACATGAAGGCACTGCTCCAGTCACTTTATATCTACCCTGGTCCTTCCTGCACCTTGTGGTGCGTCAGGCCACCTTGTTGTTTCTTTAACATTTTTTGTCTGTTTTTTTTTAAAACTAGGCTGGGTTACTAGCTCAATGTTCAACCCCAGCACAGATGGAAAGCACACAGGGAGCCAGCCGGATTCAAAGCTGGGACCACTCACCTCGAAGCCCTGTGTGAAAGCCACTGCAACACCAGCCGGTATCCTACCCTGGTTTACCACCCAAAATGCTTTTCATTTATTTTATTTTTAATCTAGATACAGCACAGTATGGGCCCTTCTGACCCAGTTAGCGGCACCATTCAGCAAGCCATCTATATAACACTAGCTTCATCACAGGAGAATTTACAAAGACCAATTAACCTATGAACCAGTATGTTATTGGACTGTGGGAGGAAACCAGAGCATGATGTTATTACAGCTCGGAGTTTCCTGGAGCTCAGAGTTCAATTCTGGAACTGTCAGTAAGGCTTTTGTACACTCTCCCCGTGAACCAGTGCGGTTCCCAGCACATGACCGCTGTGACACACCACTAAACATTAACTTCCAGTCTGAGAAACAAGCCTTGACCATTACCTTTTGCTTCCTACCACTGAGTCAATTATGAATCCAATCTGCTCCTTCCCATAGATCCAATGTGATTTAACATTCCAGACTAGCCTGCCATGAGGGGTCTTCTCAAAAGTCTTGCTAAAGTCCATTTGGACAACATCTACTATCCTACCCTCAACTACCCTCTTGGTTACTTCCTCGAAGAACTCCAAGTGACTTGTCAGACACATCTTTCCCATGTACAAAGCAATGCTGAATGTCCCAAATCAGCCTCTCCAAATGTTGATAGATTCTCTCCTTCAGCATCCCCTCGAGCAATTTACCTATCAACGATAACAGACTCACAGACCTGTAGTTTCCTGATTTGTTTTTGCTATTCAATGGTTCCACAATAACCACTCTCCAAGTTCGGCCAAAAGGTCTGTTTCTGTTCTGTATTAATCCATGACCATGAGATTTAAAATTGACAAAAACCACACACTTACTCTTAATATGCCAATGAAATCTCTCAAGATTTTATCTTATTTTTGCTGCCATATCCCTCCATATCCTCTTTTAGCTCTCCTAACCTCTCTCTTAAGTTCACTCCAACACACCTTGTAGTCAAGAGATTCACTAGTTCCCAATTACTGATGTGCACTGCATGCCTCCATATTTTTTTAAAGCAAAGCCTCGACATCTCTCATAAATGTGAGGGAGCTGTAGAAGTGGAGAGTTATAAATTCTTATCACGTCCCTAGCAATCTGAACTAAGGAACATCCAAGCTCAACACAGGTGAGACGTAATCCAACAAGACTAATTGCTTGTCCATGATAAAAACTCAAGTTAGAATTGGATACTTTTCCATCCATAAAATTGCAGCTCATTTACCAAATGTGTATAACCAAAATAAGATAGTCCACTACCTATTGTCTTCTATGGGCAACTTTAATTCTGAATCCAATCGGCCAAATCAACTTGTAAGCCATGCATTTTAGACTTCCGGATGAGTATAGAATGCCTTACTAAAATCTACTGTTCTACCTCTACATTGAAATCCATGTCTAAATGCTTACTAAAGGTAGTAAAAGAGCTTGTACAAAATTAACTGGCATTCTGCCTACAGTGGTGATAATTCAAAAGATCTTAATAGGGAATAAAGGTTTCTGAAAGGACACGGCAGGTGCAACTTAAATTCAAGTCTCTTCCTTCTTATACAGACTGAAAGGGTGATGTGATTTATTATGCCCAGATCTTTCAAACATGGTGTAGTCACACATGACTTGGAAAAATCAATACAAGAGAAAAATCTCTGATGCAAATTTAAAATAACTCTCTGTAGATTTCCCCAATTCTCTTAGGAAAGCAAAAAAAAATCTAGAAAAGACAGTAATATTTGCGCAACTGTAAACATCAATTATCTTTGGCATTCAGAGGTGGCACATTTCTCCTTGCAACCCCCACCATCTTTCCACTCATATACCTTCTCACTCTTCTGCTCTTTCTGTTCTAGGAGGCGGTAATGGTCATCAAGCAGCAATTCTGCACCATGAAAGGCAAAATCAGAAATTTAAATGAACCTATCTGTCAGAATAGTTCTGAAAAGCATCGCCTTTAAGTTGTGCTGTTTAAAAAAAAAAGGCACCAGGGTAAAAAATTAACAAAGTTCAACTTCTGATATTATCCTTGAAAAAAAATGTTAAAAATAGAGGGAAACTATATTTAAAGCCATGATTCACACTGACTGTGACCTTTTGTTCATGTTTGATTGGAAAAAAAAATGTATAAGAATACAATATAAATGGTCATTTAGTTAATAAAACTTAATTCCTTTTGCAAACTTGGTACGAAACTCCAAATAGCATAAATGAATATTTCAAATATAAATACATAAAATGTTGGAGCAGTGTTAAAGTGGTCAGGCTTGGGCTCAACAGGCTGCAGCGAGAACAGGCGCAGATTAGTACGAGTTTGAGAAGGTAGAGGCGTAACAACTTCAGGCAATGGAATGCTCCTGCCTGATGCGGGATTTCAGGATACCCACTGTCTCCCTAATGACTACATGTGCAGGAAGTACACCAGCTTCAGCTCCCGACAAGGTCAAGCAACTGGAGCTGGATGCAGCCACCATCTGGGAGGCTGAAAACCTCATATTTGAGTCTTTTACTGAGGTTGGCACACTGAGAGTGCAGAATTCTGATGTAGATGAGTGAGCAACAGGAGAAGTAAGGGGAATAAGCAGTCAGTGGAGGATTCTGACTCATTCCCCTCAGCCACAAGTATACACCTTTGGATACTGCATGGGGATATGACCCACCAGGGTACAGCAGCAGAAGCCAAGCCATTGGCACTGCAACCGGTTTGAAGCTCAGCACGAAGGGCAGCGTCAGGCACAGTTGTAATGATAGGAGACTCGACAGTTACGGAGAAGGACAGGTGATTCTATAGACGTGAAAGAGAAGCCAGGATGATGTGCTGCCTCTTGGGTGCTAGGCTCCAGGATATCTCACAGCAGCTGCAGAAGATTCTCAGGAGAGAGGATGAGCAACCAGAGGTCACGGTGCACATTAGCATCAATGATATGGGTACAAAGGAGTGAGAGGTCCTGCACAATGAGTATAGGGAGTTAGGGAACAAGCTGAAGAACAGCACCACCACGGTAGTAATCTCTGGACTACTCCCAGTGCTACATGCTAGTCAGCGCAGCAATAGAAACATAGAAAATAGGTGCAGGAGTAGGCCATTTGGCCCTTTGAGCCTGCACCGCCATTCAGTATGATCATGGCTGATCGTCCAACTCAGAACCCTGTACCTGCTTTTTCTCCATACCCCCAATCCCTTTAGCCACAAGGGCCATATCTAACTTCCTCTTAAATATAGCCAATGAACTGGCCTCAACTGTTTCCTGTGGCAGAGAATTCCACAGATTCACCACTCTCTGTGTGAAGAAGTTTTTCCTCATCTCGGTCCTAAAAGGCTTCCCCTTTATCCTTAAACTGTGACCCCTCATTCTGGACTTGCCAACATCAGAAACAATTTTCCTGCATCTAGCCTGTCCAATCCCTTTAGAATTTTATACGTTTCAATAAGATCCCCCCTCAATCTTCTAAATTCCAGTGAGTATAAGCCTAGTCGATCCAGTCTTTCTTCATATGAAAGTCCTGCCATCCCAGGAATCAATCTGGTGAACCTTCTCTGTACTCCCTCTATGGCAAGAATGTCTTTCCTCAGATTAGGGGACCAAAACTGCACACAATATTCTAGGTGCGGTCTCACCAAGGCCTTGTACAACTGCAGAAGAATCTCCCTGCTCCTGTACTCAAATCCTTTTGCTATGAATGCCAACATACCATTTGTCTTTTTCACCGCCTGCTGTACCTACCTGCATGCCCACCTTCAATGACTGGTGTACAATGACACCCGGGTCTTGTTGCATTTCCTAATTGGCCACCATTCAGATAATACTCTGTTTTCCTGTTCTTGCAACCAAAGTGGATAACCTCACATTTATCCACATTAAATTGCATCTGCCATGAATTTGCCCACTCACCTAACCTATCCAAGTCACCCTGCATCCTCTTAGCATCCTCCTCACAGCTAACACCGCCGCCCAGCTTCGTGCCATCCGCAAACTTGGAGATGCTACACTTAATTCCCTTGTCTAAATTATTAATATATATTGTAAACAACTGGGGTCCCTTGCGGTACCCCACTAGTCACTGCCTGCCATTCTGAAAAGGTCCCGTTTACTCCCACTCTTTGCTTCCCGTCTGCCAACCAATTCTCAATCCACATCAATACCATACCCCCAATACCACGTGCTTTGAAGTTTGCACACTAATCTCCTATGTGGGACCTTGTCAAAAGCCTTTTGAAAATCTAAATATACCACATCCACTGGCTCTCCCCTATCCACTCTACTAGTTACATCTTCAAAAAATTCTATAAGATTCGTCAGACATGATTTTCCTTTCACAAATCCATGCTGACTTTGATTTCACTGCTTTCCAAATGTGCTGTTATCACATCTTTGATAACCGACTCTAGCATTTTCCCCACCACCGATGTCGGACTAACCGGTCTGTAGGATGATGGTACAGATGAATGAGTGGCAGAGGGAGTGGTGCAGGGGGCATGATTTCACATTTCTGCACCATAGGGATCTCTTCCAGAGAAGGTATGACCTGTACAAAAAGGACAGGTTACATCTGAACCCAAGGAGTTTGAATACCATTGCGTTTGCTAGAGCTGTTGACAAGGGTTTAAACAGGGAATTGGTCGGTACCGGAGTGATAGGGCTGAGGATGGGGCAGTTGGTATATACAAGTCGATAGGTGTAGTGAGACTGTGAGGATGGACAGGCAGATGGCAGGTAACAAGGGAAATGGGAGCAGGAATAAACAATATAAACAAATGGAGAGAAAACATAAGTGGACAAGTAGGCATGAAAAGAAACACAAGATATGTATGTTAAACTGACATTGGAAAATTCTGCATTCATACTATCGGATTTAAGGCACCTGAATGGGGTAGGAGATATTCTCCAAGTTTACCCCTCAACCAACACCAAATTGTAGGCCTTTCCCTAAAGAAACAACCAAAAGTCTTTAATATTCCTGAAGATATCAGGGCTTCACAATTACTTCATGCATTCACAATGAATGACACCAAGAAGCACAGTAAACATGATGATTGTTTTGAAACCTGCAGCCCAGTGAGAATGCAGATTGAGGTACAATGTGTATGGATCAAAAGCTACACCACTCAGCTGTGCTAAAAAAAAAACACAGCTTATTTTGTTTCTATGTGTTTCCGATTGTTTCAGTAAGTGTTTCGTTATTCACTTCACTATGTATTACACAGTAGTTGTGGATTCATAGCTGATTTTTGTGCTGCAAAGACAAAATCCTTATGGTCATAAACACTTAGATACTTACATCATAAATGTAATAGTTTTCAGAAACAAGAAAAGAATATTTCATTAGTTGCAGCAGCATAATCTAAGGTTTCTTTGAAAGTGGTAAATCTAAACCTATGATAGTGTTAACTTTAGTAGACTTTACAGAAGTGTGATTACATTCAAGTTGTTTGCTTTCATCTGTTCCATATTAAAGCAACAGAAAAGATTTTATTCAAATGTTCAAAACTTTGATATGTCCCCTTGGTTTCCACATGTCACTCAAAAATCTGTGCATTTTACAGCTAGTAATTGCTTTTATGTTATATGTTTGCACAGACACACATGTCAAGTATCATTTGCTACCTTTTGTTTTTTTCCATATTTAATTATCAATTTTTTCCATGATCATATTCCTCTTGGAATAAAAGGACATAGTTGTGCAAGAATACATCATCATACTAGATACACAGTAACCTTTCACAGACATGGGAGAAAGATGCAGCTGAAGGGTAGAAAGAGATGACTGAAAGGGTCTTTGTGGTACAATATCTCAGAGACCTTTGAAGGCACTCATCCTCCAGAGAGATCAATGATTTTTCAATGAATAATAAACATGCATATAAAATTTTAGGGAAAAATGATAAGAATGGAAATAAACACATAGAATGCAAATTTATCAATTCAACATAACACTGGAAAATAAGAAAAAGAAGAACGAAGGACTCCTTGCTCCTTGTGCCTCTCCAGGGCTCAACATTTTTACCTTAATGTCATTTTCCTGCATCAACTTCATAGCTCTTCACTCCCTTAATATTTAAAAATCTATCAATTTGCAATATACTCAGCAAAGAATTCACCATTATATTTTGGATACAGATTTCCTGCTAGTGTGCACAGAATTTATGAAAGGGGAAATGGATACTTTTTACTTTTACTTACTCTGAATTCCTAACCAATTCAATGGCTTGTTCCAGCATGATACATTATTGGTAAACAAGAAATTCTGCTGATGCTAAAAATCTTGAGCAACACACACAAAATGGAGGGGAATAAACTGTCAGTCCTTCGGGTCGAGACTCTTCATCAGGACTGGAAAGAGAGGGAAGAAAGCCAGAATATGAAGCTGGGAGAGAAGGGAAGGAGTATCAGCTGGCAGATGATAAGTGAGAACAGATGAGAGTGAAGATGGACGGGGGGGGGGGGGGGGGGAAGGAGGGGATGAAGTAAGAAGCTGGAAAGAGAGCAAGGCATGTCAGAACGGGAATGGAAAGTTGAACTGAAATGGGTAGTCATTGGGAGATCCTGCCTTTTGAGGTGGACAGAGTGAAAGTGCTCAACAGAGCCACACCCCAATGTGCATCAGGTCTCACTGACGTAGAGGAAGCCACAGCATGAATACCAGATACAACAGATAAACCTGAAATACTCACAGGTGATGTGTCGCTTCACCTGGAAGAACTATTTTGGGTCCTGAAAGAGAGAGGTGGCATAGGGGTAGGATGTGCTATTGGCGAGATCCTGATGGAGATGGCACAAGTTAAAGTTATTCACCTCCATCGATGCTGCCTGACTTGTACAGTTCCTTCAGCATGTTGTGTATTGCACATTACTGTTTATTATTGTTTTCTTTAATCCTTGTCATATTAAAACTGTTGAAAATACTGTAATCACATTATAGATATCATGGCAGTGAAAACATGGCACTTCCACATATCTTTGTTTATTTTCACCTTCTTTCTGGTCAACACTTGCTATCTTCTCCAGTCACCAATTTAACTGGCACCCACAACCCCACCTGCACTCCACTTCAGTAAAAAATCAAGGAAGTAGCACATTTTCAAGAAACTCAAGTCCTTGATCAGTAAAAGCGCACTGATGAAATATCAATTTGCTATATATTGATCCTCCACAGAGAGTCGAGCCAGGAGGAACATTACAAAGAGCTAGGAGTTGATATGGAAGTCTTAGCTGTAGATACCAGATAAACAGGATATCCAGTAGGAGACGAAGGTTATGTTGCTTTATGAAGGGGGTGGATGGTCAATATAGGTTTTTACAAGACAGAGCTGTCGACATTGTTCAGGAAAAGGCAAGAGAAAACTCAGTTTATAACATTGGTGATACTAAGCAGGGAATGACTTCAACAATTTTAGATTTAAATTTATAAATTCATTCATTATTGTCACATGAACTGAGGTACAGTGAAACACTTTGTTTTGCTTCCGATCAATGCACATCAGTACATAGACATAGTGCAAGAGAAAAAAAAAGAATGCAGAGTAGTGTTACAGCTAGAGAGACAGTATATAATAGAGTAGAAATATTTCAGAGATATGATTTATATCATAAATTATGCATGCCTACATATGGCATTTGTTCCATATCTTTAAACTGCCTTCCGCCTGTTCTCTTCATACGATCAGTTACAGATTTCCATCCTTTAACACACATTCATTAAATTTAAAAGTACATATTCATCAACTCTTGCTATCAAAACCAACAGTAAATGCATATTCAAGTCATTATTCTCAACTTTCTTTCCTACTTCCGTCATCTGTCTTTGTGCAAATACTGTATGTGTGGAAACACTACATTCTCTAGGTCTCAAATTCAATGTGAGATCATCTACTAGTCAGCCTTTTATCAGCAGAAAGAGTATCAAGAAATCAATCGCATCTCAATTCTGGCTAGTGTAGCAAAAAAACCCCCACAAAAATACCCACAATTTTCTCCAAATCATGAAAAGAATTGTCAGTGCATTACTGGGACCGTTTAAATATTTTAAAATCACACTTCAACTTCTCTCAATGAAATGGAATATGAAGTTGAGCAAATGTCATCAGTAACAGGCTCCCTTATGCCCTGCTGTCACATTCCAGTACTACATTTGTCCATGTGTGACAGTTGCAACCAGCCACTCAAGACACGAGAAGATGAATCGCTGGCAGCTCTATTAGCCAAGCTGCTCCCTTGAGATGTTCACTGTCTTTAGAGAATAAAAATACAAGTCAATGCATAACTGGCTCTGGAGTTTCACATGGAAAGCAAAAACATTGCAAACCACATTTTCCCCAGATTATCTGAACATCTGTCCCTTGCTGGAGAAAAATTGATTATAAATTTATAACTTCATCTTTTGAGAAGGACAATGAATCAACATTGAACAAAAGTCACCCCATCATGTTTTTTCTTATTACCCTTCTCTTCCTATCCTGGATAACCTGCTATGTAAAAACTTCTTACACCCAAGGTCAGTTGTATCTACACTCTCAATGATCTCTCCCGTCTTTTCATGCAGTTTTAATGTCAATATTATAAAACACAGGCCAGGAACCAAGAAGAGTGTCCAACAAAATGTAAACATACACATTACAAACAGGAGTATATCACGTGACTCTTATGCCTACTTAGACGCGTAATATGATTAAAGTGATCTGATAGCAACTTCACCTCATTACTTGTGTCTACCTTCGCTTATTGTTAACTTATTTATCCCCATCTTAAGAATAATCAAAGATTCTGCTTCCACCATCCTGTGACTGACGATATGTAGCGAGGTAATTGTTCCTCACCTCTGACTGAAAAAGGCAGCCCTGTGGCGACCCACTTCCTAGCGCACTCGAACCGGCTCACAAATAGCCAGCGCGCCGGCACAAAGGCCAGTCCCAAAAGGGCGCCAGGTCTGCTTCACCAACAAAGGGAAAAAGCCTGCAGGGGTTTGTGAGTACGTGTCCCTTACAGCATCCGCGCCCGGGGAGAGCGGGATGAGGGAGGCTTTAAAGCAAGGCTGAGAAGTTCGAATAAAATCATCTTTAATTGCAGTTTACCGACTCCGTGTCGTTATTTTAGCGCTACGTGTAGCACACCACTACAATTGGTGACCCCGACGGTCCAAACGATATTTGGACCAGAGATGACCGACGCCGCATCTGTTCATGCGGTTTCGTTGAAACTGCCAAGCTTCTGGATGCTGCGACCTCACCTGTGGTTCCAGCAAGCAGAAGCCCAATTCCACGTTCAGCAGATAACCTCAGAGGACACACGTTACTACTACGTGGTGAGCTCCCTCGACCAGGATACAGTGGCCCAGGTTGCAGAGTTCGTACAGTATCCCCCAGTGGACGGCAAGTACATGGAATTCAAAGCCCTGCTCCTAAGGACTTTTGGACTCTCACGGCATGAGCGAGCTGCCCGTTTACTGCACCTTGATGGCTTGGGAGACAGACCTCCATCGGCTTTAATGAATGAGACGTTGTCTCTGGCCGACGGACACACACCCTGCCTTATGTTTGAGCAGGCATTCCTGGAGCAGCTGCCCGAGGACATACGCCTGCTGCTGTCCGACGCGGATCTCAGCAACCCCCGGAAGGTGGCAGCCCGGGCAGACTTGCTGTGGAACGCCAAAAAGGTGAGCGGGGCGTCCATCGCACAGATCACCAGGCCACGCTCCCAGCAGCAAACCAGTCCAGGCCCGGCCGCAGAGCCTGCTAACCCCAGAGGCAGGGGTGGGGAGCCCAACAAACAATGGTGTTTCTACCACCAGCGGTGGGGCGCGGAAGCCCGCCATTGACACCCGCCCTGCCAGTTCCCGGGAAACGCCAGGGCCAGCTGCCGCTGATGGCTACGGTGGCTGGCCTTCGGGATAGCCTCCTGTATGTGTGGGACCAGCGGTCGGGACGCCGTTTCTTGGTCGACACCGGTGCCGAGATCAGTGTCTTACCTCCGATGAGTTACGACACCCGCAACAGGGCACCGGGTCCCCCACTGAGGGCCGTGAACGGCAGCACAGTAAGGACCTATGGCACCTGTCAGGTGCAGCTACAGTTCGGCTCCAGCCGGTTCACATGGGACTTCACACTGGCCGCCGTAGCCCAACCGCTTCTGTGTGCGGATTTTTTGCGGGCTCGCAGCCTACTGGTCGACCTGCCCAGGAAGAGACTGGTCCATGCCAAGACCTTTCAGACATTCTCCCTGGGTGCAGCCCAGTTGCCAACCCCACACCTCGACTCCATCATGCTGTCCGACAACGACTTCACCAGGGTCCTGGCGGATTTCCCATCGGTTCTGGCACTGCAGTTCACGACAGCCTTGCCCCAACACGGCATACAGCACCACATCCCGACCCAGGGACCACCCCTTCATTGCGGGGTTGGCGGCTTCCCCCGGACAAGCTCCGACTGGCGAAGGAGGAGTTCAAGAGGATGGAGGAATTGGGGATCATCCAGCGGTCCGACAGCCCATGGGCCTCCCCCCTGCACATGGTGCCCAAAGCAACAGGGGGCTGGAGATCGTGCGGCGACTACCGCAGGTTGAACGAGGCTACCACACCGGACCACTACCCTGTGCCGCACATTCAGGACTTTGCAGCAAACCTGCATAGCGCACGGATCTTCTCCAAGGTAGACCTTGTCCGGGGATACCATCAAATCCCGATGCATCCGGACGACGTCCCCAAAACGGCTCTCATCACCCCGTTCAGCCTTTTCGTGTTCCTCCGCATGCCGTTCAGTGTGCAGAATGCCGCACAGACGTTCCAGCGGTTAATGTACACGGTGGGACGCGACCTGGACTTCGCTTTCATCTATTTGGACGACATCCTCATAGCCAGCAGCTGTCGTCAGGAGCATCTGTCCCACCTCCATCAACTCTACGCCCGACTGAGTGAGTACGGTCTTACAATCAACCCGGCCAAATGCCAGTTCAGGCTCGACACCATTGACTTCCTGGGCCACAGGATTACTAAAGATGGGGCAACCCCTCTGCCCGCTAAGGTAGATGCAGTCCGCCATTTCCCCTGACCCACCACGATCAAAGGCCTTCAGGAATTCGTAGGTATGGTCAATTTTTACTACCACTTCCTCCCTTCAGCTGCCCGAATCATGCGCCCCCTGTTCGCCCTGCTGTCAGGTCCGGGCAAGGACATTACCTGGGACGAGGAGTCCGGCGCCGCTTTCATTCAAACGAAGGAAGCCTTGGTGAACGCCTCAGTGCTAGTGCACCCCAGAATGGACATCCCTACCGCCCTCACAGTGGACGCATCTAACACGGCAGTCGGTGGGGTGCTGGAGCAGCTCATCGCGGGTTGCTGGCAACCCCTGGCATTTTCCAGCAAACACCTGCGGCCACCCGAGCTCAAGTACAGTGCTTTCGACCGGGAACTGTTGGCGCTATACCTGGCAACCCGGCATTTCAGGTACTTCTTAGAAGGTCGGCCCTTCACCGCGTTCACGGACCACAAACCGCTTACCTTTGCGTTCACGAAGGTGTCTGATCCCTGGTCATCCCGCCAGCAGCGCCATCTGTCCTTCATCTCTGAATACATGTCTGGCACGTCTCGGGTAAGGACGACGTCATGGCGGACGTGCTCTCTCGCCCTAACATTCATGCCTTTTCCCAAGGGGTAGACTTTGAGGCACTGGCAGGGGCACAGCAGGCAGACGAGGAGATCCCTAGTTACAGAACTGCAGTCTCTGGTTTGCAGCTCCAGGACCTCCCCTTAGGCCCAGGTGAGAGGACCCTACTCTGTGACATCACCACCGGCCAGCCCCATCCCGTCGTCCCGGCACCTTGGCGGCGACGTGTTTTCGACTCCATTCATAAATTGGCGCACCCCTCCATCAGGACAACCGTCCGGATGGTCTCCAGCAGGTTTGTTTGGCACGGACTCCGCAAGCAGGTCAGTGACTGGGCCAGAACGTGCATACACTGCCAGACGGCCAAGGTGCAGCGGCACACCAAAGCCCCACCGCAGCAGTTCCATCCCGCCCACCGGCGTTTCGACCACATTCATGTGGATATCGTGGGCCCCCTGCCAGTGTCGCGCGGAGCGCGGCACCTCCTGACTATCGTGGACCGGTTCACAAGATGGCCAGAGGCGATCCCGCTCACCGACACCACCTCCGAATCTTGCGCCCGGGCGCTGATCACCACCTGGGTGTCCCGCTTTGGTGTACCGGCCCATATTACCTCCGACAGAGGCGCCCAGTTCACCTCCAGCCTGTGGTCAACTATGGCCAGCCTTTTGGGGACTCAGCTGCACCACACCACTGCCTACCACCCACAGTCGAACGGCCTGGTGGAGCGTTTCCACCGTCACCTAAAGTCGGCTCTCATGGCCCGCTTGCGAGGGGCTAACTGGGTAGACGAGCTTCCCTGGGTCCTACTCGGCATCCGCACGGCGCCCAAAGACGATCTGCACGCCTCGTCGGCCCAGTTGGTGTACGGCGCACCCCTGGTTGTCCCTGGGGAGTTCATACCAGCCCCAAGGGGGCAAGAGGAAGAACCCACAGCAGTCCTGAGCAGACTACGCGACAGGCTCAGTGACCTGGCCCCCATACCCACTTCGCAGCATGGGCAGAACCTGACCTGCGTACCCAAAGACCTGTAGAACTGTAGTGTTTGTACGAAGGGGCGGGCATCGGTCACCGCTGCAACGGCCCTATGAGGGGCCATTCACGGTGCTCCGGAACAACAGGTCCATGTTCATGCTGGACGTTGGGGGGAGAGAGGAGGTTTTCACGGTGGACCAACTCAAACCAGCCCATGTGGACCTGGCACAACTGGTCGAGTTTCCGGCACCGCGGCGCAGAGGCCGACTTCCCAAACAGGTTCCGGCCCAGACTGTGGACATTGGGGGTTGTATCACCGGTTCTGGGGGGGGAGGGTTATTTGGTGACCCACTTCCTAGCGCACTCGAACCGGCTCACAAATAGCCAGCGTGCTGGCACAAAGGCCAGTCCCAAAAGGGTGCCAGGTCTGCTTCACCAACAAAGGGAAAAAGCCTGCGGGGGTTTGTGTGTACGTGTCCCTTACAGCATCCGCGCCTGGGGAGGGCGGGATGATGGAGGCTTTAAAGCAATACTGTGAAGTTCGAATAAAATCATCTTTAATTGCAGTTTACCAACTCCGTGTCGTTATTTTAGTGCTGTGTGTAGCACACCGCTACACCCCGTTATTTCTAAACACTAATCCCAAATTCTAGGTTCTAGATTCAAAGTTCTAGGTTCAAAGCTCAAAGCTCAAAAGTTCTGCAGTACTGTGCAAAAGTGTCAGCATATGTATATAGCTAGGGCTCCTAAAACTTTTGCACTGTCCTGTAGCAATTTTATGTACTGCACCGTATCACTGCCACAAGACAAAAAACGAATTTCATGACATGTGTGAGTGATGATAAAACCTGATTCTGATAAGGGTCCCATTTGTGGACTGAGAGTGGGATGGGTGCAGGGAGAGGGGAATTATGGTTGGGAAAAAGGGGAGAGACATTCTGTAACAATTAATAAACCAACTGTTCGGAATCAAAGGATCTTGCCTAGTGTCTCAAGGCTGGGTGTGTCTGCACCTGTGTCAACCTCTGCCCCTGGTACTCCTCATCTGCCACCTGTCCCACACCCCTCCTGTGGCACTTCACCCTCACCATTACTGCCAGATTTCCTAACTCTCTCTCCATTCCACATTGACAAATACAATACTGTGCAAAAGTCCTTGGCACCCTAGCTATATATATACACATAATGTGTGTGGCTAACACCATTTGCACAGTACAGTAGGTTCCAGGTTCAAAGTTCTGGGATCTAGGTTCTAAAATCTAGATTCTAGGTTCAAAATTCAAAGCTCTGAGTAAATTTATTATCAAACTATACATATACTTCCATATACTACACTGAAATTCTTGCAGGCATTGAGCATCAGAATCAGGTTTCCTATCACCAGCATGTGAAATTTCCTAACTTAGCAGCAGCAGTACAATCCAATGCATAATATATAAAAAAAATACAAAATAAAATTACAATAGTTACTAAGTCAATTACAGTATACAGAATTCAGTATTCACGGTAGATACAAAGAAATATAACAGAAACATTGCAAAACTACACACAAATATGGATTAGCAAACAATGTGCAAAAAAACCCCAGAAATTGTGCCGTGGATTCTAGTTACATCCACCTTCTCAAGACTCCTCACAGACTTCAATGGTTCAAGCAGGTCTGTGCTCATGTTCAGAAGATAAAAACTCAAGCAGTCCAGTGCAAGCAACTGGACTCAGCCAACTCAGCCAACGCAAGTCCTCATTCCAGTTACTAGTCTAGTAAGCTTTCTCTGAACTGCCTCTTTTGCATTACCATCCTTTCTAAAGTAAGATCAATAGGGATACAGAAGAGCAGATGTGTTCTCATAAATACTATCATTTTATATTCCATCTCCCTCTCAATACACAAATACATAGCTAAGTGAATTATGGAACGGCACCCTGATTCCTCTGCATCCCAAAGTGCTGCAACCTCTTGCCATTTAGAAAATGTGTTTTTTTAATATCCCTGTCAAAATGGTCTGCCCCAGAGTTTATTACATTATTCCGCTTGCCGGATTTTGTCCACATTTAACATATTTATATCTCTTTGTGCCCTCCTTACATCCTCAGCATTTTTTTTTACTTTTGAATCTACCTTTGCTTTATCAACACAATTAGCAAGCATACCTTCATCCAAATTGTTATGTTTTTGTAACTTTAAAACTAGTTCAAAAGAAGACAGGTCTATCTTTGAGCTTACTATAAGCAAGGCTGCAAGGGAAGAGCCGGAGGATTGGAGAACGGCAAATGTGGTTCCCTTGTTTAAAAAAGGTAATAGGGAGAAACCTGGGAACTATAGACTGGTTTGTCTTACGTCAGTGGTATGCAAACTACTGGAAAGGGTAGGTTCTATGAGTATTTGGAGAAGTACAGTCTACTCATGGATAGTCAACATGGCTTTGTGAAGGGAAGATCGTGCCTCACAGACAGACAGACAGATGGACATACTTTATTGATCCCGAGGGAAATTGGGTTTCGTTACAGTCGCAACAACCAAGAATAGTGTAGAAATATAGCAATATATAGCTATAAATCATAATTATACGTAAATAATGCCAAGTGGGAATTAGTCCAGGACCAGCCTATTGGCTCAGGGTGTCTGACACTCCAAGGGAGGAGTTGTAAAGTTTGATGGCCACAGGCGGGAATGACTTCTTATGACGCTCAGTGTTGCATCTGGTGGAATGAGTCTCTGGCTGAATGTACTCCTGTGCCTAACCAGTACATTATGGAGTGGATGGAAGACATTGTCCAAGATGGCGTGCAACTTGGACAGCATCCTCTTTTTTCACTGCACAAACTTCACTTCCCTGACCCTCTTTAATGTCCGGTATACTGCAGATGTCTTCCACTGTGAAGACTAATGCAAAATACACATTCAGTTCCTCTGTTATCTCTGCATCTCTCATGACAATCTCTCCAGCGTAATTTTGTATTCGTCCTATACCTACCCTCCACTCTCTTTTACCCTTTATATACTTAAAAAAAGCTTTTAATATCTTGATTGATATTAGTCACCAGCTTCCTTTCATAATTCATCTTTTCCTTCTGAATGACCTGCTTAGTTTCCTTCTGCAAATTTTTTAAAACCCCCCCAATCCTCTGCTTCCTTGTATGCCCTCTCTTTTGTTGACTGCAATTGGCCTAAGTCTTTCCATCACTTCAAATTCCTAATTTCCTTTATTTCAGAAATGTTACTTGTGCCCTTTGAAGAGAACACAATAGACACTATCTATTTAATTCCTCTACCATCTGCTTTTCAATTACTAACTCCCCACACTCATTTTCTACAGGACCAATAATCTTCTCCTTATCCTTGGACACTTTTACTATCTCTATATTCTTTACTAGCTTTATCTTATATTCCAATGACTTCTTCCTTCCTACTTTTTTAACTGTTACATCTGTCCTTCCAAACTACGACCATCTATAATAGGTGTAACAGGCCAACATGGTACATCTCCTATACAGGGCTGGACATGTAAACTGAACAAAAGAAATGCCATGCAATGAACAGAACAATCTGATTGAACTTTCACAGACCTACTAGTACTTTTGCTTATTTGTGATAACACCAGATGTAAGTGTTTGTGTGTAACTAAACAGCTATATTGATGATAAGTAGCAAATGATCATTTGAAACCTCCATGATTTGGCATCCAACTCATTCATTAACCTGGAATGTTCTCAAATGTAAGTGAGGTGTATGGCCAGAGCTGAGATCCAGACCATGAGCCATGTGTGTAGATGGAGCCAGGGTTAGGTTCCAGCACACTAGGGAGCTGGAACATGGTTGGGTGGGTGTACAAGCAGAGCTGGAGGGCCTGTGTATTTTACCACTCCCTTTAAACTCACATGTTCCACTTGAAAATGTATTGCAATACTGTATAACATGTAAAAAACAACTAAAAAACATGCGTGTTTAGGCATTAATAGCACCAACAGCCAAACATGAGATATGCTGGACTAGCACGACTAAAATTGCAAAGGGTATTGGGCTATCAGAGATTTTTCATTGGGATAAAGAGTTTAGATGAATATTCCCAGCTCAACAATGATGGATTTCAATGCCTAAATGTAAAATGCAAGGCAGTTTTCCGAAAATGCCCTAGTCAGAATTTCTGAGAGGATGATTTATCTCATCTTCCCTGTGACATCACGGATAATTCAATTCAGTGCACACAAATTTACAACCGAAAACAAAATGTACTTGGGCCCAATTTTTCAACTGCAGCATTAAAGACTCCAGAAAAACCCGCACCTAATGCAAACACAGACACAGCACAGGTACTTATATCATGAAGTGTAAAATAATCCAGTGCACACCTTGTTCATTGAAACAAAGACAAACATAATCCAGCCAATTACCACTGACTTTCAGTCAGCACACTGATGAAAGGAATAGTTGACTATAATGAAATTGCACAGGATCACCTGCTCAATTACACTCAGTTTTAATTCTGTCTACAATAAATCTGTTCCACACCTTTGTCCAAACATTAACAAAGTAAAGGGATCTTTCAGATGGGATAAAACCGATTGTCCGTTAAATCAAAAAAAGTGTGTTGACCAAATGATCAACATCTCGGTTAAAACTGTAGTATGTACCACGTTAACTGATCCAGTTGAAGTTTTGACGAAACCAAATCTATCTCTATACCCAGAGTGGTAAGAAAAAAAACTTTTCTGTTCTGATCAATATTTACCTGCATATGAGTCTTGACTGCACTATTTGAGCTTTGCTTTGGTATACTCCACGCTATGTAGTTCACCAACACTCACAGCAAAATTGTGCAAATGATTCATGGCTTCTGGACAAGTCCCTATATTAGTGCGGTAAGTACATTTCTTACCTTCACATTTTCGGGATGGAGTCCTCCTGGATGTTTATCCATGTACTGACATAAATCTGTATGCTAGATCAATGGAGAGAGGAAAGGAGAATTATTCAACATGTATCAGTCATTCAATAATTTAACAGCTTCAACTTGCATTACAAGCACCCTGGCTTAATTATTTAACTAGTTTTGAATCTCTCTGACTAAGTTGAATATATTCATTAATCTGCAGTTACAAATTTTTATCTTGTGTTTTCCAATGATCATGAAGGGATCTTTGTGCAGAATTAATTCATGCAAAGGTTTCAATAGCAAGCTTTTGCCTGCAGAAATACTGTATGTGGAGGTGCACTGTTTTAAATGCCAAGTTTATTTTCCTCATTAGGACTATTAGTTGAAAGTCAGACTATCTAAAGAAAATAGGAATTAAAAAGCAGCAGAAAAAGTTCCCAAAATCTTGTGAGGTCATTGAACATCAGTTATTTTTAAAAAATATGTTCCAATCATAGAAACCAGAAATGGAATGCCTCAATGCAACAATGAGATATGCAGAACCTGGCTCTACCATTCTAGTTATGCTAGAGATATACAGAAATGTAAAGAGTGGTAAGAGATATACTGCATCTAACCACTTGCAATAGTTGCACACATTTTTATCACTGGGAAAAATCTCTCAACAATATAATGACCTTTGACCTGGCTTTTGCAATCCAGTTTCATCTTGAAAATAACTGATCTACATCATTTGACATTCAGCCTTCTCATTGCCAATTCCTTTCATGTTTAAGTCAAAGGTGGTTCCAGGATCTAGCCACATTGAAGAATTTTTATGTGCACCAAACCAGCAAGTTAAAAAGCTTTGTATAAAAAATTTAATAATTTTATATATACCTAAAAAAAACTAGTGTTTGGCTCTGACATTTACGTCAAAACTGATCTACTGTCAAAAGCTGAGCTACTGACAATTCTTTTTAACTTTAAAAATGATGTTATGGAGTATGGTTACTTAAAATTCCCAGTCTTGGCTCACTCTGTAAGGTACAACATATCCATATTTATGTCTGTCAGATTAGTTTGCACAGATAAGAAGTTCTTGCTACTTCTTGTTCATTCACTGACACTGGAGCAGCACATGCTATGGGGAGCAGGGCATCACCAACTGTGTTTGTACATGTATGTATCAGAAGTGGCTGCAGAATTCCCTTTCTGAAGGAAAATAATTCCTTTCCCTACTAATTTTCTCTGTAAACTATCTTCCCCACTTCCCAATCACTTTACACCAGATTCTACCAATACTACTCATGGGTGACCATTGTACATACTTATAAAATATAATCTCTTTTTTTCTGCTCACGAGTACTCTTAATGCAACACTAATTCTTGTCTACGCATTTGGAAAATTATAGAAATACTGTATATACAATTTAATGCTCATTAACAGACACTTTGCTCTGGGGAAATGGGTTTCTGTATCCATTTGAAACTCAAAGTCAAATTCAGCAATTCCAGACATTTTTTTGTTGTTTTTATCAGAGCTGGTCAGTTCTGCTCTATGGTTATTCAACAATATTAACTCAATGGACACTGCTCAATCTGCTAGGTATTTCCAGTATCCTTTTGGTTTTAGGATTTAGTAACCACTCTGATGTCCATTTCACACCTTTAACAAATTGTGAGTTTGCTCTTTCTCATCCTGCTCTTATTAATCTACCAACCAGACAGCTACTTAAACAACAATTAATGCAGCAACCCCATCCTTGTGTGACCAAAGATATTCCCTTTGTCCTACCCATCTCTCTCCAACTTCTCTTCAACTTTAAACAAGCTCCTTTTGTCAACTTTCCAGTTCCAACAAAGAGTCTTTGACCTGAAACATCATCTTTGTTTTCATAAATGCTGAATGTCCTGCAGAATGTTTACACTTTCAGCTTTCATTGTGGGTGTCAACTATCTGCTGTTCTTGTTGAATTTTGTTTGTAAGTTATGTATTTTCAGATCAAATACAGACCGTAAACTTTTCACAAATAAGGTAATTCAGATTTCAGATTTGTAACAATTACAGCACGGAAACAGGGCATCTCGGCCCTTCTAGTCCATGCCAAGCGCTAAACTAAGATCTTAATCCAAACAAAAATAAATTTAACCACATGCTCCCACACCATCCCCTCACATACACACATAATTGTTACAATTCATCGTGTAACATGAACAATGCAAGTCTACCATCATAGAGCAAATACATTTAAACCTAACAAATTCACATGCATGACATTGTGAAGCACAACAAACTTATTAAAAGGCCTTAATACTCCAATTAGTGAAGTCTATTACTTCCATAATTACATGTCAGAAGTTAATATAAAAGAGCTCATTATATGTAATTTGTTTGCTAAATTGCTAACTGCTATATTAATGAAAAGCAAAAGATAGTCTATTACTCTTTAAAAAACACAGAAATATATCAAGATTTTGATAAATGGAAAAGGTACATTTCATTCATAATCATAATCATATCATTTTTTTAGTGTATATGTGCCTTTTAAAGAAAATCAATTAATCACACCACTATGCCATACAATATTGATAATCTGTCCTAAATTATCCTGACTAGTACTTTTCAGGAAATATTCCAAGGACATGTTGAATTTTTCACCCAGAACAAAAAAAGCAACATTCACTCATTGGGAATATAGAGATCCCCAGTACAGATCGGGGCCTGGAGAAAGCACAGAAAATGGTTTTAATCTGGTTTAGGAACTCTGCACAGGTTGAACGGCATCTGTGTTGGGGAAAGGTACTGCTGACACTTCAGATTGAAACTCTGCTTTGGGCCTGACAGCGGGGAGGGAAGATAGCCAGTATAGAGAGGAGAGGGTACTGCTGAGACAGGGGCTGGTAAGGTGATTGGTGAAAGGGGATAGCTGAAAGATTAAGCCAGATAGTGGAGGGTGTGGGGTAACACTGGGGGACAGAGACAGGTGGATGATAAGTGAAGACAGATAAAAGAACAAAGGGTAGATCAAGATAGATGGGAGAAGATGAGGGTGAAGGTGGAGATATCTAGGAGGCTGATAAGCAAGAACATAAAGGTTAGTAGTACTAGAATCTAATAAGTAAGGAAGGTGAAACTAGGAATCCATCAAGGGAGGGATAAAAAGGCAGATGGAATCTGGTAGAGCGACAGAGAAATCCAGTGGACAAAATGCATGGTAAAAGGTGAATAGAAACAGGATGGGGAGGGCATGCAAGTGCATGTTGGGGTCAGAAGGGAACAGCAGTATTGCAAAGGGGACAAAAATGGATCAGGGATGGATCGGGGGAGAGACAGACAGGCAGTGGGGGTAGGGGGCTTGGGAGCGAAGAAAATACAGGAGCTAAATTGGAAAAGTCAATCTTTATACCATTAGTTCAGTGGAACACAATTATTCATTCCCTAGTTTAAGCTGGGCTTCAGCTTCATGATAAGAGAATGCTGAGGATCGAGAGGTCACTATAAGAATGGGAAGGAGAGCTGAAAGGATGTGCATCGCAGAGCTCAGGCTAACCACAGTGTACAGACTGTAGGTGCTCTGTAGATCAGTCACTTAGTCTATGCTTGGTCTCAACGATGTCAAAGAGGCCACACTGGAAGCACCAAGTGTGGCAGAAGAGGTTCGAGGAGGCACAGATGAATCTTTGTCATGCCTGGAAAGGTTGTTCTAGGTCACTGGATGGTGGTACCAGGGGAGGTACAGGGGCAAGTGTTGGACTTCCTTCATCTGCAGACGAAAGTGCCTGGGAGAAAGGGGTGGAATCAGGGAGAGATTGGTTCCTACTAAGACTGAAAAGGATGAGGAGAAAATGATGCTAGTGCTAAGATCCCATTTCAGCTGATGTAAAGGATAAAATGCTGTGATTTTAAGCTGTTAAATAGATACCTGAAGCATTCTTATACAGTATATATTAAAGGAAGATGAAAATCTGTAAAATTATTTTAAATTGAACAGAACATAAAACAGGGACAGAACAAAAAAATGCCTCAAATCAGCAGGTGAATTTCTGATTTATGTAAGGTTTGCCCACGAGACTGATAAAATAATTTGGACTTCGATGGTAGAAAAAAAATCACAAAATTATTTTACAAGGTGTTGGAATGGGAAGACAGGTATTTCTGTTGTTGGCTGAATCAAAGTTGTGACAATTCAGCATGTAAGAGGGAGATTGAAAATCTGGTTGAATGGTGCTACTACAACCTCTCACCTAATGTCAACAAAACCAAAGAGCTGAGTTCTGACTGCCGGAGGAAGAAACTGGGGGTCCATGAGTCAGTAGGGAATCGGAGGCAGAGAAGGTCAATAATTTTAAAATCCTTGGTGTTATCATATCAGAGGATCTGTTCTGGGACCATTATACAAATGCAATTTCAAAATAGGCACAGTAGCACCTCTATTTTCTTAGATGTTAGCACATATTTGGCATGTCATCTAAAATTTTGACCAACTGTTATACATGCACAATAGAGAGCACCCTGACTGGTTGCATCATGCACTGCTATGGAAACACCAATGCCCAAGAACAGAATATCTGACACGAAATGATTGATACAGGCCCATCTATCACAGGAATATTCCTCCCCACCACTGAGCACATCTACAAGAAGCACTGCCACAAAAAAAGCAGCACCCTCCATCAAGGACCCCCACCATCCAGGCCATGCTCTCTTGTCACTGGTGCATTGGGAAGGAAGTACATGAGCCTTAGGTCCCACAACACCAGATTCAGGAACAGTTATTACCCTTCAACCATCAGGCTCCTGAACCAGTATGGATCACATCACTCATTCATCACTCATTGAGCACTACTGGACTCACTTTGAAGAACTCTACACATGTTCTCAATATTATTTATTTACATATTTATTTATTATTACATTTTTCTTCTATTTGCAGATTGTCTTTTGCACATTGGTTACTTGTTAGTGTTTGTGTGTAGTTTTTCATTGATTGCATTATATTACTTTGTTCACTTGTGAATGCCAGCAAGAAAATTAATCTCAGGGTGGTACATGGTGACATATATGTGCTTTGATAATGAATTTACTTTGAACTCTCTATGCAGGCAAAATGCAATGATAATGAATGTCCTTCCACTCAGGTAATCTGCTAAATCCATGCAAAACAGCAAAGGTAGCAAAATTTAGTGCACAACAGTCCACTAACACCTTGTTTGACATAAATCAGCCTTTCTCAGTGAACTGTACTCACAAAGAACTCCCTGAAAGAAGTAATTACATATTGGTGGGCTGGTCCACTTCCTACTTCTAGAAGCACAAACCTTCTAGTAGCCTGATATGCTCACATCACAAAAGGGCTCTGCCTGACTTACTGTAACCTCCATTTAATGGCTTTTCCATGGGTCAGTAAGGAATTGACTCTCACAGTCATGTAGATTGATTTCGAGATTAATTCTGAATAAGCGAGCACTGACTTTTCTGAATTAATACTTCCCTGCTTCCTACCAGTGAGGGTAAAGCTAGCTCTAACATTATCAACAATGGATTCTTCTGCAGCACATAAGAAGACCAGAATCTGTCCAATACATTTCCTATGTTCCTAAAACCTTCAATGAAAAGTAGGTCTACTAGGTAGGTCATTAATGGAAAGCAGAATGTCATATTTCTTAACTGCAGCTATTTTTTTTATTCCTGTAATTCCCTAGATCTGTACACCATGTGCTTCCGAGATGGTGTTTGATTCTAGTATGAATAATTATGGCTACTGACCAATTGACCATTTTGCCCGTGCTGCAGTACATTTTGGCTTGCTTTGCTCTATGAACAGAGCAGATGACATTATGAATACACTGTACACAGTTATTATATTGTTATTACATGAACTATTAAGCACCTGTGTTTACTGTGCAAGGCCATGGTGACAATACTATCAATGTATAATTAATAAAGGGTATAACAGATGTTCAACCTCATTAGACCTTTCTCCCTCTTGTCCCAATTAACTTTACAGCTCTTCAGCCTTTTGAAATTAGTAATATCTTTACAGATGTTCTTTCACATGTCATGCTGGCTACTCTCCAATTAAATTGATCATAATTTTAATCATTAAGGTATTGTATTGAAAAGATCAAGATCTATCATGCTAACAAATATTCATTTTTGAAGTAGTGAAATATTTTTGCATTTTGTTCAATTTTATTTTGAACGAATTTAATTTTCTTTACTCATATTTCAGTGTCTACAGCATTCTCGCACCTCTAGAGAGGTATTCCTCACATTCTTTAATATTGAAATAACCTGAGAGAAATAATTTCATTATCAAACAAGGAGAGTTTGTTTTTTTTTTGCCATGTCACAATCCACAAAGAATGAGGAGCTGAAAGAAAATGGTATTAGTAAAAATATTTTTGGAAAATGAATGGGATAATAAATCCCTAGGATGCTGTTAATATAGAATAGAAACATCCCTTCAAGCCTGAATCCGTACTGATCATCAGCCACCAATTTTACACTAATCCCACTGTCTACTTTCCACAGCTGACCATCAGCTCCCATTAGATTCCACCCCTCACCTACACGTTAGGGGCAATCTTATAGTGGCCAATTAACCTACCAACCTGCACATTTTTAGGATGTGGGAGGAAACACGTGGTCACAGGGAGACAGCACAAACTCCAGTCTGAAAACAAAGTGCTGGCCATTAAAACCTGAGGTGAGAAGAAATGTCACAAAACTACGCTGGCATAATTGAACAGTATTCAAATAGAGTGTGAAAACACTGGGATACTAACTACGCAGGCAAATTCAAAGTTCAAAGTAAAATTTATTATCAGACTACATACATGGCACCACATACAATCCTGACAGTCAGTTTCTGCGGGCATTCTTAGCAAATTTATAGAACGGTAACTGTGAGCAGGATCTGTAAACTGTGAACAAACTGAGCAAATGCAGATAATAAACTGCAATTAATAACGATGAAGATAAAGATAAAGATAAAGGAGTCCTTGAATGAGTGTAGTTATCCCCTTTTGTTCAAGAGCATGATGGTTGAGGGGTAGTAACTGTTCTTGAACCTGGTGGGGCAAGTGCTGAGGTACTTGTACCCTCTACCGAATGGCAACAGCGAGAAAGGAGCATGGCCAGGAAGGTGAGGAACTTTGATGATGATGATGATGCTTTTCTACAGCAACGTTTCCTATCAATGTGCTCAATGATTGGGAAGGTTTTACCTGTGATGTACCAGGCTGAATCCACTACCTTGTGTAAGATTTTCTGCTCAAAGGCACTGGTGTTCCCATACCATAATGCAGCCAGTCAGCACACTTTCCACCACACATATAAAGTGTTTTGCAATGGCAAATCAATGAGGCTATGGAATCTTAGAAAAATTAATTCCTTCACAGAAGGACGTACATGACCTTAGGAATCACTTTAGAATTCGGCTAACTATTGTGCTCCAGCTTGACTCTCACTCAAGAAGATATCCTCTGGGTTACTTTACTGACCTGCTTTAATTGATACTTTGTCTCGAAAAATAAGTAGTTCTACAATCACAAGATCAAGGAATGTATACATTAAATGCTGTTTTCACATCAGAAACATTCAAAATTCCACACCTATGGCTCAGCAAAATACAGTGGCCTCCAGTTAATTGGGCCATCAGTTAATCAGGACAGCTGCTTATTCTGGCCAAATAATTTCTATATTGAGAAAATAGTCAGAATTTCCTTCATTTTTTTTTAGGAAACGATGTCTCTTAATTGGGGCAGGAGACTTGCCGAACAGTTTATTTAAATTCACATTGTTACTCAGTTAACACAGTAGTTTGTCTCTCTTTTTTAATATACCTTTTTAGCTATTTCTATGAAACTTCATCTAATTCGGACAGCCACTTAATTAGGCCAAAACGTAATGGTCCTGATATGTCCCAATTAACTGGAATCCGCTGTACTTTGAATCCAGTCATCCATAGATCTGTTTAACTACCATTTATAAGGCTCAAAAGGGTGAACAGCCTGAAGCTTCCCAATGGGCTACAGAACCTTCCAACATCATTTCCATCTTGAAAACCTTTAATGTGAAATGCTTTTCCAAAAAAATACCAAGCTGTGCTATTTGGCTCCTGGCAATGAGATCACGGAGCTGCCAGCTAGCAACAGTCTCAATGAGAACAGAAAACGTTGCAGTTTTTTCCTCCTGATTTAGATTTTCTTCCTTTAAAATGCACAGATCATCCATGCCCCATCAGTTCTAGTCACTGTTATACTCTTGTTCCCTCCTTTCCAAACAGACTACTCTGAAAGGTTCACTGCGGCAGCTGTGATTTTATAAGGCTTTTAGCAACAAAACGGGTGATTGTTATCTTCAGTTACTTCAGAAATTTATTACTATCCCCATAATATTCCATTCAATTTAAATAGCTGGATCTTGGATATGAAGCTTTGAAAAACAATGATTAAAATATTAATCTGAATCCAAATCCTTTTCCCATCAAAAATTTCTCCTGAGGGACTAATTCATACATGACTAAAATTGCATCGGAACTAACACTAGTATCACATTAGAGAGGTCTCTCTTCTTTGTTAACACCAGACAGTCAGTGGCCTGTCATTCAGCCATAAGATAAGCTCGTATGCCTAGACTTTAACATTGCACACACAAAATCCTTTTACAAAAGCAAATCAATATAGAACCAAAAATGAAAAGAATGAATAATTAAAACTTAACATGTTCTGCAGTTATCACACACAGACTGAACAGCAGACTCTATGCATCATTCAAAAGCTATACCAAACATGAATCTCAAACACACACGTTGCAAATTGAAAATTGATTTCATAACTTCAGTTCAAAGTTTCAATATACTTTCATTTGCACTTAGCCACACAAAAAATAATGTTTGGCTGAATTTCAGACCACAAGAATAGAAGCAGTCCATTGAACATGAAGTTTCCCAGGCCACAGTGTGTTCAGCTTCTCTGTATACACTGGCGTGAAAAATAGCTGTTCGATCTGTTGGTTATGACCAAAGAAAAAAATGGCTGGTGTCGCTTAACACTTCAGTGCAAAGGTGTTAATTAGATGTATCAAAAAATAAAACCTACAAGAATTAGTGGAAATAGTGAAAAGAAAAATGCCAATAATTACAACATGATATCTACAGGAAATCATAATAATATTTCCAAAGTTATTCTTGTCCAGTGTGAACTCCTGGCACACGTGTGTGTATGTGTATCTTTCTCTCTCACACACACACACACAGGGTGAATGCTTCCTTTTCTTAAAGCACCAGGATATACCAGCTTTAATTAGCAACAAATTAACTTAAGACTACACATGAATTAGATTACTGCACCTCACAGTGTACTGAGGGGTGCAATACAGTCATATTGCAAAATAAACACAAGTATCTACTTTGAATAAAGTATACGAACAACATATACACATTTACACACCCCCATTATTAAAGAAATGGAATATTTCGCCATGTCTGGTGGGAAAGGTGCCATACAGTCAGCTCGAGCGCATCAGATCGGTTCAGGGCTCAGCACCGAAATAGCAGAATGCTCAGCACAATCGCACATTCACAAACTAAATTCTGGGGTCTGACTCTGAATGTGGAGGGAAAACAGTGGGTTAACATGCCGGGGAAGACAATGAAGTGTGCACACTCACCACAATGACAGCATGATGGCAAGGCAGTTGAGCTGTTGGTGTGTGTGAGTGAACATGCATGTGTAAGGAGTGTGCTTACTGAGTACTCGCTGACACAATAGCATCATGTCAAGCTTTCAGTACAGGCATGAAACAGAATGATGCCCAAAACAAGAAAACTGGAGTCTAGATAGACAGTAGGTCAAGCTGCAGATGTCGAGTGACTGTGTGGACAAAACAAACTGAACAGAATCAGACCACTGCTTGGACTCACTGCCCATGGTTTCATGATAGTCTGAGGTCAGAACAGAGGGCCAGTGTAGCTAATCCTCTATACACAGGAAGAGTCCTTGTAAGACACAGCTAGACCTCACCTCAAGCAGTGCTGTGTAGAAGCTTGGAAGGCCTCAGATTCTTTTATCCCTTAACGTGAACATATGCCTTTCAACTTGCAGCCAGGCAGCTCCTCAGAACAGGGAGCTGGGAATCCAGCGAAATGTCCATTGCTATAACACCCTGATTTTCCACTAATATTTGCTGAAGGATTGATGATCAGCAAACAAAGAGAGGAACTCATGACGCATAATTGAATGCATAAACAGTTCTGTGCAAATCTCCTTATTGAAGGTTTTGCATTGTTTAAAGAAACCATATGAAGTAAAACAGACTTAGTTAACTAGGAAAAAGACAATCTAATTTAGGCTGTATTTTAATTTAAATTTTAGTGCCAGTTTCCTTTGAAGTGCTTCTCCTTTTGCAGCTTCCTTGCCTTTGATGCAACAGTATAATAAACCAAATGTAAAAAAAAACATTTGTTTAATTTAGATACACAGAAGGTACATTGAGGAGAAACAGAAGTACTTTTAAGCCCTTTGAGGCATCCGTTGCATCAGAAAATTATAAATGCATTCTTACTGACAGTTGTAATGGTCCCATGTGAAAAGAACTCTGACAGCTCCTTTCACCTGCTTAAAGTTGTCAAACAACTCCTCAAAATTACCCAGAATTTAGTGCTAACAGGCATTAAATTTGAAGGCATGCAACCTATCTTTTTCTTTGGGCTTTGTGCTTTTCCAACATTACAAAAGGAATGGAACGATCTGTTTGGAGCTACTGAATTGTCCTTCAAAACGTCTGCAAAATAAGCTGTTGTATGAAAATAAAAGTCTTGCATTGGTTTTGTGCAGACTAGACAAGGGTACATATCAGTATAAGGCCAATAGCCTTTGTTCTGTATTTGGATCACGGCCAGGCAGCTTTCACATTTCCAGTTATTCAGAAGAGAATGAAACTGGATGAAGTGAGGTTAGAAGGTTCTGTGTTTAGACTGAACTTGGAGCTGACAGTTGAGGACAATGGGAATTTATTGCATTTTTTGTACCTTGACAACCACATTAACAATTTCAACCACAAAAGTACACAGAAAACAAAGACAAACTGCCTGAAGCAATGGATGCATCAAATTATTAAAATTATTAACTGAATGACAAAATATTTGTATTGCATTAATTCAATCAGCTTTCAAACTTCAACTGATTCAGTCAAGAGAGCATAATATTTACAACCCATCAAAATATTTTCTGCTCATTACAGGAAACCTGACATTTTTCAGCAATTTCAAAGATTTCAATCAATTGTGGTGGCTCAATCAGTGTTTGTTCTGAAATTCTTGTCAGCGCAGGAAGAAGTCAGTAGCACCTAGCTAACTCTTAGCTGCAAGACAGCAGGCTTCTCTCCAACATCTACACCCACCATTTTAGTGGCCCTAATTCACATATGGCATGATGTAGAACCTCAATAAAGTACCAACCAAGACCAGTAGTCAATGCTCTGAAAATCTTAATGCAGAAAGAATTATGATGTAAAAACTGTCAACAAACTGAGTTACGGATCACAAGAGGTTCATGCAGTTGTCATAGTCGTGCATAATGAAGACTAAGAGAGCCTGATAGTGATCTCAATGAACATTGAATTTAATTTAAATCCAGCACACATCCTTGAGAAGTATTAACCACAGTAACATCGTTGAGAAGATTCCTGAATGAGACCACTGTGGCAAAGCCTGGGTATAAGCAAATTAATGCAAGTGAAGATGTTTGACAGGTCTTTTCTTTTGCACTAAAGGAAAACACTGCAATTCTGCAGTCATGGCTGCAAAGATTAATTGTTGTTTTAAGCCTGTTGCCTCTCAGTAGGGAGTGGTGTGTAGCTGGTGGTCTTTGGTTTGCAATAATGTTTGTGGAGACTACCAAAGTAAGATTTAAGGACCCATTGCATTAGACGGTTATCTCCCAGGCATAGTAAGTTTCAAAATACAATTGAAAAGAAGCTTTTATACCACCTGAAACCTTTCTCAGAACAAGCCCCTCATACCTTATTGTTTAAATATGGTAAGGCTTTGCCCAAAAATGGGTGTGACTGGTAGAGCTATTTCCTCAGAGTTCCAGGATTTGATCATGGCCTTTGATGTTGTCTGAGTGAAGTTTATATTTTATTCATATGACTGCAAATCCTCTGGTGAGTCAGCGTTACACAGATCAGAAATAGGCCCTTCAGCCCAACTGATCCATACCGAACAAGTTGCCTACTTGAGCCAATCCCAATTCCCTGCATTTGGCCCACATCCCTCTCAACCATATATCTGCCCAAATATTTTTAAACATTCATGTCCAAGTAGCTTTTAAAATTAAGCCTGGCATCTGCCACTTCCTTTGACACTCTGTTCCACATAACCACCACTGTCTGTGTGGAAAAAGTTGTCCCTCAATTCCTCTCAAAGTCTTTCCCCTCTCACCTTATGAAAGTACTTTGTGTTCCAGTTTCCACCCATATCCCTAGGATGTGAAGGTCACTGGTTTATTTTGACCATGTAAGTGGCCCCTTGTGTACAGCTGAATGGTAAATGGGACGGCTCTCTCTCTCTCTCTCTCTCTCTCACAAAGTACTCCAACAAATCAATATTTATTGACAGGACCATCTTGATGACTTAAAAAAAGACACAAAACACTCAAAAGGTAAGATAGGATACGAAAAGAAGAATAATTTGTTCTGATAACAAATCCTAAATCAGGACCGCAAAAGCAAGAAATTGATGAGGTCTTAAAAGGGATAAGCAGTAGAAATGAAAATGATAGATTAAAAAAGAACAGATGGAAGACAAACAGCACCCTAAAAGAGTGCACCAAGGAAAAATGATGTATTCTTACGTACCCAAGTAATATGACCCAGAGAACATTTCCCCAGAAAATCCACAGTGATGAAACCAGTACAAAATTTTACTGAAAGTCACTGATGGCAGCAAGCAGCAGCAGCAACTCATTGTAATCAAATAAAACCACAACTAGTTTAAAGGGCATTGGATTAAAAAGGAAAAATTCATATCACACTGATCCCTACTGATTTCCAATGACAGAATTTGAACTAATATAAATTGACAGTTTTATTTAAACATAATACTGGCAATGGGATAATTTTATCTCTTATTCATGTTTGGTAACATTTAATTTACAAACCCACAAATTCATACTTAACAAGCAAAATCAGCTTGACTAGGGAGCAGTTTTGATGAAGGGTCTCAGCCCAAAACGTCGACATTGCTTCTTCCTATAGATGCTGCCTGGCCTGCTGCGTTCCACCAACATTTTGTGTGTGTGACTAGACTAGGGAGCTGCTTGGCTGATCACAAACTTTGCAGGGAAGATGCAACACCCAATTAACCCATTACCTCTTCAAAAGTGTTACATTAGTTCCTAGCCTGACAGTGGCTCAAATCTCTTTTCCTCATCTTTAAGCATGGCCATGATTTACTCTTCTAATCACTCCTACAATGGCTGACAAGCCTTTAAGCAAGGCTCAGAGTTCTCAAAACTATGCCATCAGACTCATTTACTTCTTTTGAAGATACTCCCTGAAACCTCTCTTCAAGATTATCCTAATATCTGGCTCAGTGTCAAAATTTGTTTGGTAACACTCCTTTTAAGAGCTTTAGCTTTTTATACATGCAGATGCTGTTACTATCAGGGTTTGACAAGAAAATGACTGGGTAGCTCATGCATATCTATTTTTAATCAGAAGGTAAAAAGCCTCTAACAGATGTCACTATGTTCTCAGCAGTATATATTACCAGAATGAAGCAGCATTATTAAAGCAAACAAAAAGATAACATAGAAATAAATCATGCTTTCAAGTCAAGAAAACAGCAAATGAATGGGTCAGCCACTTTTCATGTTAATAATCAGTTGTTATTTGCCACATGACAGAGCATTGCCTGAAGGAAACATCACATTTTGTTCTTAAAATAATAGTACAGTGGCTGCATTAATCCAAAAAGCTGACATGAAACATGAGACGGAAAGCTTTTTACATCACCCCACTGGTCTTGGGAACATGACTGGCGAGCCCATACTGAGCTCGATGCAAAACTGTGGAAATCTTTGTTTAAGAACTAAGGGGAGTATAAATCATTCAAAGAAACTAAGACCATCTTTTTACTATATATTTTTGCCCCAGAGCTATAATGCTCTTCAGGAATATTCCATGCAAATTTAAGCATTGGTGCAAATTCAGACATAACCATTAATACAGCAGAAAAAGGATATAAAAATCTATATTTAGTTCCTAACCACTGAAAAATATTGCCAAGAACACTTGCCTGCAGAAAAAAACTGGCATCACACTTCAGAGACATTCATTAGTACAATTGTCTTAAGTTACATCATCCAATACCTAACCGATTTTGTTTCAAAGAGCAACTTGATTTCCCCATCCCTCTCCAAACTCAACTGATTTCTGGACAAAGAAATATGCTTTTTCCTAAATTAGTATAGAAATCCTTGCCTACGTGCCTGATAGAGACTCCATAAATTCAAGCACGTCAGGAAATCAGGATTTTTTTTTTTCTTGGCCTTGCAGCTATGAATGGCATCAGTGTTATCATTGTGAGTATTTGTGGATAAGTGCTGACAGCTAGCTGAACTACAGGGGAGCTGAGGAGATGAGGCAAGAGATTTTGAGGCCAGCACTGAATCAGTCGCAATTTTACTGAATGGTGGAGCAGTCATGAAGGGTTAGTTGGCCTACTCTGCTCCCGTCTCTTACGGTCTTGTCTAACTTGTGGCAATAACACCAACTACAGAAACTTATGCAACAGTAGAACTATTTTTTGTCAGTTTTGTTTAAGTCCAAATGATCATGATATAATTTAAGAATCTCAGCAGTAATTATTTCCTGACTTAGAATTACTGAATTCTAATTAGAAATTCAAAAGAAAATACTAGAACTGTTAATTGCACTATAAAAAATACTATTTTAATCAAGAAAAATAAAGCATAATATATTGCATTAACTAATGAAGCTCAAGTTTTGACGTTAACCATTTTGAATTAAACCTACAAATGTACAAACCAGTCCTAAAATTAAAATTAAATTGCATTGCTACATGTTTTCCCCAAATGAAAACTCTTTTTCTGATTTAGAGTGTAACTAAAAATGAAAATATTTAAAAGTAATTGAGTAAAAAAGAAATTTGTGGTGACTGAGACTGTCATCTAACAGTCAATAATGTTTTAAAATCTGCAAAGCTTGCAGGCCCTATGGGAGTCTCTACCAACCAGACTATACAATCTGTGCTTATGTGTGTAGACACAAGAAAAACATACTTGGAGCATGACAAAGACTGATTACATTGAGAGTATAAACATTCACTAGTGTAATTACATTGTAATTATAGTCCAAGCAATTCCATCAGCAATCAGGGGAAAGCACTTACCACATATTCAAACACAAGAGTTAAGGTTTCCTTTGTGTGAATGATGTCATGAAGCAGGACTATGTTCACATGTTTCAAACCTTTCAACAAGGAAGCTGCAAAGAAACAAAGAGAAAACTTTCAGATTGGTAGCTTTGCCCAAGCAATCGATTACCAGTCAATAACTTTGGGTGCCATTAATTAATTATAAAGATTAGGTGAACTATTTGAAGTATTTAACTATATTGACAAAAAGCATCAATGCCAATTGACGAGACTAAAAGTGGCGTGAACATACTCTTTTCCTGATTTCCAGGATGAAGTCCATTTTATACTGGAAGATGACCAACACTTCCTATCAGTATCACAAGAGTTTTGCCAATATTGTCTTAAAAAATTAAACTGCAGATATACAATTAAATTGCTTCCGTTTTGGCACAATCCTTCTTTATGCATATGAACAGAACAGAGAGCCAGTTGAGCTCACAAGATGTCATTGTCTTGTCATGTATCCTAAAGAGAACACCTTTTCCTCTCAGTTACAGTGGTGTATTCTTCCAGATCGTTTTATGTGGATTCTGAATCCTCCAGCTGTCACTATAATTAATTGCCTGAATATTATTAGTTCTGAGCTAGACATCAGATGACAGTTCACCCTGAAACAAAGATTTCCAATCTGAAAAGACAGAAGTAATTGCTGGTCAGTCACTCGTGGCACCACTGTGCAGCTGAAACCGTATTATTTACAAGGCATGGTTAGAAATTACAGAACGCAAAATTAAATAATATGAAACAGAAAGATCAGAAGTAAATTATCATTAATAGATCTCAGATAACAGGAAGCTTTTTACAAGTTTGAGATCCTGTTCACCTCATGTACAGAATTAGAATAAATAGATATATATTTTACCCCGCTAATCTTACTCAAGTTAAAAATGAATAATTCTACAGACAAAATCACATGTCCAGATTCTCAATATACATATCTTGAACATTAAACATAATACAGCAGAGCCTTCAGGATATATATTTCCTTATAATGCCCTCAAATTGCCTAAACTCACCAAACACTTGGGATTAAAATGAAAGATAGGTTTAAAATTTTATACCATTATACTCGATCTAAATTAATTAGGACTATTTTCTCTTCAAAGCCATAAATAATTGGTCCATAGTCCATTATTTCAATGATATAAAGCACTTTACCCAAAGGCACAGTTAATTAGTGGCTATGCTTCTGGAATAGTGATCCAGGGGCCTAAGTTAATGATCTGGAGACACGTTCCATTCACACTGCAACAGCTGGAGAACTTAAATTTGGATAATTAAATAAATTTGAAATAAAAGAGGTCCAAAGATTACTGCATGCTTGTAAAAACATTGTCATTTAGGGAAGGAAATCTGAATGCTATACTCAGTTTAAGTAAACTGACCAGCCAATTAGTTGAGTCTGTTGTCTTCCATAATGGTCATGTGACCCAATTATGATCTATCACACTTCTGAGAGAAACAAAAATAATTGATTGCAACAACTCAATAAGCACCTCAACACCTCCCTTTCAAGGGCAATTAGAGATGGGCAATAAACACTGGCATTGCCGTGTTCATTCAGATCTTGAATAATTACAAACTATTCATTATTTGTAAAAACTATGTGTGGAAAATGTAATAGAATGATCAGAACTAAATCTGCATGGTAATTCGACAGACAAAACTGATTCTCTACTTCATACGTAGAAGTACAGTGCACTGACAAGAAGAAATCCGGAGAAAAGTACTAACATACAAATAAATGGGTTATTTGAGCTCAGATGAAAATTCACTTGAGCTCAAATGAAAATGAATATCTTCAAGTAGGAAAACAAGCCATCTGCGTGTTGGATTTCAATTGATTGTGTTTTGTTTTTTTGCATTAATTTGGTAATGCCCTGTTGTGCTGAAATCACATGGTGAAACTAATGAAATGGTGTGACAGGATCACGGATATTTATGACACAAGGGGAGGCCATTTAATGTTACATCCAGCTATCTTCAACATGGATGCTGATCGAGACACCTTTAAATGTGATGAAGGTTACTACCTCAATCACACTTTCAAACAATGAGCTGTAAAATTCTTACCTTCTGTCTCAACCTCCTACCCTGTCTATGCTTCCTCATCATTAACTTGTTTGCTAAGATGAATAGCTTGTTCTTATTTACTCCACCTAGGTCCTGGGCACTGAAACTATTTTCATACTGGGCACACTGAAAGCCAATAAATGAAACACCAATAGCTTAATATAAGCAGTTCTTTCAAATGTATTACTCCCAGATATCATTGATCAAATTTACTCAAGATTCATAATGCACAGATACCCTTTTTAGCATTCTCCTGAATTTCTGATTTGTCACAGTGCTCTCATTCCTCCTATTCTAGCATTCTCATCTCCAAGATGGCGGCGCGACACAGCTTGCAGCAGCCACTCTGGAGCTGTATCTGTTATTTGTGAAGTGGGGTGCCGTGCGCAATCATAATCGATTGAAAACGGACGTGGAAGCACGGAGAAACATTGGGAAATTCCAGGAAGACCTTCTTCGTTGCTGCTGCTGCTGTGAGGTCTGGGACTCTGCTGGGAAGAACAGGCCCCCAGTTCTCCGGGTCACGTTGCCAATGGCCATTGGCGGGGCCGTCTTAATACACTTGGCAGAGGACGGTGCTCGGAGAAGCTGTGCCGGAAGGGTTGGTCGTCAGCTCGAAGGTTCGACGGACTCGGAGTCCTTTCGACAGACATGTCACTTTCGGTGGGTGCTGCGTCTGCGAGGCTGGTTCTGACTGAGCTTCCATTGTGTGCTGTGTCTGCGAGGCTGAGTCAGGCGGCACCTTGGAAGTCCATAGCGGGGATATTCCCTTCTGCCCTCGGCGTGGGATGGTGAGTCCGTCGGGACCCTGGGGACTTGTGGAAACTGTGGTGATTTCTTTTGAACTTACAGTCCTTTAACATCTTGGACTATTTTTACTGTGCCCATAGTCTGTTTTTTTTTTATCAATTATGCTATTGTTTGCACTGTTGTAACTATATGTTGTAACTATGTGGTTTTGTGCAGGTCTTGTAGCTTTAGTTTTTGGTCTTGTTTTGTCTAGTGGATTTGGAGATCCTTTCCAGGGAACGTGCTAGACAGTAGCGCGATATTAATATACAGCAGCCTCTCCAGACTCTGGATTGGGGATTGCCAAACGTTACGTGGATTTTCTGGTGTAGTCTGTTTTGTCATATGCTTTTATGATATCATTCTGGGGGAGCGTTGTCTCATTTTTTTAAACTGCATTGCATTTGTGGTTTCTAAATGACAATAAACTGAATCTGAATATGAATACACCCAACTCTTCTTTAAAATCAGCCAAGCAGTCTCTGCTCTTCGGAGCCAGGAACCCAGCCCAAAATTCTGCCCTCCGCCAGCACTCACAAGGCATTGAACCACTGATACGATTTTGCAGAGTCTGCCTGTGATGTTGGATGTGCTGAGGCAAACAGTCTGGCCACTTAATGCAGAGATATGGGGCATAGGACAGTACTGTGGCTAGCACAGTGAATACAGGTAAAGCAGGACTGGCAGCACCAATTCCATTTATTGACAGACCACCTCAATCCTACAAGCTCTTTCATTACCTCTCATCAGATGTTGGATGCTCCTCTTCTCCCTATTTCAGTGGTCCCCAACCATCTGGCCGCGAACCGGTGGTTGGGGACCTCTGCCCTATTTGAGTGCTAAGCTCAAAACATTGAGCTTTCACCATAGTCAAATCTCTGGCTGGGCAAGAGAGAATTGTGCAGCCAAATAAAGTGAAGGGGATATGGCAGTGTCCACAATATCCAACAGCTGACAAGAGAGATGACAGAATCAAGACAATCTGACATCATGGGCATCAGATGTGCCAATTATCAGTGATGGCTGTACATATCATACAGAGCAAGGTATTGCTGACGGAAAATGGAGGCATCTTCAAAAAGCCCCACAGCCCCTGGTGGCCCTTTGATCTCAGTCTGAGGCTGACGTGAACTTATCCTTCAGGCAGATGAACTCACAGACAGCATGTGGCCTAGACAGCATACTTAACTGAGTACTGAGGATTGGTGCTAATCAACTAGCTGGAGAGTTTACGAACATCTTCAGCAGCCTGATGTCTTCAGCTGCTTCAAACAGGCTTCAGTCACACCGGTGCCAACGAAGAATGTGGTAACCCATCTCAATGATCATTGTCCAGTGGAATTCCGTACATCCACTGTCATGAAATGCTTTCAGAAGTTGGTCACGAAGCAGACTGACTCCTGCTTGAAGACTAATCTGGATCTGCTCCATTTTACCTATTGTCACAACAGATGAATAGCAGATGCCATTTCATTGGCCCTTCACTCTGCTCTGAGCATCTGGCAATGGTGATGCACCCAACAGGATGCTCTTCATTGACCACAGCTCAGCATACAATACTACAGTTTCTTCAAACTCATCACCAAGCTCCAAGACCCAGACATTGATACTGCCCTGTGCGAATGGATCCCAAATTTCCTCACTGGCGGTTAATAAGGAATGGCAAAATCATCTCCTCCACACTCACCATCAGCGCAGGTCACCACAACGCTGTGTGCTTAGCCCCCTGCTTTTCTCATTTATATTGTGAGACAAAGTATAGCTCTAATGCCGTATTTTAAGTTTGCTGACAATACCACTGTTGCTGGCTGAATTAAATGTGGTGGTGAATCAGTATAGACGAGGGAGATTGAAAATCTGATTGAGTGGTGCCACAACAACTGCTCTCACTCAGAGTCAGCAAAACCAAAGAGCTGATTATCGACTACTGGAGAAAGAAGCTAGAGGTCCATAAACCAGTCGTCATTTGGGGACTGGGGGGGGTGAGGAAAGGGACCGTATTCCTTAACATTAACATATCAGAGGCCCTGTCCTGGGACCAGCATGTAAATGCCATCACAAAGAAAACACAGCAATGCCTCTGCTGCCTTAGAAGTTTGTGTAGATTCAGCACTTCACCAAAAACTTTGACAAACTTCGATAGTATCCCAGCTGGTTGCGTCACTGCCTGGTATGGAAACACCAATGCCCAGGAATGGGAAAGACTGCAGAAAGTGGTGGATACAACCCCATTCCATCACAGGCAATGACTCCCCACCACGGGGTACATTTCTATGGAGTGCTGCCACAAGAAAGCAGCATCCATCATCAAAGGCCCCCAACATACAGACCCATGCTCTCTTGTCACTATTTCTATCAGGCAGGAGGTACAGAAGTTTTAATCCCAGACCACCAGGTTCATGAATAATTATTATCCGACAACCATTAGGCTTCTAAACTAAAACCACTCCCAATTGATCGTCAGACCTGCAGACTCACTTTCAAGGATTCCTTCACAACTTATGTTTTCAGTTTTATTTGCACAATTTGTCTTCTTTTGCACATTGGTTGTTTGTCAGTCTTTGTTTATGCATGTTTTTTTGTAGATTCTATTGCACTTCTTTATTTTTCCAGTAAATGCCTGCAAGAAAATGAATTTCAAGGTGGTATCTGGCAACGTGCACATACTTTGATTATAAATTTACTTTGAACCTCGAGTCCCGCATCTCAGTGATAAACAGCTGCACCACTCACTGCTGCTCTATCATCACCAGCTCTCACAGTCAGCCTCTCCATATGGTGGCTGTGAGAGCACAGAGGCAGCAAGGGCCAAAGCTTGTGTCAATTCCCAGCACTGTGGCACTGCCAGTAATGCATCTGTGTGTGTATAAACCTAACAATGGCTCATGTCAGTGCTGATTTCATAAGCACTTCTTCCCACTAAAATATCCTAAAATTTTCTTCAAAATACAAAAAAAATGTCTAACCAAATTTGATTAATAAACCCATTATGTAAGTGCACATTTTTCTGTAATATTAACTAGATCTTGTTCTGGCACAAATGAAAGGACTTGGCAACATTGTTGAATGCCATGAGATATCTGTTTATAACAATTATACCATTAAACTTCAAATAAAGAGTAAAACCTGCAGAAATTAGTGACTGTTCTAATTTGATTAACATTTCCCATTACAATACAAAAATACCTTGCTATTGATTAAAACACAAGATGTATTTGGTTTCTAAACTACTGAACCTCTTCAAAGATAGAAAATTTCCTCGAGAAACAAAAAGCAATGATCCAACCTCCCAGCATCTTTTTAAGCAGGCATTGGACGAGAGGAAGAAGAACAGTAGTAGTTTCTGACCATCGTTGCTTTTTTAACTATATTACTGATCTAGACTTGGAGATGCAAGTAACATTTTCCAAGTTTGCAGGTGGCTTTGTGAGTTACCAGGAAGACAGGAATCAACTATAACAGCAAATAAATAGGCTCCAGAAATGGTACAGGTATGGTCCAGTTTTAAAGCAGACAAATGTGAAGTGATGTAATTTGTTAGGAAGAGTGAGAATAGGTAATAAATAATGAAGCATGCTATTTGAAAAGAGTTGCTGGAGCAATGGGGCCTACAGAAGTGTGCACAAGTTATTGAAAGAGGTGGGACAGGTTGAGTCAACAGTTAATAGGGCAACACAATATTGTCAAATCATGCTGAACCTCTGGTCCGGTCCCAAATGAAGTAATGTGTTCATCACCACCACTATGTTATTATTTCCTGTCAAAGTCACATTATGAACAGACACTCTTGTACCTAGCACCACTTTATGGACAGACAATCAATTTATGTTCATTAGCTTTCTTATGTATTTAAATTTACTGGGTTTTTTGTATAATTGTGTTCTTTATCTTATTGTCCTTCATACTTGCGTAATTGAAATGACATTTAACAATCTTGGGATTAGAGAAAATACTACTGCTTTCTTTAAAGAAAAAGGAGAGTGAAGATTGATGGTAAATATATAAAATGATGAAGGATTTGATCAGAGTAGACAGTGGAGAAAGATAACCTGAACTCATCTACCCATGAGGCGGCGCGGCACGGCAGCAGCGGCCTTTCAGACCTGGCGTTACTTTAATTTAATTTTCTATTTTAAGTTTGATACACAATTTTCAATTAGGACACGTGGATAACAGAGTGGCTACCTACCATCACCAGATACTACGACAACACAGAGATCGTCCAAAAACAAACCTCTACAAAAATCTGCTGGCTGAATTACGCGACGTCAGCTTGCTCAGGGGAACGGGCCTACAATCCGCAGACTTGCCTGATGCTGGGAGCCGGAGATGGAGACGTTGAAAGCGATGTGCGAGGAAGCAGAAGCGAGGCAAACAGGCAGGAGTCCGTGCCAGGCTAAAAGCAAACCCTAGCCGGCCGGCTCTCCCGTCCATTCTGCTCTCCAGTGTCCGCTCCCTGGACAATAAAATGGACTACATCCGACTCCAACGTAATACTCGGCGGGAGTACAGAGTTTTCTCTGCGTATGTCTTCACAGAGACATGGTTCACTGATGGGATTTCGGACGCTGCCATCCAGCTAGACGGGCTAGCTTTGTTTCGTTCGGACAGAGATGCAGCTCTCTCCGGTAAGGTCCGCGGAGGCGGTGTGTGTGTTTATATCGACACGGAATGGTGTAAGAACTCTGTGCTGGTTTCCAGACACTGCTCATCGTTAGTGGAGTTTGTGGCAGTTCGATGCAGACCATTTTATTTGCCACGGGAATTCACCTCTGTCCTTATATTCGGTGTCTATATTCCCCCCAGCGCTAATGCTAAGGAGGCGCTCTGTGAACTGTACAGGGCTATTAGCAAAATGCAGAACGCACACCCTGCTGGTCTGTTTATTGTCGCCAGTGATTTTAACCACGCGAACCTTAAGTCAGTGCTCCCCAAATTCCATCACTATATGGGCTTTGCAACAAGGGGGGAGAACACCTTGGACCTGTTTTACACAAACATCCCCGACACGTACCGGGCAAAGCCCCGCCCCCACCTCGGATACTCAGACCACATCTCTGTTATGCTAATCCCAGCATACAGACCGCTCGCCAGGCACTCCAGACCAGTTCAGAAGCAGGTGAAAACCTGGCCAGCAGGAGCCATCTCTGCTCTTCAAGACTGCTTTGAGAACACTGACTGGCACATGTTCAGGGAGGCTGCAACCGATGGCGACTCTACCAACTTAGAGGAGTACACAGCATCAGTGACCAGCTACATCAGCAAGTGCATTGATGATGTTACTCTGTCCAAGACCATCACTACACGCGCTAACCAGAAGCCATGGATGACCGCGGAGGTGCATGCGCTGCTGAGGTCCCGCGACTCCGCCTTCAGAGCAAGCAACAAGGCAGCTCTAACACCAGACTATTTAACAGTTTCTTCCCCCAAGCTATCAGATTCCTCAACACCCGAAGCCTGGACTGACACCTTGCTCTACTGTCCTGTTTATTATTTACTGTAATGCTTGCACTGTTTTTGTGCACTTTATGCAGCCCAGTGTAGGTCTGTATTCCAGTATAGCTTTCTCTGTGTTTTTTTTATTACGTAGTTCAGTCTAGTTTTTTGTACTGTGTCATGAAAACCATGCTCCTGAAAATTGTAGTCTCATTTTTACAAAGCACTGTACCAGCAGTTATGTTCGAAATGACAATAAAAGTTGACTTGACTTGATTTGAGGTGGATGGCTTGGCAACATTTCTGACAAGTTCCTCCTCTCTTATTTGGTACACTCTACGATTATCTTTCCACAGCAACCACACAAAGGTTGGGTGTTTAACTTGTAAATAATCTTTTTTTTTCTTTTCAAATCTTTTTATTATTATTATTATTATTATTAAAAAATAGCACAAGTATATTGAAGTAACAATACTTACAATGCCTCAAAAAAGAAGAAATTACCTTAAGGATTGAAAATTTTTGTGAATTAAAAAAAACCCTACTAAGCAAGAAAAGTGAGGGGGGGAAAAGAAACCCATTGGAGGTACAACCCTGGAGCCATGCGTCATTAAAAAAGCTTCTAAAAGTAAACATCAAACCACCAAGAAGAAAAAAAGGTATATCAAAAAAAAAAATTACATGTAGATCGTGGAGGAAATCCATCAGTTAACTGAAATGATAATAACAAGCAAATGAGCCCCATCTCTTCTCAAAATCAAATAAAGGTTCAAAGGTTCGACTTCTAATTTTCTCAAGCTATGGCACAGCATCACTTGAAAGAACCATTGTGACAAAGTAGGAGCTGATATATCCTTCCATTTCACCAAGATGGCCCTCCTAGCTATCAATGTAACAAACACAATAACATGTTGGTCAGACACTGAAATACCATATTGCAAAAAGCACAGTCAATTTATTAGGCTGTAAATTGATTCTGAATGCTTTAGAAATTGTCGAAAAGACCGACTTCCAAAACTGTTTTAATATAGAACATGACCAGAACATATGTGTCAGTGTAGCTATCTCAGTTTTACATCTATCACAATACTTGTCAACATTGGGAAATATTTTAGGAAGTCTCTCCTTCGTCAAATGATAACGATGTACAATTTTACATTGAATCAGTGAATGACTAGCACAGATCAAGGAAGAGTTAACCAGCTTCAGAATCCGTGTCCAATCCTCCCATATAAAAGTCAAATTGAGTTCCTTCTCCCAATCCTGTTTAATCTTAAGTAAAGGACGCTTATCCTATTGTAATAATAAATTATAAATTCTTCCAATAGAACCTTTCAACAAGGGGTTCACATTCATAACAGTATCTAACAAATCATGTAAGGAAAATTACTTAAATATTTTGTAAAAATGTCTAACTTGAAGATATTGTAAAAAGTGTGAATATGAGAGAGAATACTTATCGACTAATTGTTCAAAAGACATCAATCTGCCTTATTTAAATAAATCCAAAAAAGAATACCTTTATTTTTCCAAAGTAAAAAAATTGGACCACTCCAAGAAGGTTTAAAAAAGTAATTACAATAAATTATACTGCAACTTGTAAATAATAAGCATACTGGTGACACTAATTGTCCGTGTACAGTACAAAATGCAAATTCAAAGCATTCAAAAGCAGATGTTTAAAATGGCATTATTCACTATGGTCAATGGCATTACAGATTTGGTACAGACATTACAAAAACAACACTGTTTTAAATGTTGAACAAAGATGTTAACTGCAAACACTTTTACCAGTGGAAAAGATGGTAATCATGGAGATACTTGGATTAACGTTTGGAAAAAAAACATTAGTTGTTTAAAATGCTATCGCTCTTCCTTTCTTCCTTCAATTCTCTTCCATCTACTGCAGATCTGCTCGATATTATAAAATTTTTTGCTTTAGTTAAAAAAAAATCTGGTTCTTTTTAAGCATAGATGTAACTAAATTATAATGTAACTCCCACAGAATTACACTGGGTCTTTGACATCACTGTTTGAACAATCAAACTCAAATCAACTGTCTTCCCCATTCAATAATCTTGCATCCCTATCTGCTATCGTTCAATCTTCCTTCAATCATTCCTTAGTTTTTGCAGTTACTATCCTTCACAATGACCCAGTGTATTGTTCTCATTACTATCTTCATCCAACAATAACTCTAAATTGGTGATTTCGCATTGACTCGACAACTAAAGGAACAACTCCTTCCTTAGTTATTTGTAAAAGAAAACTCTTTAGAATGTGAAACATCTCCTTTGTTTGAATAAAATGTGTGCCAGTGTCTCAGTTCTCTCATATAGGCATGGTATAATCTTAGTGAACCAGTGGTTGTGTGCCCTCTTTGAGGTATCTTTGTAGAGTTCTCCCACTCTGGTCTCACCAATGATTTCTACAGTATAAGTATGTGTCTTCTGTACTATCCTCATTTGTAAGTACAGGAGTCTAATGGATACTTTTTATAGCTTGATGCACTTGTTCTTAATAGAATTGTGTATTCAAACCCTGTAAAAATTAAGGTGGAAAATTCTTACAAATCCCATTTACTTTACTGAAGAACAATTCCGCTACATCGTCATTTTCACGTTTATCATTTCCTTTAGAATCAATACATAGATTTTAGTACTCTTGCTTTCCTGGTGATCTTCTTAATATTCCTCATGTTCACTCCTAGATCTACTAATTGTTTCTTCACTAGAAAAAAAATAACTTTTTCCCCCCCCAGAAGTTTCTGTAATCTTTTTCACCTCAAAATATTTCCTCTCTGAACCACTTCCACTTCAGATCTATTAACTTAATTGTTTATTTAAGGACTATTAAAATTGAATCAGATCCCTTTTAATCACCCCGACTACTTTTCTTTCCCCCAATTCTGAGCACTTGTATTGCAATAAAATTTTGTACCACATTGAACGAAAATTTGAACAGTTCAAAATGACAATTTAACTCTTTGTGAGCTGGGAGTGTGTTGAATATCTCTGCAAGATAAACACTGTACTGTAGGTCTGTTAATGTCTAATGTTTGTTGACAGCAGCTGGATTCTTTCTTGGTCTCAGTCACCATTAACATAAGGATGTTTGTTAATGATTAATGTCTTTTGCTCACTTTGAGAGGTAGATTGATGGATTATTTCTTAGTATCTGTCAAATTGGCTTGATGGATTCTGTTTTGCATTCAGGCTTATCGCTTGTATGTAATATTAATGCTCTTTTGTAACTAAAGGAATGTTAGGTCCAGAACATTGGTGGACTGATGGATAAGGAGTAATTATTAAAGCGTCTAATTGATTTATAAGGGTGCACTGAACACAATGTTAATGAACACATGTATTGTTTGGATGAAAGAAACCAGACCGGGTTAATGGCATAAGAACAAATTATCAAAGAGTTTCTATCTCTGTGTGTCTCTCTACGCTTGTTGAACTCCTATTTATTAGGGTACCTTTCCCTGGATTCATTGTGCTTCATATAGACCAGGAATCATGACTGGTGCCTAGGAATCAGTTTCATAAGTGAGTCAGAATTCAGAATTCCCCTGACAACAGTGACAATTAAGTGATACCTAAGAACCGTGATCCCTGAAATCTGTGACTTGCATTGCAGAATTTTGTGTAGTGATTTATTTGTGCTTTCCATTTCATGATAATAAATTAGGCTTCATTTACTTTGTTCTTCTTGAACACTTATTACCACATCTCCTGGACTCTCAAATTGTTTGGGTCTAATCAACCCAGCCCATTTCAGCTCTTGCAAGTGCTTCTTCATTTTCACTTAATATTCTTCAAGAACCTTTAGAAAAAAATGTCAAGACCTTTTCCTTTGATCTTTTAGATCACCTCCTGGAACTAATGATTGATTTCCGCAAAGCCACAAGAATTATAATGGTTCATCCATTATAAATGCAATAATTCCATTATTGATGCATGAATCTTTCCATGCATCTAAAAAAAATGGAAAACAAGACAAATCATCTACATAAAATCACTTTTGAACGTTATGAAGTCTGCTTTCACCATACTTTCAAGTACTGCATTTCAGCTCTTAATACAATACACAAGGCAATTATCAGACTTTGCCCACATTTTCTTTTGCCATTTACGTGAAATCTAGAGCTTATTATTAACTCCAAATTCTGCTGAGTTATTGCATTAAAATCCTTCATATTTGAATATTTCTATTACATTATCCTTTAAAATGATCAAAGTAGATATGGTCTTAAAGAAAGCTTTTGGCAAATTGGCCTTCATAAATCAAAGTATTGACCAAAAGATTTGGGATGTCATGTTGGAGTTGTATAAGGTGTTGGTGAGGCCAAATTTGGAGTAATGTGTTCAGTTCTGGTCACCTATCTACAGGAAGGATATCATCAAGCTTGAAAGAGTGCAGAGAAAATTTATAAGGTTGTTGTTGGGACTTGAGAATTGAGGAAAGGTTGACTGGATTATGGCTTTATATCCTGGAGCAAAGGAGACTGAGGAGAGATCTTAGAGGTATAGAAAAATATGACCTCCCTGAGGTCAGGAGAAACAAGAACTAGAGGTCAAAAGATTAAGGTGAGAGGTGAGAGGGAAATGGGAGCAGAGGGCTTTACTCAGAGGGTGTTGTGAGTGTGCTGTCAGTGGAAGTGGTGGTTGTGGAGTCAATTGCAATATTTCAGGGTAGTTTGGATAGGTACACGGATGAGAGAGGTATGGAGCACTATGGTCTGGCTCCAGGTAGATGTGACTAGACAGACTAACAGTTTGGAATGGACTAGATGGATCGAAGGGCCTGTTTCTGTGTTGTAGTGCTCTGTGATTCTATAATGATATGATAAACCCTGCTGCTGAGACAAAAGCAACATGATTAGAGCTTGCCTTTCATGATCCAAGTCTCACAAGCGGATTGTTAAATAAGGCAGTACATTCACCTGCATCTTATTATGTGCATCTTGTCTCAGAGAACAATAGAAACAGGATCTTCCAGCCTACTTTGCCCATGCAATCTAATGCCTATTTACGCTAATCCTAAATGCTTTTTAAACATTGTTATTCTCTTTGTATGCCTTTTGCAGTAAATCATTCCTCACACCCACTTAAATTGCTCACTCTTTTCTGTGCATGGATCTCCTCGACTTCCACCTATTCATACACGGCTACCACTCCCCATCCCCGTACAATATCATGTCTTTCCATTCATGAAGCTCATTCGATGGCCCATTCATTGGGTGACAACAAGCCGTACGTCTTTTATTTCTTGCTTTGTATGAGAGAGGGCAAAAAGCAGTGGAGTACCCATATTGATCATCTAGCTCCACATGAGAGTGAGTTGAGCTGGAAAAAGCGGGATTTCAGCATCTCTAGCTGAAATTGGGGGCTCCCATGACTTTAATCATTCAATGGGCTGGATCGTGCTGGGCCCAGCCTACTGACTCAACTCTCAAAAGGCTGAGGATTGGATAAGTTGACCCTCTTCACAAAAAATGGATGTCAAAGGCTTTCGTATTCCTTTTAATTAATGCTAAATGAAACACTATCAACTTCTTACATCCTAGAGTGTGGCATTACTAAACAACAACAGTTTTTTTTTGAAAGGAACAATGTACATACAGGATGTCTGTAATGTCAACACTGCCACGTGCTACATATTATGCTAGGATGCAGTCATCGGTGAAATTTTAATTTTTGATGCATCACTTACTGAAATGATAAAGCTATGCATGATTCACCAGATTAGATTGTACTGCCTAATAGCATTCCATTATACTTCCACTTCTCTCTTAATTAGATTTTGGCAGAATAGAATGAGCTACTAGACTGCAATTTATCATAAATGATGAAAATTAAAGGTATTAAAATATCACCAGAATTTGCTGAGAGTGTCCAATTTCATTTAGAATTAAACTATCCATTTGAAAAGTGCACAATGAAATTGTTTGTAAAAGTGTGTTCAGTTTTAACACATGAAGCTTATTGTTCGCCTGTTTTTGCAGCACTCTGTGGTTTTAGTAGAATATTATTTTGCTATATGTTCTGCAAATACTTCAGATTGATCACATCCTGACCTTTGAGACAGAAAGTTGTAAATCAAACTCCTGAAATACATTTGAGCCTAGTGTTTTGTGCAGCACTGAATGTTTCTGCTTGTAGACTTGCAGAAATTCACCATTTCATTTTCATTAACTGCGTCTGGATGAGCAAAAAATACCTGTGCCATGCATCTATTAAAAAAAACAATAAAAGCTATTGCTTGTAAAAATACATTAGGCATCTTGGAGTCATCATAAAGCACTCAGATTTGAATAAATGCACTTGCTCACAGAATGACCCCTTTGGACTCAAAAAGAAATTTGTCCATTAAATCTTGGAAGTTTAACTTAACACTTTGGTTTTCCCTCCTTTAATTTCTAAGGACAAACGTTAAGGGAGTGGGCATCACAGTTGTAAAATTCAGGCTGCTGAGTTGGACATTGTACCTGCACATTAGACCAGAATACAACATGGACAAAATATTTTGGTACTTTTGAATGGCATCATTATTTTGATGGGCTTCAATGAAAGAAGTGCTGCAGGTTTCAGATTGTTGGTTAATATTTTATAAATTAATGCCTCCTCCATGAAGGTTGCAATAATGAATATACTGTACTTAATAAAAGTAAAATTCCCAATATCTTCTGCCATCAAACATAGTTCAGATTGAGAACTAATGCTGCCTGGAATAGAGACCATGTCTAATGAGGGAAGGCTGAGTGAGCTAGCCCCTTTGTCCTTGGAACAACAGAGGACGAGATGCAATTTAGTAGAGATGTATAACGTTATGGGTCATAGATACAGTGAATAGCCAGCACCTTTCACTCCAAGACAGCAATGGCCATTATCAGAGAACATCCATTTAAGGTGGGTGGACGAAAATTTAGGAGAGATGTCAGGTAGATTAGTGGCTGTCTGGAGGTGGGAGATGCTGATAGAATAAGGATATTCAGTAGACTCTTAGGTAGACACATGTATGTAAGAAAAATGACGGATGTAGGTGCAAAGGGTTAGATTGATTGTGAACAACACACCCAAAATGCTGGAGGAACTCAGCAGGCCAGGCAGCACCTATGGAAAAGAGTACAGTCCAGCTGAGACCCTTCGGCAGGAATGGAGATGAGGGGGAGATCTACAAAGGGTCTTGATCCAAAACATCGACTGTACTCTTGATGAATGTATCCTTGCTGTCCATACGCTTTAGGGTTGAGTGAAGGGTCAAGGAAATGACATTTGCTGTGGATTTGTTGCTCCGGTGGGCAAATCTCCCGTAACGTCCAACTGTTTCAACACTTGCATGCTCTTTTCAAAATTATCCAGCTTGCTGTTGATCTATGATTGGTTAATGACAGTCTATTTTTTATAGTCTACAGGGCATAAGAGACATTCAGGTATCTGTAATAAAATTTGCAACATTCAGCTTATGCCATAGAAGCTGGAAAATAAGGTTTTCATATTCTTTGCTTTTATGAGTGTTCTATTCAGTGATTTGGATGTTCATACTCATTTTGGACAAAACAGACCTCATAAACATAGTTCTGATTCAGTATAAAGGAAGGAGTTGGAATTTTGACTAAAAATTTTTGATTTTATTTCCTCTTGATTGAACAAGTAAATATTCCTTTCACTGTGAGCTTATGTTTGCCTGGCCCCCATGAGCACTTTTTGTTGGGTTTAGCGTATTGCCTATTTTGTGGACAGACATTTGGGAATGGCTGTGACATCTGTCCCAGTATCCATTTTGAATGTCACTGCCTCATTTTGCATTTGAAGCATAATATGCCAGCCTCGAAATTTTGAAACTAGAACCCCAAGGAAAGCTTTCTCTTCATCTGAATCATGGTCTTCTTTGACCATCTGAGGTACTGTTTTTGAGTGACACTGACTTTTCTAATGGCCATCTCTATTGCATTGGAGGTACTTCACTTCTTTTGCTGGACAGAGCTCTTTTGACGAGGAATGGAAACTTGCTGCATCTCCTGCAGTTGGACATTTTACCTGCTGTGTTTCACCTGTCTGTTTTGTTTGAACTGAGCTCTACAGTCATCTTTCTAAAGTCTTTCTGACTGCACCTTGAGTTTAACCCTTCATTTTGTGCAGCTTCTTGCTTTAACTCAGCATAATTTTCACACCTGACTGCTGTCTGTTGCTGATGAATATTCTCACTCTGCCTGATCATAGTAATAGCTTTCGCCAGTGTGAGATTTGCCAGGAACTGAAGTCACACTGATAACTTGGTGTCCAGTGTGTCCAACAACCTGAATGAGCTCATCTTTCAGATTTCCATATGCACAGTTGGCTGACAGGGCATACAATGCTGTGGTGAAGTCATGTACACTTCATCCAGTTCCTGCTTTCAGAACTTTACCCTCTCATGTATCACATTTCACTTTCTTATGAAATATTCTTTGAATCTGTCAGCGCTGTTTTGTGCTCCTCTTTCTGAGTACCTGACAGTCCTAATCCACCCATGAGGTCATCTGCTTTGTCGCCCATGCAGTATAGCAGTGTGCTTACTGGATGCTCTTTTGACACCTACCTGGGATTACTTGGAACCCTAAATCTCTCAAAGCGTCTGAAGCATCTGTCAAAGTCCCCTGGTTTAGAGAAATCAAGTGTCTGGGGGGCCCTTTTCTTTTAGGTAAGCAGATGTAGGTACTGCAGGTATTTGCACCATCTTCTTGTTTGCTTGTTTATTTATTTTATTTGAACTACAAAAGTTCCGAAGTGTAAAAACAAATCAGCATGAGTTAGCATGAGTTCTTCATGGGCTACTCAGACGAACCTGCAGCTAGGAACAGCGCAATATGTAGGTAAATAAAGATTTTGCATTGGTCTTCATGGAAAGCCACTCAGAAAGATCTACTGATGTTTTGAATACAAAGTGACTAAACCCTCCTGGATACACAATTCTGAATATTTCATTGAGGCCATGCATCATGACAGTGTAGGTGAATCTACCTCATTTCTCATTGTGCAAAAAAAAAAAAAATCTACCATCCCAGGTATCAGATGAATCTTTGCCAGACCCCTCTGCTACAAGTGTATCTTCCTTGGGGACAGAGACCTGACCACGTACTACATTCCAAGTACAATCTCACCAAGGGACTAAAAAATTTAAGTAAGATCTCTCTTTTGAATTCAAAAACCTCTTGAGATACAGGTTAATATTTATCTTCCAATTACTTGCTATGCCTGCATGTTAATTCTCAATGTTCCATTTATCAGGACACCCAGTGATGGTAATGAACATCGACACCATTCAATTTCTTACCATATAAAAGTATTCAGCTTTTCCATTTTTAATCAGCAAAAATCCTTTCCATGATTATATTCTGTTTACCATGCCGTCAGCCATTCACCTAAGCTAACTATAGCCTCCATTAGTAGCCTTGTGACATCAGCAAACTTGTGTAACTACAGAGTGAACAGCAGGGGCCCTGGCACCAAAACCTATGGCTTCAGGTTCCCAGTGTGAAAGTTATCCATGTATTCTTATTCTGCTTTCTATTTGTTAACCCATTCTCAATCCAATGCTGTGCAGATTAATTTTGTTTAATCTCTTCTGTAGAACTGTGACCTCATGAAACAGAAACAGGTTCTCCTCCACCATTAGAATTCTGGTTTGGCCCATGGACACCCCCTCATTATTCCTTTGTCTTTGCACAATTTACCTTGTAATTTATATTATTTTTTTCTTTGTACTGTACTGCTGTTATACAACAAATTTCATGTCACACAAGACAGTGTTAAGATACCTGACCCTGATTCACCTGGAAGTATAGTACATTAACTGCTTCACTCTTAGCTCTTCTGCTAACTCCAACCTCAGTGACCTCTGTTAAGATTTGTTGAACATAGATTGTGTTGCCTCAGCCAGTTATTACTCTACTCTCTAATTGCTCTTAAATATAGATTTCAGTCTTCTCCCTGTCGAGCATATGGGAGAGTTCAAAAAAATATATCAGGTAATATTCTGGATCTAACAAGTTAAAGAATTTAAAAAATTGAAAAGGCCATCACAAGGAAAGATATCAGCATTTAAACTCCTGTCCCACCAATCCAAGTAAAATTCAAGTCAGCTCCTAGTTAAAATACCCTTACTTTGGTATTAACTTGAAATCTTATTCCAAGGCTGGATCTGAAACCCTGATGCAACAGAAGTACAGGGCTATCAGGGCAGTGGCAGCAGCATTCTGAATCTTATGTGGTTCGGTGGAGGAGACTAGCAGCCCAGGACAACATTTACTTTAATCTTTGGTGACAGCATCACTTGAGCTGGCGAATTAGGTTTCAATCCTTGCAGTAATGATCTATAACAAGTTACAAATAATGCATTCACAGTATGCTAGTAATTAATCCACTTTCTCTGCTGACCCATTCTAGAACTTAAGCATTTGGAACAACATAGGAAACAGGAAAAAGCTGAGCATCTGGGCAGTTCTAAGTATCTCTCAATAACTGCTTCTGGAAATGCTTGTTCAATTGTCTTTCAAATATTACTGTACTTTTTTTGCTTTTCACCACTTTGTTCTGAAATCAGTTGTTCAACTCACTTTTTATTTAAATACTAAACTTGGTATTTAGTAATACATTTGCTTTTCTGTGTTATCTGATCAAATCTAGAACTACATCCCCTTTAAGTACAGGTGTGATAAGGATTAGCACACACAATATTTCAAACTAAAACTGAATTTTGGTTTTGAGTTTAAAGTGAGGTCCTCAGTTTCGGTCGCCTCACTATAGGAAGGATGTGGAAACCGTAGAAAGGGTGCAAAGAAGATTTACAAGGATGTTGCCTGGATTGCGGAATATGCCTTATGAGAATAGGTTGAGTGAACTCGGCCTTTTCTCTTTGGAGCGACAGAGGGATGACCCAATAGAGATGTACAAGATAATGAGAGGCATTGATCGTGTGGATAGTCAGAGGCTTTTTCCCAGGGCTGAAATGGATAGCATGAGAGGGCACAGTTTTCAGGTGCTTGGAAGTAGGTACAGAGGAGATGTCAGGGGAAAGTTTTTTTTACACAGAGAGTGGGGAGTGCATGGAATGAGCTGTCCCGGCAATGGCCAAAGAGCCTGTATTGTACTGTAGGTTTTTTGTTTCTAAGTTCTATTGAGTCATGTGACAGGAAAAGAGCAACATTAATGCTAGGAAGCCAAAACAATCAATCTTTATCATAAGATCTATCTCATTAACTCAAGCTCTTGTGATGCTTTTAACAATGTTTTGGAAGTGTGAATGATGACATTTACACAGTTGTTTATATTATTGCATAGTCTGTATTGCTGAAATTCGTGCTTCTCTAAGCTGGCTAAACAGACATTCAAACTGTGTTTTAATTACAGATTGTTATGCTACCATTACTGGGCTTTGGAATAGATTTTTGAATATCTGTTGACCATGGGTGAGTTATCGGAAGACTGGAAGATAACAATGTGCATTTAAAGAGGACAGCAGGGTTAAACCAGGGACTTACAGGACGCTGAGCCGTGTCAGCAACAGGAAAGATGTTGGAAGGAATTCTGAGAGACGGGATTTATTTGCATTTGGAGAAACAAGAACTGATCATCAACTTGACTTCTCATGTGGGAAATCATGTCTCACAAATTTGATTAAGTTATATGAAGACGATTGATAAGGACAGGGCAGGAGATATTGTCTACCTGGGTTTTAGCAAGGCCTTTGACAAGGTTTGATATGGTATGCTGGTCTTAGAGTCAGGGTAAACAGGAAATCAGTTCCTAACCTTTTAGGTCAGTCCATCATGCTTGACGTTGTTAAAGGTCTTACTGAAGTCCATATAAATTAACATCCACTGCCCTGCCTTCATCTATCCTCTTAGTTAGTACTTCAAAAAAATCTCTAAAAGATTCATCAGGGATTATCTCCCATGTACAAAATCATACTGACAGTTCCTGGTCAGTCCTTGATTATTCAAGTGATGATCGACCATGTACCTCAGAATTCCCTCCAGTAACTTCCTTACAAATTAATTCATGCTCACCAGCCTGCAGTTGCCTGGCCTGTCCTTGCTACCCTTCTTTAACAATGAGGAAGGGTAGCCACTCTGCTGCCCACTAGAACATTGCTAGTTGCTAACAATTAAGCAAATACTTCAGTAAAAGCGGACATCCGGTAAGATGGCGATTGTTTAGTTGCTCCGAACTTTTGCTCCGTTATTCTTCTTACCTTTGCACTATATGTCTCCCTTCTTAAACCTTAGTTAGGTATTTTATTAGTTCTCTTTTACCTGCCTGCAAACACATCTATCTTATAATGGCCACCAAAAGTACTAAAACCGGGAAAAAGGAAACTTCTATGGCTTTGCCAGCTGACATTCTCGCTGTTCTGGAACAACATCGACAAGATACTTTAATGGATTTTAGAACTGAATTCAGAACTTCTTTCAACCAGCTGAATGTCAAATTGGATCAGATTAATGCTAGAGTGGATGAACATGCTGAACATTTATCTCGCATTGACTTAACTTCTGAAGATTTAAAACGCCGTGTTCAATATCTTGAAACTCTCTGCTCCAACCAAGAGAAGAACAGTAAACTTTTTTCCAAAATGGTGGATCTTGAAAATTGGAGCAGACGTTGCAATCTACGAATTCTTGGTTTGCCAGAGGTCACCGAAAAGGGCTCTCCCGTTGAATTTTTTTCTAAGTTTCTCTGAGATTTTCGGGAAAGAATTTCTTCTGACTCCACCTGAGCTTGAAAGGGCTCACAGGATTTATGTTCCCCGTGCAATTCTGGGTTCCCGTCCACGGCCGATTATTTTATGCTTTCATCAATACCAGCTGAAAAACCGTTTGACGATGGAGGCACGCCGCAGAGGTACTTTTGCTTTTCAAAATACGGTCATTCGTTTTGTGGAGGATTATGCCCCCCAGGTTCTGAAGTTGCGTGCTGAGTTTAAAGGTGTAATGAAAGTGCTTTTTGATCGCGGATTCAGACCCACTCTCCGAAATCCAGCCGATCTTCGAATTACACTTACTACTGGAGATTATAAGTGGTTTAAATCAGTGAAGGAGGCTGAGACGTTTGTTGGAAGTCTTCCAGCCACCTCGTCTTCTTCAGAACCGGTCTGACCTTCTAAAATGGTTGATAAGTACTTCTCGAAGTAAAACTATTTTTTCCGAACTCAGACTTTATTTGAATAATTCAGTCATTTTCTATTGAAACTCTAAGGGCTGTAGTCAATCTCTCCCTGGACTTGGTGCGTTTTTTCTAAATAGATAATTTAAATTTAATGTTTTCCTGCGGACTTTTAGATTTTACCTGTGTAATCTTGTATAACTTTATCTATAGAGACTACAATTGACTTTAACTTGTTTTGGAGGTGTGGAGTTTTTATTGAAGGCCTCCCTGTTGGTTGATTCATAGTTTAAGTTTTGCTTTTTTTTCTGTAAATAGTTGATAAGTACTCTCTTTGAATTTATAATTTCCCCCTTTTCTCCCTCCCTTTTTTTTCTTTTACTTAGGTTAGTTTTAGTTTTCTTCTGATTTTCTTTGTATTAAGTTTTATACTTCTGTTGAAGTTGTTCCTATTTGTAATTCTGTTTTCTAGTGCATAAGTTAGTTATTATTTGCTATATTATTTATACAGAACTTTTGTTAACGACACAGAACTGGAAGTCATATTTGGGTTAATTTTTTTGGTAGAGCTAGCTGCTTTTTTAGGTAGCCGTCTAGTTTTGGGTTGCGAGGGTGCGTTGAGTTCTCCAGTTCCAACATTGCTCACTGTTTCTTTTGTTTTTCTTTGTTATTCAGGACATGTCTCTGTTTTGATTCTACGGATCTATGTTTACATTTTTGCTCCCAGATTGTTACTGTACTGCTTGATTTTTTATATGCCTGCTACCTTCTATGCACTAACAATTGATAATGGTTAATACACTTAAATTTGTGAGCTGGAATGTAAAGGGATTGAATCATCCTGTTAAAAGAAGGAAGGTCTTCTCGCATATTAAACAACTCAAAGCTGACATTGCTTTCCTTCAAGAAACTCATATTCGTAGTTTTAATAATTCTCGGCTTTTGTCAAAGTGGGCGGGTCAACACTTTCATTCATCCTTTGCCGCCAAAGCTGGGGGGGGGTCTCCATCATTATTAACTCAAATATTCCTTTTGAACTCCATAATAAGATATCTGATACAAATGGCCATTTTATTATTGTTTCTGGTAAATTATACAATACTAAATTTGTACTAGCAAACCTGTATGCTCCCAATTTTGATGATGTTAATTTTTTTGAACATTTTTTCTCCTCATTACCAGATTTAAACTCATACTCTCTTATACTGGGTGGCAATTTCAATTGTTGATTAGATCCTAATTTGGATCGATCATCCTCTGTAACTGGACTACATACTAAATCTGCCTTAGCTATTCACTCTTTTCTCTCTAATTTCAGAATCTCTGATATATGGTGTTTCCTTCATCCTACTGAGAGAGGCTATTCTTTTTTTTCACATGTTCACCATACCTTTACTATAATTGACTACTTTTTACTCGATAATCAACTTATTCCATTTGTCTATTCTTGTGACTAGATCTATACTGATTTCTGACCATGCCCCAATTACTTTGTCTTTAAATTTTCCTGGTCTCCCTCAGAGGAATAAACACTGGCGGTTTGACTCGACTTTATTATCGGATGATGATTTTCTAAAATTTATTAAGGATCAGATAACCTTTTATTTTAACACCAATACATAATCTGAAATGTCATCCCAGATTGTCTGGGATGCCATGAAAGCATATTTGAGGGGTCAAATAATCTCCTATACAGCAAATCTTAATAGAAAGTCCTGCACAGATCGATTAGACCCCATTATTCAGATTAAAGAATTGGATCAACTGTATGCTCAAACTAAGAATCCTGAATTATACAAGAAGCATGTAGAACTTCAAACTAAATTTAATCTTCTGTCTACTCAACCTGTCGAATGCCAATTTCTTGAAAGTAAGAGTCGCTTTTATATTCATGGTGACAAATCTGGTAGATTTCTAGCCATTCAGCTGAGGCGTTCCAAAGCCAAGCAACATATTACAAAGATCCAGAAGGAGAATGGAGACTTTACATCGGATCACTTAGAAATCAATGAAGCATTTAAAAATTTTTATTCTCGAATTTATTCCTCTGAATCTTTGAATGAGAATATCTCTGTTGATCATTTTTTAAATAATTTGAATATTCCTTCACTTTCATCTGATTTTAAAGCCAAACTTAATGCGCCTATATCATCAGAAGAAGTAACTTTTGCAATTTCTGCATTGTCTTCAGGGAAATCTCATGGACCTGATGGGTTCCCCGTAGAATTTTATAAATCATTCTCTTCACTTCTTTCTCCTCAGTTATTCTCAGTATTATCTGACTCGTTTAATTACGGTAAATTGCCACCCTCTTTTAATGAGGCATCTATTATTCTTTTATTAAAAAAGGGTAAAGACCCAACTGAGTGTTCCTCGTATAGGCCGAATTATTTGCTTAATGTTGATGTTAAAATCTTGGCCAAAGTTTTGGCTTATAGATTAGAAACTGTTATTCCCTCTATTATTTCTGATGATCAAACTGGTTTTATTAACAACCGTCTTCCTTTTTTTAACATTCGGCGTTTATTTAACATTTTATATTCACCTCCAACTGGGATTCCTGAATGTGTTATTTCCCTCGATGCGGAGAAAGCATTTGATTGTATAGAGTGGAACTACCTTTTTGCAGTTTTAGAAAAATTTGACTTCAGTCAAAGTTTTATCTCTTGGATCAAATTGCTGTATCTGTGTCCTACTACCTCTGTTTTGACTAATTTTCAGAAATCCCAGATATTTAACCTTAAACGTGGCTCCCGTCAGGGATGCCCTTTAAGTCCCTTTCTCTTTGATTTGGCTATAGAACCTTTGGCGATAGCATTTCGAAATTGTCCTGAATTGACCGGGATTTGGAGAGGGGGTGTTGAGCATAAAGTTTCTCTTTATGCTGATGACCTATTACTTTTTCTTTCAAATCCATCTACATCCTTACCTCCAATGTTTTCACTTCTTGATCAGTTTAGCCATTTCTCTGGCTATAAACTTAACTTACATAAGAGCGAACTTTTCCCAATTAATAAAGAAGCACAAGAATTAACAATCCGTGATCTCCCTTTTAAAGTAGTTCATAATCAACTTACTTATCTTGGGATTACAGTCACAAGGAAGTTTAAAGATCTCTTTCGTGAAAATTTTGCCAATCTTTCATACACTATAAAACAAAGTCTGTTACAATGGTCACCTCTATCTATGTCTTTGGTAGGTCGTATTAATGTTGTTAAAATGTATGTTCTCCCTAAACTTTTATATTTATTTCAATCAATCCCAATTTTTATTCCTAAATCTTTTTTTGATTCCTTAGACTCTTTTATTTTGTCATATCTGTGGAAGAATAAGCGCTCTAGAATTAATAAAGTTTACCTCCAAAAATCTAAAAAAGAGGGTGGCATGGCTTTACCTAACTTTCTTTTATATTATTGGGCAGCCAATATATGTTGTGCTACCTTCTGGTCTTTTTTCCATGGCCAACCTGAGTGCCCTAATTGGGTGGCAATGGAGTTGAGTTCCACCAAAGATTTATCTATTTCTGCACTTCTTGGCTCTGTACTCCCTAGTAGTTTGTCCAGATTAATTGTTAATCCTCTTGTTAGACACACTTTGTGTATATGGGCTCAGTTTAGGAAATTTTATGGTTTCCTTGGTTTTTCCTTTTCTAGCCCTATCTTACATCATCACTTTTTTTTACCTACTACATATGATTCAGCATTCCATGATTGGTATAGGAAGGGCATTAGACATTTTAAAGATCTTTTTATTGATAATCATTTTGCATCTTTTCAACAGCTCTCTGCTAAGTTCAATCTGCCCAATGCTCATTTTTTTAGATATCTCCAAATTAGACACTTTATTAATCCTTTAATTCCTAACTTCCCTGAAATGCCTGAGAAAAATGCTATGGATTTATTTCTTTCTATTAATCCACTAGGTAAAAGTTTAATATCATTTATTCATGATAAATTAGCATCCTTACAGCGTGCCCCTGTGGATAAAATTAGAATGGCTTGGGAGCATGATTTAAATATCTCCTTATTCGATGAGACTTGGGACTCGATTCTCAAATCGGTTAATTCAACCTCTCTTTGTGCTCACTATTGCCTTTTACAGTTTAAGATTGTTCATAGAGCCCATATGTCTAAATCTAAACTATCTCGATTTTACCCTAATATTTGTGATAAATGCAAAAGGGGCGAGGCCTCTCTCATTCATATGTACTGGTTTTGTCCTAGCTTGGAGAATTTTGGAAAGATGTCTTCATAACTTTATCTTATATTCTGAATCACCACCTAGAACCTAACCCTTTAATTCCTTTTTTCGGTTTTTTGGGTGAGACAGATTTACGTCTGAGTTCGACTAAGTGTCGAATATTATCTTTTCCTTCTCTCCTGGCTAGACGTTTAATCCTCCTTAGATGGAGAGATGTTGCCCCGCCCACGCATGCTCAATGGCTTAATGATATTATGTCTTGCTTAGACCTTGAAAAAATTCATTATTCAGTTCTTAATTCGAATACAAAGTTCCATAAGGTCTGGGGACCTTTTATTGAGTACTTTCATAACCTTCCTCTTAACTAAGTTTTTTTTTTCGGTCCCTTGCTTTCAGCTCCTTTTTTTTTGGTAGAAGGCATTAATATCTTCTGTTGCTAAGTGTATTTACAGTTTTGGGGGTTTGAATGTCCTGATTTATACTCTCTATATTGGGTTGTGGTTGGTCTGGAGTTCTTTTTTATTGCGGGGCTTGGGGAGGATAATTTTACATGTCTTCAATGTGGGTGCTTTCTCAATTATCTTCTTTTGTATTATATTATTATTTATGTTTATTTTTGCACTGTATTAATGTTCTTCATTTCGATCTGTTTTTTTTTTAATCTGTAGCGATGTAGAAAATGTATAAAAAAACAAAAACAGAAAAAAAAACTTCAGTAAAAGCCTCTACAATTTCTTCCCTGGCATGCTGTAAGATCTGGAAAGCTAGAATACATGAGAGTTATAAGGAATTAGTCAGAACACACTTCAAGCATTGTGAACAGTTTTGAGCCTCTTATCTAAGATGTCTGTCATTGGAGAGGGTCCAAAGAAGATTCATGAGAATGATTCCAGGACTGAAAAGGTAAGATATGAGTTGTGTTTGGCTCTCAGCTTGCACTCGTTGGAGTTTAGACGAATAAGTTGGGGGGGGGGGGGGGTGTGCGTGGGAAACTTATTGAATACTGCAAAGCCTGCAAAGCCAACATAGAGTAGATGTGGAGGGAATGTTTGCTATTGTGGGAGAGTCTAGGAACAGAGGTTACATCCTTAGAATAGCGGGATGGCCCTTTAACAATGAGATGAGGGGCAATTTCTATCATCAGAAGGTGATGAATCTGTGGAATTCACTGCCACACATGACTGTGGAGGCCAAGTCATTGGGTATACTTACAGTGGCGGTTGACAGCTTCTTGCTTAGTAAGAGTGTCAAAGGTTTATGTGGAGAAAGAAGATTGGGGTTGAGCGGGATAGTAACTCAGCCGTGCTGGAATGGCAGAGTGGACTTGATGGCTGAGTGGCCGAATTCTGCTCCTGCTATATGTTTTATGTGATCCACAAAAAGTTAGCAATTGTGTATGCAAAGTTAACTTGGTGGTAGTAAAGAGCTTTATATTTCTGTTACTTCTTAACAGCATTATAGACCAACTGGGAAAGTGGACAGGGAATGGCAAATGGACTTAAATTAGACAAATGAAAAGAGATTAAATTAAAGGAAGTGACACCAGAGCATGCACATTGAATGGCAGCAGCCTGGGGAGTGTTGTTGAATAGAAAGACTTGGGGAACTTACACACTGTTTCCTGAAAATGGGAAAACAAGCAGACCAGAGTGGTGAAGAAGGCATATGACATGCTTGTCTTCATCAGTCAAAGCACTGAGGGGGAAAAAGTTGGGATGTCATGTTACTGTTGCACTAAATGTTGGTTAGCCAGCATTTGAAACACTGTAACACACACAAAATGCTGGTGGAATGCAGCAGGCCAGGCAGCATCTATAGGAAGAAGTAATGTCGATGCTTCAGGCTGAGACCCTTCGTCAGGACTATCTGAAATAAAAAATAGTAAGAAACTTGAAAGTAGGATGGGGAGGGGGAAATCAGAAATGATAGAAGATCAGAGGGGATGGGGTGAACCCAAGAGCTGGAAAGGTGATTGGCCAAAGGGATACAGAGTTGGAAAAGGGAAAGGATCATGGGACGGGAGGCCTAGGGAGAAAGAATGGGGGAGAGACCATCTCCCTCTGGTGCTCCCCTCCCCCGTTCTTACGCCACCATCTGTTTCGTATGTTGTGGGAGTCTCAATCTAGTGGGCTCAGGTCAAAGGTAAGGAAAAGGTTTAAAGGGAATCTGAATGGGTTTTTTTTCCCCACACAACAGTTGCTTGTTTCTGGAATAGATGGTGGAGCCTGAAACAGTAATAATTAAGAGGCATCTTGCCAAGTATCTTGAATGAGCAGGGCATAGAGAGCTATGGAATCAATGCAGGCAAATGGGATTACTGTAGATTAACATGTAGATTGGCATAGATACTGCGGCTGAATGGCCTCTTTCTATGCTGTACAACTTTATGCCCTATTGTGGCTTTCTATCCAAATAAATCAGTCACATTTTATAAATGTATTAGGCTTATTATTCTTGGCCTTAAATTTGTTTGTGTGAAGAAAGATTTTCGGAATAAATATTTAATATTTCAGCACAATCTGAATGAAGATTGAACTGATGGAATAAACTTCTCTCTTTTCTTATGTCAATATTCAATAAAATACACCTCAGCAATTTCAATCTAGTTGTTGTCAAGTCTGAATGTACTATACTGCACTAATAATATATGATTAAGTCGGCAATATCTTGGAAGCCACCAGGGTGGCAGTATGCAGGATGGAAATAGTGTGATTTTAATCTGGTCATGACAGACCTGTGAAGGTGAGGGTTAAAGTGCACTGGCAGATTAAATGGGACATCTTTTCTCATTTGCTCTATAACATATCTAAACTAGAAGTATAGTGTTATCACTCTTACCAGAAGCTGAAAAATACCATTACAAAGCATTAAGTTCCAATATTCAACTCCAAAAAAGACAGCCTATTATAATTTGTGATGCATCCATGCAGACTGCAATTGTACATTTCTCTCACTGAGTTATCAATGAAGAGGGTTTTATGCTTTGTATACTTAATTACGAAGGTAGATTTGCTGATATTCAAGGAATTCATGGTGACATCAAGGTGAGAATGGGCTCATTTCAGTAAGGCATGTATGTGACCGGCCTTAGTGCTGGCAACAAATCACACTGTCAACCACTTCACATTGGAGATGAACTCCAACATCACGGTCAGTCATTGTGACCACACTTCTCTCAATGCATGGTGCCTTACCTGCTGCTGCTTCACGATACTTCCCTTCCCCAAAGACCTTGAGACAGGATAAGAATATTACAAGTTATGATAAAGATACTTCCTTTGCTGTGACTGAGTGCTATTTGTCAATGAGGCTGAGTACTGATTGCCACATACATCAGTGGCTTTTCCTTTATGGGATCAAATGGAACAGACCAATAATCAATAGCTTCATATGAAATGACCAGCAATCAATCAGTAGGTTAAACTTCAGGATGTCTTGGAGTTCCATGCATGCTCAGCTTAAGTCCAGAGCAAATGGGAAGTCTATCACCATTATATGTAGAATGATTGCTTGTTCTAGTGATGAAGCAATCATGTGAAGAATGGAGCAGGATTTGATTATAACCCCTCAGTATGATATGTGAATGGCAACCCAATTAAATTGCTCCTGTGCAGAAAGGTGAGTGCAAATAAAACTTAATTTTCATTTTTAATGTAACAGCATTTTAATGTTTTGATGCATCTTACCTACATTAAATCTCCCTACACTTTACTCTTATCATCAACCCCTTTTAATTTTTGGCCCCAATTACAAGAAAAAATACTTTCTTGATCCGTTGGTTAAACGTTATAAATGTTGAGGCTTGGTGGCTCTAAGAGTGAATGGATATTGGTAAAATTCTGGAAGATGTTCTACACAAAGGATCTGCTCCCTGGCTTTTCCTGGCATTCCATTTAATAAATTAATTTGAGCAGCAATTGGCAACAACCATTTAGCCAGAGAGTTGTAAAGCACAGAATCAGATCTTTTGGCTCATCTCATCCATGTTGATCTTTCTATCTAATCCCATTTGCCCACACCAGATCTGCTTTCTTATATATCCTACTCCTTTAAGTGCCTGTCTATCCATAGAAATTCTTTCCGATTCCATTGTCTCCTCCCAAAACAAGTTCCAGATATCAGCATCTCTCTGGCTTTAAAAAAAATCCTCTCATATCCCCTTTAAAGCTCCTTCCTCTCACTTTAAAACTACCATGAGACAGAAAATTCAGTCAGTCTAACCTTGCCATGTTTCTCAGAGTTTTACATACTTCTATCAGATCACCCTCAGCCATCCCCTCTCCTGGAGAAACAAACACAACTTGCCTAATCTCTCTCCATAACTGAAGTCCTCCAATCTGGGCAACATTTCCATCCCTGTGCGGTAACCAGAACTACAGAGAGTCCTTTAAGTCAGTGTAACCAGAGCTTGGTAACACTGTTTATCATCCATATCAATGATCTGGATGATAATGTGGTTAACTGCATCAGCAAATTTGTGAATGACACTAGGACTGGGGGTCTAGTGGACAGCAAGGAAGGCTATCACGGCTTGCAGAGGGATCTCTGCATCGGTTGGAAAAATGGGCTGAAAACTGTTGGGTAGAATTTAATGGAGACAATTGTAAGGTCTTGAACTTTGGTAGGACCAACGAGGGTAGGATTTACACAGTGAATGGTAGGGAACTGAGTAGTATGATAGAACAAAGGAATCTTGGAATACAGGTACATAATTCACTGAAAGCTAGGGTCGTAAAGATAGATTTTGGCACATTGGAATTCATAAATTAATGTATTGATGACAGGAGATGGAATTTTATGTTGAAGTTATATAAGATGTTGGTGAGGCCTAATTTGAAATACAGTGTGTAAGTTACAAGAAAGATGTAATAAAGGTTTGAAAGAGTACAAGAAAATTTACAAGGATGTTGCAGGGTCTGGAGGACCTGAGTTATAAGGTTGAATAGGTTAGGACTGTAATCTTAGAACGTGGAAGATTGAGAGCTAATTTGATAGAGGTATTCAAAATTATGAGGGGTATAGATAGGGGAAATGCAAGCAGGCTTTTTCCACTGACATTGGGTGGGACTACAGCAAGAGGTCATGGGTTAAAGGTGAAAGTTTAAGGAGAACATGAGGGGAATTACTTCACTCAGAGGGTCATAAGAGGTTAGAATGAGCAGCCAGCACAAGTGGAGCATCTGAGTTCGATTTCAAGGTTTAGACTGATAGATAAGCACGTTATTGATCCCAAAGGAAATTACAGTGTCACAATAGCATTACAAGTGCACAGGTATACAAATAATAGAAGAAAAGTAAGAACAAATAAAAAATAAGTTACTTCAAACAGTCTAACAGAAGGGGGTCATCACTTCCCCAGCTACAGGTTGACTCATTATAGAGCCTAATGCCCAAGGGTAAGAATAACCTCATATAGCACTCTTTGGAGCAGCGCAGTTGTCTAGTAGTTTGGATAGGTACTTGGGGTATGGAGAGCTATGGTTCAAGTTGCAGGTTAGTTTAAATGGTTTCAGCATGGATTAGATGGGCCAAAGGGCCAGTTTCTCTCTATGACTGCAATAAAACATTGCAGGTATGTGCTGTATGCCCCAATATATGAAAGCAAGCATGCTATATTCCTTCTATACCACCTTATCTACCTGCATTGACACTTTCAGGGAAATATGAAATTGAACTCTGTTCATCAAGGATACAAACCTACTGTGGGCAAATGGGATTAGTTTCGATGGTCAAAATGGTCAATATGTTCATCAACATTCCACTGCGCCAACCATTTATTGCACATTTGTTTGCTGACTTCCCAAATTACATTGGGCATTGTAGTACAAATGAACAGAATAGATTAGGTTTTCTTTTGAAAAGGTCTTATTGAAGCAGAAATAAGCAAACTCTGTTTAAAATATTGTCAGATATTAATGAATGAAAGATCGTCTAAGTTGTGATGTTATTGGGATTTTCATCCTTTGCTTGAAGTTAGTACATATTCTTTCAGTTACTGGTACAGCAAACAAAAACTGCACAAAATCACTTTGCGAGTCAGCTAACAAGAGGCAAGATTTATATATCCCTTGCCCACATTTCTAGCCTCAAGCTAGAATTGTGTAATGCTGTATGCTTTTTTTAAACAATGATATCAAGTTGTACTTCCAGGCTGCTGGCTACCTTTGATTCCGTATAAAAGAATAATGGGACGGACAGTGGGACATATATTCAACTAGGAGTATGTATCAGACCTAAGAGATTACCAATACATGGAGTGGAAACCTCAGTGATTGATAATACATCATCAAATCGACAGTCAGTAACTTTATAACCTAAAAGAACAGAGTCAGTCATATGCAATACAATAGACAATAGACAATAGGTGCAGAAGTAGACCATTCGGCCCCTCAAGTCTGCACCGCCATTCTGAGATCATGGCTGATCATTCACTATCAATACCCAGTCCCTGCCTTGTCCCCATATCCCTTGATTCCTCTATCCATCAGATATCTATCCAGCTCCTTCTTGAAAGCATCCAGAGAATTGGCCTCCACCGTCTTCCGAGGCGGTGCATTCCACACCTCCACAACTCTCTGGGAGAAGAAGCTCTTCCTCAACTCTGTTTTAAATAACTGACCTCTTATTCTCAATCCATGCCCTCTGGTACTGGACTCTCCCAACATCTGGAACATATTTCCTGCCTCAATCCTATCAAATCCTTTAATTATCTTAAACGTTTCAATCAGATCCCCTCTCAATTTCCTCAATTCCAGCGTGTACAAGCCCAATCTCTCCAATCTCTCTGCGTAAGACAGCCCTGCCATCCCAGGAATCAACCTAGTGAATCTACGCTGCACTTCCTCAATTGCCAGAATGTCCTTCCTTAAACCTGGAGACCAAAACTGTACACAATATTCCAGGTGTGGTCTCACCAGGGCCCTGTACAAATGCAAAAGAACATCCTTGCTCTTGTACTCAATTCCCCTTGTAACAAAGGCCAACATTCCATTTGCCCTCTTCACTGCCTGTTGCACTTGCTCATTCACCTTCATTGACTGGTGAACTAGGACTCCTAGGTCTCTTTGCATTTCTCCCTTACCTAACTCGACACCGTTCAGACAATACTCTGCCCTCTTGTTCCTGCTTCCAAAGTGGATAACTTCACATTTATTCACATTGAATGACATCTGCCAAGTATCTGCCCACTCACTCAGCCTATCCAAGTCTCCCTGTATTCTCCTAACGTCCTCTTCGCATGTCACACTGCCACCCAGTTTAGTATCATCAGCAAACTTGCTGATATAGTTTTCAATGCCCTCATCTAAGTCATTGACATAAATCGTAAAGAGCTGTGGTCCCAATACAGAGCCCTGTGGTACCCCACTAGTCACCTCCAGCCAGTCTGAGAAACACCCATTCACTGCTACCCTTTGCTTTCTATCTGCCAACCAGTTTTCTATCCATGTTGAAACCCTGCCCCCAATGCCATGAGCTCTGATTTTACTCACCAATCTCCTATGTGGCACCTTATCGAATGCCTTCTGAAAATCTAGGTACACAACATCTACTGGCTTACCCTCGTCTAACATCCTTGTTACACCCTCAAAAAACTCCAACAGATTAGTCAAGCATGATTTGCCCTTGGTAAATCCATGCTGGCTCGGCCTAATCCTATTTCTGCCATCTAGATGTGCCACTATTTCGTCCTTAATAATGGACTCAAGCATCTTCCCCACAACTGACGTTAGGCTAACAGGGCGATAGTTCTCCGTTTTCTCCTTCCCTCCCTTCTTGAAAAGTGGGACAACATAAGCCACTCTCCAATCTTCAGGAACTGATCCTGAATCTAAGGAACATTGGAAAATGATTACCAATGCATCCGCAATTTCCTGAGCCACCTCTTTTAGAACCCTCGGATGCAGACCATCTGGACCCGGGGATTTATTAGCCTTCAGTCCTACCAGTCTACTCATCACAGTTTCTTTCCTAATGTCAATAAATTTCCTACTGATCATATCAATGTGATGTTCTACTATTTGTTCTGAGCCACTGATCGACTCGGGCTTCAGGCCTTCCAGATCGATATAAACTCAAAAATGTACCATCCTTGTTTATTTTCCTTAAGCCTCCACAAATTATGCCTTACATTCATCAGTTAAGATTACATGTCTTCTTAAATTATGTTTTCTTTCCCTGTTTAATGCCACAATTAAGTTTTCTTAATCAGATGTGGCATTAAACAAAACTGTGGCATTTAATAAGCTGCGAACAAACAAGCAGTAAGTCACACCAACATCCACATGCATGCTCAAAGCCTGAAATGATCCACTCTGTATCTTAAGTCAAAATTCCAGTTTCTATTCTTCTTTGATATGTTTTCACAAAATTTGCACCTGTTCCATTCATATTTTGCCTTTAATGTTTTGCATACTCATTGCCTCCAATACAGAACAAAACTCCCAATGGAATTACAAGGGGCTCCATCCTGCTATTTTAAGAAGATAATGAAGCTTTGGCTTTCCGTATTTGACATGTGTGGTCAAACAAGCAAAATATCTGACCTTGATCTGCATCAAGACAACTAGATGGTGACGGAGGTAGCAGTTATAAGGATTTTCGAAGTGTCAGTATAAAGTTCTTCGTACATTTACTGATTTTGTTAAAGGAAAGGAATCTTTCTAACAAACAATTCTTTAACACTTATTTTTTCATTGTGGAAAATCAATAAAAACATTATTTCCAGGGCATGAAGCACCTTGGTTGTTTTGAATTGCTGTTGACCTCCTCTTAAATATTCTGACATTTTAGTAGCCAATAAAATAGTACAAAATAGAAATCATTTGACATAAAACCAGCTGTTGGTGCTGCAGGACCACTAGCACCTCCAGATGTTGCCTATGAAATGCAAAGCACCTAAAAATGGTGGGATAGTGATCACTCTATTGGGAAAAATATATTACATCACAAGTTGTTTTAATGTAACTTAATTTGTTTTTGTTAGAGAAGTATAAACTGCATCTCCAATGTAACCTGATCAGTTGTATCAAATAGCAAATGAAAACACACAATTTGGACTGTGAATATGCCATATTTTAACACTTATCAACATTAAATGCCTCCTGTCACCATTCCCTTTCCTGTTTCCCTCCCATCTTTTCCAAGCTCACTTGGCCATTCCTACATTTCTGCCTTTAACTGCTCTACACATCCTACTTGACCCATTAGTAATGGGATTCCAAAACCAGGACCAAGTAATTATGATGTACCTATTCCAAAGCAGCAGATGCTATAGAGAATGTTAACGCCATCCTTAATCATGTGGAAAAGGTCATTTCAAAGCAGCCCTAGTACATATACCCTGTGATTACATGGGGACACAATGGAATACAAAGAGATACAAAGGAACCCATGCCCTTCTACTAGGGAAGAGTCAAAGACTGAGGAAGGGAAAAAAATATACATTTAAAAATACTATGTTAATTGTCATATTCAATATCCTCTATTTGGATTAGTTAAATTTGTTTCTTAGCATATTCCAGTATAGTAAGCATCATCAGTAAGAGAACCCAGCTTTTTAAGTTAATTGTGCAGTCATTACAACCTACAGTATTCTAATTGCTGATTTTTTTTAATGACTGTAATCACTTCTCTTATTTTTCTGCTTCCATAACAGATGAATCTGCATATACTTTAACTGCCTTACTAAACAGCACACAAGTATGTAATTAGCTTGTCTGGAATTTGATAAATTTTCTCTGCCAGAAAATAACGTTCAACAACAAAACTGTACCTTCTCTGATTGCTGTGAAAGGGGTTCCTTCCTCCTCTTGCAGCCTGATCACCTTCAGAGCTACCAATTTCCCATTCACCCTGTTTTGAAAAGAAAACAGTACAATTAGTCATGCAGATGAAAAACAAATGACTCTAATCAGAGGATTATTTTTGTAAAAAAATCACTTAGACTTTTTAAATATCTGTGCTCAATACTTTTATCGTATTTTCGTAATACGCATGGAAGATCTCATGCCATTAAACCCTATCTTCCATTACTCAATCATTTTTACAGACTCATCAATATCATCCTAAGGATATCCTCCACACTTGCAGCAAAACCACTAAATTTTGTGTCATGTGAAAATTTACTAATCATCCCTCCTACATTCACATCCAAATGTTAATATTACTGAAGCACAAGGCTATAGCAATGACCCCTGTGATACATCACTTCCAATCACAGATAATACTCCCACCTATCCCCTCTGCTTCCAAATACCAAGACAGTTTTTCCTGGTATTCATAGGCAGTAACATTTGATTTATCTTCAATCTGGCACCTTGTCAAAGAACTTAATGAAGTCTTTGTAGACTGCCTCATCAATACATCTTGTTATCTCTTCAAAAGACTCGATCAATTGACCGAACAGAATCCCCTTCCAAACTCCATGCTGAATATTTTTGATCACTTTCCTTTCCAAGTGTAATTCATTCCTGTCTCTCTTAATTTTTCTAAATAATATCCCTACCATGGACATTCCACTCACTTTCATGTAAATGGCTTATCCCTTTGGAAGTAAATTTATTATCGAAGTATGTATACATTACTGATACGTGCGTGTGCACTACACACCCATGTTTTTGCTTTCTGCTCCCTCTCTTCTTCCAGTTACCCTGGTTTCAGGTGTACTGAGCTGCTGTCAATCTTCATTCAGATCGCTGCTGGACCTGCCCCCTTGTCATGATTGCTCCAATCGGGATTTGGAGAGTGGAATTTTAAAAAGCCAGCGACCGGGAAGAGGGAGAGAGCGAGCGGCTGGGGAAAATCGACCATTAAAGAATTGTGCTAGCTTCCATATTAACAAATTTGTTGTCTTTGTGTTCTGAGCTGGGTTTTCACATTGTGGATTTCGACTTTTGGATTACTCCCTTGGATTTGGTTGCTCTGGATCATTTCTGTAAATGCGTGTAAATACAGTAAATATACTGCAAATAAAACCACCTGTGTCTGCTTTGTCCTTTACTCATCACAGACAATGCACCACACTGAAGGTAGACTTGTTTTTATGTTGCTTCCCTGACACCCCTAGACAAGAGCTGACAGGGAGTTGTAACATAAATTGGGGGCTCATCCGGGATACTCCCATTTGAGTCCATTTCTTTTGCAAAGGGTGAGTTTAAGTTTTATTTTTCTTTTATGAGTGATCACTGCATTATTGAGTGTTCCCCAGTTAAGTTAATGTTTTCCAGCTGGGCTGTGTTAACTCCTACTAGTTTGTTATTTTCTTTTTTTTTTGTTTTAGAGGGTAATTCTGGGTGGGAATTGAAACCCCAGTGGGGGTACATTGTCAGTCATTTTGTCTCAGAATTGAGTGCTCAGAGCTGCCCCCAAGAACAGCAAGCCCTTGAAGAGCGGCTCGGATTTAGTTGGTGTTTGTTGGTTAGGTAGTCGGAGACAGGAGAGTACTCTTAAAGCACACTGGCTGGATTGCTTGGTGTCACTCATCACTGCCGTTTGGATGAAAGTCTCTCAGTGTGGATATGGACCAGGTTAGTGTGCAAGTATTTTTGAGTGATCCAACAGTAGAGTAATTACACAAGTGCCATAAATATGACTTGCTGGCCCTGGCACTGAATTTTAGTACTCCTGTGGTGAAACAAGCCCTGAAAAAGGTCATTAAGCATGCTGTGTTTGCAGGTCTGATGGAGGTTGGTGCTCTTGTGCTTGGTGAGCAGACACCTGATTGGGAGAGGTATCCACATGTGAGAAGTCTGAGGGGCAAGCGGTAGAGGAGGTGGAGGCTGAAGCTGGGGCCAAAGTCACATTGCCACCTTATGTGTCCACTGTGTCCGAGGGTGAAGGTTAGTTGGCCAGTACGTGTGACCCTCGTTTGAGGGTGTACCTGGCATGGCTGCAGCTTGTCTCAGAGGGGAGAAGGCATTTGCTGCAAGCTGAGCTGAATTGGCAGCTGGAGGTTCGAAGATTGGTGATAGAGGCTGAGAGTGAGATCAAACTGCGGCAGCTGGAGTTTGAAGCAATGAGAATTGCTGCAGCTCCAGTTACATGGTCCACTCCTTCCTCACCCACTGTGAATTGTGACCCAGTGATCCCAGAGACTGGGTTTGATATGGGTAAGCACATCAAATTAGTGCCACCCTTTCACAAGAGTGAGGCGGATTCATTGCTTTGGAGCGCATATCAGCATCATTCTGATGACCCAAGCAGGTTTGTGAGGAAAGCGCAGGAAGCATGCTCTGCTGTCACTAGTCTGACAGACTCAATTATGAGACTGTTAAAGCTGCTGTCTTGTGTGCATACAAGCTGGTGCCTGAGACATCTAGACAGTGCTTTAGGAATTGTAGAAAGATCACAACTCAGACCTCTGTTGAGTTTGCAAGGGAGAAGGGCCATCTGTTTGATAAACCATGCATGTCAAATAAGGTGAAGGATTTTGCTTTTCTTCAGGAGCTGATTCTTTTGGAGGACTGCTTACCTGAGCATATTGTCCTGCACCTGAATGAACAGAAAGTACATTCTTTGTCTCAAGTTGCTGTGTTAGCGGATGAATTTAGCCCTGAATGTGTTTGTGTCTCACCGTGCAGTAGCTCAGAGCAGTGAGAAACGGGTCAATGCCGCTAAGGCTCACGATGAGAAATCGCCTCTTCCTACTTCACCTCATTCTCAGCAAGAGCACAACTGTTTTTGTTGTCACAGGTCAGGTCGTTTAACCATGAACTACAGGAGCCTGAGGCGTAACCAGCAGCAGTCGGACCAGACTCAAAGTGTGGACCTGATTTTAACTGTCCGCGGTTTTCTTCGAGCTTCAGCTGATAGTACAATCCAAGCCTGATCTTAACTATATGCCTTTCTTATTTCACGGGCTCATTTCCATGTCTGGTAAGCCAGATAAACATGTCTCAGTGAACACACTGCCCAATACTGGCACAACACAGTCTTTTATCTGCTCTGATGCACTAGATTTTTCTGAGGACATGTTTTGTGGGTCACATGTCTGAGTGCAGGGAATTGAGACGGGGTGTTTAAAAGTTCCACTATACATGATCCATCTACAGTCAGACCTAGTGAGCGGGTCCATCACAATCGGGGTAAAGCCCTCTCTACTGGGCAGAGGGGTTACCCTAATCCTGGGCAATGTCCTAGCTGGTGGGAAAGTGCTGCCATGGCCAGAGGTGGGAGCTACAGCCTTGGATCGACCCCAGAATGAGGAGCTTGCAGAGGTACGTAGGGTAAATGCAGCTAAAAACAGTGAAGCTCAGGAAGTTGCTCTGCATCATGAGATTAAAACCAAGGAACCACTTTGTGGTTCTGGAGCGAGCCCAGGAAGAGGCAAGGCTGCAACAAGAGGTGCTAACATTTCAAGTGGCAGATCTCAGGTTGGACCTCCAACAGGCTGAACAACAGCAAGCCAGGAAGGTAGACTATCTGCGTCAAGAGATTAGTGAACTTCAGCAGAGACTTCAAAAGCAGGAGATAAGCCAAAGTGTTACATCTGCACTACTACAAGAGACTGAAAATCTACAGGCCACCCTTGTGGCACAGTCAGCAAACTGGGAAAAACTGGAAAAGGACTTGTCTAATAGACTAGCCGGTGGTCGAGCTCAGCTTGCAGATGCTGTAGAAAAAGAGCGGACTGTCTCAGAAGGACTGCTTACTCTTAGAATGCAAATCTCTTCCTTGGATTCACAAGGCAGCTTTTTGCATCAAGAGAAGAACAGGTTGCTAGCTCAGTTGGAGTTGGAAAGAGCCAGACTTGAGAAGACTGAAGATGAAAGTAGCAGGTATCATGTGGCTTTTGACAATCTGAAGTCTGAATACATTAAAGCCTTTGAAGAATCAAAGGAACAGAATGTCCAGAGTAAGCAGATGGAAGTGGAAACATTGAAAGTTGAACAGGAAAAGGAAAAAGCACAAGATGCACTACAACACTTTGAAGATGACGTAAAACTCCCAAAGAGAAACTGGGGCGTAACAGTCACTAAATACTACCGAGATTCATTTTCTTGCAGGAATACACAGTAGAATAAAGAAATACAGTAAAATCAATGTAAAACTACACATAAACACTGAAAGCAACCAAAATGCAAAAGAAGACAACTTCTGCAAATGCAAAATAAATAATAACAACAAAAAATAGTAATACTGAGAAGATGACTGTTAGAGTCCTTGTAAGTGAGTCCATAGTTTCTGCTTGGTCAGGTCAGTGTTGAGGCGAGTGAAGTTATCCACGTTGGTTCAGGAACCTGATGGTTAAAGAATGAACCTGGTGGTAAGGGACCCAAGGCTCCTGTATGTCCTTCCTAGGATGGTGGAGATCCTTGATGATGGATACAGTTTATTTGTGGCAATGCTCCTTGTAGGTGTGCCTAATGATGGAGAGAACTATGACCCTACTTCTGTTGGCTTTTCTGTTCTGGGTATTTGGCATTTCCATACCAGGGCTCAGGCACTGAGGTAACAGTATAAATAGAAGTGAAACCACTGTAAATAAAAATGAATCTCTCCATTTTGGAGCTCATGCGATAATTGCAGTTTGAAACTCAATGGTTAAAACCTGAATCCCCAGACTGGAGTTTGCTGATTTGGACTGCAGAGTTACTAGTGATTTCAATAATTCTGAGCTAAGTAAATTCAACAAACATCAAACTGGAAAAACAACCACCAGATGAAGTACACAAGATTACTAATGCCGAAGTCCCATCACATAGTAATTTTCCTCAGCATTATGCAACTGAAAATTGATCATCACTGGCGTGAATCATGGTAATGGCCATTTACAGATGAGTTCAACTCATTCCATAAATTTGGCTGGCAGTTCCAAGGATGAGTCACAATTAAATGGATGATGTGGCTGGAAAATTGATTAGGCTTGTTTAACAAAAATATAATCAAATACAGCAGAATATGAGAAAATTAATATCTGCTAAATGAGAGTGGCACTTTATAAATATTAATTTACTGCTTTAACAATTTTTTAACAACTAATTTTGTTATATTGTTCCTTCAGCATAGAAAACTATCCCATGAATTTTCACAAACATTAATGAAAGAGATACACTGTAGATCAGTAGGGGTGTTTAATGAAATTTTAAAAAAGAGATTGAAAGAGCATCTTAAAGTTATTGAAGGACAGGACAAAATGAAAGAGTTGGGAGAGAATCCTGAAGTGTTGAAACAAACCTCCCTACTATCGAGGACATCTTCAAGAGGCATTGCCTCAAAAAGTTGGCATCCATCATTAAGGATCCTCATCGTCTGGGACATGCCCTCTTCTCAACAGTACCATTGATCAAGTGATACTGTGAGTTCCTGCAGCATTTTGTGTGTGTTGCAGTAGCCTGAAGACTCATATTCATTTTTTAATTTCAAGTTCATGTTGAATTATTATTCAACATGAATGCCACTAAACAAAAGTGTTCCTCTGGGGCCAAGATGCAAAACACTGTACCAAAAGTCATACACAGCACAAAGCACATAGAGCAGACATACAACAACCTCTACTTCTCTACCATCAGATTTCTGAACAGTCGATAAACCCGTGTACACCACCTTGCTATTCTGCTTTTGCGCTATTTATTAATTGCAAATTGTTGGTAGTTTTACTTTTACTGCTGCCACAAAACAACAAGTTTCACAACATATGTCAGTGATAAACCAGATTTTGACTCTGAACTGCAGCAATACCAGTCACTGGTGAATACAAAGAGTGTGGAGGCGTACATGAGTACTCAAGAGGATTTATGGTGTGAAGTAATCAGGTAGGTACAGTACTATGCAAAACTCTTCTGCACTCTCAGGCACCTAGGGTGCCTAATACTTTCGCGCAGTACTATAATTTTATGTATTACACTGTATTGCTGCGCCAAAAAAAAACAAGTTTCATGACATATGTGATGATAAACCTGATTCTGATATGGGATTCTATGGGACAATGAGAGTGGAAAGGGGGCAGGGAGTGGGACATCATGGTTGGGAAAAGGAGAAGGGAGCAGGGAGGGAGTGGGAAGCACCAGAGAGACATTGTGTAATGATCAATAAACAAATTGCTTGGAATCAATTTACCTTTCCTGATGCTCAGGGCTGGATCCATCTACACTCACACCAAACCCAGCCCCTGGGGTTTTGGGGAGATATTTAGACCTGTGCGAGTACATTTTAATAGTCCCTCACAATGTTTGCATTTGAGTTTACCCTTGTGGCAACAATTTCAAGATTTCCACATGTACGTCTCTGATTGTGCAAATCCCAAAATTGTTGGCAACTGGTTAATGGTGATTCCACAAATGAGCTTCAACACAAATTTGCAGTAAATCTCCAGCACTGACTTTGTGACCCTATCAAAATTCTTTGCCATGATTAGGCATGACTTAGGAAGTTCTCTACCATCAATTTCAATAGAGGAAAGAGATCCAAAAGGCATACATCAGTATTTAAACTTTATTATATGGTTGAGGATTCTTTTCTTAATGTTTCAATCCTTCCTTTTATACTTTGGCCATGCTTTTTGACCTCCTGTAACATGGCAACATTCTCAGTCACAGCGGATCAAAAAATGGTGCAAAAAATGTGACTTCAACATTTTTCCTGTGATTACAAAACCCTGTTGGACATTGATATACAAATGCTGCAAGTTCAATTCATTGGTTTATGGGAGAGACGACAGCAGGGAATCTGTGTGGCCTTGGTTGTTGTACAGAACAGGTCCTCATGCCACAGCAACACCTGTTGCAACCCTCCAGGGAAGGAAGTGCTACAGGCAGCGTGGAAGAAGACAGAGACACGGTGGCCACGTTGGAATCTGAGCTGGGTTGAGTCTGACCCTTGCAGTCCCCAGCCTTTCCTCCCTGGAAGACAAGCTAGGTTACCTCCATCTTCTGAAAAAATGCGAGATGAGGAATTGCTGCAAACATGTTCTTGCAGGAGCATGGCTCCAGGACAACATCCTCTATGTCATCAATCTCCAAGCGATACCACTGAAGGATTTGTGCTATTTTTTTTGTGATTGTATGTGTTATTGTAACTACATGTGCTGTGTGTGACTGCATGTAATGTTTCATTTAGCTGTACACATATGTTTGGTTGAATGACAATTAAAGTTGAAGTTTTGAGTACTTGTACCTATCCAATACATTTAGAGACATTTCACCATCTGTCATCCACTGGCTTCAATTCCTTTTCTCCAATATATTTATACCATAAGAATTTTTTTCATTTAATTTCAATTTTGATCATATTCCTTTACAAAATACATTAATGTTATCTACAAACTAATTCTGCTCAATTTGCATTTTATTTTAATGCTACATGGAAAGACTCAAGAATTATTCACTTCTACTTTTATCACTATTATGCATTTCTGCATACAAAACCTGAGAGGAAAACTGCATTGTTACAGCCCACTGCATTACATACTTGTCATACAAAAATCCCTCAATGAATTGTACAACGTCTCAATCCTTCATCCAGAAAATTAATTCTGCTCCCAAAAGTTAAACATTGATGTGCATTTTCCATTGACTAAAACACTTAGTTGATCTCTAGGTTGGACCATATATTTTACTGGTTTGAGCATTGTACATTGAGACAAATCAAAAGACAAGCAACTTTATTAATGTTGGTACAGTAAGAAAAAACTTCAAAATCATTGTGCTTATTTATAATATTTTTATTATTTTTAATATTTATTTATAATATAATATTTTTGTGACCTCCATGAACATAGGTAAAATAATATCAATTCTAAAGAAACCATTAATTAGAGATAACATTTTGAAAAGAAAAATTCGGCTTTGTAGCATGATAAATTTTTGTGATCACTTCAGACTTCCAAGATTTCCATTTCTGTTCCAGTTTAACCAATTTACTCACTTGTTGTTTCTAATATAGCTACATATCATATAAATACTTCCTAACAAGCTTTATATTTCATTGAAATTTAATATTACTCTTGACACAACACTAATATTTAAAAGCCCTTTCAGTCAATATCTCAAAACCAACATCCTCAATAAAAACAACACACACAAAATGCTGGTGGAACGCAGCAGGCCAGGCAGCATCTATAGGGAGAAGCGCTGTCGACGTTTCGGGCCGAGACCCTTCGTCAGGACTAACCGAAGGGAAAGATAGTAAGAGATTTGAAAGTAGTGGGAGGAGGGGGAAATGCGAAATGATAGAAGACCGGAGGTGGTGGGATGAAGCTAAGAGCTGGAAAGGTGATTGGTGAAAGTGATACAGAACTGGAGAAGGGAAAGGATCATGGGACGGGAGGCCTCAGGAGAAAGTGGGGGGAACACCAGAGGGAGATGGAGAACAGGCAAACAACTAAGTATATCAGGGATGGGGTAAGAAGGGGAGGAGGGGCATTAACGTAAGTTAGAGAAGTCAATGTTCATGCCATCAGCTTGGAAGCTACCCAGCCGGTTCCTCCAACCTGAGTTTGGATTCATTTTGACAATAGAGGAGGCCATGGATAGACATATCAGAATGGGAATGGGATGTGGAATTAAAATGTGTGGCCACTGGGAGATCCTGCTTTCTCTGGTGGACCGAGCATAGGTGTTCAGCGAAACGGTCTCCCAGTCTGCGTCGGGTCTCACCAATATATAAAAGGCCACACTGGGAACACCGGACGCCGTATACCACACCAGCCGACTCACAGGTGAAGTGTCGCATCACCTGGAAGGACTGTCTGGGGCCCTGAATGGTGGTGAGGGAGGAAGTGTAAGGGCAGGTGTAGCACTTGTTCCATTTACAAGGATAAGTGCCAGGAGGGAGATCGGTGGGAAGGGATGGGGGGGATGAGTGGACGAGGGAGTCGCATAGGGAGCAATCCCTGCGAAAAGCAGAAAGGGGGGGGGAGGGAAAAATGTGTTTGGTAGTGAGATCCCGTTGGAGGTTGCAGAAGTTACGGAGAATTATACATTGGACCTGGAGGCTGGTGGGGTGATAGGTAAGGACAAGGGGAACCCTATCCTGAGTGGGGTGGCAGGTGGATGGGGTGAGGGCAGATGTGCGGGAAATGAGAGAGATGCGTTTGTGAGCAGAGTTGATGGTGGTCAAAGGGGAGCCCCTTTGTTTAAAAAAGGAAGACATCTCCTTCGTCCTGGAATGAAAAGCCTCATCCTAAGAGCAGATGTGGCGGAGACGGAGGAATTGTAAGAAGGGGATAGCCTTTTTGCAAGAGGCAGGGTGGGAAGAGGAATTATCCAGGTAGCTGTGAGAGTCTGTAGGCTTATAGTAGATATCAGTAGATAGGCCGTCACCAGAGATGGAGACAGAAAGATCAAGAAAGGGGAGGGAAGTGTCAGAAATGGACAAGGTAAATTTGAGGGTTGGGTGAAAGTTGGAGGCAAAGTTAATGAAGTCAACGAGCTCAGCATGCGTTCACCAATATATAAAAGGCCACACTGGGAGCACCGGACGCAGTATACCATTCACCAATATTTAAAAAGCCACACTGGGAGCACTTCACCAATATACAAAATGCCCCATCCCTGACATATTTAGTTGTTTGCCTGTTCTCCATCTCCCTCTGGTGTTTCTCCCCCACCCCCTTCTTTCTCCTGAGGCCTCCCGTCCCATGATCCTTTCCCTTCTCCAGCTCTGTATCACTTTTGCCAAACACCTTTCCAGCTCTTAGCTTCATCCCACCCCCTCCGGTCTTCTCCTATCATTTCGCATTTCCCCCTCCCCCCACTACTTTCAAATCTTTTACTATCTTTCCTTTCGGTTAGTCCTGACGAAGGGTCTCAGCCCGAAACATCGTCAGTGCTTCTCTCTATAGATGCTGCCTGGCCTGCTGCGTTCCACCAGCATTTTGTGTGTGTTGTTTGAATTTCCAACATCTGCAGATTTCCTCGTGGTCCTCAACAAAAAGTTTCTTCTTAATAGTCTTCACCCACTATTTGCTGGTTGTCTTAATGGATTAAAATTATGAAGACAAATAAAATTTTAAAAGGAAGGGTATCTAAGCAAACAAATGCTAACAATGAAATTATGCCAGAACACTTACTTGCTTTTTCCTTTATATACTGTTGCATAGGACCCTTCACCAAGTTTTTCCAATTTTTCATAGGAGTCAGCTTTTCCAAATTTGGGGCTTGTTGGCTAAAGAGAAAAACAGAACAACACAATTGATTGATATCTTAAAGTTTCAGAAATTAATGTTTTTCTTAACCAGACAAATTATTTTCTGAACTATCAGGAAAGTGTAACTTTCTGCTGTTGTTAACCTTCATATACTGCAGTTAATATCTCCATCATATGGAAACATTAAAATATGTATTGAAAATATTTTCTATTACTACAGAATGATTCAAAGTTCAAAGTATATTTATTATTGAAGTACATCTATGTCACCATATACAACCATGAAATTTATTTTCTTGTGGGCATACTGAATAAATTCAAAAACCTAATAGAATCAATGAAAGAACACGCCAATTGGTTATTCAACCAGTGTACAAACGACAACAAAACTGTGCAAATACAAAAAGAAATAATAATAATAATTAATGAATAAGCAATAAATATGAGAACATGAAGTGAGGAGTCATTGAAAGTGAATCTATAGGTTGAAGGAACATTTTGTGAAGGTGAGTGAAGTATCCCCTCTGTTTCAAGAGCCTGATGGCTGAGGGGTAATAACTGTTCTTGAATCTGGTGATGTGGGTCCTGAAGCTCCTGTACCTTCTTCCTGATGGCAACAGCGAGAAGAGCGCATAACAACAGACAACAGGTGCAGGAGTAGGCCATTCGGCCCTTTGAGCCAGCACCGCCATTCAATTTGATCATGGCTGATCATCCACAATCAGTACCCCGTTCCTGCCTTCTCCCCATATCCCTTGACTCCGCTATCTTTAAGAACTCTATCTAACTCCTTCTTGAAAGCAACCAGAAAATTGGCTTCCACTGCCTTCTGAGGCAGAGCATTCCACAATCCACAACTCTCTGGGTGAAAAAGTTTTCCTGTACTTCGTTCGAAATGGCCTACCCCTTATTCTTAAACTGTGGCCTCTGGTTCTGGACTCCCCCAACATCAGGAACATGTTTCCTGCCAATAGCGTGTCCAATCCCTTAATAATCTTATATGTTTCAATCAGATCCCCTCTCATCCTTCTAAATTCCAGTGTATGCAAGCCCAGTCACTCCAATCTTTCAACATATGACAGTCCCACCATCCCAGGAATTGACCTCGTGAACCTATGCTGCACTCCTTCAATAGTGTGGGTAATGGGGGGTGTCTGATAATAGATGCTGTTTTCCTGCGACAATGCTCCATATGGTGGGGAGGGATGTTCCCATGATGGACTGGGCCATATCCACTACTTTTTGTAGTATTTCCCGGTCAAGGGCTTTGGTATTTCCATACCACGCAGTGATATAGCCAGTCAATATATTCTCTGTCACAAATCTATAAAAGTTTGTTAAAGTTTTAAATGCCAAATCTTCACAAACTCTGAAGGAAGTAGACGCACTTTGTGCTTCTTCATAATGACACTTGAGTGCAGGGCCCAGTACAGCTACTCTGAATTGATAACACTGAGGAATTTATTGTTGCTGACCCTCTCCACCTCTGATCTTCCAGTGAGGAGTGGCTCATAGATCTCATAGATCCACCTGAAATCAATATTCAGCTCCTTAGTCTCGCTGACATTGAGTAAGGGTTTGGTGTAGCACTGCACAGCCAGATTTTCAATCTCCCTTCTATATGCTGATTCGTCTCCACCTTTGATACATTCTAATTCAGTGTTGCCATCAGCAAACTTGAATATGGCATCAGTGCTGTGCTTAGCCATGCAATCACAAGTATAAGACATGTAGAACAGGGGCTAAGCACACAGTCTTGCAGTGAACCTACGATAATGGAAATCGTGCAGGAAATATTATCACCAATCTGAACTGACTAGGGTCTACAAGTGAGGAAATCGAAGATCCAATTGCACAAGGAGGTATTAAGGCCAAGGTCTTGAAGTTTATTTGATAGGTTTAAAGGGATGATAATATTGAATGATATGAGGTGAATGATAAATTCCAGAACAGTATAATAAAAATCTACTAGCAATATCCTACATTTCTGTTAGCATTTGAATGTGAAAAGTCCCATTCAACATGCAGCAATACTCCTCATATTATCAGCTCTTTTCCACACAAGCATAATTATATTACCTGCAAAACTTAAACATCATACAAAAGGATATTATCACAGATATTGAAATAGGGTGGTCTGAGGATTATAAATTAGTAAATTAGATTATGCAAAGTAGTTACTCTTGGCAGTAGTTATTTGCTCTGCAAATTAAGCAATGTAGTCTGATGGGCACAAACCATCTACTGACCAAACTATGGAAAATCAAAGCAGAAGTGGAAAATTTGATGACATTAATAATAGCACTAGGAGTACAAGTAGGTAATCTAGCTAACAATTTACTGAAGGACACAAATCAGTTGTAGAATGTGGGGTCAAATGACAAATTAAATTTATATAAGTTGATAAAATGGATATCAGTCACTTAAGTGTCTATCATTAGAGTACTCAGCAAATGAGTCTAAAAAAGCTTAAAATAAGCTTTCATCAATTGATGGATTGCGGAGAAAATTTAAAGTACAAAGCAAATCAATTCCAGAAATACATGGCTAGAACAATTAACTACAAATCCACAGAAGTAATGCAAAGCTATACTTCTTACTAGAATACTGTGAAAATATTTTACAAAGCTGAATTCCAAATAATGGTCCTGCCCAAGTAAAATCATTTGATCGACAGGACGTGGGGAGAAAATCAAGCATAAAAATGGAGTTAGCACAACAGCATTACAGCATCTATGATCACCATTTGGGGTTTGATTCCCACTGCCATCTGTAAGTTTATCCATTCTCCCCATCACAATGTGGGTTTTTTCTGGATTCCCTAGTTTCCTCCTGCATTCCGAAGGTAGTTAGGGCTTGTAAAGTGTGGGCAGACTACGTTGAGGCCAGAAGCGTAGCGACATTTACGAGCTGCACCCTGCACAATCCCAGGACTCTGCCGGGTGTTGACAAAAAACAATATATTTCCTATGTTTCGATGTGACAAATGTAGGTAATCTTTAAGCAATACAACTAGGCAAATTTTGGAACACAATCCCATTCCATATCCTACCACCAACCATTAGAAAAACGATAACTGCTGTTCACATACGGCCATGGACACCTAGTCCACTGAAAATAGAAAGCCTTCGAACAACTAATTATTCAATTAAGCAGCAAAGATATTGGAAAGAAGGTGGATAAATTAACTTGAGACGCAATTTGATCATTATAAATATCTGAGGAGCTCCTGTCCAATATTCACCATCCACTCACAACACCTGGATTTATTAGAAGTTGATATTACTTATCAGCATAAATGGAACCACGGCTCTCTATGTTTGTCATTCCAGTTCTACAGTGCAATAATGCTGCAATACCAATGCTTCCTGTCAGAACAAAGATCTTCCACAGATAACTTTCATAGTAAAATTAAATTATTAATCACTGCCAAGTTTAAATATGCAAAGCTGAAGTTCCTGAAGCTGACTTTAGAGAAACAGTCTTTACAGGGCATGGCAAGCAATGACAGTCAGAGACAGAGCAAAATTAATTTATCTGAAAGTCAAACAAGGTAATAAACTCGTAACATGTTTGTTCAACAGATGAAAAGCTACACAGTGATGATCAACAAAGCCGTGATTAAGCTGAAACAGTGAAAACAACTTCGCAATTAGTAGACTCCATATAGCATGTATTGCCCTCCAATGTTTTTTTAAAGTGTACAGAGGCAATTAGAAATTTTTGAAAGGCAATAAAGAAATCCAACGGCATGAACAAAAAGTTGACGAAGAGCGAAGCAAAGAACCAGAGTAAATAAACACTGCTTAAAGTGGAAAAATGATCAGAAACACTCATCTGCACCAGGACCACATTTATTCACACTAAATGTACACTCTGTGGCCACCTTATTAGGTACAGCTTTACACCAATGCAAATGTCTATCAATCATGTGGCATAAAAGTATACAGATATGGTTAAGAGGTTCAGCTGTTGTTCAGACCAAACATGAGAAAGGGAAGAAAAGTGACTTTGATCATGAAATGATTGTTGGTGCCAGATGGGGTGGTTTGAGTATTTCGGAAACTGCTGATTTACTGGGATTTTCACACACAACAGTTTCTAGAGTTTACAGAGAATGGTGTGATAAACAAAAGAAAAAAAAATCCAGTTATCGACAGTTCTGTGGACAAAAATGCCTTGTTAATGAAAGAGAAATGGCCAGACTGATTCAAGCTGACTGGAAGGTGGCAGTAACTCAAATACCACATGTTACAACAGTGGTGTGCAGAAGAGCATTTCTGAATGCACAACACATCCTGAAGTAGATAGACTACAGCAGCTGAAGACCATAAACATATACTCAGATGCCACTTTATTAGGTACCCCCTTTTCCTGATAAAGTGGTCCCTGAACATGCATCTTAATTTTATTATGTCAGGATTCATACGTGAGGATTCTCCTTGTTCATCTCAGTTCATCCTTCAATCCCATCATCTTTGAGCTTAGTCGATGACAAACTCTTTCTCTAACAGGAGACAGTATGAGAGATTATGCAGTCAGCCCTGGTGCTCTCTCCCCTTTCCTATTTTTTTCATAGAGTATTTCCAGTGATTTATCAGTTAAACTAATAAAGTTTGAGGATGACACCACTGTTGCTGACTAATTACCAGAGGTAGCAAATCCAAATACCACCAAAAAGTAAGTTGGTGTTCTGGTGCAATCACAATTACTTGGAGCTGAATGCCCTCAAAACTGTGAAGATGTTTATCAGCTTCAGGAGGAATGTGTTTCCTTTCCACCCACTCACCATCAACAACTCTATAGTTAGCACCACTTCAACGTTCAGGTTCCTGGCTATCATTATTTCAGAGAACCTCATGTGGAAGAATTATATCTCCTCCATTAACAAAAAGGCTTGGCAAAGGGTATACTTCTCCAGAACATACTGGTAGAATTCTACACTGCCGTCTCCGAGAGCGTCCTCACATCAGCCATCCCTGTCTGGTTTGGTGCAGCATCTTCTGACAATATACAATACTACAGCAAACTGTTAGGACAACATTAAACATTATTGCTGCGGTCTACCATCACTGCAGAACTTGTATGCATTCAAGACAGAGACACAGGCCAGGAAATCATTGCGAACATTAGCCACCCAGCAGACTGCCTTTTCTAATAGCTCCCTTCTGGAAAGCGCTATAGAGCTATTAAAACAAAACTCCACACCATCTTAAAAATTTCTTCCCCCAGGCAGCTAATCTGATCAACCATTCTAGTTAGACCCCCTCCCACCCTCTCTATCTATTACTTTAGTCTGCACATACATCAAATCACTTTTAATCATTGTAAAAATGTTGGTATTTATCCACATCTTATTCAATATATTCAACATCCAGTTAGGACTGTGTGAAACATGAAGGGAGAAATTCAGTTGTTAGTATTATAAGGGATCCCTGATGCCACCCTCAAAAAACTGCCCTGAGATACACCTCACCTCTTGATTAATTTCCTGGTGAACTTCAGTCCAAGGCTGTGTTGAGTGCTGGAGTTGAGGATTCCGGGTGTATTCCAGAGTACGGTATTAAGAAGATAAGAAACTGAAGCAGCTGCAGCTCATTCACTATACCACCATCCTTGCCTCAATACATACACCATAAAATCATGGCCAATATACTTGTAACCTCTATGCCACTTCCCTGCACAAACCGTCAAATCCCCCAATAACTAAAGCAGTGTCAAGTTCAGTCCTAAACACACACAGTGTCTTGAGTTACATGGTACACTTAGGCAGAAAATTTCAAAGATTCATCATTCTTTGGTGAAGAAATATCTTCTCAAGTCAGTCCTGAATATCAATTCCCTTCCTCTGAGTCTGTGAGCCCTGGATCTGGGCAACCAAGCTAGGGAAAACAGCAGCCCCACAATTAACTCATCAATGCATAAAATTTTGGGCAATGGTGAGGATGTAAATGCTACTTAGATCCATTGTCAATCAACATATTCAACACTTTACTGATGACTGACAGTAAACTGGCTGCAATCGGCGAAACGGCAGCAATCTTCTTTTATGTTAACAGGATTCACCCAAATAGTTTCCAAGTTTATTCGCAGAGATGCTACTTCTGACATTCTTCTGCAACAGCTTGGAGAGATGCAGCTGGCTCAAAAAAAGTGTGCTTCGTTTTGCTTAAGTCCCAATCTCAGTATTTCAGATATATAACTTAGTAATCACTTGAATAAAGGCACATCAAAGTAGAAATAAAAACAGCCTAGGAGAATAATAACAACAAAAATCAAAAATGTAGCAGATACTGGAAATCTGAACCAACCACTGTTATTGGGAGAACCTCAGATGGCGATAAAGAGGCATACCGGAGCGATATAGATTGTCTGGTTGAGTGAAGTCATAACAACAACCTCACACCCAACATCAGCAGGACCAAGAAACTGACTGTGGACATCAGGATGGGAAAGTTAAGAGAACACACAGCTGTCTGCACTGAGGGGTCAGGGTGGAAAGAGTGAGAAGTTTAAAGTTCCTGGGCATCAACATTTTGGAGGGTCTATACTGGGCACAACACATTGATGCAATCATGAAGGAGGCATGCCAGTGGCTCTACTTGATTAAGAGTGTTAGAGGATTCACTTTGTCTCCAAGGGCTTTTACAAATTTCTAAATGTGTATGATGCAGAGCATTCTGACTCGTTGCATCCAATGAATAGGATCACAAGACTCAGCCAGCTCCATCATGGGCACAACCTGCCCTATTATTGAGGACTTCTTCAAGAGGCAGTACCTCAAGAAGGTGGCATCAATCTCTGAAGGTTCTCACCACCCCAGACATGGCCTTTTCCACACTCATGCCTGAAGACCCACACTCAGCCACTCAGTAATAGCTTTGGTCCCTCCATCAGATTTCTGAATGGTGCATATTGTTCCAACAGAAACCTTTCAACATAAATCACAACCACCATCATTGAGTTATTGTGTTTACTTTGAGAGACGGTGTCTTACATTATGATGTCAGTGTAAGGTGACTGCCTTTGGGTTGTTCATAATGAAAGTAAAGGGCTGCGGCTTTTATTAACCACATAAAACAACTCTCGCATTTTGCATTTACAAAATCCTACATTGGTGACTACAATACTTTTGGACAACTCCAGAGTTATTCAACAACACGTCAACCAACGCAGTCGCTGTGAAGGTATTGGAGGTTTTGGAGCAGCATGCTACTGTGTGGTTTGCACAGGTACCAGTTCGTGCTGGGAGAAATCACCATGGACAATACCAAATTGTACTATGTTGCAGCATTGCTAAGTAGTTCCACTGCAGCCAGAGTGGTGAGTCTACTGGAAGACCTGCCTGTACATGATTAATATGTCACTCTGAAAACTCACCTACTACAGACCTTTAGACCATCTGAATCTGAGCACACCTAACAGTTGCTTTCCTTGCCTAGGTGATGCTAGGTCATCAGAACAAATTAACTACATGCTATCTCTCCTGGGCAATCACCATTCTCGCTGTCTTTTTAAAGAACTCTTTATGCAACAAACGACTGATCAAGTTTGCACAGTCCTCACTAATACACCCATGAAGGACTATAGGGAGCTTGCTAAAATGGCCAATAGTCTACACTCAGCCAGGCAGAGGTGCATCGTTCCTCCTCCGTTCCCTGTCTCAGTAAGATCTGTCAGCAAGCAGCGCCTCTAGCAGGTTCACACCTGCGCGTCTGAACAAAACAACGCTAGGTCTATGTTTCTACCACCCATGCTTCAGCACAAACACCAAGTGCCAACTGCCATGCAACTTTGACAGTGCCAGCAAATCGGGACATCAGAGGTCTGTAAACACAATGAGTTCCAGCTGTCAGTGTTATCTATTGTTCATTACCGATACCTTTTAAGGGTGATACTTCCTGTGCGACAAAGACGCTCAAATGAGTGTACTGCCCATTGATTATAAGGCAGGGAGCGATGGGCTCTCACTGGAGGCTGCCAATGGTGGTAGGATCCAGACTTACAGGATGCAACACATGATGCTCTGCGTCAGTGGACAATACTACACATAGGACTTTGACTCACTAAGGTTGCTAGACCTCTGCTCGAAGCAGATTTCTTTACACCAAAGGACTGTTTAATAGATCTTAAGAACTGCCAGTTTGTAGACACCAAGGGTTGTTGTCATTACCCTGTACCACCAGTAAAGCCTGATTTATACTTCGGTGTCACATCTATCCCATAGGTACTGCATACCCTACGCCATAGCTATGATGTAGGGTGACACGCACCTCCCTATAAAAGTAACTCACGCGTCGCGGCGACGCAGACCACAACAGCTGTGATTGGTCCGCTTGGTAGCATCGCATTTCCTCCTAAACATTTCCGGTTGCTTCTTTGCCATGACTGTACACTGATGCAAAATGGATGAACCAAATCATCAAATCTACCTGATGACATGCAAAAATGTTTGAAATGCATCTCCTCGTCTATGTCTCTCACGAAGAAACTCAACACAGTGGCATAGAAACCCCACCACCAACTAGCGTAAGTATAAATCAGCCTTAAGTGTCCCATAATGACTATCTACAGATGCATCAGCACATGTGAATTCATTCACTTGCTGGGTGAATTCACAAACCTCACCAAGCTCACTATACTCACAAAGCTGGGGTCAAGCAGCACATTTCCATAACTGGCTCGCCAGTCTGTGCCCATGCACGTAGACTAGACTCCGTAAAGCTGGCCAGCGTGAAGGTTGAGTTTGCCAATGTGGAATGCTTGGCATTGTATGCAGGTCAATTAGCCATGGGCTTCACCCCTGCACATGGTCCCCAAGTCCAATGGTGGGGTTACAGTCCACACAACGAGGCCTCCACTCCCAATCATTACCCAGTCCCATGTATTTAAGACTTTTCAGTACATTTAGCCAGAAAGGAAATTTTTTTCAAAAGTGTCAGGAGCTACCATCAGGTGCTTACGCGTACCAAGGACATTCACAAACCTGCTGTTATAATGCCATTTGGCCTATTTGAGTTTCTGTGCATGTGGTTTGGGCTGAAAATGTAGCACAGATATCCAGCAACAAATGGCCTTGTGTTAAAAGACATAGATTTTCTTTTGTTTATCTGGGCAACATAATAGTCACCAGCTCATCAAAACCTAACACTTAACACATCTCTGCACTTTTCAAGCACTTGAGCCAACATGGGCTAATTAATGATCAACTCTGCTAAATGGTAGTTCGGGTTCTCTACTACTGATTTTCTTGGCCACTGCATCTCTGCTGAAGGTGCGACACCCCTGCCCATCAAAAGTCGCCACTATTACAGACTTTCCACTGCCCCACACTACCAAAGCACTGCAAGAGTTTTTAGGTATGCAGAATTTCTACCACCGTTTCATTCCATAAGCTGCTGAACTTATGCTCCCCTTAAAGGCAGAGCCTCTAATCGCATGCTTGAGTGGTCAGTGGACAAGACCAGAGCATTTGACAACATCAAACAAGCCCTTTTGAATGCAACCCTATTGCTGCACCCACTCTCCAATGAACTTACAGCCATTTCTAATGACACCTTGGACTATGCTGTGGGTGAACAGTTGGTTAGAAGCCTGTGGCAGGCACTGGCCTTCTTCAGCCGGCAACTCCACCCTGGAGAGGAAGTACTGTACATTTCATCACCAGCTTCTCATTCTCTATCTGGCCGTCCATCATTTTCAGTTACTGGAAGGTCTCAACCAATGTCTGCAAACTGGAGGCACAAATATGGCCTCTCACATTCGGGTGGGGAGGCCTCACAGAATCTGGTTGCTTTGAAGTTTATGTGGCACGGCCTTAGGAAGGATGTGTAAGACTGGAGTGCAGCCTGTGTTGCGTGTCAGTGAGTGAAAATTAACCGTCATGTTCAGGCACCATCGGCACATTTCAAAATCCCAAAGCAAAGGTTTGACCATGTCAATGTGGAGTGGACCTTGTTTGTTCCCTGCTCTGTGGTTTCATGATCTACTTACCATGATGGATTGTACCACCAGGTGGCCAGAGGTTGCCCCTCTGGCGTCGACAACATCTGTGGACATGACTTGGGCGTTAATCAGCACCTGGGTCGCTCAGTTAAGACCCCATCTGATATTTCTTCTGACAGCGGCCCCCAATTCACTCAGACCTCTAAGCTGCAATGGCCCAGAACCTTGGTGTTAAATTGCATCACACCACGATGTATCACCCACAGTCCAATAGCCTGCACGAGGAGTTTCAATGTTCCTTAAAGGCTGCTCCGAGGGTCTCCCTTTCAGGCAAGTGCTGACACGATTGTCTCTTGTGGGTCTTGCTGGGGCTCAGAATGGCTCCAAAAGAAGACCTGCAGTCCTCTGCAGCTGAGTTGGTGCCCAGGCAGCCACTACAAGTGATTTTACTCCCAATGGCACAACCACCTGGTTGGACAGTAAATGTAATTCTCTTACACCAATGCCAACCTCCCATGATAATATACAGCACTCATGGTTTCCAATTGACCTACGTTCTACCTCGATGATTTTTGTCTGCCATGATTCACATCAACGCCCCCTTAAAGCCCCCTTATGATGGCCCATTCTGCATTTTGGAACTGAGTGAAAAGACTTTTATTGTATAGGAAAGGTAATCCTGAATTTACTTCTATAGATTACCTTAAACCAGCCCACCAGTGGATGCTTCCAGTACCATACCCTCTGCTTTATGACATTACCATGGATGTGTCAGTACACTCCTGGATGAGCCAATGGCACCTGCTGTTACTCCAACCAAGGCACATAGGGCCTGAGACGAATGGCTCAGATGAGCTTCAGACAGACTCACAATGCCGGTTTTGATTAATTCTGGGGGGACAAGTGTTGGGTAATGCAATGGGTGACAGTTGACACATACTGTTTATAATAAAAACTGTTCTATATAATTCACAAACAGCATCACTGAGTTGTTGCGTTCACTTTAAGAGACAGTGTCAGATGTAATGACTTCAATGTCAAGTGTTTTTGGCTTGTCCATAATGGAAGTAAAGTGCATGGCATTTCTAAGCACTTCTACTTCAGTATTCCTTTTATTGCACGATATATTTTTGCAATTTATTTTAATACTTGAAAGTTTTAGCATTATACTGCTGCTGTGAAACATGTCATATGTCAGTGATAATAAATCTGATTCAGATTCTGAAATAAAATCAAGAAATGTTAGATACACTGTGGAAAGAAATAAAGGATTAATGTTTGTTTACTCCATCAGCAGTAGAAGAGAGAGAAAACTTGGTCATTTTAAATTACAGAGAAGGTGGGAAAAGATGCACAATACTTGTGAAAGGGGCAAGGACAAGGTTGCCATGGAGACAAACTGTAGAGATCCTCCAGTTGATCAGTTAGTGGGGAAGTTAATGAGAGGAAAGAAAGTGGAGTAAAAAGTTGTGAAATTCAGGGTTGGCTGTGCTCATGAAGAGAGCAAAGCTACAGTGTGTAAAACGTGGTTAGAGTATTGTAGGAACTCAGCAATTCAGGCAGCATCAGAGGAGGGGAATAAACACAGTTGACATTTCAGGCCAAGACCATTCAGGACTAATGAAAGGTCTTAACACAGTTGACAATTTGTGCTATGTCCTGATGAAGGGTCTCAGTCCAAAACATCAACTGTTTATTCTCCTCGATAAATACTACATAACTTGCTGAGTTCCTTCAGCATTTTGTGCATTCCAGCATCTGCAGAATTTTAGAATGTATACAGTAGTTAAATAGTTTTGAGCATCTTTTGCATGCAAATGCTAGATTCACAGTATACAGTTTACTAACATGATTCAAAGTTCAAAGTAAATTTTATTAACAGAGTACATACATGTCACTACATACAACCCTAAGATTCTTTTTCTTGCTTAGCGAATCCATAGAATAGTAGTTGTAAGCTGTAAACATCAGGAACTGTTAACTGTGAACAAATTGTGCAAATTCAGATATAAATAAACAGCAATAAATAAGGAGTATGAAATAACAATGTAACAGAGTCCTTGAATGAGTGTAGCTATCCCCTTTTGTTCAATAGCCTGATGGTTGAGGGGTAGTAAGTGTTCTTGAACCTGGTGGTGCGAGTCCTGAGGCACCCATACCTTCAACCTGTAAACAGTATGGCCTGGCTGGTGAGGATCTCCAATGTTTGATGCTGTTCTTCTACAGCAATGTTTCATGTAGATGTGTTCAATGATTGGCAGGGTTTTACCAGGGTGATGTACTGGGCCAAAGCCACTATCTTTTGTAGGATTTTCTACTCAAAGGCACTGGTGTTCCCATACCAGGCTGAAATGCAGCCAGTTGGCACGCTTTCCACATCTATAGAAGCTTGCCAAGGTTTTCGATGACTTGCTGAACCTCCTCAGACTCCTGAGGAAGTAGAGGTATTGTTGGGCTTTCTTTGCAATAATATTTATATGTTTGGGTCCAGGACAGGTCCGCTGAGATAGTGACACCCAGGAATGTAAAGTGACTGACCCTCTGCACCTCTTACAATTACTGGCTCATGGACCTCTGGTTTCCCTCTCCTGAAGTCTACAATCAGTTCCTTAGTCTTATTGGCATTGAGTGGGAGGTCATTGTTATTACTCCTCCTTTGGCAAATTTTCAATCTCTTTTCTGTATGCTGATTCATCACCACCCTTGATACGGCCCACAGCAGTGGTGTCGTCAGCAAACTTGCTTCTGGTGTTGAAGCTCTGCTTAGCCACACAGTCACTGGAGTTTACTGATTATTTTTTGAGGGGATGGTGGTGTTAAATACAACGTTGTAATCAATAAAGAGCCTGATGTATGCATCTTTGCTGTCCAGATGTGTGAAGAGCATCTGCTGTCGACCTGTTGCTTTGGTTCACCATTCAGACCGGAGCTCATATGCTTCAACACCAGCCTCTCAAAACACTTCATCACTATGGATGCAAGTGCACTGGGCGATAGTCATACAGACAGGTTACCATGCTCTTCTTGGGCACCAGTACAATTGAAGCCGGTGGGTACCACACACTGCCACAGTGAGAGGTTGAAGATACCCGTAAATACACCAGCCAGTTGATTGGTACAGGTCTTCAGTACTCAGCCAGGTACTTCATCCAGACCGGATAATTTCCTTGGACTCACTCTCTTGAAGGCAGCCCACATCATCTTCAAGATACTGAGACAAAAGGAACATCAGGAGCCATGGGGGTGTGCGATGGCTCCTCCTTGTTCTGGAGGTCAAAGTGAACATTGAGCTCATCTGAAAGCAAAGCTCTGCTGATCCCCATGTCACACGATTTAGCTTTCTCAGTGGCTATGACATTCAAACCCTGACACAGCCGTCAAGCATCCCTGATTGATTCCAGTTAAGTCCGGAAATTCCACTTTGACTGAGAGATGGTTTTCTGGAGATCAAAGCTGCACCTCTTGTAGCATTCTTGATCTCCAAACTTGAATATATCTGATCTGGCTCTCAGCAAGTTCTGGATTTCATTGTTCGTCTAGGGCTTATGACTGGGGTAAACCCTGAATGATTTTGTGGGGACACACTCATCTATAGCTGTTTTAATAAAACCATGATGGCAGATAAGAAATTATAGATATGGGGAGAAAGATTCTGGGACAATTTTCACTGGAGCGGAGAAATGTATTAAAAAGTTTAATTGATGTTTGATATGGAATTTGCAAAGGTGACAAAGACTACGGTCCCCTAAAATTTCTCTCAAACTTTGAGCAATGAATGATAAACATTATGTTTTGGAACACAACATAGATTTAATATGGTTCAGAAAGAAACCATTCAGCTCACTGAGACAATGATGACTCCTAGCAGTGCACTCCCATAACATTTTAACTGTCAGTAGGATCTGATTTTGGTGCCCGTAAGGAGGTGGAAACAGCATCAATCAATGCCTTCAAATAAGAACTAGGTTTGCATTTGATAATTTGCAGAGATACAAGAGCATATAGACATAGCCTGTTAAGTACTAAAACCCATGCAATTCCCATTTTAAGGCTCTTATTTAGAAACACAGAAAACCTATAGCACAATACAAGCCCTTCGACACACTGAGTTGTGCCAAACATGTCCCTGCCTTAGAAATTACTAGGGTTCCCCATCGCCCTCCACTTTTCTAAACTCCATATATCTATCCAAAAGTCTCTTAAAGGACTCTATCGTATCCGCTTCCACCGCCGTTGCCGGCAGCCCATTCCACGAACTCACCACTCTCTGTGGGTTGCTTCAGCATTTGGTTTTTTTGCTCCAGATTCCAGCATCTGGTTCTTGCATCTCCATGTCTTATATGTGTCTGTCTGATGTCTCATTCATCTTCTTTATTATTTGAAAATGTGATCTTCGCTTTTCCCATTATGTTACTAGCTGCAATCTTTCACCCTTGTACCATTCTGAGAAGTGACTTCTGTTCTTGTCTATGATCTTCCCATCCTTCTTAAAAAGAATGGTAGCCGTAGTGTGGCCTGGTTAATGTTTTGTAGAGGTTCAAAATCACTTTCCTGACATCCAGCCATCTGTTCCACCTGTGGCAGAGTCTGTAAGGTGCAAATTAGCCTCATCATTCACCCTAAAACTCATAGAACCAGACTGGAAACAAGATATCATCAACCCTGAGGGATGCCTTTGAACACAATGATTCAATGCCTTTATTTATGAATCCCAGGAGTCCACAAGCTCTACAAAACACTCTCTCAACATATCCTCTACCTTCAAAGATTTATCCACGTGTATACCCTTACTAATTTGGCACAATTTTATTAGAAATTTGTCTCTGCCTTTTACTAGCTAAAGCCTTCTTGCAGTCTGCACTGTCCTCTTCACTGTTTCACACATTTTCTGAGCTTTGCATCAATTGAAGATGTGGACATCTTAACTGCACACTCCTGCCCAACTCATTAACAAATACAGATATTAAAATCAATGAGAGAGAGAGAGAGAGAGAGAGAGAGAGAGAGTGTGTGTGAATCTCTCTCTCTCTCTCTCTCTCTCTCTCTCTCTCTCTCTCTCTCTCACCTATTATAGATATCAGTAATTCACCTCATACACGGAATTTGGAAAATACTGAGTCAATAAGTTCCCTATCCCCCAAATACTGCATACATCAGCACATCCTAATGTCAAGATTCTGTGGTTCACTTTTGCTCATTGCATCAGCAGCTAGTGAATGTCAACATACTTTATTTTCAAAGAAACATGCTGTTGTAAGAGTAGATATTTTTGACAGATAGTCATTCTTTTGATAGCAATCATGGTACAAAATAGTTTCTACAGTATAACACCTATCCATTTCATTACAATCCATATGAATCACAGCTTGATTGAGCGAAAGTGAATCCTAATGGAAAATTACGACTTGCAGTGACCTGGTAGCTCCTTGGAGGGCTATATAGTTCAGGTTTTCATGAATTTTTCATCAGCATGAATCAGTTTTCCACTGTCATTTTATTAGATATTTTCACAGAGAACAGTACCTTGCCTCAACGGTCAGGATATAAAACAAATGGCAAACTTTATAACGTAAAATCAAATCACAAAGGCATCAGATCATCTGCAAAAATGAAACCTCAAATAAGATTTGCTCAAATAGAAACTCAGTCAGTGATGAAGGGTGATTTAATATTTAAATACTTTGAAACTTATGCAATAACTATCAAACATTATGATTCTAAGTGAAGGTAAGACTATGGTTGTGAAATGTAGAATTTTATACCATATATTTGAAAATTATCATTCCTTCGACTTATTCCTACCCACATGATATTGATAAACAGTTTACCTGACATAACTCGAAGCTTAACGGTATTTTTAAACACAGAAAAAAAACATAGAAGATGATCACAAAGTCATTTCCTTCCTAAACGATTTATATTCTTTTCTATCAAGTCAATTATAACTTGTCAGTTATTTTTGAATTTATTTATGAAAGCTGAATCTTACATTTCCAAATTACAGCTTTAGTGTAGAAATGTCTCCTTAGTTGCTTGTAATAATCACATAAGAAAGTAGCAGCTATGCAATAGTGTAGGAGCTTTGCATCTGTTTTCTATCTACATTATATTCTGTGTTGCATGCTTGTTATGTTAATTGTGGTAGTTACTCGTGTGGGTGGGGATGTTCTAAAAGTGAACATATTAATGTTTGTTCTGGGAACCACCAGGTGTCATGTCTTCCATTGACTGCTTAAATGCACTTAATTGCATCGTTTCAAAGTTGTTTGGTTTGCCAGTTGGTAGTAAAGGATCAAATACATTTCTCTGACTTTATGGAACATCATTACCACAGTGATTGGAGGGCGTACCATACAAGGATAATAACCCATGCTAGGTTGCCAGCAGTGGCAATTGGTTTGCTGGAACTGGCCACTACAAATAAAGCTTGGCTTTAGAAATCTTGTTTCTAAATGGGTTGCTGTGTCATGCGAAGTCCCTGATGAACTTCCTGACTCACCCTAGGGTACAGAACTCCTACAGCACTACTAATGGTATCCATACTAATGCAAAGTAACTCAATATTAAAACATTATAACTAAAATTCCTTTGTATCTATCAATACTACAATTGGCAAAAGTTGATCATTTCAAGTAGGTGAGATACAATACCTACACTTCTAATAATAGCCTTCAAGCCTAATGATTTACTTCACAAATGTACCATCTGTCTTTGCACTCTGTTAAAAGGAGGTGGGGGTGGATAAGAAGAGACAGTAAATGTTTGCGGCTGCCAATTAAAAATCCAGTAATGACTACTCCACAACTACATATGCAAAAGTCAGATAAGGACAGAATCAGACTCAACAATAATATCCAATTCCTCTTTTCCCCATTACACAGCAGCCAATACAATGCAACCTTGTATTGGTCACACACAAATTAATATCCCCCAGATATGATAACAGAGTTAAGGGCCAAAAAAAATACCCCAAAATGCCTTGCAAGGAAAGGTAAGAGGAGAATGAGAGTTAGGGAGGGGGGAAATGGGCAGGGTTTGTAGGATACTGAACAAAATTTTAAAGCGATTATTCTGTTCCAAAACACATCCATTCACACACCAAACAAAAACGTGCTTTTTATCATTTAGACCAAAGTAGTTCCAAAGGCAGTTTATTCCATTCCTGCAATGCTGACATTATACAAGTCAAAAAGGAAAAAAAAATCAAACTAAATTATTTGATGAGATTATGATTACTGAACCTGCTTAAAATGTGTAACAATTTGGCTATTGATACTGTGCCACAATTAGCTTGTTATTTATCCATTGATGAGCTGTGAAAGGATTTAATTGGGTACTAGAAGCAAAGCACAAGCCACAGCTGGGACCTGGATTTTTATTCAGCTGCATCAGAGAAACAGATTATCATCTCTCTACTAGTTGTTATAGATTCCAAACAAAATGGTGATATTGTTTCGATTACACATTCAAATAGGCATAACATCCACAGCTCAAAAACTATCAAAATCTTGCCCGCTATTCACCAATGTTGTTCAGAGAACATAAAATTTTCATCATTAGTGGAAATTCATCAGCGGAACAAAGACAGTGTACCTTTCAAAAGTAAAGATAAGATTTCCCATTGCACTTTTGGTATTATATAAATCATATACAGCTGTTGGAAACAGTGTACAAAGGAGAACCTCATCACTCTGGAATCTGAAAATCATTCAAAGAAGTCACTCAAGAAGCTTACCATAAACCAAATAGACAATGACTTTTAAGTTAGAATTTATCTCAAATTTACCTCCCTGCTTTAGGGTTAAACATTTAGGGTTTAAAAGGTTGAACAAGTTAGGTCTTTATTCTTTGGAGTGTAGAAGGTTGAGGGGGGACTTGATAGAGGTATTTAAAATTATGAGGGGGATAGATAGAGTTGACGTGAATTGGCTTTTTCCATTGAGAGTAGGGGAGATTCAAACAAGAGGACATGAGTTGAGAGTTAAGGGGCAAAAGTTTAGCCGTAACACGAGAGGGAACTTCTTTACTCACAGAGAGTGGTAGCTGTGTGGAACGAGCTTCCAATAGAAATGGTGGAGGCAGATTCGATATTGTCATTTTTTTAAAAAATTGGATAGGTATATGGACAGGAAAGGAAAGGAGGGTTATGGGCTGAGTGCGGGTAGGTGGGACGAGGTGAGAGTAAATGTTTGGCACGGACTAGAAGGGTCGAGATGGCCTGTTTCCATGCTGTAATTGTTATATGGTTATATGCTTTAATGGAAGAATGTACTGTTTAAAACAAATATGTTAACACTTCTGCCAACCTAAAATTATAGACAACTTTCAGATAAACTCATTAAACATTGTGCATTCCAAGTCAGGGTAATTTCAGAACTAGTATCAGTGACGCTAAAAAATTTGTTCCAATCCAATTTGCAATTGCTAGTTCTGGAGATTGAATCCAGGTACAGGAAGCACAATAAAAAAATATCAAAAATAAAATTTAATGATCCTTTGACAAATGAAATATCAAAGCACAGCAAAGCCAGCAGTAACATATTGAGCTTGTTAAGTGTAGCCTCAGAGGAAAATCTCACAGCTCAGCATAGAAGGATTACCATCACATACTGATAATGGACTTCTGGTTCAATGTGGCTTAATAACACTGAAAAGCCACCTACTAAATTTCACTGGGTGAAGCAAGTAACATCTCATTAACACACCAAGGAATCCTGCATTTTAGTGCATAAAAACCACTGTGCAAATTTGTCCCAGAGATGGATACAGAAACAGAGGAGGGGGCAGCTATGATCTATAATTTATTGCAATTGTTCCCAACTTTTTTGGGTTATCGCACTGCTTCCTTCCCAGACCACACTCCCAGCAGTTCCCTCTCCCTCTCCAACCATTACATTAAAATGACAAATAATTCTGATTTAAGGTACACAGTGAAAGAAAATAGGAAATGCAAATTTGAACCAGTGACCAACAATTGCAAACATCAAATCTATTGAAAGTTACAATTATTTAGTTACCGTAAAAGCAATTTTCATCAACAATTTCACAGTGTACATTAGTAGTCCAACAATTCACAGCTTCATTGCTTTTTCACCTTTCAGTGAGAAGGATGAGCTTGGCGCAGAGACATCAGCTTCTCAACATCAGGCTGAACGTAACTCAGAAGGAATCTCAGATCCCCATGTTCAGTAATTTACAGTAGGCTTCGTTGCTTTGAAAGAAGTTGTGAGACTGCACCAAAACCATGCTCCACTAAATATCATGTCGAAAAGGCAATAAAGAACACCTTGTACAGTGCAGGAGAATGTTCATAGATTTCTCTCTGCAACTAAAAGTCTTGATACACATTTTTGAACCTTGGCTTCAGTTCAAAGTCATTTTACAGCGAGATCAGTTCCTCCTCCATTCTTCCTATTATTCCCTCATTACAAGTGTTCAGGAATGGATTTATTACCCAATTTGGAATTTGGATTGAGAGAAGATAGACAATAGACAATAGGTGCAGGAGTAGGCCATTCAGCCCTTCTAGCTAGCACCACCATTCAATGTGATCATGGCTGATCATCCACAATCAGTACCCAGTTCTTGCCTTCTCCCCATATCCCTTGACTCTGCTATCTTTAAGAGCTCTATCTAACTCTTTCTTGAAAGCATCCAGAGAATTAGCCTCCCCTGCCTTCTGAGGCAAAGCGTTCCATAGATCCACAACTCTCTGGGTGAAAAAGTTTTTCCTCAACTCCGTTCCAAATGGCCTACCTCTTATTCTTAAACTGTGGCCTCTGGTTCTGGACTCCCCCAACATCAGGAACATGTTTCCTGCATCTAGCGTGTCCAATCGCTTAATAATCTTATATGTTTCAATCAGATCCCCTCTCAGCCTTCTAAATTCCAGTGTATACAAGCCCAGTCGCTCCAATCTTTCAACATGTGACAGTCCCGCCATCCTGGGAATTATCCTCGTTAACTTATGTCGCACTCCCTCAACAGCAAGAATGTCCTTCCTCAAATCTGGAGAACAAAACTAAACATGATACTTCAGGTGTGATCTCACCAGGGCCCCGTACAACTGCAGAAGGACCTCTTTGCTCCTATACTCAACTGCCCTTTTACGAAGGCCAACATGCCATTAGCTTTCTTCACTGCCTGCTGTACCTGCACGCTTACTTTCAGTGACTGATGAACAAGGACACCTAGACTTCATTGTACTTCCCCTTTTCCTAACTTGACACCATTCAGATAGTAATCTGCCTTCCTGTTCTTGCCACCAAAGTGGATAACCTCACATTTATCCACATTAAACTGCATCTGTCATGCATCTGCCCACTTACCCAACCTGTCCAAGTCACCCTGCATTCTCCTAACATCCTCCTCATACTTCACTCAGCCACCCAGCTTTGTGTCATCTGCAAATTTGTTAATGTTACTTTTAATCCCTTCATCTAAATCATTAATGTATATTGTAAATAACTGCAGTCCCAGCACCGAGCCTTGCGGTACCCCACTAGTCACAGCCTGCCATTCTGAAAAGGACCCGTTAATCCCTACTCTTTGTTTTCTGTCTGCCAACCAATTTCTATCCATGTTAGTACCCTACCCCCAATAACATGTGCTGTAATTTTGCCCACTAATCTCCTATGTGGGACCTTATCAAAGGCTTTCTGAAAGACCAGGTACACTACATCCACTGGCTCTCCCTTGTCCATTTTCATAGTTACATCCTCAAAAAATTCCAGTAGATTAGTCAAGCATGATTTCCCCTTCGTAAATCCATGCTGACTCGGACCAATTCTGTTACTGCTATCCAAATGTGCCGCTATTTCATCTTTTATAATTGACTCTAGCATCTTCCTCATCACTGATGTCAGGCTAACTGGTCTATAACTCCCTGTTTTCTTTCTCCCTCTTTTCTTAAAAAGTGGAATAACATTCGCTACCCTCCAATCCTCAGGAACTGATCCTGAATCTATAGAACATTGGAAAATCACTACCAATGCATCCACAATTTCTAGAACGACCTCCTTAAGTACCCTGGGATGCAGACCATCAGGCCCTGGGGATTTATCGGCCTTCAGTCCCATCAGTCTACCCAATGCCATTTTCTGCCTAATATGAATTTCCTTCAGTTCCTCCGTTACCCTAGGTCCTCTGGCCACTATTACATATGGGAGATTGTCTGTGTCTTCCCTCGTGAAGACAGATCCAAAGTACCTGTTCAACTCATCTGCCATTTCCTTGTTCCCCATAATAAATTCACCTGTTTCTGTCTTCAAGGGCCCAACTTTGGTCTTAACTAATTTTTTCCTCTTCACATACCTAAAGAAGCTTTTACTATCCTCCTCTATACTCTCAGCTAGCTTACCTTCGTACCTCATCTTTTTTTGCCATATTGCCTTTTTAGTTATCTTCTGTTGCTCTTTAAAAGTTTCCCAATCCTCTGGCTTCCCGCTTATCTTTGCTATGTTACACTTCTCTTTTAATTTTTATACTGTCCTTGGCTTCCCTTGTCAGCCACGGTCGCCCCCTACTCCCCTTAGAATCTTTCTTCCTCTTTGGAATGAACTGATCCTGTACCTTTTGTATTATTCTCAGAAATACCTGCCATTGTTGTTCCACTGTCATCCCTGCTAGGGTATCCTTCCAGTCAACTTTAGCTCGTTCCTCCCTCGTGGCTCCATGATCCCCTTTGTTCAACTGTAATACTGACACTTCTGATATTCCCTTCTCCCTCTCAAATTGAAGATTAAAACTTATCATATTATGGTCACTACCTCCTATTGGCTCCTTTACCTCAAGTTCCCTTATCAAATCCGGTTCTGAAATCCTGAAGATCCTGAAATCTCTTTGATATGTCTTTATGGAGCTCACTCAGGCGGTCATAGCATACCTGAGGATCATCATTTGGTATTCTCTCTTTCTCTTCCAACTCAGAGAGGCTTGGAAATTAGAGAAGGTTGTGACAGCAATATTGGACTTAAATAGGATTAATTCGTACAGAAAACTGGATTTGACTAATTTGACTTTGATAAGATTTATATAATTTCCTTGTAATTGAAGATTGACCCCATTTTATTACTGCAATTTTCGGTATACCAAATGAAGATGGCAATCAGCTTTCCCCTTCAATCAGACGAATGATTGCTTTTGTAACATTAATTGCCAGAAGGTCTATATTACAAAACTGGAAAGAAGTAAATCCTCCTACTACATTTCAGTGGTTCTCCCAAACTATTTCTTATTTGAGTTTGGAAAAAATCAGAAGCACTATCTTTGATTCTTCAATTAAATTTGAAGAAACCTGGGGACCATTTATTCGACACTTTCATATGAATTAATTTGGCTTATTTCAGATCCTTTTCTCTACTTATACTTGTTCAGGTATGGAGTTCTGGAGTTTTTCTTGACACCTTTATATATTTATAAAGTGCTATTATTGCCCATGTTAGTTTTAGTTTAGTATTTTTTTTCATTATATATTTTTTCTCATATACAATTTCAATTTTTTTTTTCTTCTTTCGACGATTATTTTTGTTTTTCATATATATTTATATAGACTTGATTGATTTATGTACCTTTTGTTGATGGATGTTTTAATAGGATATTATTATCCTATTACTAATGTAATCTCAAGTCTATTGAATCTGTAATCTATTCATTATTTTGTGTTATTTTTTTTTATATATGAAATTTAATAAAAAGATTGAAAAAGAAAGAAAGAAGATTGTTTTCACTAAAGTTTGCAAATAATCCTGACAAATAAGCAATGTCATGTCTAATATTCTTGAGTTGGTTACTGAAAGAAGCATTCTAGTCTTCAAAGAATTTTATCACACAGTTTTTAAAGTGCCTCAGGCGGTTTCCTTTAGTGAGCCATCTGATTCTGTGTGCAACAGCAAGTGTTGAAACTGTTCATCACTCTCAACACAACACTCTGGAAATAGTCAAGAAATGAGAGCATGGGACTTGATTTTATTTACCGCTGTGATAACAGTATTTAATGTTTTGTGCAATCACTTAGAATTTTTGCTAAAAATGTCTGTGAATTACGCAGTGAATGGACTATGTACGGCCATCCACTACCTGCTCCCATGGCTTCATGTGACCCTGATTGGGGACAGGGGGCTAAGCAGATGCTACACCTTGCCTAAGGGTGATCTACAGGCTAAAGGACAGAAGGAGGGCCTTATACCTTCTTTGTTGTTGTTCCTTTCCATGCCTTGTGGGGCATTGATCGGCAATCGCCTCTGATCTGGGCCAACATTTACGTGCTGGGCAGCACCTAATTAATTAGTTTGTTTATTTTGGCTTTTTTCTTAACGATGTGCTGGGTATCTTCCAGCTACTGCTGCACCCCTGCATGCTTCACGAATTGGCATCGGTTCACAGCCCAGAGGTTGAGGACCACTACTTAGGTAAGTACCTGTTAGTTAAATAGTTAGTGTTGTAGTTGTATAACTTGAGACTTAACAAATTACCTGTTTGAGTAGGAAGTGTTACCAAATGTTCAATGTCATAGTTTTATAACAGAAGGAGCTTAGAAAATACTTGTCTAGGTGAGGCAACACTTCACCTACAAATTTGCTGGGATTGTCTATTGTGTCCAATGCTCCCAATGGGACCTCCTTATCTGTGAGATCCATCGAAAATTGGGAGACCACTTCACCGAGCCCTTCCGCTCCATCCATCAAAAGCAGAACTTCTAGGTGGCCAAATATTTTAATTCCAATTCCCATTCCTGATCCAACATGTCGATGCATGTTCTCCTCTTGTGCCAAGGTGAGGCTACTCAGAGGATGAAGGGAGCCTCCAACTTCATGGCTTGAAAATTCTCCTTCTAGTAAACAAAAATCCTTCCCCCTCCCTTCTTCCATTCCCCACTCTGGCCTCTTACCTCTTCTCACCTGCCTATCACCTCCCCCTTCACATTCTGCAATGGTCCACTCTCCTCTGCTATCAGATTCATTCCTCTCCAGCCCTTTACCTTTCCTATTCACCTGGTTTCACTTCTCACCTTCTGGTTATCCTCCTTTGCCTCTTCCCACCTTTTTATTCCCGTGTCTTCCCCCTTCCTTTCCAGTGCTGAAGGAGGATCTCGGCCCAAAACGTCAACTGTTTATTCGTCTCCCTAGATGCTGCCTGACCTGCTGAGTTCCTACAGCATTTTGTGTGACTTAGATGCTTGTTTGAGTGTTACAGTTTTATTGTAAGTAATGATATAATGTGCTTACTTGCAGTGAGTGTCTTCTGTCCCACTTACTGAATCTGCAAACCTGCTTCGCTGTAACACTTATCTAGACATTTCCACTGTCTCAGAGGCTGTTTCGTGGAGAATGAGGAAATACTTCCACACTGGGTTTTTTGTACTTTCTGGTGAGAATGCTTCTGAGTGGTACAACAGTGCTTAATTTCATTGGTGAGAGGAAATGACCCAGACAGAGTTGCCTTATTCACGAATCAGCAGACTGCAAAAGCAGAAGTACGGCAAATGCAGTGCCTAGAAAAAGTATTCCACCCCCCCCCCCCCCCGGAAATTTCATGTTTTATTGTTTTACAACGTTAAATCACAGCTTTGGCTATTTTTGACACTAATCAAGAATAAAAAACTTGGTGTCAATGTGAAACAGATCTCTGCAAAGTGATCTAAATTAATTGTACAAAATATAAAACACAAAATAATTAATAGTGTAAAAATATGTCCCCTTTGAGTCAGTATTTAGTAGATGCACCTTTTGGCAGCGATAACCGCCTTGCATCTGTGTGGATAGATTTCTATCAGCTTTCCACATCTGGACACTGCAACTTTTCCCCATTCTTCTTTACAAAACTGCTCAAGCTCTGTCAGACTGCATGAGGATCATGCGTGAACAGCCTTTTTCCAAGTCCAGCCACAAGTTCTCAACTGGATTGAGGTCTGGAGTCTGGCCTGGCCACTCCAGGACATTAACCTTCCTGTTTTTAAGCCACTCATGTGTAGCTTTGGCTTTATGTTTGGGGTCATTGTCTTGCTGGAAAACAATCTTCTCCGAAGTCTCAGTTCTCTTGCAGATTGCATCAGGTTTTCCTCCAGGATTTCCCTGTATTTTGCTGCATTCACTTTACCCTCTACCTTCACAAGCCTTCCAGTACCTGCTGCAGTGAAGCATTCCCACAGCATTATGCAGCCACCACAATGACTCACAGTAGGAATGGTGTATTTTTGATGATGTACGGTGTTTGGCCTACGCCAAATTAGTGTTTAGCCTGATGGCAATTTTGGTTTCATCAGACCATAGAACCTACTTCCAGCTGACTTCAGAGTCTCCTGCATGTGTTCAATCTTCTAAAACAATAGAACATGAAAACATCCGAGGGTACTTTTTATAGGCACTGTAACCATCCACTCCTCTAAATACACTGAAATTTAAAAAGCCCACCAAAAAAAAACATTTTGTTGAAATCTAATCCAAAATCAAATCATTGCAGGTTTCTTTGTTGACTCGGTCTCCTCATTTGCTCCTGTTAATGATGCCGGACAAATTTACTACAAATGTAGTTACAACCTGTAACCAATCAGAACTAACTCTCAGCTTTACCTCATGGTCAGTCATTACGTAAAGTGTAATTTTGTGCTGGTGAAATTCAATATTTAAGATGCTCTGTACTATACTGTCTATCCTTTTTTAGGTTTGCTTCTTCCACTTTTGTTACTGATTCCCAATCATGGTCAATCGCCTATTGTTTAAGTCTAAGCTCAAGTGCTGAAATCAATCAAAGAGAAAGTCATGATGTCATCAAAGCTCAGGCAAAATCTGTCTCTTTGCCTGAAAGTATATAAAGTGAGGCAGATTCTGAACTTTACCCCATTGAGCACCATACCTTAATCCACAGGAATTGCGTCTCTGCATGATTAGTTTATGGTAATCATCCAAGTTTACACTGCACTGCAGTAGTGAACAGCAATAAAGCACAGCCATTCAGAAATAACACTAATTCCTCAGTCCAGAGTTCTCACGAACTGCCAAATACAGAACTGCCACATTGCTTTTCAACTATAACATGCTTCGAGCAAAGTCTAAAAGATCAGTGGGTCAGCAAGAGGTGATATTATTTCAATGTCTCACAATCATTAAGTATGTAATTCCTCAGCTGACTCCCTGACCACTGAACGTCCCCCAGCAGCCCCTTTATCTTTATCGTGCCCTTAGGAACTCACACTGCCCACAGGGGGTGGCATCACCCACTTTGAGAACCACTGATTAATTAGCTTGATTTCAGTAGGTTTATTTTAATTTCCTTCCATACTTTTGGACATTTTTTTTTCCAAACTGGGAAATAAAAAACTAAGGCCTTTAAAAGAAATGTTTATGTGTGCTTGCAATGAGGCAGATCTGTATTTTTCACTGAGGCAGTAACAACTGCCATTCACTTGATCTAAATTTTCAGGGTGCACAAGCTAGTAGAGATGCCGCCTCACAGTCTGAGAAAACCAGGTCCACTCTTTACCTTGGGCCCTGCCTGTATCAGGTTCGTCTACTCTTCTTGTAATTATTTGATTTTCATTTGAATTTTCCCCCACATCCAAAAGATGTGTGGGATGGTAGGTTAAATGGCCCCTTATGTGCAGGTGAGTGATATAATTTAGGAGGAGTGTGAGAGAATGTGGGGAGAATAGCAAGTAGGATTAATGTCGTTAGTTAAGTGGGTGGTTGGCACTTCCTTAATTGGTAAGGGCCTGTTTCTATGCTATCTTTCTATGACTAGCTTCATTTTGATGGACAGAAGTTAAGACGCAGCAGGCAAAAGTAAACAGGGAAGTTAATGCCAAGTGGCAACAGCAGTGCTTGAGAGAAAAGGAGGGGAAGTGTTCATTTGATGTGGATTCAATTTTCCGTCAGTGCGTCACATCTCTCATTGTTGTATCAGAGCACTGGTAACTCAGAATAGCCAATGTTAGGAAAAACTTGGCTTCAACTCATATTTTTGCTTCTCAAAACTACTCAGTGATTCTGTCAGCAACTTCAGAGTAATTAGATTTATTTACTGGTTTAGAGGTACAGCACAGAACAGGCTGTACCAACCCAATGAGCCATACCACCCAGCAACACACCTATTTAACCCTAGCCTATTCACAGGACAATTTACAATGACCAATTAACCTACTAACCTGTATATATTTGGACTGTGGAAAGAAAGCCAAACACTCAAGGGGAAACCCATGTAGTCATGGGGAGAATGTCCAAACCCCTCACAGACGGCATCGTAATTGATTTCCTTATAGCAGTTAGCACAATGTAGTACAGCTACACTACCGTGGAGTCCAATATATTACTCTGTCTTTTGTTAATGCTCATTGAATCCCATGAGTCAGCTAACTTGCACTTTTGTTCATTTGAATGAAATATTTCAACAAACTTCACATCAAAATACATATCAACCAGTAAGATGTTAAAAGGAGAGACCTAAAACAACATTAAATTAGTTCTGAAGTTTTAAAGGATTCTCAGAAAAGCAATAAGAGTTTTAGTTCAGGTGGCTGACAGTTCAGTTACCGATGATATAGCAGACCAAATATAGGCAATGCAAGAAATTGCTTTGAAAATGCTGAAGACCATAAGCAGGTCTATGGTGGCCAATACTGCAATTGTTCTCGTGCTACTTAATGCAGAGGCTAAAATTTCACCCTGGAGTGTTTAATAAATCTTTTGAAATTATTAATTTTAAACATATTTTTCTTAATAAGCTTGAAAATTGCTGCAGATTTCTACTGGCATTCAATTCGAGGGCACTTCTGGTGCAATATCTCGCATGCCAGAGTATTGTTAAAGATGTAATTAAGTGACCCTCCCTCAAACTTTCCTTCATATAACTTCATTTCTTCTCTTTGATATTGTTGGTTTAAATAATACCTTCGAATCACTTGGCTAAGATGTACGTGATATTTTAGCCAACACTGTTTTCTTATTTATCACTATTCAAACCAGCTGATTCAACACATCACCTCTTCTCACATTTTCTTTTCCTCAGTTCCATGAAGTAACTCATAGATCAACCAATCACCCATCGATCTATTGATTTATTGATTGAGATACACCACGGAATAGGCCCTTCGGGCCCTTCAAGCTGTGCTACTCAGCAATCCTGATTCAATCCTAGCCCAATCATGGGACAATTTACAGTGACCAAATAACCCACCAACCGATACTTTAGACTGTGGGAGGAAGCCAGTGGTAATGGGGAAAAGATACAAACACTTTCCAGGCAGCAGCAGGCAGTGAATCCGGGTTGCTGGTACTGTAAAACGTCATGCTAACCAAAACACTACCATACCACCCATAAAAGGTCTGCACCCAAAGCTAAATCATAATAATATAAATAATATATATATTGCCAACGTTTGCCATAAATTCACAATGATGGCTTCATTAGGAACTGATGGGAAGACAAGTGGACTATTCAGCACAATCTTTAAGAAATCAATTAAAACTGCACAAGCATTCAGTATCTTCAGTGATCAGGATTTTTTGCACCTTTGTCATCCCTGCATCCTTTCAGAACAGAAGTATCATGAACAGGCCACATAAAAAGTGATTTATTCTGACAATTGATAACTTTAGAATCACTATCAATCTGAAAACAGGTGGAGTGTAGAGAGATGTTAAAGGAGCAGATTAAAGAGCAAAAGGGTTATAAGTAACAAAAGTATGAACTTGGGCTTGATTGGTGAGATTATTGGTAAGGTCCCCCACTGATGACAGTGCATTTACTGTAAAAAAAAATCAACTCTGTTTACAAGCCAAGTCTCTATCTCCTATGGCTTCTGATGCTCAATTAGTAATTTTGAATAACTGTAATCATGACATAATTTTATAGAAGAGTTTAAAGGGCAAGGTGTGAATACTAAATTCAGAAACAGGTACCTTCCAGTATTTAAAATCCATGGAAATGACCACATTTATTTTTCACAACTAATTGCCTAAAATAAAATGTAGCAGAAAGGCAAATTTGCAAAAAATTACACCCAAAACCAACAGCGACATCCTGCAGACAGCTTACGAAACTACTTCTACTTCTTCCTCCTGTTTTAAATATACATCTTCTCCTGAACTGTGATCAACTGCAGCCTGTAATCTCCATTTTGATGATGTCTTTTTGGGTCATCTGAACAGTCTGGTGCTTTTACCATCTCCTGGGGAATTTGGCAAGATTGAAAGTGGAGTGTGTGGCCATCATTTCCTAATGATAGAACACGAACCCCATGGTTGGCTCCATTACTCTTTACCGATTAAAGTGTCAAGCAAGGCTGAAATCAATGAGGATAACAGCGGAATGTGAGTGGGTTTTCAGCATCATCTGCCTGTGTTTTACTGGTTTCCCTCTCTCTGCTGACAGAAGGTGGTGCTGGTTTGATAACCACGCCACGGCTCATGGCTGTGGGACTCAGTAATTTGATGTTTAACGTCCTCAGATCCAAATGCACTCTGTGGTTGTGGACTCATTTCTGGAGAACTCTGAGACTCATGCTCCAAGTTTTTCTGGTTACTCTTTTTTTTTTGGCGAGATCTGATCAAGGCACTTTGGTGCGGAAATGGCCATACAGCTAGGGCCTGCGGTCATCGACACTGCGCCAAAGTGAACTGACTTGGTGGCTGTGGTTCCTGGATTATTTCAGGGACTGCAGTCTGATGTTTAACATCCTGTGTGTTATTTGTCTGCTTTATGCTGTTTGTGCAATTTGTTCGTTTTATAGGTCTTTGATGTTTTCTTTAAATGAGTTCCATGATATTTCCTCGTTTGTGGCTGCCTGAAGGAGGACAAATCTCACATTTGTATACTGTGTACCTATTTTGATAACAATTTTTTTAAATGCATTTGAGAAAAATGAATTACTGCTCATTAGTTCTTGTAATCTGATTAAACAATCTTTTCCCCAAAGGGCAATTCCTAAAAGCTTGACTTTAAAATTCACTTTTTCAGATAATGCAGGATTCCCCATGGCCATTCACCTCAAAACCCAAAAAAGCATTTTGGATACTGTTCGGATGGTAACTATTATGGAGAAGGTAGACAGTAGCAGTCACGTTGGTGGCTCTGATCTGCTCAGATGCTCAGAGGGAAAGGGTGACTTAATGGAAGCATAATCAGCTGGATTCGTAAGTCTGCAGATGACACAACGATTGGTGTGGTTCTGGACAGTCTAGAAGCTTGCCAAGGACACAGTGCAGAGTAGGAAAGTGACAGACTTTAATCTGGGCAAGACAGCCATGTCGCACTTTGGTAAATCAGATAAAAAGTGCAAGTACACAACTAATGGCAGGGTCCTTAAAGGGGTGCAGATGGGTCTTGGGATCCAAATCCACAGCTTCCCGAGAGTTACTGCTCAAGTCAATAGAGTATGAAAGATGGCATATGGCATATTTGCCTTTATTAATCAAGATACTGAGTTCAAAAATCAGGAAGTTATGTTCCAGCTTTACAAAACTCTCATTAGGCCAGATCGGGATTACTGCATTCCATTCTAGTTGCAGGACCAGAGGAAGAATGTGAGACCATGAAGAGGGTTCAGAAGAGGTTTACCAGAATGCTGACTGGATTAGAGGGCAAGTGTTATAATGCGAGGTTGCACAAACTAGGGTTGTTTTTATGCTGGAAGTGGCGTCTGAAAGGTGACCTGATTTATAAAATAAATGAGAGACACAGACAGAGTAAACAGACAATATTTCTCCCCCCAGCCTCCAAGATTGAAATGTCTAATACTAGAGAGCATGCAAGTAAGGGGAGAGGGAGGAAATGTGCAAGGCACACAGAGTGGTGGGTACCTGAAATGCTCTGGCAGGGGTGGTGCTGCAGGTAAGTAAGATAGAGGTGCATAGGAGGCATATGAATGCAGAGATTGGAGAATGGAAGAATATGGAATATGCACAAACAGAATATGTCAATATCATAATTACTTGGTGCGTCATTGAGAGCTAAAGAGCCTGTTCTAGTGCTGTGTTCAAACAGACTTCACTTGTGGAACAGAAAGTCTCAAGGAGCCATTAGGAGGTAGTGATCATAATATGATAAGTTTTTATCTGCAATTTGAGAAGGATAAGGGCAGCTCGGAGGTGTCAGTGTTGCAGTTGAACGGGGGAAACTATGGAGCCATGAGGGAGGAGCTGGCCAAAGTTAACTGGACGGATATCCTAGCAGAAAAGACAGTGGAACAGCAATGGCAGGTATTCTTGGGAATAATGCACAAGGTGCAAACTCAGTTCATCCTCCAGAGAAGGAAGGATTCAAAGGGGGGAAAGGGGCCACAATGGTTGACAAAGGAAGTCAGAGATTGCATAGCATTAAAAAAAAAGGAAGTATGACAAAGCTAAGGTGAGTGGGAGGACAGACGATTGGGAAATTTTTAAGGAACAACAGAACTTAACTAAAAAGGCAATACGGGGAGAAAAAATAAGGTACGAACGCAAGCTAGCCAGGTATATAAAGGAGGATAGCAAAAGCTTTTTTAGGTATGTGAAGAGAAAGAAGATAGTTAAGAACAATGTTGGGTCCTTGAAGAATGAATTGGGTGAAATTGTTATGGGAAACAGAGAAATGGCAGAAGAATTTAATATGTACTTTAGATCTGTCTTCACTAAGGAAGACACAAGCAATCTCCCAGATGTATGGATGGGCCAAGGACATAGGGTAACAGAGGAAATGGAACAGATTGACATTCGGAAGGAAACGGTGATGAGAAGACTGATGGGACTGAAGGTTGACAAATCCCCAGGTCCAGATGGTCTGCATCCTAGGGTACTAAAAGGAGGTGGCCCTGGAAATTGCTGATGCATTGGTAATCATTTTCCAATGTTCCTTAGATTCAGGATCAGTTCCTGAGGATTGGAGAATGGCTAATGTTATCCCACTTTTTAAGAAAGGAGGGAGAAAACAGAGAACTATCGACCTGTCAGCCTAACATCAGTAGTGGGGAAGATGCTAGAGTCCATTATTAAAGATGAAATAATGGCATATCTAGATAGCAGAGATAGGATTGGGCCGAGCCAGCATGGATTTACCAAGGGTAAATCATGCTTGACTAATCTATTGGAGTTTTTTGAGGATGTAACCAGGAAGTTAGACGGGGGAGATCCAGTGGATGTAGTATACCTCGATTTTCAGAAGGCATTTGATAAGGTCCCACATAGAAGATTGGTGGGTAAAATCAAAGCTCATGGCATTGGGGGGGAAGACATTGATATGGATAGAAAACTGGTTGGCAGATAGAAAGCAAAGGGTAGCAGTGAATGGGTGTTTTTCGGAATGGCAGGTGGTGACTAGTGAGGTGCCACAGGGCTCAGTATTGGGACCCCAGCTGTTTACAATTTACGTCAACGATTTAGATGAAGGCATTGAGAATAACATCAGCAAGTTTGCTGATGATACTAAGCTGGGTGGCAGTGTGACATGTGATGAGGATGTTAGGAGAATTCAGGGTGACTTGGATAGGCTGGGTGAGTGGGCAGATACTTGGCAGATAACATTTAATGTGAATAAGTGTGAGTTTATCCACTTTGGGAGTAAGAACAGGAAGGCAGATTATTATCTGAACGGTGTAAAGTTAGGTAAGGGAGAAATACAGAGATCTAGGAGTCCTAGTTCATCAGTCACTGAAGGTGAATGAGCAAGTGCAGCAGGCAGTGAAGAAGGCTAATGGAATGTTGGCCTTTATTACAAAGGGAATTGAGTACAAGAGCAAGGAAATCCTTTTGCATTTGTACAGGGCCCTGGTGAGACCACACCTGGAGTATTGTGTACAGTTTTGGTCTCCAGGGTTAAGGAAGGACATCCTGACTGTAGAGGAAGTGCAGTGTAGATTCACAAGGTTAATTCCTGGGATGTCAGGACTGTCTTATGCAGAGAGGTTAGAGAGACTGGGCTTGTACATGCTGGAATTAAGGAGATTGAGAGGGGATCTGATTGCAACATATAAGATTATTAAGGGATTGGACAAGATAGAGGCAGGAAATATGTTCCAGATGCTGGGAGAGTCCAGTACCAGAGGGCATGGTTTGAGAATAAGGGGTAGGTCATTTAGGACAGAGTTAAGGAAAAAACAACTTCTCCCAGAGAGTTGTGGGGGTCTGGAATGCACTGCCTCAGAAGGCAGTGGAGGCCAATTCTCTGGATGCTTTCAAGAAGGGGAGAAGGGGATAGATAGGTAACTTATGGATAGGGGAATCAAGGGATATGGGGACAAGCAGGAACCGGGTATTGATAGTAGATGATCAGCCATGATCTCAAAATAGCAGTGCAGGCTCGAAGGGCCGAATGGTCTACTTCTGCACCTATTGTCTATTTTCAACAATCCAAAGAAAATATTGTCTTCTTTTTTAAAATACACTTTTAAACTATGCAGAGTTTAGATGAAATCCAAATAGCAGTTTTACAAGTTTTCTGGTCTTAAAATACAGTGGATTCTGGTTAATTGACCAGTACATTTTAGCCCAATTAATTCGCTGCCACAATTAGCCAAATTTGGATGGAAATAGTTAAAAGGGTATAAAGACAAACATGTAACAAATTATACATTTTAATGTAATACAGAACAAATTAGACCACTACCAATGGTACTACAGTACTATAAAACTGTGTATTGGTTCCTAATAGTTATCAATGGAATTCTCATCCAATGTATGCAATAAATAAAATCAACGCCGAAACCTAGTGCAGATAACAAAATGCCTTCATAAAACACTATTGAGGAGCGTATCCTCCAAGTCCTCATTTTCATTGCCACGTTCAAGATGATAATCAATATCTTTAAATTCTTCATAGTTTCTCACTCATTGAAGTAGTGAAATTGTTTCATTTTCTCTCATGGCCATTTCTGGCATTTCCAAGCCTCAACGCTTGAAACCGCAGTGAGTGAAAATTTGGAGTTGTCTTCCAGCTTATTTCTCACCAACTCTCAGGGACAAAAACCACTGCTCCTTGAACACAAATAGAAGCAACTGACACTACCTAAAAACTGTTTGCTCTAAACGTGGGGTAGCATCCAACGGCCATATAAGTGCAGGCGATTGACTTCAGTAATAACCCCTTGTGCAAGTCTCCTACCCCAATTAAGTCGAATAATATCTCAAATAAATGATGGGAATCCTGGCTGCTTTCTCAATTTGTTTTTGTTCTTTATGAGTTGTCCCAAATAAGCCACTGTCTTGATTAACCAATGGCCCAATTAACTGGAAGCCACTGTAAATAGAAGAATTGAATGATTTTGACATTATGTTAAACTCCAGATAGATTAATCCAAAACAGATTCCAAACAGTGGTCAATCAATACTACACTAGTGGAACATTTACAGTTAAGACTCTGTTTGACCTTACTACATAGTCTTTAATTGCTGTCTAAAGCCAACTAAAAATAATAATAACAATATCTTAAAATGTAAATCAATAAATGGAAAATAAAATTAAAGGAGATGCAAATTTGCGCCAAAGATAAATACTAAAATGTGTAAACATCTTTTCATTTTTGCTCCAATAAAATAAATAAAATACAGGGCAAGACAAAGAAGATGTGGGAAAAATGTATTATAATTTTATCTGCACAGGGATGCACACAAAAGCAATATCCCATCTGTTTTGTTTGCTTCTGGGATCTTGGCCACACATAGCAAAGCAGTATTTATGTTATTTTGCACACATACCTGAAGGATTTAAGACCATAAGATATAGGAAAAGGAGTAGGCCATTTGGCCCATTGAGTCTGCTCCACCATTCATTCACTGGTTGATCGAATTCCTCCAGTCATCCCCACTCCCCTGCCTTCACCCCATACCCTTTGATGCCCTGGCTAATCAAGAACCTATCTATCTCTGCCTTAAATACACCCAATGACTTGGCCTCCACAGCCTCAATTCAGGAGACACAATCAAAGTCTTGATTGAAATCAAGTGTCAGTAGACAAGAAAGGGGCAAAAGTCATTTTTCTGAAGGCAATAAATTGTTCTTTAAAACAAAACAACAACTGTTAAGGCCATATTTCTGAATTCCGCCAACAAATTATCGATTCATCTGAATCTATTTCACAATTTATCATATGGAAACTCAGAATGCTAGGCCATTGAACTTCCATAAAGGAGACTCAAGATGCTCTGATTATCAGTGAGGTATGTATTTAATACACTTGCCCAGCTACTTGACAGAATCAGCTTACTGAAGAGCCGCCCACAACACAGGACTTCACGACTGAGGATGGTTACATCAAACAAGCTGATGTCAGCAGATGCACATTAAGTAAATACTTGAATCACAGGACAGTAGAAAAAAAAGTAATTTTTGCTTAATTCTGCTATTTATATATAAACTGGATGAATTAACTACTGCGGCTCATTAGCTCCTCACTAACAACCACTGGACTCCGTGGCAAGAAACCAGGCTTCATACGTCCAGGGTACAGACAACTTTGGTCCCACCAAGCCCTGACTTATGTGAATGCTGTATGATATACTGCCCCCCAGCAATCGCCCATTGGCAATAAATAACAGATTGTACACTGCATACAACTATAAAGTGAGTATATTAATGAATGTTAATTTAACCAAATTTTATTAGAAAAACAAGAAGGACCCATAGTAATTAAACAGTGAAATGTGCACTTAAGCTGGAGCTCATCTTGAACTTGTCTGTAACTCATCCGCTGGACACTCGGACTGTGTGAAAGCACACACCACCTTCCCGATGTTGCCCAAATTCCATTTCAAACAAAAGGGTCTCCCATGGGAGTATTGGTCCTTCCTCCTTGCACAAAACACCTTGTGCAACAGCGACAGCATCCTCAGCCATCTTCCGTCCTGTCTCTCCCAGCTCCCACTAAAAAAAGACCTCGACCCACACCAGAGTCCCTCACAAAAACTCTACGCCCAATGTCCTCTAGAACCTGCTCCCAATTCCACCATCCTGATTTGCTGACACCAGATACCCAAGTTGAACAACAAAGCCCCGATTTCAGCTCAAACCCAAACAAGCTGAAAGCAGAACAGACTGCCCTTACAGAACTGCCAAAATGAAATACCTACAGCATAGCAGTAAAAATCTTAACTGTTCCATACAGTTAATGCAATACTTCTTTACTTTCAGTTGTATCATCAGGAAAATAAGGGTATTCACTTAAGCCATATCCTTATTTAATTTGTTATTATTTCAACTTGTTTCACAGTGAATCTATAATCACACTCTGTGCCTTAGGAGTCTTTTTAAAATTAAAATGCGACAAATGTGCAATATTACAACTGACACACAAATTTGAAAGATCAAGGGAATGAAAAAGTGTCACCATGCTAAACGACACTGCAATTTGCAATTCTGAGTGAAATTATAAACTTCAAATACAATTTCTAAAATAGAATTTAATCGAAGTTTTCTACAAATTCTTTTTATTTTTATTTTCATCTTTCATTCATGAGCACTGACTAGAGCTTACATATGAAAAAATTTCAAACATAAAGCAATTTTGGTTTAGATTAAAATGCATAGGAGATTCAAGAGTAGATTGAGATTATTCCAGAGATTTTGCATCCCACTCCGAACTTTATTTTACTATAGACCATCAGTGCATTTTTCTAACTTGCTTAAAATTCTGGACACTCCACAGAATCCAAGAGAATGCAAATACGTAATTTGGGCTCTGTTGAAGAATGTGCGTAATTCTAACTTAAAGCAATATACAAATAGTGTTAGGAATTAATCCTTTAAAATTTCTGGATACATGTAAACAGAATATGAAAAGAAAACAGACAACTGCAGGTTTGGAATTTCAAATCTATACCAGAGAATGCACTCAGTATATTATGCAGCATCCATGTAGTGAGAAACAAAAGAACCACCTCTGGTGAAAGAAAAATCTTTGATCTGAGATATTATCACTCAGTATTGCTTTCCACAGATTCAGTCTGATCTGCTGACCAGTGTTTTCTGGGTTTTTTTTCCAGATTTTCTGCATCCAAGTTTCTCACTATTTCATGCCATCCATTCTGCAAAATGAAATGCTGCTTAACACCACATGGTTCTACATGGGTATAACTTGACATTTTGACAGCTACTCCTCCCAAACCTATCCAGTTGAAATTTTATATAGAACCATTATGTATGTACTCATTATTTCATTAACATTAATATATTACCCCAATCATGTACTTTTTCTAAAATATGTGGGCTTAGCTTTTCACAGAGTGAACAAGGTATTATAGCCATGTAAACATTCCAATCCATCAATATTTACCACTGTGTAAGAGAACAAAAACAATAAGGTATTCTAAATTAGATCTAATTGCTGTCTTCTGCAAAATATTTTCTTCATCTTGAGTAGTTAATTAAGATCAATGATGCTGACTTATTTCCACACTGCTTGTACAGGTTCCGAGGTGGCTCATGAGGCCAATAATCACATTGCAAGCTCTTCCATAGATTAGTTAGGGGCAGCGAACAGAAGATCTGCAATTAATCTAAATTAATTACTACAGGTAGGCAGTTTGTGACAAGATCCTCACAAGGCCTCTGTATGCTCTCAATGCATGGCTTCAGGATTCTCAATACTATTCTAATTGCGCCTTCTCTACTTTAAGAGGTCATATGCCAGAGATTTTCAGGTGTCATGGGGACGTTGCACTTCTTCAAGGAGGTTTGGGCATATCCTTGAATTTTTTCCTCAAACCACCTAGTATTGCCTTTACATGACAGAGCAGTCCATTTCAAGAAATTGATGCAAGGAACATTAATGACATAAAGGACAAAATTTATTAAGGATTTATGAGTGCTGTGGCAAACAAGTGGGGAAGTTCAGTACATGAATATTAAAAAGAGAAGTTAAAGTGGAAGACATCTCTCCAATGTGACCTACCTACCACATTCTTTCAAGCTGAAACTGCAGTCCAGCTACTTCAGATCTTTGCTGATTTCATGTAACCTGTAATAACGTGGTTAATCTAATGCATTAGCTGTAGATTTTGCATATAAATTTGAATATTATTCATAGGTTTTGAATGGCACAGAAAGAATTTAAGTAGCGTTAAGGGCCATTTTACAGTAGCAGAAAACTGTAACAGAAATTGTTTACAGAGAAACTAAAATACGTAAATCTAGCTGCAAATGCAAACAAGCAAATTGATAGATAGATAGATAGATAGATACTTTATTCATCCCCAAGGGGAAATTCAACATTTTTCCAGTGTCTTATACACTTATTGTAGCAAAACTAAATTATATACAGTATTTAACTCAGTATAAATGATATGCATCTAAAATCACCCTCCCAAAAAGCATTAATAAATAGCTTTTAAAAAGTTCTTAAATAGTTTACTAAAGTGCATTGAGTGGTGACTTAAGCTCAGTCCTAACCCCGGCACTTTAACATGTCTTGCCCCTGGTGATTGAATTGTAGAGCCGAATGGCGTTGGGGAGTAATGATCTCTTCATCCTGTCTGAGGAGCATTGCATTGACAGCAACCTGCCGCTGAATCTGCTTCTCTGTCTCTGGATGGTGCTGTGCAGAGGATGTTCAGGGTTTTCCATGATTGACCGTAGCCTACTCAGCGCCCTCCGCTCTGCCACCGATGTCATACTCTCCAGTTCTGTGCCCACGACAGAGCCCGCCTTCCTTACCAGCTTATTAAGACATGAGGCGTCCCTCTTCTTAATGCTGCCTCCCCAGCATGCCACCACAAAGAAGAGGGCGCTCTCCACAACTGACCAATAGAACATCTTCAGCAACTCACTACAAACATTGAATGACGCCAGCGTTCTGAGGAAGTACATACTCCATATGAGTAATATGTTATTACTTTGCAAGGTATTTTGTATTTCTGTTAGTATTGATGTCATATTTTAATTTCTTCCATCTATTAATTTCACCCTGCCTTTATTTTCCCACCTAACATTCACCATTCAAGATTTTTTTTAATAAGTTAGCTTTAAGTTTTTCATCTTGCCAATGTCAGCAATTACTTCATGGTCCAAGATCATGTCCAAATTGTATGGTATTTCTCAGCCAGTTTGCTCCTACTCTAGTAAGGAACTTTATTACCAAAATAGGTTCAAAGCCTTCATTTGACTATAAAACCACAAGACACAGGAGCAAACTTAGGCCAGTCGACCCATCGAGTCTGCTCTGCCACTCCATTATTGCTGACTTATTATTCCTCTCAGTCCCATTCTCCTGCCTTTTCCCCATAATCTTTGAAGCTCTGACCAACCAAGAACCTATCAATCTCCGCTTTAAATATCAATGACTCGGCCTCCACAGCTGCCTAAAGCAATCAATTCCACAGATTCACCACTCTCTGGTGAAAGAAATTCCTTCTCATCTCTGTTCTAAATGGATGTCCCTCTATCCTGAGGCTGTGCCCTCCAGTCATAGACTCACCCACTATAGGAAACATCCTCTTCACATCCATTCTGACTAGGCTTTCAATATTCGATTGATTTCAATAAGAGCCCTTTCATTCTCCTAAACTTCAGGGAGTACAGGCCCAGAGCCATCAAGCGCTCCTCATACATTAACCTTTTTATGCCTGGAATCATTCTTGTGAACTTCCTCTTGACCTTCTCCAATGCCACTACATCTTTTTTTTAGATAAAGGCCTCAGAACTGCTCACAATCCTGCAAGTGTGATCTGACCAAAGCCTTATAAAGCCTCAGTATCATATCCTTGCCGTTATATTCTAGTCCTCTGAAAATGAATGCTAACATCGCATTTGCCTTCCATACCTGAATGAGGACTTCCAAGTCCTTTAGATTCTCAGATTTTTGGATATTCTGCCCATTTAGAAAATAGCCTGCACTATATTCCATCTGCCACTTCTTTGCCTATTCTCCCAATCTGTCCAAGTTTTTCTTCTATAGACTGCCTGCTTCCTCAACACTACCTGTCCCTCCATCTATTTTTGTATCATCTACAAACATGACCACAAAGCCATCAATTTCATCATCTAAATCTTTGACATATAACAAGAAATGGTCCCAATGCCAAATCCTGCAGAACACCACATCACTAGCGGTCTACTACATAAAACCACTTTTATTCCAACCCTTTGCCCCCGCCAGTCAGCTGAACTTCTATCCATGTTAGCTTCTTTCCTGAAATACCATGGGCTCTTATCTTTTTAAGCAGCCTCATATGCAGCATCTTGTGAAAAGCCTCCCTAAAATGCAAGTGAACAACGTCCACTGACTCTCCTTTGTCCATCCTGCCCGTTAATTCCTCAAAGAATTCCAACAGATTTGTCAGGCAAGAATTTTGCTAAAAGAAACCATGCTGACTTTGGCCTACTTCATCATGTGCCTCCAAGTACCTGGAACCTCATCCTTAATAACATACACCAACATCTTTTCAACCATGGAAGTCAGGCTAACCAGCCTACAATTTCCTTACTTCTGCCTCCCTCCCTTCTTAAAGAGTGGAGTGACATTTGCAATTTTCTCGTCTTCCAAAACCATCTCAGAATCTAGTGATTATTAAGAGATCATTACTAATGTCTAGACAATCTCTTCAGCTACCTCTTCCAGAACCCTGAGGTGTAAACCATCTGGTCCTGGTGACTTATCTATCTTCTGACCTTTCAGTTTCCCAAGCACCCTCTCCTCTGCAATAACAACTACATGACTTCCGCCCCCCAATACTCCTGAATTTCTGGCATATTGCTAGTACTTATCCCACTAAAGATGGACTCAAAATACTTACTAAGTTTGCCTGCTATTTCTTTGTCCCCCATTAATACCTTTCCAGCATGTGACTTCACCTGTGACTCGGCTGGTGTGGTATAATGCGTCCAGTGCTCCCGGTGTGGTCTTTTATATATTGATGAGACCCGACGCAGACTGGGAGACCGTTTCACTGAACACCTACACTTGGTCCGCCAGAAAAAGCAGCATCTCCCAGTGGCCACACATTTTAATTCCACTTCCCATTCCCATTCTGATACGTCTATCCATGGCCTCCTCTATTGTCAAAGTGAATCCAAACTCAGGTTGGAGGAACAACACCTTATATACCGGCTGGGTAGCCTCCAACCTGATGGCATGAACACTGACTTCTCTAACTTCTGTTAATGCCCCTCCTCCCCTTCTTACCCCATCCCTGACATATTTAGCTGTTTGCCTGTTTTCCATCTCCCTCTGGTGCTCCCCCTCTTTCTTTCTCCTGTGGCCTCCCGTCCCATGATCCTTTCCCTTCTCCAGCTCTGTATCACTTTCGCCAATCACCTTTCCAGCTCTTAGCTTCATCCCACCCCCTCCGGACTTCTATCATTTCCCCCTCCCCCCACTATTTTCAAATCTCTTGCTATCTTTCCTTTCGGTTAGTCCTGACAAAGGGTCTCGGCCCGAAACGTCGACAGTGCTTCTCCCTATAGATGCTGCCTAGCCTGCTGTGTTCCACCAGCCTTTTGTGTGTGTTGTTTGAATTTCCAGCATCTGCAGATTTCCTCGTGTTTGCTCTAATTTCTCACTATTTTTTGCTATATTATTTGCCATCTCTTGCTTTTATGTTGTCTTTGACTTCCCTTGTCAGCCACAGTTGCCTCCTCCTCCCTTTACAATACTTCATCTTTGGGAAGCTTCTATCTAGTGCCTTCCAAATTGCCCAGAAATACCAGCTCCTCGCTCATGCCTCTGTAATTCACTTTACTCCAGTGTAATACTGATACAGTACATCTGACTTTATCTTCTCCCTCTAGTACTGCAGAGTGAATTCTATCATATTATGATCACTGTCTCTCAAGGGTTCCTTTACCTTAACATCCCTAATCAAATCTGGTACATTACACAACACCCAATCCAAATTGCCTTTCCCCTAGTAGGCTCAACTACAAGCCGTTCTAAAAAGCCATCTCATAGGCATTCTACAAATCCTCTCTCTTGGGATCCAGCACCAACCTGATTTTTTGAATACTGAAATACCCTATGACTATCATAATATTGCCCTTATGATATGCCTTTTCTACTTCCCATTGAAATTACGTCTCACATCCTGGCTACTATTACTGACCTTTTAGAATTAACTCAAGAAACAAAATGTGTAAAGGATAAGCATATGTACAATATATCCATAGATATTGAAAATTCAGTAATTCCCACACAGCAAAAAGTGCATATTTATAAAAAGTACATCAAGAGCATAAAATACAGGATTTCAGAACCATACTAACAGTGAGAGACAGACAGACAGACAACATTGCAGGAACAATTACTTACTGAACTAGGACTAGAATGTCGCCTCAACTTTGGAGACTCTTTTCCACCAGAGGAGCTCTTGAAGTTAATGCATGCATTGTTCTCAGAATGGACCCTTTTCACTTGACTTGTTGGCTTGTCAAATGGATCAAAACTGCTCTGAGTCCTTTGAACTCTGACTTTTCGGTCTTCAGGAATGGTATCCAATGGTTTGACAACTGAATCCACAGCCTGAGAATTTCTTGTCGACATCTTTTGAACGCATATCTGTGGAAAAATGCAGTCATAGTTATTCACTTAGAACTACTGTATTTTAGTATGTTCAATAATATTTTAACATAATATAGCATTTTAGTATGCTAAATGTTACTCTTTGCTTACTGGCCACTCCATTTTGTTCTAATACATTCATATTCTGGTACTACTGCTTAAAAGCAGCTTTGCGACTACTAAGACCTTAACTGTCCTCCTGAGCCTCCTACAGTATAAAATATTAATAATTTATACTATAGGCTGCTGTGGAATAACAGGCTTCAATTACTCTTCCAGAATGCAGATCCAAACAATGCTAATGAGCAAAGCCCTGGTCTAGTGATAGGTTTGCATTCCAACAAATTAGGAAACATTGACTGTGCTACAGGCCTTGTCCAAAAACGATTCAAGTTTCAATTGTTAATATTTAAGAATAATGTTAAATCATGCATGATTTAACATGTTAAGCTGGTTTCATTCAACAGATAGTGTAACATTCTGTTATTCAATATGTACATTTGACAAGCACGAAGTACTATATCATGTAGATTTTATAAGATTAACATGCCAAAATTACTCAATGCAGCTAATTGAAGATGTTATTTTATTCTGAACTTGTAATCAGAATCCCATTAAAGCTGTCATTCATTCTCCCACATGGACCTGCTTCTGGTTATCAAACGAGCAGAGTAGACAGTTGGTCGAGCCACTATCTTAGCTCCAGCGACCTGGATTCAAGTTCAGTGCTGTGTGGACTTTGCACTTTCTCCCTATCTCTGTATACATGTGTTGCAGCTGAATGGAATGAGGGGAGAATAAAACAGGTTAGCGTAGGTTTCGTATAAAATGGGTGTTGGACGATCCTGGTGGGCCAACAAGCCAGGTTCTGTGCTCTCTCTCAATGACTCTATTACTGATGTACACAGAGGCTAGAAATTCAACTAATTATTGTAGCGATATTTTCATAGTTATGCAGCTGCAATTCCATTTTCTTTCCTGACTGAAACACAATAACCGTTTTCAGATACCAGTAATTTTACAGAATTCATGCATTTTGGCCAGGCATTTCTGAGTGAGCGTCCCCTGTGCCCTAAATGTGAATCCCGCATCAAGGGTCCACAGCTTATTTTCATTCACCATGCAATGCTCCTTTCAAAGAGACAGGGGTCAAGAAAATGGAAATTAGACCAACTTGTCCAAGACACTGGTCATTTCCTGAGACAACCAACATCCAAATCACAACTGATACACCCACTGCCTTTCATACTCCTAGTAAGTACTCCACAACCCAACCATCCTTTAATATTTAAACCCTAAATACCAACACAAAGACCCTTAAGCTTTCTCCTCCATCCCTGAATGCACCTGCTCATCTTTTCACTACCACACCAACGACAGCACTATCCCTGATCAACTTTTCCTAATTGCCATCCTACACACAGATCATTTTCTTTCCAGTCATTTTTAACCCCAAGTAGTAGCCCAAAGCAATCTTCTCATTGTCCGCACCTGTCCCAAACCCAACTCCCAAAGCATCAGCCTGGGCTGATCTATGCTCTCCCACAAAGCCCCCACAGAATGAATCTGCTCCTGTACATCTTGTATAATATGCATCTACAAAAGGCAGCACCTAAGATCATTCTCTTGATCTCCACCATAACATTGGCTCCAAAGGGCTTTTGGCAATTAACATCTCCTTAAATGAATCCATGAATTAGGCTCACAGATAACAGATTTTCAAATACACAAATGGCCAACACTTACACATGTGCCCTGTTGCAATGTCTATTGGAGTTTCTGGGCCAGACTCACACCTGAATGGCCTTGTCTTTGTACTCCAACATCATTAACTCTGGGTGTCTAACAAGGATCTTTCTTTAATACCATCTTGTTTCTCCATACTTTCTGAACCTGCATAAAACAAGCCCAACTGCTTCCATGCATCGGAATGAAGGGGTTCAACCTGAAACATCACCTGTTCGTTTCCCTCCACAGATACTGCCAAACCCACTGAATTCCACTGACATTTTGTCTGGTGTTCACCCAAGTAACAGATATGAAGAACAACAAAGGATTCCACACCATTTCCTGTGGCACACCACTAGTCACAAGTCACCAGTCTGAAACCCTCCACTAACATCTCCTGCATCTTTCAACCAAGCTCATTTTGCATCCAATTTGCTAATTTACCCTGGATTTCAAGCATATTAGCTTACCAACCTGCGCTGAAACCTTGAGAGATCTATGGACCTTTACATAAAGATCAGTCACTCTGTTCCCTATTACTCACAAGGGTATAGATCTTACCTTAATAGACCTTCAGAGGTAAAAACTCTGATTATCAACATTAAATTCCACCTGCTGTCTCTCTGCTCTACCAATTGATCAATATTCTTCTGTAATCTAAGTGATGAGGACATTAATGATGCAGTTAGTTCTGTCACAAGGTCCCACATAAGGAACCGATACACCAGATTACAGCTCACTGGATTCAATGAAAGTTGACCAATTGGATCAAAACTAGCTTAACAATTGGAAACAGAGTGATGTTTGGAAGGCTGCTTTTATAGTTGGAAGCCTGCAATCTGCAATGTATTACAGGTATCCATGTAGGGACCTTGCTGTTTCTGAGATACTGCACATTAACGATTTGATTATAAATGTAGGAGGCTTCATTAGCAAGTTTGCAGATGGCACATAAATTGGAATTGCAGGCTGTAAGGAGAATAGTCCTAGGCTTGATGTAGTAGATGATTAGGTGAAACCAACCAAACCATGGCAGAATGAATTTATTCCCTTGAGGTACAAGGTGATGCACTTATCCAGTCACAGCCTCCACTCATTCATTCATCCAACTGCTTCTTGTCCCAGGACTCATGTTACGATCATACTTGCATAGCCAAAACCACCATTTCCTACCTTCACATCAATGCACAAGTTTACGTTTGCTTTAGTTTGGCTGCAATGTTTATCCACATTTGGTCATCTCTAGACAGCCCCTGGCTGGCCTCATTCTACCATCTTCCAGAAACCTGAGTCCATGTCTCAATATGCACCAAATCCATCAGATGTTGATTTATATTGGGTCCCATTTAATTCTCATAACGCTGTAAAATTTTTGTGCTTGTTTTAAATCCGGTACAATATATTATGCCTCTCTAGCTTTAATTCCTCCCACTCTTTAAGAAATGTGCTCCCCTCCTTTCTGGCCTGTTGCTTCCCCTCAATAATAAGTTGCTTCATCAGACCTCACCTTTCAAAGCTGAAGGCTGGAATTCTATTTCCAAAACTGGCAAGTTTAAAAGATTCCTTTAACTTGAGCCCCTATAAATGACACTTGAGCCACTATAAATGACACTATATCGCAAATGTAATAGGTAGGCATACAAATCATGGGAAGGCTTAAATCAGTCTTTATTTTCTATGCACTCAAAGAATATGATAGCACTAAACAATCAAAAGACAATAAAGAGCAGAGAATGGGGTGGGGAGGTGAAGGGCAGACAGAAAAGGGAAATAAAAGAGAAATGAAATGGAATGGACTAGATTACTTTGGCTATAAAGGAAGATGAGGTAAGATAACACACAAAATGCTGAAGGAACTCAGTTGATCTGGCAACATCTAAGGAAAGAAATAAACAGTTGATATTTCGGGCCGAGACCCTTCTTCAAGACTGGGTAGGATGTTGTCTCTGGCCATGGGTTAGATTTAACATTTTGAAAGGTTTAGATGTGGATTAATAGTCAAGAAAAGTTGATTAAAGTATTTAATAGAATAACTTGGGAATAAATGAAAATAAATATTTTCACCAGGAGGTTCATGGGCAGTTTGGAACTCACTCTCACAAACAGTGATGGGACTAAAAGTCTTCAAAATATTTCAGAAGTATTTGGACACGTACAGAGTGCCATAATCACCAATGAATGAGGCAAAAACTAGAAAGTGGAATTAAGACTGGATACATTTTTTTTTGGTTGAGCAGTTTAAGCTCATGGCAGGAAGTGGGAGTGAAAAGCATTATAAAAAGAGGAAAGAAAATAAGATGTTAAGTTATGAGATAGATAGAAGTTTAAATTTTAAGCCATCCTTTAGGAAATAGAGTGGGATTGGTTCATGAGCACCAAATTCTTCTTCATTGTCAATTGTATTCACAGCAGATGCTTAAACCTGTTTCTAGGAATTTATATAATTAGGACGATAACGAACTACAAACTATTAAGTACCAATGTTCACATTGCTATCAGCAAATTTAGTAGTTACTCTAATCTTTCAGGAGAAAATTGCATTCTGGTTTAGAAAATGTAGACATCTGTGGTGTCTCACTGCAGTATTATTATCCCGTTAAGAGAGATAAATGAAAGAAAACAATGGAGAAAATGAGAAGGCACTCAGCAGGCATCGATGTGTATAAATATAATAAAAATTGATGGTAATACACAACCTTACTGCCTTTGGCAATGCAAATAGTGCACAAAATAACTAAAAGTATCTGATTAATTTCCAGGTTATTTCTGTTGGAGTTCTAGGTGATGCTGATGAGAAACAGCCAAGCTGAATTGTGTTCACAGATTACTGGTTGAAGTCCCATCTAAATTTGTTGTTTGATCAGCACAAGCCACTAGGTAAAGGTGGTTAGGAGGAAAATTTCCAATAGTTTGCACCCATTGCTAGTTCTGATTGTTTTCCTTAATATGTACTTTAAAGATCACAAATTATTTCAATAAATCACATAAAGCTCAAAACCAGAACTGCCATTCAATTGAGGCTGACATTTGTTATTAGACGAGAAGGGTACTGAATAGCTCATAACGCCCAAGGGAGGAAGAGACAGCATCAAAAGGGAAAAGCAAATGGAAATGTGTAGCAAACCTGTGATGGAGGCGTAGCATCGGAAATGAAAGGAGATTCAAATTAGTGTTGAGTTTAAGGAAATCTATTATGTCAACAGCGGGAAGTCTATGATTCCCAGCCACACTCCACACCTCACCACCATCAACTAAAGCAAAAAAGGTAACTCAGTGTGTCAAACTGTCCTGTAAACAATCTGTTAGATAGCAGTGATATGATTGAAGTGACTGATAGATCGTCGTGATGGGGTGGAGGCAAACTGCTCAGTTTATAATTCATCGCCACAGCACTGTGACTTTCTGCCATCACAACACTCTTCCCTGAATAATAACGTGCCTCAGTTATAAGCACTGTAATTTACAAAATTACAAGCTGTGAACTAAACTTCCAATTTTCAACTGCAAAGCTGGTACTAATATGGGGTTCAATGACAGGGAACCAGAATTTCATTTTCTTATTTTATCTCCTGAAGTGTTCAAATCTTTACACCAGAGTTTCATCTTCATTCGACCGTAATACCTGCAGAGGTTGAGAACATCTCTTTGGCTCTAAGATACATACTGAATGCAGTTCAGTGACATGTTCGCTTCCAAAACCAATTAGTGAGCCTAACACAAGTCCACAAAATTATTTTCAATTGTTAATTATTATTTCTTAAATGCTTAATAAAATAGAAACCTGGGATCTAGTTACAAAAGGCAATGAAGGTCGCACATTTTTGAACCATAAACTGCAAGAGGTGAAAGTACTTTAGCAATGTAACACTTCGACAACTGTCTTGAAATGCACTTGCTGCTTGAAATCACTTTTTTTATATATATTGGTGGTGCAGGCCTGGGCAGGGTTGTATGGGAGACCAGCAGTTGCCCAAGCTGCAGGCCTTCCCCTCTCCACGCCACCGATGTTGTCCAAGGGAAGGGCACTAGGACCCAAGCAGCTTGGCACCGGTGACGTCGCAGAGCAATGTGTTGTTAAGTGCCCTGCTCAAGGACACAAACACGCTTCCTCAGCTGAGGCTCGAACCAGTGACCTTCAGGTTACTAGTCTGATGCCTTGCCCATTAGGCTACGTGCCAACACTTTATATATACATTTTATATATACATTTAGCATATGTAATAGAGAGAATTGGGATTGAGTGCTCTTCATGGCAGCTTTCTCAATATAATAGTGTGCCTGATCTCACTGGTTAATGCCACAGGTTTAAAAGGCAACCACTGGCATTTAGCCGTTTAAAGGAAAGTTAGAACTCTTGTGGATGTGCTACAAGATGTTCAGAACAGAAAATCTACTGTTCATAGGGCTGTGAATTAAGAAGCAAAGAATCCAAGTCCCTCTTACATAAAAAATATTTCAATGTTTTCGAACATTCACATAAATTCTTCCCGCTGCCTTAACAGGGATAGAGTTCCTCTTGTCCTCAACTACCACTCCATGACCCTCCCTATGTTCAAAACATCATTCCCTGTAACTTCTGCCATCATCACGGGACCCTACCACCAAACACATCTTCACCTTCACCCACTCTGCACCTTCCACAGGCTTTGCTCCCTCCATGATTCATTCCCTTGTCTATTCATCCCTCCCCACTAATCTCCCCCTGGGCAGGTTCACTTCAAGCAGAAATGCTACACCTGCCCATTCACTACCTCCATGACCCCAAATAGTTCTTTCTAGGTGAGGCAACATTTCAACTACATATCTGTTGGGGTTATCTATTTTATCCAGTGCTCCTGATGTGGCCTCCTCTACATTGGTGATACCTGATGTTGATTGGAGACCACTTTGTCGAGCACCTCTGCTCCATCCACAAAAAGTAGAATTTCCTGGTGGCCAAACATTTCAATTCTTATCCTCATTCCTGTTCCAAAATGTTGGTTCATGGCCTCCTCTTCTGCCACGACGAGGCCACTCTCAGGTTGTAGAAGCAACACATCTTATACCATCTTTGTAGCCTCCAACCTGATGGAACAAATATCAATTTCTCCAGCTTCTGTTAATTTTTTCCCCTTTTCTCTTCACTCTTCTTCATTTCCCCAATCTGGCCTCTTACCTCTTCTCCTCATTTGCCCATCACCTCCCCCAGTGCCCCTCCTCCTTCCCTTTCTTCCATGATCCACTCTCAGATCTGTCTTTTCCACTCATCACCTTCCAGCTTCTTAGTTCATCCCCGTCTCTCCACGCCAGTCCTGCCGAAGGGTTTCAGATTGTGATCTTTTCCTATATGCTGCCTGACTGGCCGAGTTCTTCCAGCACTTTGTGTGCACTACTCGGATTTCCAGCAACTGCAGATTTTCTCTTGTTCACCTATCACCTTGCAGCTTTTTACTTCATCCACCCTCTCCCCCACCCACCTGGCTTCAGGTATCAACTTCCCACTTGTCCTCCTTCCCTTCCAACAACCTTCTTATTCTGACACCTTCCCTCTCCTTTTCAGTCCTGATGAAGTGTCTCAGCCTGAAATGTTGACTGTTGATTCATTTCCATAGATGCTGCCAAACACACTGTGTTCTGCCAGCATTTTGTGTGATTTGTTCTGGATTTCCAGCATCTGTACCATCTCTTGTATTTATTTAAAAAATTGTTAAATTTAAATTTGTTAACTTTATTTATTTTCTTCAATATTAATAGTTTATAAATGTCTGCCTCTTAAATTGCAGAGACAATGAATACTAAATTAGACTCTAATCTGCCAACCAGCAAAACTGCTGTCAAAGCTTTCAGGTGTGGGGCTTCTTCACTACACCTGAGTGCCTGCTGTCATCCAAACATTTAGGTCTGCATGACAGGACCTCTGCATCCTTAATAAGCAAATATGGGTATCAGAAGGAATGAGTAGTGACTTCAACTCAACTTTGAGTCATGATTTCAAATGATTGGCAAATCTTTTTAAAATTATAAGCTTTGTAATAGAGGCATCTGTTCACCGTGAAATATCTACAGTTTGAGAACAGAAGTCCTGTACCTATAATAAAAGTTTACACATACTCAATAAAATATTAATAATACTCTCCTCACTATGGTTTACAATTCATATTAATCATTTGAATTCCCTGAAAACCCGTGCAATGCACATTAAGATCATTAGTCATTTAAAAAAAGGGAAGGATCAGCAAGTACCACACATCCTTCCTATATGAGCACAAACCTCAAAAGTGTTTCCTCTTATCTAAACCATCTCTTTCTCAAACTTTGATCTGCTCTTCCTGTTCCCACAGCTGTGACCCTTCTCTGGATACTCTCACCCAATTTTGCCTGAATGCTCACTTAAGTACTAATGTCCATATTGCCACCAACCACATCTCCTAAAGATATTAGCACATTTTTGTGTGGTGCACTTACTGCTGCCCTGCTGTTTCTAACAGCTATACCACAATAGATTGATCGTAGATTTCTTTTGCCTCTCTATAGTCAGCATGACATCAATTTTTTTTCCCAAACAGTAGTAAGGAATAATTCTTCCAAGGAATAACCATACAAGTCTTTGGAAGTCCAGAAGAGGGAACTCCATTAAAATAAATACAATAAAAGCATTCAAATAAACTCCATACTTATTTTGAAATGAAATATCATGGTTATTTTAAAATAATGGTGCCCAATTCTCAGGTGCATCTCAGAGTCAGAATCATAATCAGATTTAATATCACACACTTCTTGTGAAATATGCTTTTATGCAGCAGCAGTAATTTTTTTAAACTATAAATTACAATAAGAAATACAGTAAATTCTGGTTAATTGGGAACATCAGGACCAGCACATCTTGGCTCAATTAAGCAGCTGTCCCAATTAATCAAAGTTTCATAGAAATAGTTAAAAAGGTATAAAAAAAGATAAGCTATCTTTTAACTGAATAACAAACTATGTATTTAAATGAATATAGAACAGATTAGAATGCTACTACAGTACAGTTGACCTTCACTAATCCGACTATCTGTAATCCCATTCCTTCGATAGTCCGGCACTGTTTTCAAATTTTTCCGCACAACTGTAATTTCAAATTTCCCAGGCCACCGTACAAATCTGCTGCACGTCGTTTTGGTTGCGCTAGATCTGTTCACGTGTTGGCGCGCTTCCGCGCTCTTGTAAGTACAGTCAGGCGATTCCTGCTTGTTTTCCTGCATTTATTAATATCATTTGCATGAGGCGCGGCTGCCCAGCACCCAACCATCTCACCTGCCAACCATGGAGGAGCTGGCACTTTCTCACCCGCCTGCCGGCAGTCCCACACTACCCTCCAGCGTCACCCAGCCGGCTCTCCGTTCTCTTCTGCCTACAACCTCAGATCAGACGTGGCGACTCACTGAATTTAAGAATATTACTAAGCGGAGGAAAAGAAACTAACGAGAATTCCCTCAGTAACTGCAAGTGAAGAGGGAAGAGCCCAGCGCCGAATCCCCAACTGCCTGGAATGTGGCGTATAGAAGACCTCATTTCTCTGACTTCTGCTTCTGCTCACCCAGATGTGCTGCCACCAACATCAACAGTTTTTGAAGAAACTGTTGTGCCAGTTTCAGCACCAGTTCCTGATGCTTCACTCATTTTTCAAGATGAAGATGTTGATGATCCTGACAACCCCACACTTTCAGACATGTAACTTTGCCTGAAGGTATATTAAACGTCTCACTCTAGAAGCAGAAGTGCTCAACTGTTCTGTATAAGTTAACTCCTGTACATTTACCTGTACCTTTTATTTTATCTGTGCCTGTACAGTATATTACTTAATAAAAATTTCACTTGCTACTCATTTAATATTTCTGCTTCATTATTATCTAACTTGCACTGACTTACATGATATTGGTTAAGGTATGATGAGGCAGTTAGCTATTGCTTAATGTGATCCTTCTGTAATTTGGCATTTTCACTAATCCGGCACTCTGCAGGTCCCAATGGTGCCATGTATGGGGAGTCCTGAGAGGAGCAGCACCTGTGAGGTGATTGTTGTGTACATTCTGGGGCAGCTCACTCATCATTGGTCCCCACTGGCCACTCAGCCCTCACCTGCGGCTCTGAGTAGCTGGTTACATGCAACAGCAGTCACACCTTGCTGCACTGCTTCAACGGGCAGGCTAAACAAGGTGAGTGTAGCTGGCAGGCTTCATACCCCAGTGAAATAGGGACATGACTGTGAAGGAGATGACTTTGGAGGAAATCAAACAGTGAGATCCAACAGTTCTGCAATGCTTCATGGAAAGTGAAGGGCACAATAAGGCATAGAAGTAGTCATGGATATCCAGTGAAACCAAGGAAGATCCCAGTTTGTGATGACTACTCGTACCATTGGACCCAGACTTCTGAGGTCCAGAGAGCAGAACTGTCGCAGTGCAATGGCTTTACCACTTTAAAAACTCTCCCACAAAGTTTCACACTCATTATTGGGTATGACAAACAACCAATACACTGCTGCATTCGTTTGATTGACTGTAAACAATCAAAATTAGTGCAGACACTTAGTGCAGATACCGTTTCGTATAATGCTTTCAACAATTGCATCCTCCAAATCTTCATTTTCATTGTAACATTCAAGATAATTTTCAATACCTTCAAATTCTTCATAGTTCATAACTTGCTGAAATAGTAAAATTAATTCATTTTCACTCCCAGTTGTTTCTGGCATCTCCACACCTGAATGCTTAAACTACAGTGAATAAAACAGTACCAAATTGTTTTACTGCTTATTTTTTGCCAACTACCAGTGACAAAAATTACTACTTTTTGAACACAAGTACATGGGCAACTGATAGTATTTAGAAACTGTTGGCTCTAAGCACGGTGTCCCAAATAAACAAGGGGAATCCCTGCTATTTCCTCAATTAGTTTTTGTTCTTTACAAGTCTTCCCAAACAAGCCACTGCCCTGTTGGACCAATAAGCTGGAATCCTAGAATATATGTATTCCAGTTTTATATTAATTGCATTAATGTGCTGAGCCCAGTATAGATCTTCAGAGATGTTGACACTCAGGAACTTAAAACTGCTCACCCTTTCCACTGCTGAGGACTGATGGGTTTTCTCTCAACATCCCTTCATAAAGTCCACAATCAAGTCCTTGGTCTTACTGTTGAGTACAAGGTTGTTAGTGCGATACCATTTTACCAGCTGATTGATCTCACTCCTGTACGCCTCCTTGTCATCATCCGAAATGTTGCCAGCAATAGTTGTGCCATTGGCAAATTTATAGATGGCATTTGAGCTATGCCTAGCTCGTGGGTGTTGAGAGAGTAGAGCAGTGGGCCAAGCACAAATATTTAAGGTGTGCCAGGATTGACTGTCAGCAAGGAGGATATGTTATTTTTGATCTGCACCGACTGTGGGCTCCCAATGAGAAAGTCAAGGATCCAATTGCAGATGGAGGGTCAGAGGCCCAGGCTTTGGAGCTTGTTGAGTAGTTTGAAGGTATGATGGTGTAGAAAACTGAGCTGTAATCAGCCCTAAAGGTGGTAAAAATCTGGCCTGAGCAGGCAATCTCAGCATTGCAGGACTGCTTTGATAATATGAACTGGAAAATGTTCAGGAAAGCTGCTACCTATGGCAACCATGTTAACATTGAGGGATATGTGGATTCTGTGACCAGCTACATAAAGAAGTGTACTGAGGATGTTACCATCATGAAGCGCACCTGTGTGAGGATAAATCAGAAGCCATAGCTTACTGCAGAGGTCCACACGCAGCTGAGGGATTGTGATGTTGCCTTTAGATCAGGGGATGTGACAGCTCTCAGGAAAGCAAGAACTGAGCTTTCCCGCTCCATCAAGACGACGAAACAGAAGCATTCTCAGAGAATACACAACCATTTCTGTGATATCAGAGACATGAGGTTCACATGGCAGGGAATTCAGAGGATTACAGGTTATGTCCACCTTGCTCGTCGGTGACCAGGACCACTCACTCGCCAACAGGCTAAATACATTTTACACCTGGTTTGATTCACCATACAAAGTGTTGGTGAGGATGACTTGACTTGACAATAAACAGCAGCCTGATATAGGTATTGCTATTGACCAGATGATCCATGGCCGAGTGGACAGCCAGTGATATTGCATCCATTGTAGACCTATTACAGTGGTATGCAAATTGCAGTGGGTCCAGGTCCTTGATAGGCAGTTGATTCTGGCCATAATCTCTCAAAGCACTTCATCATAGTAGATGTGAGTGCAACTGAGCGACTGACAGCTCCCCTGCACTCCTTGGGCAATGATATGATTGTCACCCTTTCGAGGCAGATGAGAACCTCCAACTGCAGCAGTGAGACTGAAGATGTCCTTGAACAGTTTGACCAGTAGGTTGGCACAGGTTGATAGAGCCCTACTAGGTACACCATCAGGGCCTGACACCTTGCAATGGTTCACCCTCATGAAAGCTGAAACAGAGATTACAGGGTCACCAGATGCTGCAGGGATTTGCACAGGTGTAGTTTTATTCTGCTTTCAAAGTGAAGTGAAGCATCACAGCCATTCATGATGTTAGGTTTCACCTTGTAAGAAGTAATGGCCTGTAAACCCTTGTCGTGCACCTGATTCTATCTTTAACTTCAATCAGAATTGTTTATTTTGCTCTTAAAGCAGCCTTTCATAGGTCATACCTGGACTTCTTGTGAGGTTCTGGATCACCTGTCTTGAATGCCATAGATCTAGCCCTCAGAACACTACAACTCTCCTGGATCATCCACAGTTTTATATCTAGTATGTTCACACTCATTCATACAGGTCTCGATGAAATTGGTGACAACTGTGGCATATTCATTCAGATTCGAAGACGAATCCCTGAATATTGCCTAGTCCACCAATTAAAAGCAGTCCTACAAGTGCTCCTCCACCTCCCTTAAATATACCTTCTTGATCTTCATCACCGGTGCTGCGGTCTTTAGTCTCTGACTGTACGCCGAGAGAAGAAGTACAGCCAGGTGACTGGACTTTCCAAAGTCGGGTGTGGATGGCACAGTGAGCATTTTTGATGGCGGTTTAACAGTGGTCAAGTATTTTGGCACCTCTTGTTCCATAGATGATATGCTGGTGGTAGTTGTTCAGAGACTTCTTCAAGCTGACCTGGCTGAAATCCCCCGCAATGATAGGGAATGTATCAGGATGCATTGTATCATGGTGCTCGGCTCCTGCAGTGCCTGCCTGAGGTGGGATATACACATCTACCAAGATGACGGTAGAAAACTCCAGCAGCAGATAAAATAGACAAAACAACTGCTAGATGTTCCAGGTCAGGTGAGCAGGACTGAGACAGAAGCGTCACATCTGTGCAGCATGGAGAGTTAATCCTGAAGCATACTACCTCTCCTTTAAAACAATCAACTGACCTTTCTTTGCAGAGAATGGTGAAGCCATCACAATGCAGGTGCATGCTGAAAAAAATGTCCTTATGCCATCAAAAATAACATGCTGTAATTCATGGTCACAGAGTCAACATTTGATGAATCTCCATCCATTATCATTGTGGACACAACACAGATCTGCATAACGAGCCATTGTAATGTAGGATTAATGATGTTATAGTTCATTCATTCAAATTTTAAAGTTCAAAGTAATAAGACCATAAGATATAGGAGCAGAAGTAGGTCATTTGGCCCATCGAGTCTGCTCTGCCATTCAATCATGGGCTGATCCAATTCTTCTAGTCATCCCCACTCCCCTGCCCTCTTCCCATACCCTTTGATGCTCTGGCTAACCAAGAACCCATCTATTTCTGCCTTAAATGATGTACATGTCACCAGCTTTTTCTGGGAAACTGTCAAGTTCCAATTGTAGAAGCATTTTAGTCTCAGCTACGTATTCATTTTTCAGAACAGCACAATTTTAGTTGCAGCATCTTCACCACAGCTACAAATTAATGCATCAGCTTATGTTGTTATTTCATATTGGTTGTTATTCTAACATCTTGTATTTCTCTGGGAAATAAATAATCGTGCACCATTCTCTGGACATGGTACTCTATTTTCAGTGGTGACATTTCAATTTGATTTGTTGAATCCAGACTGCTCAGGTGGCCATAAAAGATCCAATTGAGCACAACAGAATATTTCTCCCAGAGTTCATTTTTCCTACAACCATTGTCACTAAAAACTGATCATCTTGCAATTCATCTCCTTACCATCTGTGGCACTTTGCAATTTGCAAACTGCCTGCTATATTACTACATTGACTGCACTTCAGAGAGACATCCTTGGATGCCAGATGCTTCAGACATTTCTGAAAAGGTGTCTACAATGAAAATGTTAACTCCAGTTTTTCACTTCATTGGTACTGCTTCATCCATTGGGGATTTCCAACATTCTCCCTTTGATCTCAGGTTCCAGCAACAATTGTGACTTGAATTACACAGATTTCAATATCTCTCCCTCCCTCCTTTATTAGTCATGTGCACAAATTGTTCTATAGAGAGTTTCCTGATGGGTTGTAATTCAGACTGGGACAGCAACTACTCTGCCCTGGGCCAATGGAACTTGTGGAGAGTGGTAAGCCCAGACCAGTCCATCACAGGCTGGTAATTTCCTACACTCCAGTTCACCTTAAATGGTGCTTTGCTTCCAGAAGGATGCCTACAAACCTAGTCATTCTCTTTTTTCCCCTTCTATCCCTTATAAGCCCCCAAATCATTTCTCTCAGTTATTCTATTACTGTCACTTTAGCATTTCTTTTACAATATTTCAAACTGCACTGTAACTAAGAAAGTTAGAGTTACCTCTACCACTTTGTAAGCACCACTTTGCAATCTTGTGCTCATACATCCGTTAGACTCGCGAGACCATGGATTTGCGCCTTGGAAAGTTTCCAGGGTGCTGGCCTGGGCAGGATTTGTATGGGAGACCGGCAGTTGCCCATGCTGCAAGTCTCCCCTCTCCATGCCACCGACGTTGTCCAAGGGAAGGGCAATACAGCTTGGCACTGGTGTCATCACAGAGCAATGTGTGGTTAAGTTCCTTGCTCAAGGACACAACACGCTGCCTTAGCTGAGGCTCCAACTAGCAACCTTCAGATCACTAGACCAAAGCCTTAACCACTTGGCCACATGCCAACACATCTGTTAGTCTTGTGCTCACTGTCTATATTATTATTAATTATTACCACCAAATATACCTTTTACTCTGTCAGCTTCACGCAAATATGGAATTTCTTTGCACCCTGGGGATATGACAATAAACTACTCTAATTTTCCCTTTGTTCTGTCTATCCCAAGCACACCCTCACCACAACTTGAATTCAACGGGTTTTCATATTTACCCAGACCTACTGCAAAGACTTCGACCCAAAACAATAATGCTATTCTTCTTTCCACAGATGCTGAATGTTCCCAGTATTTCTTTAAATTGTATTTCAAATTACCAGCATCTGTTAGAATTAGAATTTGGTTTTCATTTACTGGAATATTCACAAGGTCCCCGACCTTGACAGGATTCAGATACAGGAAAATTTTAACCAAGCTTTTTAAACATCAAGCCTAATTTTGCTTTCTAGAATGCAGATGATCCTACCCTTCCAGCAATTCCAAGAAAACAGAAAAACTAAATCAAAGTCAATTTTAATTCCAGAGTACAGCTACAGAACATGCACATTATCACAGCCTCATTTCTGCAAGATTTCAAAATGGGGGAGGACGAGAAAAAAGTTTAACAGAGTATTAACTAGAAATGTGAAAGCAGGAGGAATGTACACAAGGAACTGGAATACAGTATGGTTCCAGAAACAAAGGCTAACTGAGCTAATATAAAAAGAGAGGGTGTGGGTCGGTGCTGGTAGGAGGTATTGCACGGTCATTAACCATTTTAGCATTAGAAATAAAGGGTAAGATCAAGGTTTGAATGATGAACCCCATGACACTGCCGCTCTAGGTGAAGCTGAAAGAACCAAGGTAGTCAGAGCAGACTAAATACTACAAAATCTGCTACACTGAGCAACCACATTGGGGTAAAAGTGCAGAATTAGGCTCTTTTGTGAAAATATTAGCACAATTTTAATTAGAACATAAACACAATTATAGATTCAAACACATGTTGAGGGTATTACAGGGCGGTCAATACCCTCTTGTGCCAGCAACACAGACGTGAATGAATGTTAAATACTCGTAGCTCTATTATTTTCAGTAAGGACGTGGAAAATGGACAAAAGGAGGATTATCTTTTATCGATTAACATCACCATTTTACAATTGGACTGAATAGTGCCTCACTGTGGGTGGTGGCACCTTAGAAAATCACCACCCATTCACCCTCCACTCTTCTGTGTACTGTCAGTGTCTACTTGTGCAGATTGTAAGGCAGAACTGAGAGATGGACTGCAGTTCAGATGCCAGCATACCTCAGCCTCCCGCTCCATGACTGGACTCACTGCTGAGCTCAGTGACAGCTCCAAAATGTGCCAAACTGAAAGGCTGATGTACTTGGCCCCTCAGCTTGCAGCAGCCATGGTTGGCATACAAACAACCCTATTCATCTTTCATTCAAATTTCATTGACTTCTCAGCATTTCAACACTGTCAAATGACATAATATTAATTATTAAATTTATATTCTCATTAATTTTAGAAACAATTTTAATACCTTTGACAACAGAAATATTTCAAACCACGGAGGATGCCTTGCAAACTACGAGAGGCTGCCAGGACAGTGCTAGAGAACCATTACCCAAGTGCTAGGTATAAGCTAGAGCCCACCCTGCTTCACAAAAGGGTGGTGGAATGGAGCATGGTGCACCCTGCAGAGTCACAGCAGTTAAATGCACTGACAAAGGGTCCTCAACCTGAAATGTTAACTCACTCTCTTTCCACAGATGATACCCCAACTACTGAGTACTGTATTTCCACTTTCTGCCTTAACTTGAGTTCACAGGATTAGTGAGATGGCATGAATAAGAGAAAACGGTGGTGACAGTACTGTTGAAACTAAGGATATGATGTTACGAACCCCGTAACTGGGTGTCTTACCAGCAAAGATAGGAGTATCCATTGGAGTCTGATGATACTATTTTAACAGTATTTATTAGTAAAAATACACAAAAATAATATCAATGCAAATATACAGATAACATAAGTCATCAATACTAAACCTAAAAGTGCGGGTATAATAATAATCAATAAGAAATAAGCTCTATCGTTGTCTAGGGGATAATGAATTGTCCGATGGAAATATAAAGTTAGTTCCAGTTCACACAGGCTCCTCTGTTTGTTTGTCGCTGTGTTGCAAGAGAGAGCGAGAGAGCGCGAGAGAGAGAGAGAGAAGTAACAGCTATTAACTTGCTGACTTTCCTTTTTACGATCTTGATCCGTATCTGTCCTTTAGCAAGACCGTTCCGTGGAGGACTTGTCACCAAGGCAAGGGTGGACACACACACAAGCCCCCATGGGTCTCGTAGCATCTCTCCTGGTGCGTCTGAGGGGTTGTTCCCCAGACCTTACTTTTATCCCCACTCACGGGGTCTCAGATGTCAATCAGGTTGGGATGATGCAATCCCTCCACCAGACCACTCGGGCTGCCCCGAGGGGTTTCAGTGAATAGTACAGTACTCAATACACAATTCCTCCTTCAAGAGACAAAGCAGTAATCTCTCTCTTTGTCAATAGGAGACATTCCACCTTGCATATTCTACGTTGTCTCTCTCATCACTGACATGATGTGTATCTCTCTCATTTCCTGGGTATCAGACCCAAAATAATAGTGATCTTGCGATTCTCAAAAAGGGGGGGGGGGTGGCGGGCATTGGCGATTCTGTACCCTTCTGCCCATTAGGTTTGTTCATTTGTAACAATGATAACATAAAACGACAATGAGAAGTTGTGCAGAAGCTCCTATACAGCAAGGATAAAGCAGTCGATCATTAATTCTGAGATGAAGCTTGAAGGAAAGTGTTATTTTAAAGTTCAAAGTTCTGAGTACATTTATTATCAAAGTATGTATACTATGTACAACCTTGAGATTCGTCTCCTTAGAGACAGCCACAAAACAAAGAAACCCAATAGAACCCATTAAAAAAGATCTGTCATACAGCCAAAGTACAGAAAGAAAAACAAATTGTGCAAACTATGAAAGTAAGCAAATAATATTCAGAGCTGAAGTTCACAAAAGTGAGTCCACAGCCATGAATTCAATCACAGCCGACCTAGAGGCCTGTTAATTGCAGGCCACAGCCTCAGTTCAGCACAGAGAAGAGTAAACCTTGCAAGCAGTGAGCTGAACACCGGCCCGTCCCTCACCGCTGGCCCCAATACCGCGACCTTTTCAATCTGGCCCAGTGCTTAAATCAGCCAAACTTTGGGTAATTCCTCACTCTCAAGACCTGAGCCCTGCTGCTTCGATACGCTCTTGCACCAGGGATTCACCACCTAAATTTGTCCCACACCCAACCTTTGCAATCTGGCCTGGCTCTTGATGCACCATCAATAACTCACACTGAGACGTAAGGCGAGATATCGGCTTTTATTGACTGGAAGAAGGAACCAGGAGTGAGTGTCCATCATACTATGTCCTGGAGACTGAGGCCGAGCGTCAGGCCTCAGATCGCCTTTATGCAGGGGCCTGTGGGAGGAGCCATAGGAGCAGTCAGCAAGGGGGCGTGTCCAGACAGGCACATAGTTCACCACATTCACCCCCCCTTTGTTTTGAAAGAGTCCCCATGTGGCGAAGTTTCTTACAAGTCAAGTCTATCAGGCGGTCGAATCTGACGCTGCGATCTACGTAGCACCAGCTGTGATCGCATGGATGCCGGCGACATTGGTGATTGCACAGGGGACGGAGGTTGCGCTTGTTCCTGCCCACTAGGCGCCGGTGATCCCTCATGCATGTGCGAGGCGCCTGGTATAAATGCGTACGAAACGCCCGGTATACAAGTGTCGTGAGGAGTCTGTGTAGGGCCTGGTGAGTACGGTGTCACCTCTGGTGCAGGGTTCATAGTTACCGGAGAGCCTTCAGGGTAGTGGTCTGCTGCACCTGCGGGTGCCAGGTCGCGGATGGAGACCGTGTCCTCCCGCCCATCAGGTAAGACCACGTAAGCATACTGGGGGTTCGCATGTAGAAGGTGAACCCTCTCTGCCAGCGGGGAGTATTTATTGCTCCTCACATGTTTCCGGAGCAGCACTGGCCCCGGGGACGCCAGCCAAACTGGTAGGGTGGTCCCAGTGACAGACTTCCTGGGAAAAGAGAATAGGCGTTCATGAGGGGTGGCATTGGTGGACGTACATAACAGAGAGCGGATAGAGTGCAGTGCCTCAGGGAGGACCTCCTGCCATCGAGAGACCGGCAACCCTTTTGACTTAAGGGCTAAAAGTGTGGCCTTCCACACTGTGGTATTCTCCCGCTCCACCTGGCTATTACCCCGGGGATTATAACTCGTGGTCCGACTGGTAGCAATGCCCCTAGCTAGCAAGTACTGGCGCAGCTCCTCACTCATAAAGGAGGATCCTCTATCGCTGTGGATATAGCAGGGATACCCGAACAGAGTGAAGAGCTGGCGCAGGGCTTTTATGACGGACGTGGCAGTGGTGTCGGGGCAGGGGATGGCAAAGGGGAACCGTGAGTACTCATTGATAACACTGAGAAAATAGACATTGCGGTCAGTGGAGGGAAGGGGGCCCTTAAAGTCAACACTCAGTCGTTCAAAAGGGCGGGTGGCCTTGACAAGTTGTGCCGTGTCAGGACGGTAGAAGTGCGGTTTGCACTCAGCGCAAATTTGGCAGTCCCTGGTCATCGTCCTGATGTCCTCCAGGGAGTATGGCAGGTTCCCAGCTTTCACAAAATGGTAAAATCGGGTGACCCCCGGATGGCAAAGTTGTGCATGAAGGGTGTACAGCTGGTCGAGCTGTGTGCTAGCACATGTTCCCCGGGATAGGGCATCAGGGGGCTCATTGAGTCTGCCAGGCCGGTACAGGATATCATAGGTGTAGGTGGAGAGTTCTATTCTCCACCGCAAAATCTTATCATTTTTGATTTTGCCCCGCTGTTGGTTGCTGAACATGAACGCAACTGAGCGCTGGTCGGTCAGCAAGGTGAACCTTTTGCCAGCAAGATAGTGCCTCCAGTGCCTAACAGCCTCCACTATGGCCTGGGCTTCTTTCTCCACCGCGGAGTGCCGAATTTCGGAGCCTTGGAGGGTGCGAGAAAAGAATGCTACTGGTCTGCCTTCCTGATTGAGGGTAGCAGCCAGAGCAAAATCGGAGGCATCACACTCCACTTGGAAGGGAGCGATCTCGTCCACGGCATGCATCGTAGCTTTGGCAATGTCCTCTTTAATGCAGCTGAAGGCCGCGCGGGCCTCAGCCGAGAGGGGAAACGAGGTAGACTTGACCAGGGGGCGTGCCTTGTCTGCGTAATGGGGGACCCATTGGGCGTAATAGGAAAAAAAACCCAGGCACCGTCTGAGGGCCTTGAGAGTGGTGGGAAGAGGGAGTTCTAACAGGGGGCGCATACGTTCGGGATCAGGGCCAATAACCCTGTTTTCCACGACATACCCAAGGATAGCGAGTCGGGTGGTTCCAAACACACACTTGTCCCTGTTATAAGTAAGGTTCAGAGCTGCGGCCACTTGGAGAAATCGTTGGAGGTTGGCGTCGTGATCTGGCCTGTCGTGACCACAGATGGTGATGTTATCCAGATAGGGAAATGTGGCCTGCAGTTGGTACTGGTCCACCATCCGGTCCATTTCCCTCTGGAAGACAGAGACACCATTCGTGACACCGAAAGGGACGCGCAGGAAGTGATAGAGCCTGCCGCCTGCCTCGAAGGCGGTGTAGGGGCGGTCCTCTGGGCAGATGGGGAGCTGGTGATAAGCGGATTTCAGATCTATTGTCGAGTACACCTTGTACTGAGCAATCTGGTTGACCATATCTGCGATGCGGGGTAGGGGGTACGCGTCAAGCTGCGTAAACCTATTGATGGTTTGACTATAGTCCACCACCATCCTATTTTTCTGCCCAGTCAGAACAACAACCACCTGGGCCCTCCAAGGGCTTGAGCTTGGCTCAATGATCCCCTCCCTGAGCAGCCGCTGCACCTCCGACTGAATGAAGGCCCTGTCCCCCACGCTGTACCTCCTGCTTTTAGTTGCCACAGGCTTACAGTCAGGGGTCAGGTTGGCAAACAGCGGTGGGGGAGGGACCTTGAGAGTGGAGAGGATGCAAGTGGTGTCGGTAGCGCAGCTGTCGGCCTGGTTCTGGATGGGATGTGTGTGCCCGTGTGTGTGTGTGTGGTCAGTAGCGGGGTATGTGAAGAAGTCCCACAAAACTGAGGATTCCTGACAGTGAGTGGTGGGAGGGGCCCGTCATATACCATAGTCACACTTTCGAGATGGCTCTGGAAGTCCAGCCCCAATAGCACAGGTGCGCACAGATTAGGCATGACCAGTAGCGCAAAGTTCCGATACTCTGTGCCTTGCACCACCAATGTCACTACACAACCCACACGGATGTCTGCGGACTGCGACCCAGAAGCCAAATGGAACCTCCAACTTACCGGCCGCGTTGCGAGTCCGCAGCGTTGCACTGTGTCCGGGTGAATAAAACTCCCAGTGCTGCCCGTGTCAAACAGGCATCTAGTCCTGTGCCACTCCACCCGGATGTCCATCATGGATCTTGCAAGCTGGTGTGGGGCGCTTTGATCGAGGGTTACGGTGGCCAGAGTTGAATCGCCGTCGGGGTACCCGGTAAGCATCGGAGGGCCGGGGGCGGGGCGTGCTGACGTCGACAAAGATGGCCGCCCACATCCGGGCATGCAAGATGGCGGCCCCCACGTTTCACCCGCAGCGCTGCACTCCGTTCGAGGTTGAGACTTACAGACTGTGGCGAAATGGCCCCGCTTTCCGCAGCTGGAGCAGGTCGCTTCTCGCGCTGGACAGCGTTTTCGAGAGTGTTTTTTATGGCCGCAGAAATAACAAAGCACGGGCTTCTGACGGGCCACAGCCGTGGTCAGGGTCGGGGAGCTCATGGAATCGCGACTGGCAGCGGCGTTGGCGAATTCGCTCCCGGGAGCCGGCGGTGGCGGGGTCTGAGGTGTCCACGGAACCGGCGGGGAATCGCGCGACTGGACAGCGTCAGCATTATGCAAAGCAGCTTCTAGAGCCTTGGCCATCTCTATCGCCGAGCTTAAGGTAAGGTCTGAGTTTTCCAGCAGCCGCTGGCGCATGTACACTGACCTCAGTCCCGTCACAAAGGCGTCTCGCACCAGCAGCTCCGCATGCTGTTCTGCCGTGAGCGTCTTGCAGTCACAAGGTCGGACGAGTGTCTGTAGTGCTCGGAGAAACTCAGCGCACGATTCGCCAGGCCGCTGTTGCCGGGTAGCTAAACGATGTCTTGCGTAGACGGTGTTCACCGGCCGCAGGTACCGTCTTTTGAGGGCGTCCAGTGCCCCTTCGTAGGTCGGCAGGTCCCGGATAATGGAGTAAACTTTGGGGGTGACCCTCGAGAGTAGGATTCTGTGCATAACGGCGGGTTCAGTTGCACGAACCTCCTCCAAGTACGATTGGAAGCATGCAAGCCAGTATTCAAAAGCGAGAGCTGCATCAGGGTCTTGAGGGTCCAAATCCAACCTTTCCAGACGCAAAATGGTTTCCATGTTTTAAAACTTCCAGTCAATAAAATTGATGCACCATCAATAACTCACACTGAGACGTAAGGCAAGATATCGGCTTTTATTGACTGGAAGAAGGAACCAGGAGTGAGTGTCCATCATACTATGTCCTGGAGACTGAGGCCGAGCGTCAGGCCTCAGATCGCCTTTATACAGGGGCCTGTGGGAGGAGCCACAGGAGCAGTCAGCAGGGGGGCGTGTCCAGACAGGCACATAGTTCACCACAGCTCTTACAGCGGTTAAGAATCGGTTTGTTCCTTGCTCTCGGGCCCAAGCCCAGTCAGCTTGGCTTGCCTCAGATCTGCCACTTCAAATCGCCTCCAAATCCATTCCAGCAACGGCCAAACACTGGCTCGTTCCCGTTCTTCGGCCAGGCCCCACCACCTCAATTCAGCCCATACACATCACACCAAACCGTACTGCACCTTCAAGGCTTCAGCCCACACTGCAAAGATGCCAGGTACTTTATAGCATATTTGTAGACGGATTGAGAAAAGCAGAGAACTCGTCAGTAATTTTCTTTATATACATCGGCCGTCATTTTTTTAAAACACGTGAACAGGACTAATCAACTGGACTTTATTAACAATCTAACATACATTACTAGGGAGGGAATATGCTACTGAATTCACCAGTACAATGTCAGTACGGCTGACAGCAGCAGAATGAAATAGAAACTGAAAAGGTTTTAACTGGTTTGCCTTGGATAGATCATGTCAAAAACAAGATTTTAGCTTATTACCAGGAAAGAATATGCCATAAATAGGCAAATAAAGCAAGTAAACCAGCCACATGGATAAGAAACTAAAACTGAACAGCAAAAGTTTAAAAGATAATAAAAAGCTACAAAAGATATTAGGAAACTAGTTGGACATCAAAATCACAAGGTTTTTACTGCATCAGAAAGGGTTGGTTGAATTTAACATAGCCTTTCAAAAACTGAAGAAATTATGTAAATAGAAATAATTACACAAATCTGACGGTACTGTTGACACAAAAGATAACACTGCCACAATCTGGGGAAGTTGTTGGATAATTAATTCACATTCAGTAAAGATATCAAAAAGAATTCTAAAAGCAACAAATATTGGAAAATCTTGAGCAAATAATAACTCCCATTGAGTTTTGAAGGTTGAGATGAAGCTCTGGCTATGAGCTACCTCAAATCTAGAATTTTAACTTTTAAAATGGTCAAAGAAAAACCAAGAAATTAGGCCACAAACAAGAGAAAATCTGCAGATGCTGGAAATCCGAGCAACATACAAAATGCTGGAGGATCACAGCAGGCCAGGCAGCAACTACGGAAAAAAGAATGGTCAATGTTTCAGACCAAAACCCTTTGGTTGAAGTTTCAGGCCGAAACATCAACTGTACTTTTTTTCCATACATGCTGTCTGGCCTGCTGAGTTCCTCCAGCAGCTTGTGTGTGTTGCCAAGGAATTAGAAGCCATTTGGTTTAACTCCTTCTTCCTAAGGATAAATGTAGGAGTTTGCTGATAAGACACAATAGGCAGCTCCAAGGGCAGGCAGCTCCTCAGATAATGCAACAGTCCTTCGCAACATAACCTTCAGGTGTAGCACAAATGTTACTTGTGAAGCATGTGCTAAACAATGACAATTTCCAACAAGAAACCACCAAACTGTTTCATCCTTCTCAGCAGATCAAAATCCTGCAGCTCTCTTCTTTACTTTGTGCATTTGTTAATAGCAGCACACAAACAGCAGAGGTTCAAAGTGGGAACGTGGCTGAGGTGCAGAAGCACACACTCAATGATTCCGCAACAGTTTGATATTTATTTATATAAATAATTAAAACTAGAGAAATTGAAACAAATTGATCTTGGTTTTCAAGTAGAAGTAATAGGAAGAAGACGATGAATTTCACAGTAAAGACTTCCAGAGTCTTTTGTAGGCAGCTTTGCAACAATAGATTATTACATGAATTGCATCTCCCAAGTACCTGCACAGGGGTTTTAATTATTCCTTATATTATCGTTAGGGCAATACAGGAACTGTGTTGTCCGAGTTTGCCTATGATACAAAAACTTGTGGGATATTACTTTTTGTTTTGTTTGTTTACAGATCTTTAAAATTCTCTGCACTAGAGTTGTGTATGCTGGGCCATTAGGTATAGCCATTGATGAGGTAAGCAAATTTTTGGATTGCAGGTGAATTAAACGTTATGGAGCGGAACGGAGGCTAAAGATCATGGTCTTACAATATGGTAATGCAAAGTCCAAAGGGTCATATGGCTTTCTCCAGCTATTATGCTTTGTCACAAACATATCAAAAATTGCAAACTTGCAGATGATACTAAGATAGGTGGCATTGTGGATAATGAAGTAGGTTTTCAAAGCTTGCAGAGAGATTTAGGCCAGTTAGAAGAGTGGGCTGAACAATGGCAGATGGAGTTTAATGCTGATAAATGTGAGGTGCTACATTTTGGTAGGAATAATCCAAACAGGACATACATCATAAATGGTAGGGCATTGAAGAATGCAGTAGAACACAGTGATCTAGGAATAATGGTGCATCATTCCCTGAAGGTGGAATCTCATGTGGATAGGGTGGTGAAGAAAGCTTTTGGTATGCTGGCCTTTATAAATCAGAGCATTGAGTATAGGTGTTGGGATGTAATGTTAAAATTGTACAAGGCATTGGTGAGGCTGAATTTGGAGTATTGTGTACAGTTCTGGTCACCGAATTATAGAAAAGATATCAACAAAATAGAGAGAGTTCAGAGAAAATTTACTAGAATGTTACCTGGGTTTCAGCACCTAAGTTACAGGGAAAGGCTGAACAAGTTAGGTCTTTATTCTTTGGAGCATAGAAGGTTGAGGGGGGGTCTTGATAGAGGTATTTAAAATAATGAGGGGGATAGATCGAGTTGATGTGGATAGGCTTTTTCCATTGAGAGTAGGGGAGATTCAAATAAGAGGACATGATTTGAGAGTTAGGAGGCAAAAGTTTAAGGGTAACACAAGGAGGTATTTCTTTACTCAGTGAGTGGTAGCTGTGTGGAATGAGCTTCCAGTAGAAGTGGTAGAGGCAGGTTCAGTATTGTCATTTAAAGTAAAATTGGATAGGTATATGGACAAGAAAGGAATGGAGGGTTATGGACTGAGTGCGGGTCAGTGGGTGTAAGCATCGGCACGGACTAGAAGGCCCACGATGGTCTGTTTCTGTGCTGTAATTGTTATATGGTTATATGGAAACAAAAAAGTTAACATTTTCAGCTGGGTGGCACAAAGTTAAAACAACTAAGTTTCATTTGCATATCGCACTTGCCCATAATCTGTGATGAAAACTAATGTCATACAAATGGGTAGCATCTTTTCTAATCACAAACAAGAGAAAATCTGCAGATACCAGGAAATCTGCAGATCCTGGAAATTCAAGCAACACACACAAAATCCTGGTGGATCGCAGCAGGCCAGGCAGCATCTATAGGGAGAAGTGCTGTCAACGTTTCGGGCCGAGACCCTTCGTCAGGACTGGAGAAAAAAAGATGAGGAGTAGATCTAAAAGGTGGAGGGATGGGAGAGAGGAACACAAGGTGATAGGTGAAACCAGGAAGGGGAGAGATTGAGTAAAGAGCTGGGAATTTGGTGAAAGAGATACAGGGCTGGAGAAGGGAGAGTCTGATAGGGCAGTGCAGAAGGCCATGGAAGAAAGAAGAGGGGGGAGGAGTATCAAAGGAAGGCAATGGGCAGGCAAGGAGATATGGTGAGAGAGGGGAAAGGGGATGGGGAATGGTGAAGTTGGGGGGGGGTGGGGTGAGACATTACCAGACATTCAAGAAATGGAAACTCCCAGATGGAATAAAGTGTTGATATGTCAGTCGATGGCCTCCTCTACTGTCGCGATGAAGCCACACTCAAATTGGACAAACAACACCTTATATTCTGTCTGGGTAGCCTCCAACCTGATGGTATGAACATCGCTTTCTCAAACTTCCGGTAATGCCCCCTCTGCATCTCCTTCACCTTTCTGTATCCCCTTTTTCCTCTCTCACCTTATTTTCTTACCCACTCATCGCCTCCCTCTGGTGCTCCTCCCCCCTTTTCTTTCATCCATATCCTTGTGTTCTCTCCCATCAGACTCACCCTTCTCCAGCCCTGTTATCACTTTCACCAATCAACTTCCCAGTTCTTTACTTCATCCGTCCCCCTCCTGGTTTCACCTAGTATTTCTCTCTCCCCTCCCCCACCTTTTCAATCTACTCCTCATCTTTTTTCTCTGGTCCTGCCGAAGGGTCTCGGCCCAAAACTTCAACTGTACTTTTTTTCCCACAGATGCTGCCTGGCCTGCTGAGTTCCTCTGGCATTTAGTGTGTGTTGCAGTATCTTTTCCAAATTAATTTGTGTTTTGTCAAATGACCTCCTCATCATATTTCACAGGTATCAAGAGCAAAAGTGGACATCATTCAAAATGTTAACTTATGAATTGCATTCAGGTAGCAGTCAGCGTCTTAGATCAACACCCACAAATTTACCCAACAAACTTAAAAATTCTTAATACACAAGTTGTCATAGTTATCTAAACATTCAGGTGATACTTCAGTTTCAATAAATTTGAAAAGGCTTCTGTAGTAGACTTCGCTAATTTTTAAATGACTGTTCACTTGAAATCTGGCATCAGAAATTTTACTTAATAATTCCCAGTTTAACTCTAGTTCCCTTAATAGCTGAACAATTTGAAACATTGATATCAGTAGGAGCTCGATATTATGGAAAAAGAAACCCTAAAACTAATCACAGAGCAGTCAGCACATTAGCCCTTTAAGAAGTTTGTACATTCTCCCTGTGGCCATGTGGGTTTCCTCCAGCCCGCCGGTTTCCTCCCATAGTCCAAAGATGTACCAGTCAGTAGGTTAATTGGTCACACATAACTGGTCCAGAAGGGCGTGTTACTGTGCCCTACCTCTAATTAAATAAATAAATAGATAGATAAATAAACATTCTGTGGTACATCAAACTACCACAAAATTTGATTTACATACAAGGCTAACTGCATAGATTTCCTACAATTGTGTTTAGAATTATCTAAAATACTCAGAGAAAAATACATGGTGTTGAAGCTCTGCACATTATAGAACATATCTTCCACTCAGGGCCACAAAGAATCTGCCAGCAGATATGCTAATACCTGGGCAATTTGAGAGCAGAGGCTGCAGTGCATCATGCCATCTGTTGGCAGAGCACCTACGGAAGGACTTCTGCACACCTAGGCTTGGAATTTTGCCTGCTGAACGCACACCAAGATAACTAGTCCAACAAAGTCAGAGGGAAAATGTGTGTGTGTGTGTGTGTGTGTGTATACTTTAATTATTTTTAAACCATTTAAATTCATTTAACATTTTTAATTTTGGACAGGCAATTATGATTAATTGATAGAGTGCAGATTCAATTTAAACAGCAGGTTTGACAGCTGGCAAGGCTGGGATGGGGCTTCACTCAGTAAGTATCAATGCCATTCTTGTCAGTGCAGTAGGCTACCTGTGGCCCTGTATCTCGTCAATCCCCTTGGGAAGAGATGCACCATCAATAACTCACTCTGAGACGTAAAGGCGAGATATCGGCTTTTATCAACTGGAAGAAGGAACAAGCAGTGAGTGACCACCATACTACATCCTGGAGACTGAGAGGCCGGGCTCAGGCCTTGATCGCCTTTATACCGGGGTCTGTGGGAGGAGCCACAGGAGCAGTCAGCAGGGGGCATGTCCAGACAGGTATATGTAGTTCACCACAGGAAGGTAGATTTCTATATTGCACTGGAAGAACTAAGATGAACCAGACCCCAGTCAACCACAGAATTCCATGGCACATCCTAACACATTTTTCAACAATGCAACACCTCTATTTAGTTGGATAGTTTACCATCACATCAAGGCAAGTTGAAAACAGATGATTTTTTTTCTTGAAAGTAACGGATTAGTATGTCCAGATTCTCACCAGGTTTTACAACTACAGTATTAAGGTGGGTGGTCCAGTTATGCTTTGGTCAATTTTGGAAATCAGTGACATCAGAGTCATGCAGTGCAGAACAGGCCCTTCAACCATCCATTAGTAATCCTACAGAAATCCCACCTTTTTATTCTCCCAACATTCCCACCAACTTCCCACTCAGACTCTACCACTCACTTAAACACAAAGTACTGTATACGGTGCCCAATTAACCCATTAAAACACAAGTCTTTGGAATGAGGGAGGAACCCTATGTGGTTACAGATAGAATGTGGGAACTCCAGACCAACCAGGTCTTCAGTGCTTTGAGCTGCCAACCCCAGCACTGGGCCACCAATTGATCAGGGAGAGGGGGAGAGGAAGGGGTAAAGTGGGCAAGCAATAACAATAGAATTGCATTGAATACCAAAGTTCAGAAGTCACTTTGCAGCTCTATATTAAAAAAAAATTCAGTTGGGCCACATTTGGAACATTGTGTGCAGTTTGGATCACTGATGTGGAGGTTTTGGAGAGGTTCACCGACAGGTTACCAGAATTAGCTATTAAAAAAGGTTGGACAAACTTTGACTGTTCGGTGCATCGGAAGCTGGAGGGATGAACTTGTGGAAATGTATAAAATTATGAGACATAGAATCAGAATCAGAATCAGACTTTAATCGCCAAGTACCTGTACACACACAAGGAATTTACTTCCGGCAGGTGTTGTCTCTCCCACCAGAAAGCAGTGGTATAAAATGAGAAGGGGAAAGACTCAGGCAGAGGTGAGCAACAGAGTGGTAAGTTAGAAACAGACACAATAGTCAAAGTAAAGAGGTATTCAGGCAAATGGGCTCAGTTAGACTGGAATTATGGTCAGTGCAGGCTTGCTAGGGCAAACAGCATTTGTTCTACATTTTAATGAAAATTTGTTAGCCATTTTTGCATTAGATTTTGTTATTGGCTGGCACTTGTGTGCACAATTCTTAGCATTATGCCTTTAGGTACACACAGTTCTAAAAAGAACACTCACTTTCATACAATATATAATGCCTTTAGCATTTATCAGTTCACATTGGAATGCTGTGTGGGTCTTGCTCCATGAGAGTTAATTATAAAACTATAAGACATCGGAAAATAACTTGGTATTCGGCCCATCAAATAATTCTGAAATCTGATCATGGCTGATTTATTATTCTCCTTCTCCCTGTAACCCTTCACAACCTTACTTATCAAGAACTTATCAACTTCCTTCCACTTTGAATATACTCAATGACTTGGTGTCCAGAGCTGTCCCCTGGGTCACCTCCTCCCTCTCCTGTGGTCCACTCTACTTTCCTATCAGATTCTTTCTTCTCCAGCCCTTGACCTTTCCTACCCACCCAGCTTCACCTACCACCTTCCTGCAAGCCTCCCTCTTCTCCCTTCCCTCTCAGTCCTGAAGAAAGGTCTCGATCCAAAACAGCAATTGTATATTCATTTCCATAGATGCTGCCTGACCTGCCGAGTTCCTCCAGCATTTTGTATATATTGCCCTGATTTCCAGCACCTGCAGAATTTCTCGTGTTTATGATTTCTTCTTCGTATATGAACCCTTCATTCAGTCATCATTCTGGTAAATCTCCTTGGACCCTTGCAAATACCAGCACATCCTTTCTTAGCTATGGGGCCCAAAACTGCTCACAATACTCTAAGTGTGGCATGGCCAATGCCTTCTAAAGACTCAGCATTAGGTCCTTGCTTTTGCATATCTAATTCCCTGAAATGAACACTAACATTGCATTTGCCTTCTTTACCACTGAGTCAACCAGCAATTTAACCTATAGGAAATCCTACACTAAGCACTCCCAAATCCCTTTGCACCTCTGACTTGTGAACTCACTTCTCATTTAGAAAACATGCCTGTATTCCTTCTACCAAACTGCATGACCATATACTTCCCAATACCTCTATTCCATCTGCCACTTCTTTGCCCATTCTCTTAATCTGTCTAAGTCCCTCTGCTTCCTCAACACTACCTTTCACTCCACCCGTCTCTGTGTCATCTGCAAACTCGGGCACGAGCCATCAATTCTGTCATCCAGATCATTAACATATAACATCAAAAGTCGCAGGCCCAACATCAACCCCTGTGGAACACTGCTAGTCACCGACAGCCAATCAGAAATGGCCTCCCTTATTCCCACTCTTTGCCTTCTGCGGTCAGCTAATCTCTGTCCATGTTGTCATCTTTCCCGTAATACCATGGGCTCTTACTTTGGGTCAGTAACTTGAAACTCGGTCGGACAGTGGCACATACAATATTGGCGTATTTTACATTTTTGATCGCCTTAATGTAATGTGAAGTTAACTATTTAGGAGCAACCTGTAACCACTACACATTGCATCAAAACTGAGAGATATGATTTTAATTGGATAAAAATGATGCAACGTTACTTCAACTTGCTGAGCAATCATCCAGAAGTCAGCCATAACATATTTAATTCTGCTTCAACAGTAGCAACACTCTCCAGTGACCGCTTCTGTCATTTCAAATCTTCGCAGCAAATTGTAGTTAATTCAGATGGCAATGATGAGTTGCAGACCAAACTTCATGCTGATTACTAATGTATATGCAGAGTATTCATCTCATCGATACAGGAAAGTGAACCTTATTTACTTGGCCACTTTAACGCAGTGTAGATTTAGCTGACTTTTTTTTTGCAATGCAGTCTCAAACAGTATTATCAACAAGAGATTCTTGAGAATAAACAATCCAAAAACAAAGTATATTCTTGCAAAACAGATGCTATGACATTTTTTTAAAAATTTAACCATTAATATAGGATATCACTTTCATCTCCAGCACTGTCATATATCAAAACATGCAATATTTTTTACCTCTAATAGGGTATCAATAACCACTTCAGAGGCAGAGGCATGAGCTGCATCAACATCACAGCATTCCCAGGTGTTGCACTAGGCAGGGAATGCTGATTCAAGCTGTTCCATTACAGTCATGTTTCACATTGTAAACCGCCATCTGCCTTACCTTTTCGTCCTAGATACTTTGCAGGGTTCTTTCACAAACACTCCAACATCTAGGAATTCTGCTGGATCCTTAACAGACCAATCATGTTCAATAAATGAACTCGAAATATCTCCTGGACCATTTCAGCTTGCTAGTGCAGGTTGTACTACCTTTGAAAGGGGCGGGGGGGGGGAATAAAAGAGGGAACTAAACATCCCCGTTAAAGTCGATGCAGACACAGCGCACCTTCATGTACAATGAAGTAGCGCAGTCGATACAAAATGTATTGCAGAAGAAATACACGACTTTAAAAACAATATAATCCTTTGAAACTCTATTATGAAGAAAACCAACCCGGCGCGGGGATGAACTGGTCTGTGTAGTGCGGGGAAGCAGAGTCTAGCTCTGCAGCATGATTGCAGCCAGAAGTAACCGTGCGGATTTTGTCTTGACAGTCACTGTACCGCGTTCATTCATTTACAGAATTCAATTAGAACTCAATTTGCAGCGCAGCGTCAAACAGTTTACAGTAATCGTGTAAGAATGTGGGAAATAACTGCCGCAGAATAAAGCAGAACACGCCCCTCGCAGTGAAATGGACATCCGCTTTCCGGAAAGCTACAAGCAAAGCTGACACGTGAATAGCATGGGGTCAGAAACACTGCTTACATTCTCAAAAGAAAAGCGTTTCAGACACTGGCTTCGGCTTCAGCCGCAGCGAGCGCTTAATGGTCGGGATATATTGTGGTCTACAGCCGCACGAGGATGGTTTGTTCATCTGAGCCCACAGTATGTTCGCTGAAGCACGGAGAAATTCAACTTGAACATTTCGCTTGCAGAAAGGAACGTATTGAAAGTTAGAGCTTAGGAACTAGTGAGGTGGAAGCTCCTATCAGAAGCAACACCATTAGTCATCCCTGAAAACACCTCTGTAAAAATCACTCATACTTGAATCGTTTCCTTCAAAACGTTGCCAAAAGCTATATGAAACATTTTTGCTTCTGCCATCCCCCTGTTCAGCTAAAATCTGCTGAACAGTGCAAGTTTCTCCTCACTAAAAGAGCCCCATTTTAAAAACTCATCTTTTGCGAGGCTGCCTAAATATTACAAGGCAAATTTTACCATCACTGAAGCTTGTATAATGTTGCTTTAAGGAATGTTTATTTTTCCTTTAGCTGATGAAAACCACATTTCAACAATTCACAGTAAACATCTCAGCTAATGAGCATTCGGTACATAGTTGACATTCCAGTGGTTTGTTGTAATGTGGAGTGTGTGTGAATGAAGCGATAGAAGACACTAATCTACAGAGCAATCACGTTTAAATTTGTGAACCAATTTCTGTCCCATTCACGCGTACACAAATCAATCAAATGACTGATCCCCTCTTTGGTGGAGTTCAGTTTTACTCTTGTAGGGACCAAATGAAACTTTAGCTTAGACACAAGTTGATTAATGCATTTAAAATCCTTTTAAAAACTGCAACGCCAATTTAAATGAAATTGCACCATGCGTGAAATGTTAGCCTCTCACGATGCTAATTAGAACAAACATTTGCCACGGGATGAAATGAAATCCAGAGAACCTAATCTCCCAAGTAGACCTGAAATTAAACCAGGAGAGTGGACCAGCTTCCTGGGATAGTTAGCAGCTGTAAGATTAATGACCTCCCCTCCATTACAGGTCTAACTGCAGAATTTCCAGCTGGATGCTAAAGTGACCCACATTCAGTTGGCCAGCGTTCAACACACTCCCTCAATTAATTAAAAATGCAACTTTCTGAGTTTTCAATGCAAATATTCTTCTCCAATAAAACTTGCTTTGCTGTTAAAAAAAAGGCTTTGCTGTAGAGTGTTTTAAAAAGTAGCGCAGCAAAATCTATGCACAAGAGATTCTGCAGTTGCTGGAAATCCGGAGCAAACACAAACTGCTGGAGGAACTCAGCAGATCAGGCAACATCTATGAAAGGAAACATTTTGGGCTGAGGCCCGCATCAGGACTGGAAAGGATGGGGGGATTTAGGCTTTTCTCCCCTTCCATTCCGGTCCTGATGAAGGGTCTCAGCCTGAAACTTCACAATTATTCCTCTCCAGAGATGCTGCCTGACCTGCTGAATTTCTCCCGTAGTTCGTGCAAATGTTGCTCCAGTGCAGCAAGAGTTTTGAGGAACGGAAAAAGATCAATAAGATCATTAACTCAATTCCATTGTATCCACCAACTGCAAATTTGTTGAACTGGTTTGTAAACATGCACTAAATTTATCCAGTCGCTTGTTCAACATCCTTTTTCTTGCAAATCGAAGTTTTCCCATGTAACTTCCGTCCTTAATCCCAAATATTTTATTTTCTAGTTCAACTGAAAAAGCCCTGATGGAATTTAGCAGGCCAAGCAGAATCTATGGAAGGAAATGGACAGCTGATATTCCAGGCCAATTTCAGATCAACTTTATCTGTCAGATGAATTTTGGAACATTGAAGCACAGTGAAATACATTTTGTGTGTCAAATACCAGCACAGTTTGAGGATTGTGCAAGTGTCATCATGCTTATGGCCCCAACAAAGTATGCTCACAATTCACTGACCCTAAACCTAACCATCTGTCTTTTGAATGTGGGGAGCACCTGGAGCAAACCCACATGGTCATGAGGAAAACGTACAAACTCCTTACAGACAGCAGCAGGAACTGAACTCTGATGGGCGGTCGCTGGCGCTGCTTAGCATTTCACTAACCCCTACAATACCTTGCCACCTGTACTGAAGGTCCCATTGTCATCCTTCATCTGGTCCAGAATGAACGAGGGGAGATAGCTACTATAAAAAGGTGGAGGGAAGGGTGAAGCAAGAGCTTGCAGGTCATGGGTGAATCCAGGCGAGTGAAATGATAGGCAGATTAAGGCTGGGAGGTGATAGGTGGAAGTAACAAAGAGTCAAAGATCACGGAATCTAGCTCGTTTCTATAAAAGAAAGATCAGCAAAAATTAAAGTGTGCCCCTTAAGGGTAGAGACTGTGAAAATTTTCAGCAAATTAAAGAAATAATGGATTTAAAACAATATTCTGCAACAGTAATCACAGAAGAACATTCCAGAAATAGCAAGGAACCAAATATCTAATAAGAATGAGAAACTTAAAAGGAATTAACATTAGCAGAGACAAAATACAGAAGAAATTCTGAAATAGTGGAGAAATTAATGTGATGAAGGTATATTAAAAAAATCTCACAGCCCTGATGAAGTGTCTCATCCTAAAATGTTGGCTATTTCCTTCCATAGCTGCTGTTCTTCCAGCATTTTGCGTGTGTTTCTGACGATCTACATACTATGGCCACTGTAATGCTTGGTGCAGATTTTATGGGTTCTATGGATGTAGTGTCATCCGGAAAGTCACTGCATTAAAAATAGTCAACAACTGTGCAATATTCTGATATGGAATGAAGATGAATTAAAAGATATTAAACTGTGATATTAAGTACAGAGGATTCTGGTTAATTGGGACACATCGGGATCAGTACATTATGGCGCAATTATGCAGCTTCAACAATTAACCAAAGTTTCATGGAAATAGTAAAAAAGTTATTTAAAAAGGTATAAAAAAGAAAAAAAAGTAACAAATTACGTATTTAAATAAAATAAAGAACAAATTACCAGTACGACAAATTACAGAACAATATATTGTACTTCCAGTAGTACAATAGTTCTATAAAACTGTGTATTAATAATTATCAATGAAGGAATTCATCCAGTGTATGCAATTGACAAAATCAGACAAAACAGATATTGACTGCCTTCATACAAAGCTATTGATGATTCCATCCTCCAAATCTGTTTATTGACTACAGCTCAGCATTTAACACAATCATTCCTGCAGTTCAAATCAAAGAGCTCCAGAACCTGGTTCTCTGTACTTCCCTCTGCAATTGAATCCTCAACATCCTAGCTGGAAGACCATAATCTGTGCAGATCAGAAATAACATCTCCACCTCACTGACAATCTACACAACCCAGGGATGTTTGCTTAGCCCACTGCTCTACTCTCTCTACATCCGTGGCTGTGTGGCTAAGCTCAGCTCACATGCCATCTATAAATTTGCTGACAATACAACTATTGTTGGCAGAAGTTTTGATGGTGATGAGAGGGCATAGAGGAGCAAGGTATATGAGCCTCTTGCGTGCTGTCACAACTTTGCACTCAGTACTTCAAAATGGTGGTATCCACCATCAAGGACCCCCATCATCCAGGTCATGTCTTGTTTTCATTAAAGCCATCGGGAAGGAGGCACAGAAGCATGAAGGCAGACAATCAATGATTCAGGAACAGCTTCTTCTACTCTGCCATCAGTTTCCTGAATGGACATTGAATCCATGAACACTACTTTCTTATATATAGATACACACACACACACACACACACACACACACACACTTACTGTAATTCAGTTTTTTTAAACCTATTATTATGTACAGTCATCCCTCAGTATCCACAGGGGATTGGTTCCAGGACCACCCCCCCCCCCACCCCCGCCGATACCAAAATCTGCGGATGCTCAAGTCCCTTATATAAAATGGCGTAGTATTTGCATATAACCTACACACATCCTCCTGTATACTTTAAATCATCTCTAGATTATTTATAATATCTAATACATTCTAAATGCTATGTAAATAGTTGTTATACTATATTGTTTAGGGAATAATGACAAGAAAAAAAGTCTGTACATGCTCAGTACAGACGCAACCATCGTAGCTCTTCTGGGAACACTGATGCTGCCTCGGCATCAGCCGATGCCAATTCTCCCATGATCTTTAAGTTCATGAGGCTGGAGCACTATACATAGCTCGCCAGCCATCCCTTACTAGCCTTAAACTCCTTCCTCTTGCTCACAACACAAGTTGTGAATGAACGAGACGCGAGGAAAACAATGCTCAAACAATGAGTGCTGGAGAGAGACTAAGGATCTGCGAAATGGTGTGAGGCTACACAGATACGGAAGGCTGACTGTATTGCATTGTACTGTTGTCATAAAGTCAACAAATTTCATGACAAATGCTGGTGATAGTAAATCTGATTCTGATCTTCCTTTTCACTGTAACATTTAACATCATTGTCGAAACCTTCAAATTCTTCATAGTTCCCAACTTGTTGAAGTAGTGGAATCATTTCATCTTCACTCCTAGCCATTGCTGGCATCTCTAAGCCTGAATGCTTGAAACTGCAGTGAGCAAAACATCCATAATTGTCTTACTGCTTATTTCTCACCAAGTGGCAAAAAAATCAGTTTTTTTTTAAAAAGGCACAAACACACACACCTGACACTATTGAAAAGCTGTGCTCTAAGCACGGTGTAATGTCTATCAGCCACACAAGTGCACATGACTGACACTCGTTAGAGGCCAATCAGAAACAGCTCCCTATCCTAATTAAATGACATAGTGTCTCAAATAAATGAAGGGAATCCCAGCAATTTTCTTCATTAGTTTTTGTTCTTTAAGATTTGAACATCATGGGCACTAGCCTCCATAGTATCCAAGGCATCTTCAAGGAGCAATGCCTCAAAAAGGCAGCATGCTTCAATAAGAACCCCCATCACCCAGGTCAATTGCTCTGATTAACCAATGACATATTAACCAGAATCCACTGATTTAGCAAGTCCTTCTCACATTCTTCTTATAGTCTTAGCAAAGGTTATGGCAAGAAGGCAGGTGTATGGGGTTGAGTGGGATCCAGGATCAGCATGGAGCAGACTCAACTGGCTGAAGGGCCTAATTCTACTCCTTTGTCTTATGGTCTTATGTTGTTGTACAAATGCTTACATGTCCAAATAATTTCTCAGTTGCCAACATTTTCCACCAAATGGTCACAGAGCATTTTGCCCATGAATTAGAAGTCATTATTTTTTCAGTAATGTTTAATTTCTTCATTGTTACTAATGTGATGATTAAAGATATGCCAGTTTGACAAAGATTTAGCTTGCATCAGAAGGTTCAAAACAGTGTGAGGACAGAGTAACACACACAAAACTCAGCAAGTCAGACAGCATCTAGGGAGTGGAATAAACAGTCAATGTTTTGGGCCACTGTCATGGTCAACAGTTTATTCCTCTCCATGGATGCTGCCTAACTTTCCAGTATTTTGTGTGTTGCTCAAGATTTCCAGCATCTGCAGAATCTCTTGTGTTTGTTCTGAGAATAAATTGTTCATCACAAAGAAGCCAATTCATAAACTAACATCTCAATAAACCAGCCTCAAATGAAGAATACATTATAAACACTAGAGATACTGCAGATGCTGGAAATCTAGAGCAACACACACAAGATACCAGAGGAACATGGGTCAAGCGGTATCTATGGAAATTATGGAAATAGTCGACGCTTTGGGCTGAGACTCTTCATCAGGACTGGAAAGTGGGGAAAGATGCCAGGATAAGGTTTGGAGAGGGGTAGGAAGACAAGGGGTAGGTAGAAGGTGATAGGTGAAGCCAGGTGGATGGGGGATCTGAAGCAAGAAGCTGAGAGGTGATAGGTGGAAAAGGCAAAGGGCGGGAGAAGAAGGAATCTGATAGGAGAAGTCAACAGACCATGGGAGAAAGGGAAGGAAGATGGACACCAGGCAGAGGTGACAGGCAAGTGAGAAGAGTCAACAAGTCAGGGTGGGGAATAAAGAAGAGGGAATGGGGAAAGGAAAAATAAATTACCAGAAGTTGGGGAAATAAATGCTGGAGGATTCCGAGACAGAATATGAGATGTTACTCCTTATTAAAGTGCTTTGGAAGATGTTTAAATGGGATAACAATCACTTAAATTAGTCACCTTTGAAAATGATTAGAATAATTAGATTATATATCCATGAGTGATATCAGCAAACTCTGTAAAGCAGAAAATCTGAAATAACCTTGCTCACTTCTGAAAAAAAAACTAAATTAAATAGGACTGCAATGCTCAAGATCATGTCACAAAACTCCATATTCCTCCATTTAATTTATAACTGTAAATTGGGAGAAGAATGGGAGAAACTTTGCTGAATGGCTTTCAATGTTAGGATTCACTTGGGATCTGAATAAACAGTCACTGCACCCATGGAGAAGAAAATAATTTGAGATATATGGACGAATATATAAAGAAATTGAAAGGTTTTATTTCATTAAACCTTAAATACAAAAGTAGAAATTAGGTTACAGTTCTACAGAACAATCGTTAGAGCATTGCATTCAGATCTGACTACCAAAGTTCAGGAAGTATACTGGCTTCAGAGGAAATGTAATTGATATTCATTGAAATTAGACCAAGACTAACAAAGTTCAAATTTCACACTGAGTGCAATGTGAAGAAACTAGATTTCCATTCTCTTAAAGAAAGCCATTTCAGGGATCGTTAACTAAGGTGTTTAAGATGAATTAAGGAAATGAATGAAAGAGAAATAAGTGAAACCTGTTTCACTGCGTAGAGTCAACATCTAGGCACAATCTTAAAAATGAGATCGAAACCAGTTAGGGCTGTTGTAAACAAGCATGTCTTCATAGAAAGATTGAAATATCCCATTTCATCTCACCTCTTCTCACCTCCTACAGCTAAAGTCACATCAATGAGGACAGATCGGCAGCAGCAATTAAGAAATCAGAGCACACTCAAGAAGCAGCATACCTCTACAATTATACACCACAATGAGTTTTAATGCCATACTTCCAAGCAAAGACAGACCAATGCTGAAATCAAAAAATCAATAATAATACTACAAATATATAGCTGTCCTTAAAAGAGGAGGTTAAGTAATGCTGGAACTAAAGTAAGTGTGATATTAAAGTCTCTGAAAATAACTGTAGATCCCAGTTAAATTTGTGATCAAGCAAATCTGTAATTTTGCTATGAAAAACAACTCATCTTTCAAGCTGTGAGATTCTACTGAAGAAGATATCCAATTAGTTATTGAATTAGAAAATGGGACTCTTGTAATAACTGATCCAGGCCCAAAGGACAGACTCATCCACATCATGGGGGTGGTCCGATTAGTGCAGCAATACAACATGTGGCAGTGACATCAGTAGTCATTGGCAACCCTACCAATACACTGGCTTGTGCTAACCAAACTGCAGCATTCCAGTTTGGCACACATTAACAGGTACGAGAAGTACATTTTACATGTTAGCACATACTTGATATTGTAATTAATGGCTGTTAGAACCCTGCTTAAACCCAGAACAAAAATACGGACAGCAAACCCCAACAACATTTGATGTAATCCTGCCTTCTCACTTTAATTAAAAGGTAATCAAAGAGGCAGCAATTACCTTTTACCCAGGTTTAGGGAATCAAGAACTAGAAGGCATATGTTTAAGGTAAAAGAGGACAGACTTAATAGGAAACTGAAGAACAACTTTTTTACCTAAACAGTGGTTAGTGTCTGAAATGAGCTGCCACAGGAGGCAAGTGGATAGGTACATTAATAATATTTAACATGTACTCAGACAGGTACAAGGATAGTTAAGGTAGACCAGTGATTCCTAATGGGCACAGTTATGTGTCCTAAGGAGGTAAAGGGGAAATAGAAGTCGTTGGAAGGGCGTTCTGGATTCTTGTGTGGGAGAGGGAGTAGGTGATAACCTAACTTGATGCACGAGACCTGACTGACCGCTGGTAGAGCAGGCACTTCCAGAAAAAAGGACAAGGCACTGGAACACAGGAGGAAACACAGGTCTGCAGGTGGTGAGCACTTCTCACACTGCGTCTCAAACTCAGCAATCTCATCCGACCTTACCAACCAAACAGCCAACATTGCGGATGCAGAAATTAGCAACCAGGGTGCCCAGTTGTTCCAAACAAGGGAAAATCTGCAGATGCTGGAAATCTAAGCAAAACACACAAACTGCTGGAGGAGTTCAGCAGGCCAGGCAGCATCTATAGAAAAAAGTAAACAGTCGACGTTTCGGAATGAGCTCATGCAAGTTAACAGTCAGTAAGTCAAGTACTCCCACTCAACTTTCTCTACAGATCTACAGAAAACAGATCGCGCAACGATACAGCACTGGCCAGAACCAAACGGTTAAATAGAGCCAATAAGTGAACCTGCCAACCCCAAGGATTCCTCTTGAGGTGTTGAAAGTGACCTCAGCTTCATATGTGCGTGGTCAAGAACCACCTTCGGGGATGTTGAGATCTTACATGATTGCTCAATTGCACTAACTGGGATAGTATAAAGGTATCTTGTCGAACACCAGCTCTATCCCAACTGACATTCAGATTCCAATCTGAATCCTTGACAAAGTAATTTTCACTGTTGTGATCGTCTTCATTTTCGCCTCACCATTCCTTTGCATACTGCTACTATTGTTCAATCAACTCGCTGCCATCGTCAACATCCAATAGGCTTTCCCAGTTTGTGTTAATTTGTTATTTTAATTTAGCTGCATTAATAATGGATAATTACCTCTATGGATATGAATGACACCCTGAAAAGGCTATTTATGGTATTACTTAGTTCCAGAAGATGAAAGAAGCATTTGAAAAGTGTTACACACTCGAGTCATTTGCCAAGAAAGCTAAAAATGACCTTGATAGTGGTCTCGTTGCTTCTTATAACAATTTCAAAATGATAGTAAAGTTTGGAAAGCTTCATACAATTGGTGGAAGATTAATAATGCCTGCTATATCAGAAGTGCTTAGCACTGTCCCCAAAATGGACACTAGTATTTTAAAAACTAATTCCTCTGAGTAATAACTCTGTAAGTTGTCGTATTGATAAAAAGATTGAAGACATTTGAAGACATTGAAGACATATGCACAGAGCTACAAAAACCAGAATTTGGGATACAAATGGATGAGTCAACAGCACGAGACAACGAGGCGTTACTAATAGCAATGTACAGTTTATCAAAAGCTTATGAAGAGATTCTCTTTTATAAAAAGTTATAAACAATTATCAATAGAGTATCACTCCACAACAAGCTCTAAGTGTATGTTGAGGATAAAAGTAATCTGATTAGGAACACGACTTCTTGTGCAACAGATGGAGCACCATATATGACAGGTCACCATGCTGGTTTAGTGGCATTTATGACAAAAAAGAAATTCCAAATCTATTTGCAATCCATCATGTAATTCATCATCAACATCTGACAGTCAAAAACCTCAGCCAATAACTTGATTCTTGTAATATCTGCTATCAACAAAATTAAAGCTAATTTATTAAATAGTAAAATATTTCACCAGTTATGCCAAGATAATGATGAAGAGTTTGAATACTTGCTTCTTCATACTGAAGTGCATTAGCTGTCAAAAGGCTGATGCTTAAAACATTTCTTTGATCTTTTTGACACTGTGGTTGAATTTTTGGTCAAAGTTGACAAGAGTTTGGGAAACAAGATTGAACTTCTACATGGAGATGTGACAAACTTAGCCAATATGTATGGCAAAATTACCATTCTAAATATGAAACTGCAAGGTGAGAATTTCAATTTAATCCAGGCAGTGTCCACTTTTATCAGAAAATTGGAAATATATATGCAAAACATTGGGGAGGGGGAATGTTCTCAGTTTCCCTGCATGGAAAGTATGGCGCTCTCTTTCACAGATGGTGATTTGCTAGAGTACTCCTTACGCCTGCAGTAACTGAAGAAAGATTTTCAGAATCAATTCATGGATTTGAACGATCTGGATATTCCAGATTGGGTGACCAACCCATTTCTTTGCAAGGTGGAAGAACAGGAAGAGAGCTTGCAAGAAGAAATCATCAAAATTCAGAATGATGAAGAAGCAAAAATGCCTTTCAGAAATGTCAGCTTTTATGGTATGTGACTACGCAGTCATACAAAGTTTCCTGGTCTCTGAAGAAGAGCCAAACTGCTCTTCATTGGATTTCCATTCTCCCACTTTATTGAAAGAGGCTTCAGTGCAATGAACCACATACTCACAAAAAACAGAAACCGCTTGAACATGTGGGGACTTGAGGCTTTTGCTGTCACAACTTGAACCAGATATTTCAACTCTTGCTAAAAGCCATCAAGCCCAAGGATCACATTGATATTGAAGTTGCTGTACAGCATACAGGTATGGTGTAAGCTAGGTTTAAAGGCAAATAAAAATTTGAAGCAGAATAATTTTTCTCATGTTAGCATATGGTATTTCATATGTTTCTTCATATGTTTTTAACACCATGCAGATGCCAGAAAGTATATTGTGTCCAAGAGGGCTGTTGGGGATCAGTATGAAGGTGCTTTGGGGAACACTGGGCTAAAAAAGGTTGGGAAATACAGGTTTAGAAGAACATGAGTCAAACGAGGGCAAGTAGGCCTATCTTAGATGGGACTCTTGGACAGCATGTACTAGTGGGGCCAAAGAGTTTGTTTCCATAGCAACACACACAAAATGCTGGAGGAACTCAGCAGGTCAGGCAGCATCGATGGAAAAAATAGGCAGTCGACATTTCAGGGCAAGACCCTTCTTCAGGACACTTCTCTCGGTTTGTTTCCACATTGTATGACTCCTACAGTTGGCAGTCAGCCACAAGAAGATGCATTCTTATTTCATGAAAAATTTAGGTATCATTATAAATTATTTAGTACATACAGTAGTCTTCTTTTTAAATGTATGATTTTAAAATGCAGCTCCCTTGCAGTGATTCCAATACACAAATTGCTGGCTGGACAATGAGCATTTTATCACTAGAAATTAGTATAACTTAAAGTTCCACACACAAATCTAGACACAGAATCAGTACTGTATTTCATCTCATTCTTAGTGACACAACAGCACATCTACAAATGTTGAAAGCAAATATCACAACATTTCTAATAGCAGGACAAATGAAGCATTATGAAATGGTCACACATTATCTGCAATGTTACTTCACAAATTGAAAGAGCTGGTTGGTGCATGAATAAATAGTCGAAAGGCTTACAAAAGAGGCATTAAACCTGGTTAAATCGCACAATACTCTCTGCACCAAATATAATTACTTCTGTTAATAACACCTGGTTAAGTTTTAATAAGTGCACAATTAAATATTTAGTGAAATTATGTATTCAAAGCAAGTGCATCTTTTTGCCAGTTTGCAAATAAACTGTATCGTAGAATTTCAAACCTGGCACAATGTAAAACAATTAAGACACTACAATATTTCAAAAAGTGTGGAGATGTAAAGTGTGGATATGCAGCAACTAGAAAATGAAAATGTGGTCCAACAACCGTGAAACTGCTGCCTCTCAGCTCCAGAAACCCACATTTAATGTTGATCTCTTACACTCCATAAAATGTGCTAGTTCTCCGTGACCATGTGGGTTCTGACAGGCATCCTGGTTTCCACCCATATCCAGAAGACCTGCTGGTATTAAAATGGTGTTTTAAATGACCTCTTAGTGTAGATAAGTGGCAAAATAAATAAAGGGAACTTGCTGGGTATTAAATCAACATGACCAAGGTCAAATAGCATCAGGAATGCTTTCAAGCTGATCCATTCAACAGCTTAGTGATTATAAACTAAACCACTCTTGTTTACTATGCACAGAACCTAAACACTCTCAAGACCATCAGCAAAGCTTAATTTCCATTTGTCAGGCAATCTACTGCCAAGGTGTATATAACCAAATATTGTTTGAAGATTGGCTTTGGCACCATTTCATGTTGTTTTGAAGGATTACTGAGGAGTCAATAATTTGTTCTGAAGATACTACCTGTGCTGGATAATACCACTCACAAATATTCATGTCGTTTATGTACTTTACTAAATATCCTCTTAAATACCTCTATCGTATCTGCCTCTACCATCACCCTTGGTAGCAAATTTCAGAAGTCACTACTCTCTACGTAAAGTAACACCTACCCACACATCTCCTTCGAACCTCCCCTTTTTACATTAAATACTTACTCTCCAGAATTAGACATCTTGATCATGGGAAAAAGATACCAGCAGTCCATTCTGCCTACGCGTCTCATTATTGTATAGGCTTCGATCAGGTCTCCACTCAGCTTCAGCAGTTCCAGAGTAAATAATCCAATTTTGTCCAACCTCTCCTTATAGCACATACCCTCTAATCCAGGCATCATCCTGGTAAACCTCTTCTGCACCCCCTCCATAGTCTCCACACCTTTCCAATAAGACGGTGACCTGAACTGAATGAAATACTTCAGATATGCCTAACCAGAATTTTAAAGCTGTGAAAAGATCAAAAGCTGCATCCATCCCTGTAACCGCAGTCTCTTTCTTGGAACCACATCTTATCTGGACCTTCAGTATTGCCTATATATAACCATATAACAATTACAGCATGGAAACAGGCCACCTCGGCCCTTCTAGTCCATGCTGAACGCTTACTCCCACCTAGTCCCACCTACCTGCAATCAGCCCATAAACCTCCATTCCTTTCCTGTCCATATACCTATCCAATTTTTTTAAAATGACAAAATCGAAATTGCCTCTACCACTTCTACCAGAAGCTCATTCCACAAATATATATATATAGTCCATATGTAGCGGTGTGCTACACGCAGCGCTAAAATTACGACACGGAGTCGGTAACTGCAGTCGAAGGAAAAAACTTTATTCAAAAACTTCAGCCTCACTTTTAAGCCTCTTTCAACCGGCCCCCCATGGCGTAGAGGCTCCAAAGCTCTGTGCTCGCAAACCCCCGTAGGCTATCTAATTGTGAGTCGGTTCGGATACGCTAGGAAATGGGGAGCCACACATATATACTTTCTATAATGCCACAACCAGAAGGGAATATATCTGGCATCTCAATGAGTTCCTGTGGCATCACGCTTGTTGCTCCAGGTTCCAGCATCTGCACTAGCGTGTCTCTGCTGAACATTATACTCCAGCTGAGACCAGACTAGTGATATTCTGCTCCATTGACAAGGCCCAGAAACATGAAAGCCTTAGCCATTTTCTTAACCTAAGATTCCACTGCTCCTGCACCCCTTTCAAAACAGTATCCTACATTCTATTATGCTGCTAAAATATATCATCTCACAATTCACCATATCTGCCACAAGTCTGCCAATCCACTAGGCTCTTTATACGCTGCTGCAATCTACCACCATCTTCTGAGTTCACAATACTGCCAAGTTTTTTTTGTCATCAACAAATTTAGAAATTGCTTGCATCCTTAAGTCCATGCCAGAAATATTCCAATATTGAATCTTGGGGACTACCAACTTCACCTTCCTCAAGTCTGAAACACAACTATTCACCACAACCCTCTATTATTATTTAGCTAATTTAATGTCCATAATGCTGTTTTCATGCCAAATATTTTCATTTTGCTGTTAAGCCAGTTTTATGGCAACTTACTTAAAGCATTCTGGAAGTTTGTGTACCATATTGATGAGCATAATGCAGTAAATTCCATCCCTTACTTCATCCAAAAAATCTACTGAATTGGTTAAACACAGTTTGCCCTTACAAATTCATGTTAGTTTGCCTTAATTAATCCATTTTTCTCCAGGTGACATGCAATTCTGGCCCAGATCAATGTTCCTAATAGCTTTCCTACCATCAAGGTTAAACTGATTGCTCTGTCAGTGTTGGGTTTATCTTTATTCTGCTGTTTGAGCAGGGAGTAACCAATCGCCAGTTCTCTAATACCATCTCGTATCCAGACAGTATTTAAAGATAAAAGTCAGTGCCTCTGGAATTTCATCCCAATCTTTCCTCAACTTTCTAAGGTATATCTGATCTAGTCCAGCTGACAAATGTACTTTGAATTCAGTCACTTTAATACTTTCATACTATTAATTTTTAATACATCCTGTGTCTTCAACCTGCACTAGCACTTTGAAAGCACTTTTCCCTGATGAAAATAAATGCAAAGGTCTCATTTAGTAACAACATTATCCTCAGCATTCATAAGCAAGTTGCTATTTTCATCCTTAACAGCCCCATTCCTCCGTGTATTACCCTTTTTCCACATATGCCTGTAGAACAATTAGATTTTGAATTATGTTGGCGGATACTGTTCTCATGCATCCTCCCTGGCATTCATTGGCATTTACAACCCACCACTTACCATGAGCAGTCTTTTATTTGTTGTATCATCCTCTGTGTCTCTTTCATCAACAAGGGAACTCTAGATTTGTTTGTTCTCCATTTGACCCTCGTGGGAATGTTTCTCAACAACACCTGATCCAGCTTCCCAGAGAACTGGAGAATTTCAGAGTCGTATACTTTGATAATAAATGAACCTGTGATTCACTTCACCCTTAAAGGCAGTCCATCCTTCTGTTACAGTGATGCATGTTGAATTTTGGTTCCAGTTTGGTTCCAGCCATGATCACAATGAATGGCGGTGCTGCCTTGAAGGGCCGAATGCTGCATCTATTGTCTATTGTCTACTGACTTTTAAAATTAAATATTAAAACATTAGTAAAAGCTTTCTGCCTGTTAGTCATTTAGGTTTTACTGTGGGGAAAACAAGTCAGTATTAAAATGGTTTTCAGTAGACAAACATTGGTAGGTGATTTTGTCAATAGTTTAGTGTTTGAAATTTGGTGGTTGGCAAGTTCATCAGTAAAGGCTGGAGGACGTTTGAAACGGCTCCACCCTTGTGGCAAATCCCTGGCAGCATTGCTACTGAGATTCATCAGAACAACACCAGGGTGTAAAAACACAGATTAGAGTGGATTTTTCACCTGCTTGCACGTTTAACTTGAAAAATGGCCAGCAAAATATTGAACAATGTTTCTGTTATTTTCCCACATGATATTTATTTACCACAGAATTAACTTGCAGTAGAAATGAGTGAAGATTTTACCAATTTTACCAAGTTATTCATAAAGTTATAAATTTCTGGATTCTCCACCCCACAGCATTATGGGGAGGCTAGATCATTAGAATTATTGAAAGAGGAAAGTGATAACTTATTGAAAGATAAATGAATTGAGGGCTATGGGAAATGTATGCAGAAGAGGAGAGAAACAACAAAGATCATATTGAATGGGGAGAGCCAGTCTTGAAGGGCTGAATGACCTACTTCTGCACTTATTTTCTTTTGTTGTCAACACTGCGAGCTGTAGGGTGCCCTCTAATTTGTACAACCTGACTTGGAATATATTGGCGTTGAGAGCCATTGGAGGCAGTGCGCTCCACCGAAATTGAATTGATTTTATTACTTACATCCTTCAAATACACGAGGGGTAAAATTCTTTACAGTACATTTCCGTTCAAATGTTCAATTATAGTAATTTATTATAAATATTATGTCCAACAGGATAGTCAATATAACAGAAGTACAGTAGCATCAGCATGAGTTAACCAGTCTGATGGTCTAGTGGAAGGAGCTGTCCTGGAACCTGTTGGTCCTGGCTTTTATGCTGCGGTACTGTTTCCCAGATAGTAACAGCTGGCGCAGCGTCCAGGCTGGAATCAGTGCTGCCCCCACTGTTCACAGGCCAGAAGCCAGGCTCTGTTGTCGACTGCAGATTTCTGTGGCATTGATGGCTTGAGTCTGGATTCTTGCTGCATCTTACTATTTTGTATGTTCTATTTGTACTGTGTTTTGCACCTGGAGTAACACTGTCTTGTTTGGCTGTATTCATGGGTACTTGTATACGGTTGAATGACAATTGAGCTTGAATTGAATATTGTCACTCCATCATTATCACTGGGCCTAACTCATGGAACTCCCTATACAGTGAGGAGGAAGATCATTTGGCTGAAGGACTGCAGTGATTTATGAAAGTGCCTCATCATCATCAACGTAAGAGCACTTAAAAATGGGTAATAATGGTTGGCCTTCCCACTTATGTTCATATCCCGTTGTTGACTTTTTTTTAAAAAAGGTGTTGAACACAGGTGGAAGAATAAATTGTAATTCAAGTTTTGTAGTCTGAGATGCTGTTTTGTGAAGTAAAGGGAAAACTTGCTCCTGAACGGTAAGCGAAAGAATGTAAGGCAACTCAACTTTCCTGGCACATACAGAGAGTATATAAAACTTTAGTTAGGCCACACTTGGAATATTGTTTGTTGTTCTAGTTGCCACATTACAGTAAGGATGTGGAGACTTTGGATGTAGTTTACTAGAGGTTTATTTAGAGATATAGCAAAAAAATAGGCTTTTTTTGGCCCTTTTGAGCTGTACCATCCCAGCAACCCACCGATTTAACCCGAGCCTAATCATGGGACAATGACCAATTAGTCTACTTGGTACATCTCTCGACTGTGGGAGCAAACTGGAGCACCTGTGGGAAACCTGCACATTCCATTGGGAGGGTATGCAGAGGATGCTGGACGCGAACTCTGAACTCTGACACCCCAAGCTCTGGTAACGTTGTGCTAACTGGTGCACTATACCATGATGTCTAGAGTGACCAGGATGTTGTCTGGGTCGTAAGGTATTCGCTATAAGGAAAGGTTGGAAAAGCTTGGATTGTTTTCTCTGGACTGGTGGAGGCTGAGAGGAAATCTGATTATGAGAGTCATGGACTGGTGGAGGCTGAGAGGAAATCTGATTATGAGAGTCATGGACAGGTTAGACCGCCAGAACCTTTTTGCCCAGTGTAGAAATGTTGAGTTCAGTAGGTTGTAGCTTTAAAGTGAGACGGGAAAAGTTTAAAGGTGATGGGTGTGGCAAGTTTATTTTCACACAGAGAGGTAGGCTCCTCGAATATGTTGCTGGTGGTTGTAGTGGGAGCAGATAAAATAATAACATTCAAGAGGCTTTTAGGTAGGTACATGAATATGCAGGCAATGGAGGGAAACAGATCACGAGTGAGTGGAAGGGATTAATTTAATGTCTACATAGGCATTGTGGGCTGAAGGGCCTGTTCCTGCACTACTCTGTTTCATGTTCAATGTGTTTTGTATTCTTAAAGAGTCACATACCAGACCGTTTAAGAGTAGGATAATACATTATGAATTATTCAGTATAATAGTTCTTTTGAGATTGGAATGACTCAGTGAGCAAGAGTCATCTCTTAGACTCACAAGGAGTTCAAGGCATCATACTAAAAAGATTCAACATCAGAATTTAGCAGACACTTGATTAAGAATTGAGGGAATGTGCACTGTTGGGATTGCTTTTCAGCTAAAATGATAAATTAAAGTCTTGCCTGTCCTTTAACTTAGAACTAAATTTATTATAGCACTATTTTGAAAAATTATGGATAATTAATAATTGGCTTAGGAAAATATAGTCTTCATTTATTCATGGGAGATTCTGCCTCACTAATTTGATTATATTTTTGAAAGGGGTAACAAAGTGTATTGATGAGAACAGTGCAAATGTATCATCTACTTGGACAGTGGTAAAGCCTTTATCAAGGTCCCATTCACTGGCACGGTCCGTTGGATCAAGGATAAATTGTCAAGTTGTTTCCAAAACAGGCACGACAGTAGGATATAGCGAGTGGTGATGGAGGGCTATTATGTGACCAGAAGCCTACAACTCATGACTATCATCGCAGAGAACGATGTCGGAGTCTTTCTGCTTGAAGGAAAACTAGGAGGAGGGATTATTAACTTTACAGATGACATCGAAATTGATGATAGTATTCATCCTAGGCTACAGAGCAAAATCAGTGAGTCATGAAGAATGGTACAGCAGTGACAGATGAAACTTAATCCTGATAGGTATAAGTATTGAGGGGCAGAGGGACCTTAAGATACATCCATGCATTCCTGAAGGTGATCTCACATGTAATTAAGTGGTTAAGAAGGCATATGGGAAGCTGTTGTTTATTAGTTGAGAAAATAATATGAGAGCAGGGAGGTCATGGCACTACTATGTAGTCATTAGTTGGGCCACAGCAGGACTTCCATGTACAATTCAGGTTTTACATTATAGGAAAGATAGGATAGTGGTGGATGGGGTGCAGAGGAGCTTCGCCAGGGTATTGGATAGAGGGAACTTTACAGAGATGTACAAAATTATAAAGGACAAAGATAGGGTCCTTATAATAGATGTGTCTTGAGCCAGGGTCAAGGGCTTAAGTAAGCTTAGAAGGTTTAGTGGAAATTGAGAAAGAATACTTTTACTTGGAGGGTAGGTAGTAGATTTCTGATTTTAAAAAAACGTATGTTCTGGAGTTGTCCAAGTCTTGAAAAATACTGGAAAGAAGTATTTCAAACTTTTTCTATGCTTTTTAAAGTAAATTTTAAACCAAATCTTTTGACTGCCTTATTCGGTATTGTTGGAGGAAAAGATATTATCTTGGAGACACCTGATTTGCACATTTTGGCTTTTATTTCCCTTATAGCTAGGAGGGCATGTTGCTTAGGTGGAAGGATGTTGCTCTGCCTACTCATGTTCAATGGCTAAGTGATGTTATGTCATGCTTAACTTTAGAGAAGATTCATTATTCAATTTCTTAATCAAGACAAGACTTTTTAACATTGTGGGGATCTTTTCTGAATAACTTTCAAAATCTTTGATTTGTTATCAAGTACAGATGTTGGCTAATAATGTGTTTTACTCTATGATAAGGATTTTTTTCCTTTTTCTTTCTTTACCAAACAGTTTTTCTTGGTAGTGGGTTTAGAATTTTTTTTGTATAATAATAAAATTATTACTTTTCAATATTACGATTCAATTACTTAACATGGATGTGGGTTAATAAAACTATAAATGTGATTCACATATATTGTAATTGATATATGATACACATCCTCCTGGACTCTGTATTATTTTTTGTAAGAAATCAATAAAAATATTGAAAAAGATAAAGAAAAAAAACTTATTTAAAAAATGAGTAATTTTGCAATGACAAGATAAAGTAGTTTATACAAATATGTTAAGTTGCTGTAAGATTTCCTGGCCCTGACATGAAAATCTGGACCCACAACAGATGGGGGTGTTATGACTGAAGGAACTGTTTATTGCAATTGATCTGTGCATAAATTATGTTCCTTACATGTGTCACTCACATTTTAAAAATCATATGCCTGCATTAGTAGGAAACAATTATTCACTCAGGAACAAATCCAGAAACAGATTCTCCAATTCATTTGTGTAAATATCCTTAAAAATGTATTCCAAGCAGTATTATCTGTCCGTCTTGTTCTATCCCCTTCTTCCTTTGCCTCTTGCAATTGTCTGGCTGTTGGGTTGATGCTTGTTTTTTCTTGCTGGTCAGAGTGCAGTGTTAATTTCTGAGGATTCCTGAGCTAGTGCTCATAATGCATCCAGGAATCAGTGGGTGAACGGGATCTGTGCTAAAAGGGGCCATTGAGAAGCATTACTGACAGTGTGTCTGTGCAGGGAACCTGGCAGGAAATCCTACCTTCTGCTCGTACTTCAAGCAATGAATCGGTGCTCCCTTTGGGACCTGATATTGGCCCGGCTGCTCACAATTGAGTTGACGAGCTTGCAGTTCCCCCAAGCCCACATCATGAGTGTGGGTTAATGCTCAGAATCGGCCATACTTGTATAAGAGACTGCCCTGATCTTGTGATCATCATTACCTTCTGTATGCAGGAGAAGCTACTGTCTCCCCATCCTTTTGTCAGAGTACACTATTCTCTGCTATGTGGAGGCTTGTCTCTGGTAGCAAGCTCAACAGCTAGCGCCCACCATTGAGCATGTTGTTGTAAATAAATCTCTAGGCTGGGGAGGCAAATTTTCCATCACATCCAACAGGAGTCAGTGAGAGAAGACGTAAGATCTGGGTGGTCTAATGCTTCCAGTCTCCAGCAATAGTCCACACTCTCTGTGATGACCCAGATTCAGCCCCACTTTCACTCCTTGTCCCTGCTGAGCCCAACGCCAGCCCTCGCAAGCAGCATCTCCACACTGAGCTGCGACCAATTCCCATCTGCAAGGGCACCTGTGGACAAGGATCTTTGCAGGTTCCTGACATAGCAGCATGCAGCAGTGGAGTTGAAAAGGGTTCCCAACCAGTTCCCAATGCAATAGCATGCCAGCCAAATAAAAGTCTTTTTGGTAATATGGGTAGTGAGGTAGGAGGCAGAGCAGTAGAGGAGGGGAATTAGGAGTTTAAGGGGCTCATTCACATAAGTAATTTGACTCAAGGTCAAAGAGTATATTGCTTCCTTTACCATAATGTTTGTGTTTACCTTGCCTGCATGAGATCTTAAAAATTCCTTCCCTCCTGTAAATGAAACATAGAAAAGTGAGCTTGATGGCCCATGGCACATTGGAAGAATGTAGAACAGTAAGACGCAGAAGTAGCTTTTATGATGTCTGTGCTGACCATGATGCCAATTTAAATGAATCCCATCTGCGTGTGTGTGGTCTACATCATCCACCCACTGCCTGTTCATATGCCTGTCTAAATGCCTCTTCAAAGTTCACAATCTGGTGTGTAAGCACTTAAAATTTGGAAAAGAATTCCAGATAAAAAATGTAGGGAGATGAAGTATTTGTTTCAGATAAGTGTTGCAACAAAAATACTTCACAATATTTTAATGGTTTTCCATTTCTTGATTTAATCTTGTTAGATAATATAGTGTGTGAATTAGAGCTTTTGCTTGTTTATACTTTACCTGTAACCTTGCTGTGTAACTGCTATGGTTATGATTTAATATTATTTCACAACTTTATACATTTTGTGAAATGCATTGGAAAATATTTCAATTTTTAAATACTGGCATAATTTGATACCGTTTGCCCACACTATTACAGATCCTGTAATACTCTAACACTAGGCTATCAAATTCATTTTGAGAAAATGGACATTATTGTATATAAAAAGTTGAAGCTTACAGATGCATTTTTTATCCAGATAGTTAAGGGATACTGTAGTTTAAAATACTAGTTCTAAAGCAGTGATTAAATGAAATAGAAATTTAAGATGCTGAAACATTCAGTGGGTCAGGCAATTTCTGTGGGAAAACAATGGAGGTAATGTTTCAGGTTGAAAACACTTCGATAAAATTATTTGCCTTTACTGAGTTCAGACTAGTAACTTACCTTCTTCACTTTAATTCATTTCACATAGATTTTAAACATATTTCCTTAAGTTTTGCTTGGCATGAAGAGTTTTTGAAACTTCATAATGTAAATTCAGGCTATTAATTGCCTCTATATGATTAATTCATTGTGAAAATTTAATGCCAGGAATGTGTTGCTGAGCATTAGCGCAAAATATTAAACTGCCATGAGAGATCCTATTAGACTTCAAATTTCCAGCTGCACTTCAAGATTTATGATCCTGGACATTGTTGTCAATCAGCTTGATTGGATGTTTTTAAGCAATTGTATATTTGCTTGTCCTAATATTAATGTTGTTTTCCAGTTGCTTACAGAACTAATCTGCTTTTCCCAAATTTGAAGTTCTTAAATTTAAAAATGCTTTGTACATGCTTAAGTGCAGCTGCATTAGTAAAATGTTTTAAAAATGCCATTGTTAATTACTAATGTATAGGGTTTTTTTTTACAAAGTGGATTGTTCTGAAGTTAGTAGGTATCAAGGTCTGAAAGGATATTTGACTATTAATGGAATAAAGAGTGCTCTCGCATTAATTATCATCTTATTGGCTTTGACATAATTTGAGCTGGATCCAGATGTGCAGAGGTTAGTGGAGTCAACAGCCTTTAGTTACGCATCTGTTATTACTGGCAATTCAAGAGACAATCTCCACTGTGTTTACTTTTAAAAAGAAAAATGTATTTGTTGGGTACAATTGCTTTATTTATTTAACAGGATTTCATTTTGTGTTTACTGCATGCATAGTGAATGTTAAAATAGTTACAAATTTGAAGGTTATACATCCTAATGTATTGAAGGTAATCTTATGTTGCTGGAAAGAGGATGTTGCGGAGGAGTTCAAGCAAAATCTCTTTGTTGAGTACTAAGAAATGGTAATGGGAACATTATGCTATTGAATGTAATCTAGAAGTTAGCAATGAGTCGGAGAGAAATGGAGGACCAAGTATGCAGAAAAAAATATTGAAGTTCTAACAAGAGAGTTTAACTATCCAAATCTGAAGTGGAATAGTAATGATGTCAAAGGATGAGAGTGTGAAGTGTTTCTAAAATGTGACTGTCAATATTGGTAAATATGGTTCATTATTGTCAAATGTACCAAGATACAGTCGAAAAACTTCTTTGCACACTGTTAATGCAGATCAATTCATTATAATAGTGCATTGAGGTAGTGCAGGGGAGAACTTTTGGTGCTATAGAACCATTCATTAGTCTTGTCACAGTAAGATAGAAACTATCTTTGAGCCTGGTGTTGCGTGCTTTCAGGCATTTGCATCTTCTGCCCAATGGTGGGAGGGGAGAAGAGAAAACATCTGGGGTGGGTGGGGTCTTTGGTTACCACTTTGTTACTCCTTTCTTTTTGCAATGTTTATTTATATATTGTAATTTATTGTAATTTTATGTCTGTGCATTGTACTGCTGCTCCAAAACATAAAATTCCATGTCATATGTCAGTGCTAATGAACCTGATTCTGAGAGGGAGAATATTTAAAAGGGACCTAAGGGGAAATTTCTTCACGCAGGAGGTGTTAGGTACATGGAACAAGCTGCCAGAGGAAGTGGCAGGGACAGGAACCATTACGATGTTTAAAAGACATTTGGAGAGGTAAAGTAGGGAGCAGAGAACACAGCTTTATGGGCTCCAGTGTTGCGAATAATTGTGTTGGAGATTTTACAATCTATCCTTGCTAATTGTGGTCTGTTGGTCAGGAAGACAGGTATCCCTTTGCAAAAGGAGGTGCCTGGTCCCAGGTCTAGGAGTATGGAGATGAACGTGTGAACTATAGTATTGATCATGGAGCTGTAGTCAATAGACAAAAGACTAATGTAGGAGCCTTTATTGTCTAGAAGCTCTTAAGATGAAAATAGGACCAGGGAGATGATGTCTGTCTTATACCTGTTTCAGTGGTACACAATTGCAGTTGGTTGAAAGTGCCTCGGAGGCTGGAGTTAATGGGTGCCATGACCACCATCTTGATCCATTTTATGATGGTGGATGTCAAAGACATTGGGCAGCAGTCATTAAAGCCATGATCCACAATCCATCATCCACAATCAGTACTCCGTTCCTGCCTTTTCCCCATATTCCTTGACTCCGCTATCTTTAAGAGCTCAATCTAACTCTCATGGAGTCATAAATAATAAAGTCAATAAGTAATAAAGTCACAGAGCCATAGAAAAGTACAGCAAAGAAACAGGGCCTTTGGCCCATCTAGTCCATGCCAACCATTTAAACTGCCTCCTCCCAGTGACCTGCACCAGGGCCACAGCCCTACATATCCCTACAATTCATTAACTACCCAAACATCTCTTCAACGTTGAAATTCAGCTTGCATGCACTTCTGCTGGCAGCTCATTCCACCCTCTCATGACCCTCTGAGTGAAGAAGTTTCCCCTCATGTTCCCCTTAAACTTTTCATCTTTCACTTGTGTGGTGAACTACATATACCTGTCTGGACACGTCCCTCCGCTGACTGCTCCTGTGGCTCCTCCTACAGACCCCTGTATAAAGGTGATTGAGGCCTGAGCCCGGCCCTCAGTCTCCAGGATGTAGTATGGTGGTCAACTACTGCTTGTTCTTTCTTCCAGTCAATAAAAGCCGATATCTCGCCTTCAAGTCTCAGAGAGTTATTGATGGTGCATCAACTTGTAACCCATGACCTCCAGTTGTTGTCCCACTAATCTAGCACAAGACACTCGACTCTAATTCACTACAAAAGCACCCTTAGAACAAATTTCTACTGGAAATCTCAATTCTTATTTTTAAGTGTAATTTCTGCGGAAGGTCTCCAAGCACCCACTGTAATGAGCAGAAACCTCGGTTAAATTATATAAATAATAATTTAAGTGGTTTCTGTACAGTTCCTGACAATCTCCCATGAAAGTTATGGTGGATGGACTTTAGAACTTATCGCTGCTGGTATCTGCACAAATTTAAAAGCATATTTTGTGTGGTTATAAACTCTGCTGATGTTTGAAAATAAATGTTGCTGTGCAGGCAAAATAGGAGCTACTTCAAACTACAAATAAACACATGACATTTAAAAGCAGTCCTCATGTTTCCTAACAACACAATTGAACTGTAACAATGGAAAGCTATGCTGCAAAGTTTTGCCAGAAATTAACTTTACACCTGTGAGCTTGAGATGGAGTCTGTGTGAATAAAATCAACACAGGCCACTTTAAAGAAACATCCAAAAATTGTGAATTATTGTATTATGAATGAAACAAAGACAAAACTTGCAAACTTGATGAAACGTATTTTCTTTTAGGCCCCTCCATCCCGAGTCAGACCTTTGATTGATGTTAGAAGTGTCTGCTTCAGGCAGATGTCAGTTCATACAAGATGAACCTAACCAACAGTATTTCCTTTGCTCTTATAGAAGGCATCCCTTTTCACCTTCTTCTTGTCACAGTGGCCTGGCTGAAATCAGAAGCTCATCATGCAAAGAATTAAGACCTCAAAATTACATCAATCATCTGTGAAGTGTAATGTAAAGGGTGCTTGTATGACACATTCTGGAATCCACCTCAAGAATATTATTCATTCCAATGATGATAAAAGGTACGGCTCAATGACTCTCTGATGCAATGTGAAATGACTTCAAAACAGATGGTTAGATACAGATAAATCTCATAGGTAAGGCAGTGTGCAGACTTAAATAGCAAAGCAGTTTAATTACTGCAGCACCGTTTGAACTATAAAACATACTGCAGCTATATTGTGGCACAGCAGTATGCCTGCAAGTTTCCTGCTTCAATTCACTGGTATTCCTAATCACAAATCAAACCTTACGGCCAAAATGGTTAGCAGAAACCAGTGAGGTAGAAAAAAATTGAAGCCGAAGCCACATAGCTACAAGGTCACTACATATAGGCTCTGTACAAAGTCACCATTTGACCTCAGCATTTTGCTGTGCTCTCACGATGCCTATCCAACATTACTGTGGGCAGAGCACCAACATGACAAAATATAGTGGTTCCTCACCACCAGCACATTACAACTGCAATACCAGTAGCAAAATTGCAAACAAAAGACAATTCATGAACCATGAGCAAAGAGAGAGTCAAAGCTTGCTTCCTCCCTGCCCTGACACAAAGTGTAAATGAATATGTTATTAATGGAAAGTTAGCAACTTTTTTTCTGAGCCAAGTATACAACTTCAAGATACAGCTCTAATACAGCAGGTGACCTAGTTTAATGGGGTTTTTTTGCAAGAGGGACTTAATTAACTCAATACCGTTTAAAAACTCAGAATTTTGGGAAATAAAGTTGATAATGTACAATTTAGAGCCTCCAATTTCTGATCAATTACTGTAATACGTACCAGTTATTTATAAAAATGCTAAGTATATTCTTATTCATAAATGGTGGAAAATTAATCAAATGAGAAAACATGGCAACATATTACACACTGAATTGTTTTCTTTCCAATGAAGAACCCAGGAGATGGTGAGAAGAGAAAAGGAGAGCGGTTGGTGGAAAATATTAGACAAAACTATTGCAACTCAAACTAAAATTATTACTTAAAAAAGAGCAAAAACAAACTGCTGGAGGGTCTCAGCAGGACAATCGGCATCTGTGGAGGTAAACAGATAGTTAATGTTTTAGATTGAAACTCTGCATCAGGAATCAGGCTATTAGGATATTATTAATTAATATCCTAGTGCAGAAACCAACTAACTAATTTCATTTCAAACAGCCTAGATTCATAAAAAGTGCTACAATTGATCTGAGAGCAAGCTTCTTAGAAATACCTCCTGTTGTGATTTTTAAACAAAACAGCACCACACTGGTTAAAATGAGCCTTCAGATTCATTTTGATACATTCATTTATCTTTCTTAATTACTTTTGAGTCCTTTCTCCTGCTGTGAAACATAAAAACATCTTTGTACCTCTGCAGTCATCTGTTCAGTCATATTACCAAAATCAGGGAACAAACACAGAATAATACTGCCTTTCTTCATAAATGTATAGAAGGTTCAAATGATAATTGGATCTGTGAGGAACCATAACTCTGTATGCTAATGAAACTAAAGCTATTTGTTTTCTATTAAATTAGCTCTTTTCAGAAATAATATTAGACAAAATGCATGCCCAACATAATGGTTAAAAGTAGGGAGGCAGCATTATGATTAAAACGCTGTTTTTAGCAATGAGCCAGTGCTTGTCACTGACTTTAAAAAAAGGTTCCGGAAAGATACAATGGAATTAAGAGCCTGAATCCTCTATTCAGAAAGAGGATTATGCCATGCAGGCAGCATGAAGAAGGGCCATCAAGTTGAAACATTCCTTCCACAGATGCTGCCTGATCTGCATTTTCTGTTTCACACTCAGATTTTTGGGCCTGCTGTATTTTTTTGTGTCCATCAAATTGTTTAATCCAGCCAATCAGATTTTAGGAATTCCTGCCAGTGTATTCCTATTTAACTATGATTGATCAACCTCACCTCCAACAATCCCAACCTACACCAGAGTAAATGGAGCATCCTTCACTTCTTACTTGAATAGAGATTCAACCATCACCATATCTTTTTGCATTGAGTAACTTCAATCCATCCACTTCCCATTGAAGCAGATTTAGACCAGAGGTCTCTTTGTGGGATATATTGAATCCTCGTTATTTCAGCTCTCCTCAAAATACAGTTACCCCTGTATACCAATGGCTTTCAAAGTTGCTTTCTACTTTTCCACATAATTTGAAAGTTTCACCTTTGCTGTCAAGTTCCATACTGTTCTCATTTTCACATGGCATGTCTCAGGCTATTCCATTCTTTTCTCAGTTTGCCCATCTCCATTTCAGGGAAAAGGTCAATAGCTGGTATCCATTCCAATCCCACAGACTTCCACTGCTCTTCCCACCTTGCTGCCTTCAAAAGCTCTATTCCCAACATCTATTGCATCCCTTATGGATACACAGTCTTTGACTTCAATGTTTCTATTGTCTTCTTTTACCAGTGGTTTTCTCGGTAGATAACTATATCTACCATTTTCCATTTTCTGCACTTCTGTGTCAGTTCTCAGTGCCTCTTCTCTCACTGAATGGAAGATGTTCCCATATCCTCAGCTGTCATTGTCACCTCCCACCATATTCCTGGTTCATCCCCTGTAATTTCTCTCACTTTAAACACAATGCCATCAGTATCCACATCTTTCCCTCCCCTTTCACTACTCCAAAAGAACTGTGCAGTCTAGAATCCTATTTTTTCTTCTTTAATTTCTACTTATTTCCACTTTCCTTCAGATGTAGCTGCAGAAAATGCAATGCCCTGCCATTTTATCTCCTTCTTTCCCATTAACATTATTTCAAGCAAGGCAGCAATTTAATTCTTTTAATTTAGCTATTGCATTTGATTTTCACAATGTAGTCTCTGTATTGATAGAAAATGCAGAATAGGTGATTAATCACACAGAATAGGAACATGCCCTTCAGCAAACTAACCATAAAGAAAGTACAAGAAAAATAAATTGCAGGGAATCTACAACAGAAACACAAAATACTGTAGATGGGCCACATCTGTGGGAAGAGAGACAAAGTCATTGTTCTCTATCAGAAAGGAGGTGGAAGCAGAAGTGCAAGTAAAGGAGGAGATGCAATCGAGGACTTTGTTAACAATGTAGAGGGGAAGCTGCAGTTGACAATAGACAATAGGTGCAGAAGTAGACCATTCGGCCCCTCAAGTCTGCACCACCATTCTGAGATCATGGCTGATCATTCACTATCAATACCCAGTCCCTGCCTTGTCCCCATATCCCTTGATTCCCCTATCCATCAGATACCTATCAAGCTCCTTCTTGAAAGCATCCAGAGAATTGGCCTCCACCGTCTTCCGAGGCAGTGCATTCCACACCTCCACAACTCTCCGGGAGAAGAAGTTTTTCCTGAACTCTGTTTTAAATAACTGAGCTCTTATTCTCAATCCATGCCCTCTGGTACTGGACTCTCCCAACATCTGGAACATATTTCCTGCCTCAATCCTATCAAATCCTTTAATTATCTTAAACATTTCAATCAGATCCCCTCTCAATCTCCTCAATTCCAGTGTGTACAAGCCCAATCTCTCTAATCTCTCTGCGTAAGACAGCCCTGCCATCCCAGGAATCAACCTAGTGAATCTACGCTGCACTTCCTCAATTGCCAGAATGTCTTTCCTTAAACCTGGAGACCAAAACTGTACACAATATTCCAGGTGTGGTCTCACCAGGGCCCTGTACAAATGCAAAAGGACATCCTTGCTCTTGTACTCAATTCCCCTTGTAATAAAGGCCAACATTCCATTTGCCCTCTTCACTGCCTGTTGCACTTGCTCATTCACCTTCATTGACTTTTGCATTTCTCCCTTACCTAACTCGACACTGTTCAGACAATACTCTGCCCTCTTGTTCCTGCTTCCAAAGTGGATAACTTCACATTTATTCACATTGAATGACATCTGCCAAGTATCTGCCCACTCACCCAGCCTATCCAAGTCTCCCTGTATTCTCCTAACGTCCTCTTCGCATGTCACACTGCCACCCAGTTTAGTATCGTCAGCAAATTTGCTGATATAGTTTTCAATGCCCTCATCTAAATCGTTGACATAAATCGTAAAGAGCTGTGGTCCCAATACAGAGCCCTGTGGTACCCCACTAGTCACCTCCAGCCAGTCCGAGAAACACCCATTCACTACTACCCTTTGCTTTCTATCTGCCAACCAGTTTTCTATCCATGTTGAAACCCTGCCCCCAATGCCATGAGCTCTGATTTTACTCACCAGTCTCCTATGTGGCACCTTATCGAATGCCTTCCGAAAATCTAGGTACACTACATCCACTGGATTACCCTCGTCTAACATCCTTGTTACACCCTCAAAAAACTCCAACAGATTAGTCAAGCATGATTTGCCCTTGGTAAATCCATGCTGGCTCGGCCTAATCCTATTACTGCCATCAAGATATGCCACTAGTTCGTCCTTAATAATGGACTCAAGCATCTTCCCCACAACTGACGTTAGGCTAACAGGGTGATAGTTCTCTGTTTTCTCCTTCCCTCCCTTCTTGAAAAGTGGGATAACATTAGCCACTCTCCAATCTTCAGGAACTGATCCTGAATCTAAGGAACATTGGAAAATGATTACCAATGCATCCACAATTTCCTGAGCCACCTCTTTTAGAACCCTCGGATGCAGACCATCTGGACCCGGGGATTTATTAGCCTTCAGTCCTATCAGTCTACTCATCACAGTTTCTTTCCTAATGTCAATCTGTTTCAATTCCTCTGATATCTTATGACCCTGGCCCATCCATACATCTGGGAGATTGCTTGTGTCCTCCCTGGTGAAGACAGATCTAAAGTACGCATTAAATTCTGTTGCCATTTCCCTGTTTCCCATAACAATTTCTCCCAATTCATTCTTCAAGGGGCCAACATTGTTCTTAACTATCTTCTTTCTCTTCACATAGCTAAAAAAGCTTTTGCTATCCCCTTTTATATTCCTGGCTAGACTGAGCTCATACCTGATTTTTTCTCTCCATATTGCTTTTTTAGTTAAGATTTGCTGTTCCTTAAAACTTTCCCAATCATCTGTATTCCCACTCATCTTAGCCCTGTCATACTTCTTTTCTTTAATGCTATACAATCTCTGACTTCCTTTGTCAACCACTGTGGCCCCTTCCCCCTCTTTGAATCCTTCCTTCTCATTGGAATGAACTGCTTTTGCATCTTTTGTATTATCCCCAAGAATATCTGCCACTGCTGATCCACTGTCTTTCCTGCCAGGGCATCCGCCCATTTAACTTTGGCCAGCTCTTCCCTCATGGCTCCATAGTCTCCTTTATTTAATTGCAACACTGACACCTCTGATCTGCCCTTATCCCTCTCAAATTGTAGATAAAAACTTATCATGTTATGATCACTACTTCCTAATGGCTCCTTTACTTCAAGATCACTTATCAATTCCCGTTCATTACACATCACCAAGTCCAAAATAGCTTCGTTCCTGGTTGGCTCAAGCACAAGCTGTTCCAAAAATACATCCCTTAGACACTCCACAAACTCCCTATCCTGGGGTCCAGCACCTACCTGATTCTCCCAGTTCACCTGCATGTTGAAATCTCCCATAACGACTGCATTACCTTCAGCACATGCCAACGTTAACTGCCTAATCAACTTGTACCCAATATCCACGCTACTGTTTGGGGGCCTGTACACAACACCCATTAGGGTCTTTTTACCCTTACTGTTCCTCAGCTCAATCCACACAGACTCTACTTCCCCTGTTCCCAAGTCACCCCTTGCTAAGGACTGAATCTCATTCCTCACCAACAGGGCCACCCCACCCCCTCTTCCCATATTTCTGTCTCGACGATAGCACGTATACCCTGGTACACTCAATTCCCAGGCCTGATCCCCTTGCAGCTGTGTCTCCGTTATCCCAACAATATCGTAGTTCCCCATTTTCATCTGAGCTTCAAGCTCATCTGTCTTATTTCTGACACTACGCGCATTCAAGTATAGAATTCTTAGCCCATTCCTCCTCTCTTTGCTTAAAACACTGTTTATTGTACCTAACCCAGCTCCTTGAACTTCCATCGGGCTAATTGCACCTTGAATTTTGATGACCTTCTCAAGATCACCTAAACCTTCTACACATTTAACCCCATGCTCCTTCTGACCAACCCTCTGTACATGTAACTTTTCCAACACATGTTCTGTCTCACCTTTCTCCTTTACACAATTAATATTTGGGAAACGTGTATTCCTCACCTGTCCCTTATCCTTCATCATATCATCTTCTCTCGTATTCTGGATCCCTGCCCCTGCACATCTAGTTTAAACCCCCCCGAGCAGCACTGGCAAACATTCCTGCAAGAATGTTAGTACCCCTCCAGTTCAGATGTAGACCGTCCCTTCAAAACAGGTCCCAACGTCCCTGGAACAAAGACCAATTATCCAAAAACCTGAACCCTTCCTTCCTGCACCATGCTCTCAGCCTCGTATTAATGTGCATAATCATTCTATTCTTCGCCTCACTCGCACGTGGCACAGGTAGCAATCCCAAGATTGTCACCCTGGAGGTCCAGCCTTTCAGCTTCACTCCTAACTCCCTGAACTCTCTAAGCAGGACCCCCTCACTCACCTTACCTACATCGTTGGTCCCTACATGGACCACTACATCTGGATTCATGCCCTCGTTCTCAAGAATAGCCTGCACCCAATCTGAGATGTCCCGGACCCTGGCACCAGGGAGGCAACATACCATCCGAGACTCCCGATCTGCCCCACAAAACCTCCTATCTGCCCCCCTGACTACAGAATCCCCTTAAACTATTGCTCTCTTCTCTTCCCTCCTCCCCTTCCTAGTTGAGGGTTCAACCTCTGTGCCAGAGGCAGGACCACTACAACTCATTCCTGGTAGGTCATCCCCATCAACAGCATCCAGTACGGTATACTTATTGTTAATGGGAATGGCCGCAGGGGTGCTCTGCTCTCTCTGCCTGCTCCCCCTGCCTCTCTGGACCGTCACCCATCTGCCTACTTCTTGGATTTTTGGTGTGACTACCTCCTGATAACGCCTACCTATCTCTGCCTCTGCCTCCCGAATGATCCAGCTCCCGCTCCAACTCCCTAACTCGGGCTGATAGGAGCTGCAGCTGGACGCATCTCTTGCAGGTGTGGTCATCAGGGACAACTGTGTTGACCCTGACTTCCCACATACTGCATACGGAGCATACCACTGCTCTGACTGTCTCCCCCATACCTGAACTGGATTGATAGAATAAGTCTAAAAAGCACCTAGCGACCTAACCTTCTTCCCCTCAGCGAGCAATCGCACAGGCTTACCGAAGTCCCCTTAGGCCGAAGCCCACTTAGCCAAAGCCCAGGACTCTGCTTCCACGGACTCCGCTGCCCGCTCTGAAAAGAAGTCCTGCCTTTTAAAGTGCGCGCTCGACGCTGACGTCACTTGCGCCTGCGCAGTTCCCCCTCCTCCACAGGTATTGACCAGTGGACCATGAAGTGGACCAAGCTGACCATGAAGTATCTATCCCAGCTAAATGGGATCATTTTATTTATTGAGATTGAGCAAGGAACTGGCCCATTCTGGCCCTTCGAGCCATGCCACCCAGCAGCATCCAATTTAATCCTAGCCTAATCACGGGACAATTTACAATGATCAATTAACTTACCAACTGCTACGTCTTTGGACTGTGAGAGGAAATCTGAGCACCTGGAGTAAACCCATGTGGTTATGAGGAGAATGTACCAACTTCTTACAGGCAGCGACAGGAATTGAACACGGGTCATCTGTACTGTAAAGCATTGTGCTAACCACTACATCATCATGCCTTCTTACCGAGCACTTGTTCTTAACTCTCCTATGCCTTGACCATTCAAGTACTTCCCTAGAAACGAATTAAATGTTTTGAATACCTGCATCCACAACACTCTCACCAGTGCATTCCAATTTCTAATCAACCCCTGGATGAAAATGTTTTTCCTTTACTCTCTTACCCACAAGCGTAAACCTGTGTCCTCTTATTCTGGATACCTCTGGAAAGGGGAAAAGTTGTTAGACCATAAGATATAGGAGCAGAATTAGGCTATTTGGCCCATCGAGTCTGCTCTATTTAATCATGGCTGATCCTTTTCCCTCTCTACCCCAATCTCCTGCCTTCTCCCCATATCCCTCCATGTCCAAACTAAACTACAGTCTATCAACCTCTGCCTTAACATGGCTCCCACAGCCACCTGTGGCAAGGAATTTCACAGATTCACCACTCTCTGGCTTAGGGAATTCCTTCTCACCTCCTTTCTAAAAGGACACCGCTCTATTCTACAGCTGTGTCCTCTGGTCTTAGGCACCCCTCCATAGGAAATATCCTGTCCACATCCACTCTATCAAGGCCTTTCAACATTTGACAGGTTTCAATTCTTCTGAATTCCAGTGGGTAGAGGCCAAGAGCCATCAAATACTCTTCATAAGAGGAGCTTTTCAATCCCGCAATCATTTTCACGAACCTCCTTTGAACCCTCCCCAATATCAGCCCATCCTTTCTTAGATAAGGGGCCCATAACTGCTCACAATACTCCGTGAGATCTCACCAGTGCTTGATAAACCCTCAACATTATACCCTTGCATATAGATGGCTACCCTACCTATGTCCCTCGTAATTTAATCAGATTTGTCAGATCTTCCTCAGTCTCCTCCACCTGAAATAAAACAAATACAGTTTCCTCCTATAACAAAAATGCTCCATCACATGCAACACCTGGTTAACGTCTTTTGAACCATCTCGCAAAATCACGTCCTTTGTGTGGCAACCAGAACTAAACACAGTACTCCTAGCTGTAGCCTAACCAAAGAAGCACCAAGTGCACCTAAATCTTCTTTTCTTCCATACTCCCACTATTCCATTATTCATTATATATGTTCTAACTATATCAGACCTGCCCCATGATGAAATTGGGTTTGCAGAGTGTGAAATTCTAAACTTACAATGACCCACTTAAGCCCTATCCAGCTATGGGTACACTCACTATAGGGAGGGTATATGTAAGTACCAATGCGTCAAAACCTAATTCACTTCCCTGTTTATCCTCCAAGGGGAGTTTATCTGCCAATACACTATTTGAGCGGTGCACATCCCTCACCGCCCCCACCAAGGAGGAGTAACAGAGTTGTTTAAACACAGTCCATCTTTTTTATAGAGATCCACATTTAAATCCAGTTAAAACTCTTAAAACACATTTAAAACCCAAGGGATTTTTATCTTAAAACATTTCCAAAGTATAAACAATTTATAAAACTCAAAGTATTTCCAAAACACAGATACTATTCCCATACGCTAAAAAGGGTGCAGCTGAATGAATCATCCGTCATAGAAACTGAAGGCAGTGGATGGATTCTAGTCACCCCACCTTTCTATCAATCTTCTTTAACCATTCCTAATACTCCGAAACTGTCCTCTACATTTATACTGTTTTTCTGCCATTTGGGTAACTAAATACCTTTTTTCTGAATCTGTCTAAGTGATTCTTGGAGACACAGTTCCCAGATTCCTGCAATTAAAGCTGTGATGCTGACTCTTTGTATATACAAACTTCACAACTATTAACAGATTAGCTATTTGATATGCTAAGTGATATCAATCTGGCCATTAAGCTTTACTGACCTAAATAACTCAGCCAGTGTTGTCAGTTTTGAAACAAGCCCAGTTAAGTAACCCATTGTCTTACACCGCAACTCTTGGGAATTCAGTCCAGGTGCTGTGAACCTGCATCCACATTCTATAGACAGTGTCTCTGTTAGCAAAGCTGTCCTTTCAAATTCAATCTGATTATTGCTTTCCATTTACATTAAGAACTGAAGACAGACCCCCGTTTATGCCAAGAAGTTAAACTAAGAATATTGATTGGAAGTTAAACCTACTGAAAACAACAATTTGATCTCTAGATGTGTTTGTTGCTGTACTTAGAAAGCTGAGCTTGGCAAAAAGTAAGAGGCTCCTTGGCTCAGGAAGCAAATATCCATTACACACAAGTGCAGCCATTTGCACTTAGCAAGATTAAATTCCATGGGTTATTGCTCTGTTCATCTTACAAACTCAGTATCATCCTGAAGCCTAAAATTATTCTCCTCACAATCAACAACTCCGGTATTAGTCTTCTGCAAACTTACTACTTGCAGCTCAGCACATCACATCAGCCTCCCTTTCTGAACTCTGTCTATACTTCTCGCTGCCTCAGTAAAGCAGCCAGCATAATTAAAGACCCCACCCAAGCCAGACATTCTCTCGTCTCGTCTCCCCCAATGGGCAGAAGATGCAATTACCCGAAAGCACATACACCAGGCCCAAGGGCAGCTTCTACTCCACTGTTAACAGACTCTTGGATAGACTTCTTGTATGGTAAGATGGACTCTTGGCCTCACCATCTACCTCATTATGATCCTGCATTTTATCATTTACCTGCACTGCACTCTTCTGGTAACTTCATTCCGCGTTGTTACTCTTTTATCTTACTCCAGCTCAACATACCATGTAATGATTTGATCTGTGTAAACAGTATGCAAAACAAACTTCTCATTGTAACTTGGTACATGTGACAATAATAAACCAACACTAATCATATCATCTACATTCATATCAAAATTGTTAATGCATTTAGCAAAGAGCAAGTGACCCAGCATGATGCCTGTGGTCTTGAGCTTCCAACCACAAAAACGCCCCTCCACCATCCTCCTACTACAAAGCCAAATTTATGTCCATTTGTCATCTTGGCAACTTAGAAAAGAAACAGATAAATTTCCTCACTAAGGGTTGTGATTCTTTGGAGGTCTTCACTGTTTGCTGTGTTGTTGTCAGTATTACTGGTTCAAATCGATAGCTTTTCAGACATTAAGGAAAACAATATATGGTGGATGGACAAGAAAAAGTGAGTTAGAAGTACAGGACTAGCTTTAGCATTTGTAAGTGCTAAAGTTGGTCCAAGGCCAAATGGGCAACCACCATAATTTCCTAAATTCATCCATGTTAAAAAATCCATACATTCATTTAAAGAATTAGATAATTGTTTAAATAAATTAAACGATAATGAATGAGATTAGAGGTGATTGTCTACGTTGATGAAATTCAAACACTAACAACTCAGTAGTTCAAACTAACACATTCTGGTTGAACTGTCTCATGACAGATTCTTGATCCCAACTCGAAAGGATATTTTTGACAAATTTGAATATTCAGCAAACATTTCCTAAAACTTCCAATGGTAGAGAACAGGGAATTCAGCTTATTGGTTGCAAATGTTCCAACATCCAGAAAACTGAGGGTATATATTTTTAATTTACATGCAATACTACAACGCATCAAACAGCAAGCTCTATATGCAAGCTGGTGCTACATCTAACACAAAAGGAGAATGGGAAGTGAAGTGATTGTGATAGAAGGGGTTCAACATGCCAAGGTAGAAGCAAGGAAGCACCAGGTCAAGTTCTTCCACATTGTCTATGTGAGACAACCCCCTTTGTGCTTTCTGCCATCTCAGGTCGACACTGGAGACTTCAGATTTACATCTGTGTTTTGACACAGCAGTTTACTGTAACTGAATGGCTGATTATACAGTTAGGTCAGTGCACATACATAATCCAGAATGTGAAAGGATAGAAGGTTTTCAACTCTAAATGAACCAGATTTTTTTTGATAGATTCATCGTCACTATTTGCTGTTCCAAATTTACCCAAGTCCAATTTCCTCAGTTGTAGCTGTGGAGACTTATGTTATTAATCCAGGCCTTTTCTTTGCCAGTCTAGTAACGATGACTATGCCAACACACTCCTTGTTAGTATTCTGACAGTGGGTTGTTACAGTGAAGCTAAATGGTTCTCAATGTCGAAGACTGGGCCACACACAGTAGTGTAGTGGTTAGCGCGACACGATTACAGCTTGGGGTGTCAGAGTTCAGAGTTCAATTCTGGCATCTTCTGTAAGAAAGTTTGGATGTTCTTCCCATGTTTGAGTGGGTTTCCTCTGGGTATTCCTCCCACAGTCCAAAATTATGTCGGTTAATTGGTCAATGTAAATTGTTCTGTGTTTAGGCTAGGGTTGAATAGGTGGCTTGCTGGACCAAAAGGGCCTGTTCGACACTGTATCTCTAAATAACATCATATAAAGTACAGAAGATTGATAGAAGTGCAAGCAAATCACTGAATCACCTGAAGAGGCTGTTTGGTTCCCTGGCTCACACCAACTCCTCTACACTGAAGAAACTAAACACAGATTCTGTGATTATTTTGTGGAGGACCTGCATTTAGTCCATCAGACTGACCCTGAGTTTCCATTCCTCTCCAACCAATGTATCCTCGGCCTCCTGTACTGTCACAGCAAGGCCCAGTGCATGCCATCTTCTGTCTGAACATGTTTCAGTCTTCTGAACACAATGTTGAATTCTTGTTTTTGCCGTCTACTTCGGTTATCCATCTGTGATACTTGTTTAGCTTGTTGGGACTTCCTTCCTTTCTTTACCCCCAGTTCTTTCTCCCTCTGAGAATGGAGGACATGCCCAGTCTGATCTGCTAGGCACGCCTTCCTGTTGCTTAGCAATTCCACGTTCATTTTCTAACTGACCCATTCAGTCATTGACCAGATCATCGCTACGACACTCCAGTTTTATAGTATCAGAGGCATCCCTCCTTCCCCACCCTTTCCTGTAGCTTTTAAAGCTTCATTTCTCTTCTCTCCAGTTCTGAGGCAAAAGCTTTCAGCTTCAGGTTGTCAACCTGAAACAATAACAGTTTTGCTGCCCACAAATGCAGCCTGACCTACCGAGTATTTGCAGTGTTTACGATGCTGGTACCTGCAGATTTTATTTGGACTTTCATATGTAGTTGGGTCCCATCAGCCCAAGTTGTCTAGCCAGAATCTAGCTGCTGGTGATTTTCTTTTGGAGTAATTTATATTTTATTTAGAGATACAGTGAGGAACAGGCCCTTCTCACCTAATGATCCGCACAGCCCAGTGACCCACCTATTTCACACTCGCCTAATCACCAGACAATTTGCAATGATGAATTAACCTACTAACTAGTATATCTTTGAAGTGTGGGAGGAAACCCACATGGTCACAGATAGAACATACAAACTCCTTACACACAACACTGGGATTGAACTCTGAACACTGGAATGCCCCAAGCTGTAATAACATTACATTAACCATTACACCACCACGGTGCCTCTATCAGTTACAAAATTATTCAACCTCCATATAACACAGTATAAATGCATGTGGATTTCAGAACTGAAATAATTTTCAGACATGGACCACATTCGGAGTAGTGTTTGCAGTTCTGGTCACCTCATTATAGGAATGATATGGAAACTTTAGAGAGGGTGCAGAGGAGACTTACCAGGATTCTATTTGGATCAGAGAGCACATCTTATGAGGCAAAAGTTGAGTGAACAAATGTTTATTTCTTTGGAGTGAAGGAGGATGACAGGAGAATTGATTTAAGAGACTACTAGACAGGTATATGGAGGAATTTAAGGTGGAGGGTTATATGGGAGGCAGGGTTTAAGGGTCAGCACAACATTGTGGGCCAAAGGGCCTGTACTGTGCTGTATTGTTCTATGATAGGGGTGTATAGGATAAGAGGCATAGATAGACAGCCAGCGTCTCTTTCCCAGGATGGAAGTGGCTATACGAGAGCATAATTTTAAGGTAATTGGAGGAAAATATAGAAGGGATGTCAGAAGTACGTATTTTACAGAGATAATGGTGGATGCATAGAACGTGCTGCCAAGATTGGTGGTAGAGGCTGACACATAAGGGACGTTTAAGGGACTCACGGAAGGCACATGGATGAAAGAAAAATGTTAGACTATGTTGGAGGGAATCGATTTGATTGATGTTGGAGTAGATTAAAACAGTGGTTGTCAACATTTTTCTGTTCATGGTCCACTTGTGACTTCCATTTACTTCTGTGGCCCCTAACCTCCATCTCCTCTGTTAGTTACCAAAGTTTAATTCCATCAACAATACTAATAATTCTAATATACAGTCTATATTTAATGCTTTAACAGGTGTTTAGTATTATTTATATGTTAAACATAATGTTATAGGTGTATTTGAAAAATGAAACTACTTCGAAGCCCTGAATAGGATACTTCATTTAATGTATGTATATTCTTTCAACCAGCAACAAAGACACCCTTAATATTGTTACTTTGGGTATTTAATGAGAACCAAACCAACAGGTTTTTGAATATCTGGTTGAGTTAAAGATAATCAAAGATCACCTCTTTATACAACATCAAGATGGTTCCAAGCTTTTGACAGCAGGTGAAGAGCTCCACTAAAATCACATTCAACTAGATAGGAGGTGGGAAGGCCAAAAAAAAAACTTTGCTTTCTCCCAGTGTTGTGGAAAGATACTTCGAATATCACAAGAAATCCAGAAATTTTGCTTGCTGTGTTTGAATTTTGCTTGAGCTGCTATATCACCCTGCAGCTTATTAGGACATTGTTGCAATGTGCTGTTACCATAATTCACATTCACCCCAAATGGATCCACCCCCCAATCTGGAATATGCATCTCCAGCAGGTCTCAGAAATGAAATTCCATATCAGTGTGTAGTTGTTTCAAATGTTCAAGATATACAAGCAGATCATCATCTTGCAATTCTATTTTAAGAGTGGCCAGTGAAGGAAATGGCACTCAACGGTACTTGCAGTGTCCAATATTGCTGTTGAAAAATTTGAGTTCTCCAAGGAGAGCAGTAATTGCCTCCTGGCAGTATATGAGATTCAGTTTTTATAATAGGCAGTAGACAATAGGTGCAGGAGTAGGCCATTCAGCCCTTTGAGCCAGCACCACCATTCAATGTGATCATGGCTGATCATCCACAATCAGTACCCAGTTCCTGCCTTCTCCTCATATCCCTTGACTCCGCTATCTTTAAGAGCTCTATCTAACTCCTTCTTTGTAGCTGTTTAATAAATTCAGTTTTTCAATGTCTGACAGGTAAAATACGTCGGATTTAGCAGCAACAATTTGTTCTCCAAGTGGCTTATCACTGAGAAATGCTACAATACTATTCCAAAGTGAAACAAAGTAACAAAGCAAATTACCTTTTGATAAATATTAGACCTCATTATGCATTAGTAGCCATTCAAAATCTTCTTCATTTTTCTCACAAGGTTGTAAAAAAAGATAATATTGAAGTGTATTTGATTTGACGGAGTTGACAGGCATTACTATTGCAGCAAGGGTGTCATGCAAGCGTCCTGTCAATTTTTTGCAACCAAATGCTGACGGAGGATGACACAATGTATGAAGAAAACATCAGACACACCATTTTTAAATGAGCAGTGATTCCTCCGTATCTTCCTACCATCGAAGCAGCACCATCAGTTGTACAAGCCATTGTGTATTCCAGCGGAATATTGTTTTCCAAGAAATAGCTCCGGACTTTTCAGCAATTTTTTTAAAAAATGCTTTTATATATGTAAATTCAAGGCAATAAAGAGCATGTGGTCACCAAGAAAAGAAAATTGAACTTCTTTTCATAATATGGGAAGTATCAGGGATTTAATGTAAGTTGTAGTGGTAGATAGTGATGCAGTGGTAGATTTCACGCATTCTTACCTATCTGCAGTTCAGCCATTTCCGGCAAATTGCCCTACTACAGTAACTGCCATGTTCGTGTCACGCTTTCTAAGTACTATAACCGATACAGGTCAATGGAAGGCAAGCAGAACCAGGCTCCTGCTGCATACTCGCTGACTGGTCTTGCTGCAGACAGCCCGCCCTATCTACGGTTTGCGATTTGGTAGTGGCTCAACGGAATCTGTGCATAGTCAGGCAGGAGCAGAGCTATCGATTGACATGCCACAACCTTGTACGCACAGGCTAAGCTACCTTGCTGCCTCATTTGCATCATCTAGCATATTTCCCAGTCATTTCATTCAGGGTTCCAATTAAATTACACGTGTTCATTTCTTTTCTATTGGGTTAAAAAGTCAGCAGAACATCACATGCCAAAGGGTATATACTGTGTGGTATTGTCCTACGTGCTATATAGGTTTGCTCAGAGGCATCAGGACCCCTGTTAGCTGCACGAATGCAAGTGCACGTGAACGTGTGGACAATGATTCATTCATGTACCAGCCAACAATTTCAGTTGAGCATTGACTGCTTCTAATAATTAATATCTTGTTGGCAGTTTTATCTTAGTTAACTGTCTCAATGGAAAGACATCAAAATAACTTAATGGAGAACCTAGTGTCATGGAGAAAACATCACTGTTTGGGGAAGCTGCAGTGCAAGGTAATATAGGGCAAGCTTTCAATGTACAGAAATAGTATCAGCAGGAAGTCGATTTGGAGACTATGCTGGTCACTGTAAGACACACAAGAGGTTTTGGCCTTTTGCACTGCATAATAGACCAAGTAAAGATGTTTCTGAGAGTGAACCGTATCACTGAGGCACCAAAAGGGCAATGCAGAAATTGATGTGTAATGCAACAAAAAGTTACGTCATTGCTGAACGTTAAGTCCAAGCCACAAAAGAGTTACCTTGCAGCATGAATCATGATAAAGTTTTAAACAAGGACATCATAAGATTCCTGAAGGACATTTTAAAACAGTGCCTTCAGAAATCTGAGAGTTACAAGTTTCTGGTTGGGCCAAAGAGAAAAGACACAATTTTCAAACTATTTTAAGACTGTGGATTGTGAGTTTGTTTGGTATGCTAGCTGGCAAACGACAGAAACCAAGCAAAAATAAATACACTGAAGGAGCAGACAGGAGTATGCTGGGAAATGCTTGTCACACAGGAAACTGGACCACAGAAATGGTAAATAGAGCATGATCTTCCCCATAGATAGGTCTCTTGAAGTCAAATGGGTTTTGTAGGAAGTAGGCCACGAGATTGCTATAGGGAGAAGGTTACAAGCCATGTAAGTGTTAAAGGCAGGAGGCCTAGCCAGGGATGTTGCAAGTACTACTTGGCCTCAGCACTTCTTTGAAATGGTCCAGAACCACAATCACAACAGCTCAATACACACAAAGTACTGGAGGAACTCACCAGGCCAGGCAACATCTGTGGAAAAGGGTAAACAGGACCGATGAAGAATCTTGGCCCGAAACGTCCACTATTTACTCTTTTCCAAAGATACTTCCTGGCCTGCTGAGTTCCTCCAGCATTTTGTGTGTATTGCTTTGGATTTCCAGCATCTGTAGATTTTCTCATGTTAATAATTACAGCTTTGTAGATATTGCACAGGAATGAGCAAGTCTTTTGAAAGAAATAATTGCTGACAGAGGTAGTAATTCTGTTTGCTTCCACAACCAGGATTTTACAATCCAATCAAAGAAAACTTTAAAGGTAACAAGGACACATAAACTCTTCTCGGGCTTCCAGCAGGGTACAGGTATTGATTATAACCGACGTTTCAATGACAAACGTTGCCATCTTCATCAGGGATGATGCCTGGGCATGTCTGGTTCAATGGTGTATATACCCCCATTGTTCATCCCTCCTGATTGGTTAGTCCTCATCCAATCAGGTGTCAGCTCCTCTAACCTGTTTACTATTCTGTGTCATCGAAATGTAGGTTGTAATTAATATCTGTACACAGCTGGAAGCCAAGAAGAATTTATGCATCATATACACTAAGAAAGCACTAGATCCTTCTTCATATCAAGGACAGCTTGACAGGTATAGAATGGGAAACTACAGTGGATAGTCAATGGCAAATATTTAAAGAAACAAACCAAAATTTATAACAAAGATACATTGGTTCAAGCCCAAAAGCCGAAAACCCTGAAGGACTTGATGTACAACCCAGGTTTGGAAGAGGTGGTTACGGATATAATAGATGATCTGGGTCATCTTCCGAACTTCCTTATATTCTGGATTGGTTCCTGCATTGTGGAGGGTAGCAAGGATGATGCCATTACTGAAGTTTGGCATCAGTAGAAGAGGAACTTCTAATATGATTGAGTAACAAACGAGAAAATCTGCAGATACTGGAAATTCAAGCAACACACACAAAATGCTGGAGGAACTCAGAAGGCCAGGCAGCATCAATGGAAAAGAGTAAACAGATAGTGTTTTTCTCAACCTGAAATGACACGGTTTACTCTTTTCCATATATGCTACCTGGCCTGCTGAGTTCCTCCAGCATTTTGTGTGTGTTGATATGATTGAGTAAAATCATCACTGCCTTGTGGATGGGAAATCATTCTTGACTAACTTTTAAAAATTCTTTGAGGATGTATCTAGCAGTACAGAAAAGGACGAACAGTGGATATACTTTACACGAAGAATCCCACGCAAGAAGTTAGTGAACAAAGACAGCACAGAAAACTGGGAGTAATATATTACATGAACTCAAAGGTTACAAGTGGAGAAAGAGAAAACATAAACAGGACCTTCTGTGAATGGAGATACTAATGAGAGACTCCTATGAACTATAGACAAGTTACGTGATTCAGCAAAAATATGGCAGATAGAGTATAATGTGAGGATATCGACTTCTAGAAAAAAAACAGAAATGCTAAGTATTTTTAAAGGTGAGAGAATGGAAATTAGTGAAGTTCAAAATCAATTTGGATGTCATTGTATACAAGTCACTGAAAACTAGCAGTAAGCAAGCAAATATGTTAGACTTTATTGGCAAAGATTTGACTAAAATAGTAGAGATATTATACTTCCAGTTTACAGAGCACAGATGAAATAATAACCTGAGTATTATGTGTAATTTTAGTCTCCTTTTTTCCAAAGAGGCTACACCTACTACAGAGAGAATGCTGTCAAGATTCACCTGACTGGTTCCTGGAAGGACGAATCTGTCCCATATTCTCTGGAATTTGGGATAATGAAAGGTGATCTCATTGACGAATTCAGTAGTGAGATGAAGAGAAATTTCTGTACTTAAGGACGAATTTGAATTCTCAACTCTAGAATGCTGTGGAGGCTCAATCTGTAGCCGTATACAAAACAGAATTCAGTAGATCTCGGGAAAATAAAGAAATAAAGGGATACAAGGATAAGACAAGAAAATTGATTTCTAGGTAGATCAGTCACGATACTAAGTGGCAAGAGGCTTGAGGGGCCAAATGTCTGGTTCCCAATTGTGTTCTCCCAGTTAAAAAACAAACGTAATAAGGAATGCATATTGTGTTTTTTTATTGTGTTCTTTATGCTAATTGTGTGTTTTTCTGCTACATCGAATCCAGAATAACAATCATTTTGTTCTCCTTGACACTTGGGTACTGACAAATGAAAATAAACAACTTTGAATCTTAAAAAGTTTCTCTGGAGAAACTGAGGGTATTTGTGACTGGGATGGAAAGTGGAGGTATGTTAATTTGGCATTTAGTTGTTGATTGGCTTGGGTTTGTGATTTTTTTTACAAAAAGGAAATTTTGAGTATTTATGAACTTGTGCCTGTTTAACAAGTACAGTAAATTACCATCTGGAATGACACTGTTGTTCATGACACACTATTGGCTCAGTGCCTTTCATCTTCAATAAAGGAGATTTTGTTTGGAGCGCTATCCCTGTTGTTTTCCTTAGTGAACAAAGTGCACAAGTCTACAAACTAATCCATAGCCAAACAAGTAGCATACTTGCTTAGTCTATCATGTTTGGACATCCCATATAAAATAACTCATTTGCTATGATTATTCATAGCATAAAAGTTAACGCTATTAAACTATTTTCACAATAAACATGCTCCACACATTCAGCAGTTTACACTGTTTCTAAGCAGCTTATTTCTGTTCCCATAAGGCTAGAGGCCAAGTTTCCACCACAGTTTGATACTGAACTCGTATGCATGATTCAATTTGATAAGAATCGATGGATCAATCACTTCTTCCCTCTCTTAACCCTTTGTTTAGAAATCTTCAATGATTTTGCATAAAGTTAACATTAAACAGTGCTTGCAAGTGAAATACATGAATAATTTAAAGCAAATTCTTTTTTAAAAATTGATAAAGCAGAGTGCTTGCATGGGAAGTTGTATGATAGAAATTGGAAATACAATCTCAAGGACATCCAGTCTGACAATGTGACAGGGGGTTTTGCAGCTTATGACCCCTTCCTTGCATTTGTCAATGAGCAGCCAGCAGGCTAGTCCTACAAAGAGCAGTGCCTTAGAAAGGTGGCATCCATCATTAAGGATCCCCACCACTCCGGATATGCCCTCTTCTCATTAATACCATCAGGAAGGAGGTACAGAAGTCAGAAGGCACACACTCAGCGATTCGGGAACAGCTTTGTGCCCTCTGCCATACGATTCCTAAATAGATATTGAACTCATGAACATTACCTCATTATTTTTTCATTGTTTTTTGCACTAATTAACTATTTAAAAGACATATATATTTCATGCAATTCAGTTTTTTCCTCTATATTTATTTATCATGTATTATATTGTTTTGCTGCCATAAATTTAACAGATTTCATAACATATGCCAGTGATATTAAACCTTATTCTGATTCTGAAGATTTTCCACTGGAAGTTCTTCCAATCAGAGGACGCCCAAATAAAAAGAAAAAGAAAAATATTTTGATCACAACTGCTGCATCACCTCCAAGTTGTGCAACTCTTCCCCACTCCCAATACCCTTTTATTTCTTTTCACCCAGGAAGTCTCCAATGAGGTTCCACAATGGAAGTGCTTGAGAAACTTGAAGCTGGACACAAACATATTGGTGAAACCCAAGAACTCAGTTACTATAATCCTTGGGCTAGACTCACCAAATCAAGGAACCACAACTTCAGTCATTTTTTTCAATTCAATTCAAACATTTTTCTCTTTGATTGTTTACTTCCATCTATAAAATATAAAACGTATAATCTTTTAATGAATATTAATATAACTTAAATTACTGCACTTTCCAATAGTAATACATCACAAGATTTGAGAGGAATGCAGGAGATTGGGGCTGAGAGGAAAACCCTTAGCCAACCCTCACTGTTTTGAGATGTGACTTCAAATTATTCAACAGATAGCTTTAAAACCTGTAATATGTACATCAGATGTTTTAAAAATCATGCTACAATGCAAATGGTACCTGATACTTCATCTTGTCTGAGCAGTAAGACGTTGCCAACAAAAACCAAAACAAAATGTCATTAAAAGCAATGTTAAACTTTTCTAATGCTACCATATTATCTAACTTTCTGCAAAGATATTTCCAGTGGAAGACTCTTTTATGTCATAATCAATTTAAGAGAAATACTATTCTGAATTTGGGACTTCAGAAGGAACCAAAGTGCTTTCACGCCTCAATTTCAGAAGACTGTTGCACGTGATGCAGGAAACCACGGCAGCAAATTTCCCAGAAGTGACAATACCCAAAGATCATAAACTAAAACTATTCAGTAATAGAAAGAATCCATTAGGCCCATTAAGTACATGCAGGCTCCTATTAGATTTTGCCAGTTCTATCAGTCCCAGAGAATCAGCCTGGTAAATCATTAAAAATCTATCCAATTCCCTTTTAAAGACATTGATTGATTCTATGTCCACTATATCTTCAGAGAGTGAATTCTACATCATAAATATCCCCCAAGTAACAACAATTTTTCCTCATGTTATTCTTGTGCTTTTTACCCAAAAACTTTAAAATTTATCCCCAAATATAAAACCAAATGCTAATGGGAACAGCTTCAAGCAATTTAATTTTCATGATCTTGACCCTCCACCAAATCTTTTCTCAACTTGTTAGCTCTAAGAACAATAATCCCTTCTTTAGATCTAAGAGGTGGCAAAGCAATGGCACACGTGTCCAAGATGCCGCACACAAAAGTTTTGCTGGCACTCTCATACAGTACTGCCCCCTTGATTCTGTAAACCTCACCCATAATAAAAAGATATATAATGTTTACCTTTACTGCCAAATAAAGCAGTGAATGGTAATTTTACAACCAGAAAGCAGTGAGATGTTTTCACAGGAAATGTCTCACTCCAGCTTGGCACCAACTAGATTGTCAGAACACCTGATGACAAGTTAACCTTTCAAAAATAATTTCTGTGACAATTAACAATGTTCCCAGCATGACTGCCAAAGAGACTAGATTTGTCAATCTGCAAAATATGTTGGACGTGCACTGAGGAGGTATAGTACATGTACAGTAAATGAGGAGGTTTTGTTTGCAAAAGCTGGTCTTAAGGAACTTGGAGTGATAAAAATTGTAACCAAGGTAAATAATTTTATTTCTGGGTGTGCTTTGAAAAGAAGACAAGTTCATAATTTATCGTGTAAGACAAATTCAGTGTACACAAGACTATTTATGTATAACAATCATTGGCTTAGTAGAGGTTCTGTTCTTCAACTATTTGTTGATTGTTTGAATGAAGTTCATCTGTTTTTGACAAATGAAAAATGTTCTTGTCAAGGATTAAATGACTGAGTGGATTTGGAAATTAATGGGGTTTTCTTGCAGACTTCTTGCATTAAGTGACAGGCAACAAACTACAGGGATCTAGCAAAACAACTGATGTTATGTTTGATAATATAAAAACCTTTGTATTCAAATAGGAAGAATTTAAAGGTGATGCCAAAAATTACGCTTTTAAATATTTAAAAATTAAAAAACATAAAAAAACTCATCACAGATATTGAAATCCCAAAAAAGACAGACATTCAGAGTCTTCCAATGCATTTTTGAGCACCATTGGTTCGTGTACTGAACAGCTTTCTTTAAAATTCACTACATTTGTGTCATTTGAAGAAACTACAAAATTTATCAAATATGCAGACAGCGTATGTAAATGTATAACTGAAAATGGAAATGTTACAGTAGATTAATTTGGATAATTTTACAATGTAATTGACTGACTTACAATGCAGCTCATTGGAAGCAAACATAAGAACTTGAAAACTTGAACTTGACTTGACTTAAAACTTGACTTAAGAACTTGAAAAGAATATTGAAAAAGTTCGGTCAGTGTCTGATTCAAAGCATAAAAATCTAGATATGGAGGTTCTTAAACTCTGGAATTCCATTCCTGAAACTTTTAGCTGTAGGAAAAATTTTGGAATGGCAATATTAACAGTATTTTCAATGACATATTCACATGAGTGATTGTTTTCATTGATGAACTTGGTCAAGTCTAATTACAGGAGTAGACTTACTGATGAACAAGTGCTATGTGCATACCTCTCAAAACACCCAAATACAAGTAGCATATAAAATATGTGCAGCAACAAAATGTACCAAAGCTTATAATTTCACATTCACATCATATTATTTACGAGGTACAATAACAATACAATTTAGAAATACAATTTTTCAATTGACTTTAATACTAATTAATACTAATAAAACTTAATACTTAATAAAATTAAGATTACCGTAAATGCCGGACTATAAGCCGCTACTTTTTTCCCACGCTTTGAACACTGCGGCAACACTGCGGCCTATACTACGGTGCGGCTAATGCATGTTTCTTTTTCATGCCGCCAAAAACATTTTGCCTTGTAACAGTAGACCAATAAAATTGATGAGTAGTTCACAGAGGTCCAATGAAATTGTACGATAAATCAAGCGCACTTTCACAATTAAATTATTGTAAATCAGTCATTTGTACTCACCCTCATCAACATGGAAAACACTCGAAGAAAAGCATATGATGCAGCTTTTAAGTTAAAGGCGATCAATCTGGCAGTTGAAAAAGGAAATCGAGCTGCTGCACATAATCTTGACATAAATGAATCGATGTTGAGACGGTGGAGACGCCAGCGTGAAGGACTGAGTCAATGCAAAAAGACGACAAAAGCTTTCAGAGGTAATCATAGCAGATGGCCCGAACTTGAAAACTTTCTTGAAGACTGGGTTAACACACAGAGAGCAGGCGGCCGCAGTGTTTCCACCGTGCAGATCAGACTGAAGGCTAAAGCAATCGCCACCAAACTGAAAATCGAAGATTTTAGAGGTGGGCCATCATGGTGTTTTAGATTTATGAGACGAAAAGGCCTGTCCGTCAGGGTACGCACGACTCTGTGTCAGCAGCTCCCTCCCGACCACGAGGAAAAACTTGCTAACTTCCGCACATTCACTCAAACAAAGATAGCGGAGAATTCCATCGGGCCAGATGATATCATAAATATGGATGAAGTACCTTTGACGTTTGAGCTGCCTCTCACTCGGACTGTTAATAAAAAAGGTGTCTCGTCCATCACACTGAAAACAAGTGGCCATGAGAGAACGCATTTTACTTGTGTTCTGAGCTGCACAGCATCCGGACTAGAGCTTCCACCGATGGTGATTTTTAAGCGGCTGACAATGAAAGTTCAGTGAAAGCTGCCATCAAGAGTACAAACTCAATTCCAGCTGTGATTCCTGGGGGCACCACGAAGTACTTGCAGCCACTGGACATCAGCGTAAACCGGGCATTTAAAGTGGCGCTGCGCGTTGAGTGGGAGGCTTGGATGACGAGCGGCGTGAAATCCTTTACCAAAACAGGACGCATGCGAAGAGCATCTTTAACTCAAGTCTGCCAGTGGATCCTAAATGCGTGGAGCTGTGTCACAACATCCACCATCACCAATGGGTTTCGAAAGGCTGGACTGCTGCGTGATGAAAAGGACCGCGTGCGCTCAAGTGAGAGCGACAACGAAGAGACTGAAGTGAGTGACGAGATCCTGAGATTGTTCAATTCGGACACTGAAGAAGAGGACTTTGATGGTTTTAGTGTGCAGGAGGAAGATGAAGAAGGCGATCAATAACTTTTCCTGGTAGGCTGCAGTATATATATTTTTTTTTACCAGTCGTTAGGAGATATTGGAATATTGTTCGTGCACTGTTCAGTAAAAAAGTATATGCAACGTAATTTGTGTGTTACCGATATGTATGTATATTTAAAAGTAGCTGTGTTACAGGCACTGTTCAAAAAAAAGCATTTGCAATATGTATTTGTTTATGTTACCATACAGATTTAATTAAAAATTAAAAAATCCTCACGTGTAATATCTTTCTGTATAAATATCTCATATTACAACGTGGGACACCTGCGGCTTAAAATCTGGTGCGGCTTGTACAAGTACAAAATTGATTTTCTTTCTAAAATTAGAGCGTGCGGCTTTTAATCAGGTGCGCTCTGTAGTCCGGAATCTACGGTAATACTAATAATTTTTGAATAGATTTTTTTTTAAAATGCTTCATTTATTTCAATCTGTCTCTAATATTTTTATTAACAGTAAAACAATGAAGACTCATAAATAAGCAACATGACTCATCCTTTCTCCTCTAAAGAGAAAAACATTACCATTAATCAATGATAATCTCTGCTCAAAGTTGCCTTGGCATATGACAGAGAATGCTTTTATAACCATATAACAATTACAGCATGGAAACAGGTCATCTCAGCCCTTCTAGTCTGTGCTGAATGCTTACTTTCACCTAGTCCCACCGACCTGCACTCAGCCCATAACCCTCCATTCCTTTCCTGCCCATATATCTATCCAATTTTACTTCAAATGACAATACCAAACCTGCCTCTACCACTACTACTGGAAGCTTGTTCCACACAGCTACTATTCTCTGAGTAAAGAAATTACCCCTCATGTTACGCCTAAATTCTTGCCCCCTAACTCTCAACTCATGTCCTCTTGTTTGAATCTCCCCTACTCTCAATGGAAAAAAGCCTATCAACATCAACTCTATCTATCCCCCTCATAATTTTAAATACCTCTATCAAGTCCCCCCTCAACCTTCCACGCTCCAAAGAATAAAGACCTAATTTGTTCAACCTTTCTCTGTAACTTAGGCACTGAAACCCAGGTAACATTCTAGTAAGTCTTCTCTGTACTCTCTCTATTTTGTTGACATCTTTCCTATAACTTGGTGACCAGAACTGAACACAATACTCCAAATTTGGCCTCACCAATGCCTTGTACAATTTTAAGATTACATCCCAACTCCTATACTCAATGCTCTGATTTATAAAGGCCAGCATATAAAAAGCTTTCTTTACCACCCTATCCACATGAGATTCCACCTTCAGGGAACTATGCACCATTATTCCTAGGTCACTCTGTTCTACTGCATTCTTCAATGCCCTACCATTTACCATGCATTTCCAATTTTGATTATTCCCACCAAAATGTAGCACCTCACACTTATCAGCATTAAACTCCATCTGCCATCTTTCAGCCCACGCTTCTAACTGGCCTAAATCTCTCTGCAAGCTTTGAAAATCTACTTCATTATCCAGAATGCCACCTATCTTAGTATTATCTGCATACTTACTAATCCAATTTACCACCCCATCATCCAGATCATTAATGTATATGACAAACAACATTAGACCCAGTACAGTTCCCTGAGGCACACCACTAGTCACCAGTCTCCAACCTGACAAACAGTTATCCACCACTATTCTCTGGCATCTCCCATCCAGCCACTGTTGAATCCATTTCACTACTTCGATATTAATACCTAATGATTGAACCTTCCTAACTAACCTTCCGTGCAGAACCTTGTCAAAGGCCTTACTGGAGTCCATATAGACAACATCCACTGCTTTACCCTTGTCAACTTTCCTAGTAACCTCTTCAAAAAATTCAATAAGATTTGTCAAACATGACCTTCCACACACAAATCCATGTTGACTGTTCCTAATCAGACCCTGTCTATCCAGATAATTATATATACTATCTCTAAGAATACTTTGCATTAATTTACTCACCACTGACATCAATTTTAAACAATGAAACCACATGAGCAATACGCCAATCCTCCAATACCATCCCTGTTTCTAATGACATTTGAAATATTTCTGTCAGAGCCCCTGCTATTTCTACACTAACCTCCCTCAAGGTCCTAGGGAATATCCTGTCAGGACCCGGAGATTTATCCACTTTTATATTACCTTAAAAGCACCAGCACTTCCTCCTCTTTAATCGTCATAGTTTCCATAACTTCCCTACTTGTTTCCCTTACCTTACACAATTCAATATCCTTCTCCTTAGTGAATACCGAAGAAAAGAAATTGTTCAACATCTCCCCCATCTCTTTTGGCTCCACACATAGCTGTCCACTTGGATTCTCTAAGGGACCATTTTTCTCCCTCACTATCCTTTTGCTATTTTAAGAAGATTAATGCCAATTTGGGCACATGCTCTCAAAAAGGTTTGCTGTTCCTGTCCTGGAGACTTTTCAATTAACCCTGTAATCATCTACAGTTAATTGATTTTCATTTCAGTACAACTGTTTTACACTTCCTCTGGAAAATTCATTTCTTTCCACATCTGTTTTTGTGCAATATCCTGAGAAGTGTCCAGGATACCAGATTCAAAGTCATCACTCTGCTTTTCACATAATATCTCAAGTGTTCAGCACAGACACAAGCCACTTGAGCTATCCCATTGATGACAACAGTGATGTGTTTCTACACTGATCTCATTGCCCACTTTCCTCAATGCCATTTCCTTTCCTATTTGTAGACTTTACCACAGGTTCTAACAATCCCTCTCTTAGCATTTCCTTTTCTCAATGATCAATGTACATATACACCTAAATCTCGGGGTATGCATCATTTAGTCTACATTTTCTTTCTGATAAATGCATCATTTCACATTTCTCTGCGTTAAATCTCATGACTGCCGATTCAGCCAGCTAAAGTCTCTCTGTAATTTACTACTACTTGTCCTCACTGTTCCTCACAATTCCAATCTTTGGCATCCATAATTTGGAAATTTTAATTTGCATATGTAATTATATAATTATATTGATATAATGCACTATATCAAGTCAAATACTTACAAAAAAGGTGGTTCCTTAGGTAAAATGATCATTGACCATGAAGTTGTACACCCAAGAAATTGGCACATCGGCACACCTCATTCATGCCACTTCTAGTCAAGATGGCGCCTGTGTACAACACTCCTTTGCTCAACATCTTCTGAATAGATCATGAAACCATTTTTTTTTCATTTCTTTTATGTCTTTTACTTTTGTTTCTTGTCTTGGATGTGATTCTGGAACTGTCAGAGCCCGTGTTTTGCTGTTTTGAGATTGTTTGGTTGCTTCAAGTGCCCTGTTATCTCAGAGGGGATTTTAGTGTGCAAATTTCACGGTGAGAACGCTGCAGGATGGAGTGCCAGCCGATGTTTGACCCATCTCACTGACTATAGTTTCCAGTGTTCAACAATTAAAGAGATAAAGGCAATTGAAAGATCAAGGCAAAGGCACAAGTTTGGAGATCTTTTGGGTGTTCCAGCGGTCTGTGTTTCTCGAGAGGATTCCAGGTGGCAGCGTGCACAAAATTTGCAGCGAGCAGGCTGCAAGACGAGGTGCAAGTCGATGCTTGGCTCCATTTCACCGATTAATGCTCACTTTGTTCACCGATTAAAGCAAGGAGGGAGATCAAAGCACGGAAGTATGTAGCATGTACTAGATAGCTGCCATTCCTTACATACAAAGGTACCCTCTGATCCCTTTCAAACTCCTTCTTCTCACCTTAAATCTATGCCCTCTTGTTTTTGATACCCCTGCCATGGAAAAATGACTCTATATGCATCTCTGCCTCTCAAATCCTAGACATACTTAACCCCCTTTTCTCCAGGAAAAACAAGCCCAGCTTATCCAATGACTCCCCATAAAGTGAAGTTTTCCAATCCAAGCAGCATCCTGGTGAATCCCCTTGCACTCTCACCAGCACAATGTTTTACTTCAGTAACACACACAATATTCTGGAGGAACTCAGCAGGCCTGGCAGCAAATATGGAAAAGAGTAAACAGTCGATGTTCCTGATGAAGGGTCTCGGCCCAAAACGTCGACTGTTTACAATTTTCCATAGACGGTGTCTGACCTGCTGAATTCCTCCAGCACTTTGTGTGTTGTTTAGATTTCCAGCATCTGCAGATTTTCTCATGCTTTTTGAATTTAAGCCAAAGTTGCTACTGACCTTTTAAGTCTATGAGTAGCAATTTTGCTAGCTAAACTTTAGTGTGGGTCTTTATAAAAACCTCATGAAAATCAATTTAGATGCTACATTTCCTTCATCAACTTGTTCTGCTATCTCAAAAAATCTTAGTTCAGTTAGGCAAACCCAAATTAGCATTAGGAAGCTGAGCTGAGTCTGATTATTCAAGTTAGATAATGCCTTTAACTGATACTGATTTTGAGATTAATTTTGCCAGTAAATTGTAATTCTTCAAAGTTGAGCTACATGCCCACCAGAGAGCAGTTAGCTTAATGTCACATTGAAAAGATACCGCACCAGTCAGTGCACTAACCTAATCTTTTATGGAAAAGGAACTTGAACCTACAGCCTGAAAAAGAAAACAGTAGAAATAGGAAACAAGTCGGACAACATCTGTAGAGGGAAAAACCTTTCAAGTTGATAACCCGTCTAAGGAAATTATTAAATTATATATTTATCAGTCCATTAAAACAATGTTTGATTGAAACATTAACTCTTTCCTTTTCTTTCTCCATTGAAGCTGACTGATTTGTTGTGTATTGTTGACATATTCTATTCATTTTGAATTATCATCCTCTGTACCATTTTACTTTTTGACTCTCACCTTCTGGGTGAGAAGCTAGAGTGGTGCCAGCTGATATACAGGGAAGATTAAGAAAACAGTGCTAAAAAAAATGAATGTTAATTGTCCTTCAGTTTGGAACTGCGGCCTTAACAGCTACATCCTGGAAACAAGTTAAACACCCTTTTAAACTAATGGAAGAACTTTGGTATGAAAATTCTTACATCACTGAGTTAAGAATTTAAATGTAAAATCCATAAACACAGTTAAAGAAAATAGATCTGCAGATGAGTTTTTCAACATAAGTAAAACCTTTCTACATTTGACCTTTTTATTCATATTTTACTTCTGATCTTCGGCGTAATTTTTTTCAAATTAAAAATGGCAAAACTATTTCAATTCTGCAGAGGACTAACCCTTTTCTAACATGATAATTCTTCCTTAAAATGGGCAAACATCACTGCAAATTTTTTTTTGCCTTTAAAACATGAACATGACTCAGTCTTAGAATTAAGAGTTCTGAAATTTGCAGGAGATAGCTCACTGAATGTTAACAGAATGATGAATTTTAGTCTCTTTAGGTGCCACCGAATGACGAGATGCAGGTTTGTGCCTGAAATCCCATATACACCAAGGCCTGTTCTCAAGATAAATCTCAGAGAACCTGAGTACAAACAACATCATTGCCTTAAGACTGAAAACAAAACAAATGGCAGTTTTACTCAGACACATCAGCAGTATTTATGGACCAGTTACGGTCACTTGCATGTATAAATAGTATCATCTATTTACCATTATAAGGTGCCTAACAAGGCAGTTGTTTCTTATTACGTGTCCCCTTAAAGTGCTCATTCTATCTGTACTGTAACATTCCCATTGGTATTACAGGTTGTAACTGTAAAGATGCGAGCTGCATTTAAGTCCCGCTAACAACAGATTGTAAAGCCAAGATCAGCAGCAATCATCTATTAGAGTTCCATGCATTAGACTGTTTCATCCATTTGCAATATAAACAGATTGCAAACAACAAGTAAATCAAGAAGTCTGGATTGAATAACCTGACCCATTTTAGACAAGTGTAGATAAGATCATGCTTAACTTAATGTAATGAGTGTAACAGAATATAGGAAATCAGCAACTGCACAACTGCACTCTTCCTGATACGTTATCCAGATAGAATGTTTTCATTACCACTGAGTTACTTACTTCATATCTTCTTTAGCATTTTAAAGTCACATGATTTACCTGCAAGAAAAATGGTTAGGTCTGCCATGTCATGGAAAAAACTGGGGCATTGAATAAAACAGGAGATAACTTTCAAGAATTGGGCACAGGTATGGTAGGTCAAAAAAACTGATTTCTTTTTTGTAACTTCTTATATTATTAACTGACCTGTGAGGTAATGCATAGTTACGACAAATGTACTGCATATATTTTCAGTCACAAAACACAAGAGGATAAATAACGGTCCAATAAGAGTCAAAAGGGGAAAAAAACACCATGTTAGAATGAACAATAACCCAAGATAAGCCCAATTTCAGTATTTAGAAAAAGAACCAAGAAACTACCAAGGAAAAGGGAAAATAAAATATTAAGCAATTAGGGAAGAAGTAATAGACTGCAAAAGTGTCTATGTAAATGTAAAACAAAAAAATGCCAAGTATTCACCTGAGTTCCTTGTAGAGGGAATAAGGAACTGGGAAATAAACTACACAAATCTTTTCTATTTGCATAGAAGTCACAAAGACATACTGTATCACACAAACTGTGGAGAATGAATGAGGAATGGAAAAAAATATCAAGGGTTAAAAAAAGCAATATTGTAAAAATTATAAACCCAAGAGATTCTGCAGATGCTGGAAATCCAGAGTAAATCACACAAAATGTGGAGGAACATAGCAGTTCAGGCACCATCTAAGGAAATTAATAAAGAGTCAATATATCGGGCCGAGACTCTTTTTCAGGACTGTAAAGGAAGGAGGAAGAGGCCAAAATAAAAAGGTGGGGAGAGGGGAAGAAGGACCAGCTAAAAGGTGATAGGTGAAGCCAGGTGGGTGGGAAAGGTAAAGGGCAGGACAAGTGTTAGTGAGCTGTCAGGAAGATATACATGTAGACATGCTACAAAGGAATATAGACAGGCTAAGTGAATGTGCAAGAATACAGCAAATAAAGCAAACAAATAAACTGGAAATATGAGGACATTCAAAAAAAATTTTGAATTCTGAAAAACTGGAAAATCATGGTGTTCATGGAAGCCTTGGTGGCCTTATACACATTACTTGACAAGTAAAGCAAGCAACTAGTATGGGAACTTTTACATTGTTTTTTATTGCAAGAGATATGTATACAAGAATAAAGATAATTTACTGACATGACACAAGGCGTTCATGAGATCACATTTGGATTGCTGTGAATATGCCTGATCTATGTACCTGAGGAGGGATATATATTACATATACAAAAGTTCAAAAGCACAAGATCAAGGAGACTGGGCTTGTGCTCTTTAGGCTTCAAAAATGAGAGGCAATTTCAATGAAACATACATAATTCTTGTGAATCTTGACTGGGGAGATGCAGGACCCCATTTCCCTGGCTGGTGTTATCAAGGAACGCTCTCTCAAAATAACTGGTCATCATTCAGAACGGAGAAGGGAAGAAGTGCATTTACCAACAGAGTTCTGAACCTTTCTGTCGATGAGCAATGGAGACTAAGTCAGCAAATACATGAATGCAGCTATCGATAGACTTTTAGACAGTATTGAAATCAAGGGACAAGAAAGTGGTATCAAGGTTAATGATTAGTCATATCTATTGAGCAGGCAAAAGAGGCTGAATAGCCTACTGCTGTTTCTACTGTATATGTTAGATTTTTATAAGAAATTGAATACCTCCAACACACAAACATGGATGTTATTCCTCACTATAATCCAAGTACCTCTTTGTTCTATTATGGTGGCAACCATTTCAAAAACTTGAACAACATAAAAATACATTTTCCTTAAATGGTTGATAGATTTACCCATTTGTCACTCAGAGATTGTAACAGATCTCTATTCAAATAAATAGATTTATTTAATGGACAAGAAGCACTCCAGCAAGTACATTGTTATAGCCATATAATGAGCAGTCTATTAGATGCAGGGAGAATCTGCCTTATTTTCTCAGCTTCCTAATGTTCCTTTGAACTGTACAGTAATAGCTTTACAACCAAAGCAATCAGCAGATTATCTAAGTCGCGAGGCTTAGTAGAAAAGCAATGGCAATTATAAATTTGAAAATTTTAAAGATTAGCTTTGAATAAACATCAGAGGAAAAAGTGGAAATAGTAATGTGTGGATGATCCTTGACAAGCTATGAAGAACTTAAAGTACATCCAAGAAATCGATCAGATGAACTTATTTTAGCTGCAGAACAGATTCAAGATCTATCAAAACGTACTTATGTAGCAGACTGATTTTTAAAGCAAATGATGTACTATCCGAATATAACGCATTTCTTAGCGCTGCTGGTCTAGTGTATAATTTTAAAATCAGTCAGCTTCCCATTTGTGCTTCTGTTCAATGAGATGGTGGATCTGCTCCCGCTTTACTCTGTCCTTCAGGGGTTACTGATAGTTAAACAATGTTCTTTAGTGGCTCTGGTATCTGCTTTGTGTCAGAGCTTGGCTTAGCTCTAAACAGTAACAATGTTAATGCAAGGAATATTTCTCAATAACTTCAGTAAGTAACTTCCCAGTAATCTAGGCATATCACATTACACCTAAGAATTCTGATCGTTGGAGGTCAAATTCTAAATATATATCTTTTTACTTAATAACTTCTCATCACATTCATGTTTCCCACAATATCACTTGAATGATTGGAACAGGAGTGTAATTTCATTGTGGAATTTCCCCAAGCTTAAATTTCTGTTCCTGCTGAACTAATTTGTGCCAAGATTGTTCATACTGCAGCAAAGACAAAGTTCAAAATAAAGTAATTTAACCATGGAAGATGCATGTTCAGTCAAATTTTGAAACCGATAAGTTACAAACTCTTCTTAACCTCAATTATTTTTAAGATTTGAATGCCTTAAAGATTTTTTATAGCATTCACATGTTACCTAATAGCTTTAGATAAAAGTGTCAAAGCAAAGGGAAGATAAAAATGGTCACAGTTGGCCTGAGATATATTCTTCATAGATAAATATCCATTGATACAAACAAACATTAACTTAAAAGGAGATAACAGTGCTACACCCTCTCCTATGGTCCACTCTCCTCTCCTGTTGGATTCCTTCTTCTCCAACACTTTGCCTTTTCCACCGATCACATCACAGCTTCTTACTTCATTCCCCTCTCCCCCACCTACCTGGCTTCACCTATCACCTTCCAGCTTGTACTTCTTCCCCTCCCGCCACCTTCATATTCTGGCATCTTCCCACTTCCATTTCAGTCCCAATGAAGGGTCTTGGCCTAAAACGTTGACTGTTTATTTCATTTCCACACATGCTGCCTGACCTGCTGAGTTCCTCCAGCACTTTGAGTGCGTTGCTTTGCAAAATGCATTGCCATCCAGGAAATGTGGAGCAAAGGAAGGAAAAATAAACAAATAGCAAAAAAAAAGCAAGTCAAATTGCTTTACTGTAGTTCTTTAAACCAATAACATATTTTGAGGCCAAGTCATTCTTGTTTTGTGTGTAGAACAGACCAACAAGCAGTTAATAAAGCTCACAGCGATCTATTTCGATGTTATCAATTAAGGGAGGAACACTGACCAAAGACCCCATGATCTTAGAAAAACAGAAAACCTACAGCACAATACAGGCCCTTCAACCCACAATGCTGTACTTCCATCTTCGTATAGTTGCTTGTCAAATTCAGTGCCTGCTAAATCATTATGAAGAAACCATTATTTATCATACAGTTCAAAAAACTGTTAACCCAGATTGGTTTTTCATGTGTACCAAGACAAAGCTTGTCCCGCATACTGTTTATACAGAGTAACTCATTGCGCAATGCATTGAGCGAGAATAAGATAAAACATAGCAATGCAGAATAAAGTGCAAACACTACTGAAAAGATGCAGTACAGGTAAATAATAAAGTGCCAGATCATAACAAGCTCGTTAGTGAAGTCAAGAGTCTATCATATCATACAAGAGGTCCATTCAAGAGACTGCTAACAATGGGACAGAAGCTGTCCTTGAGCTTGGTGGTACATGCTTTTAGGCCCAATGGGAGAGGGCAGAAGAGAGAACGTCCAAGGAGGTAGAGTCTTTGATATGCAGAAACTCTACTAAGGTAGGATTAAGTATAGAGTCCATAGACGGGAGACTGTCTCCACAACTCTGCAGTTTCCTGCAGTCAAGTGCAGAGCAGCTGTCAAACCCAGCTGTGAGGTACCCAGACAGAGTGCATTCTGTGGCGCATCAATAAAAAATAGCAAGCGCTGACAAGGACACACCAAACTTCTTAAGCTTCCTGAAGAAGCAGAAGCATTTAGGTTTTCTTGGCCATGACACCAACATAGGTTGAACCAGGACAGGCTATTACTGATGTTCACACCCCACAACTTGAAGCTCTCAACCTCAGCACCACTAATGTAGACAGGAGCATGCAGACTGCCCCTCTTCCTGAAGTCAACGGCCAGCTCTTCCGTTTTGTTGACACTGAGGGAAGGTTGTTACCATGACACCAAGTCACTAAGCTTCCCATCTCCTTTCTGTACTCAGATCATCATTATTTGAGATGCAGCTCACTATAGATGACATCGCCTGCAATCTTGTGGAGGAAGTCGGAGCAGAATCTGACCATGCCAGGAGTAGAGTGAGGGGTTGACGTTGCCACCTTGTGGATCACCAGTGTTCAGAAAAATTGTGGCAGAGGCATGCTCCCAATCCTTAATGATCGTGGTCTGTTGGTCAACAAAAATCAAGGATTCAGTTGCAGAAGGGCACATTGACCCTCAGAGTCTAGAGTTTAGTGATGAGTTTGCTTGGAATAATAGTATTATAGGTAGAACTGTTGTCAATAAACAACAGTTTGACACAGGTGTCCAGATGTTCCAGAGATGAGATTAGGTGCTCTAGAGTGTAGAGTATCACCTTGGTTACAAATGTACAATCAGAGTGAATAAATTCCTGTGTGAGAAAAGACAAGAGTACTAACTAAGCCAAAACTAGGCATTAGGTCTGATACAGTAATCCCAGATTTCTGTGTTAATTTAATTAGATATGGGATTTATTGTTCCACTTCAAAGCAGCAGTAGGAGATTGTAGGGCCAGCAGTATCTCGACTTTAACCAAGACACAAACTAAATATGTATTTCCCATCTCCTTAAATATCCAGTATCCTACAGGCTGCGAAGAGTACAAACTACACAATCTAAAATCATTAGGAAAGGGATGCACAGTTATTTATCGGCCACTATAGAAGGAACCATGTGCAACATAATCACAATTTAGACCAACTCCCCGACTTTATAATTCTAAATATATCTTTGTAATATCTTTATAATTCTAAATATATCTTTATAATTTTATAAACATAATGAGTTTACTTGCAGGTCTCACCTGGCACACTATTAGGTGGAAAGATACAAAATCTAAGATTGCATTTGTTCTGTAAAATAAACATTAGAGAACTCCTCAATTTACAACCACATAAGTTACTCAAAGTTCCAAGTAAATTTATTATCCAAGTACATTAATGTCACCATATACAACCCTGAAATTCATTTCTTGTGGGCATTCTCAGTAAATCCACAATAGAACAATAAAACCATAATTGAATCAGTGAAAATCCACCCTGACTTGGGCATTCAACCATGTGCAAAAGACAACAAACTGTGCTAATACAATAAATAAATAAATAAAATAAGCAATAAATATCAAGAACATGACATGAAGAGTCTTGTAAACTGAGTCCATATGGTGTGGGAACATATCTATGATAGGGCAAGTGAAGTTGAGTGAAGTTATCCCCTTTGGTTTAAGAGCCTGATGGTTGAGGGGTAATAACTGTTCCTGAATCTGGTGATGTGAGTCCTGAGGTTCCTGTATCTTCTTCCTCATGGCAGCAGCAAGAAGAGTGCATGTACTGGGTGGAGGGGGTCCCTGGTGATAGATGCTGCTTTCCTGTGACAACACTCCATGTAGACGTGCTCAGTAGTAGGGAGGACTTTCCCTGTGATTGACTGGGCCGTATCCAGTACTATTTGCAGGATTTTCCATTCAAGGGCAGTGGTATGTCCATACAAGACTATGATGCAGCCAATCAATATATTCTCCACTGCTTATCTATAGAAGTTTGTCAAAGTTTTATAAGTCATGCCAAATCTTTGCGAACTCCTAAAGAAGTAGAGGCGCTGTCGTGCATTCTTCATAATTGCAGTTAAATGCTGAGTCCAAGATAGGTCCTCCAAAACATCAACACTGAGGAATTTAAAGTTGCTGACTCTCTCCACCTCCGATGTGGATCAGCTCAATGGCCTCTGGTTTCCCCCGCCTCAATCAGCACCTTGAGTAAGAGGTTGTTGTTTTGGGACCATTCAACCAGATATATAATCTCCCTCCAATATACTGATTCGTCACCATCTATGATTCAGCCTATGACACTGGTGTCATCAACAAACTTGAGTATGGCATTGGAGATGTGCTTAGCCACACAGTCATAAGTGTAAAGTGAGTAGAACAGGAGGCTAAGCACACAGCCTTGTGGTGCTCCTGTGCTGATGGAGATGTTGTTGTCAATCCGAACTGACTGGAATCTGCAGGTGAGGACATTGAGGTACCAATTGCACAGAGGTTTTCAGGCCAAAGCCTTGAAGCTTATTGATTAGTGTTGAGGAGATGAAGGTATTGAAGCTGAGCTGTAGTTGTTGAAGAACATCCTGATGTATGCATCTTTCCTGTCTAGATGTTATCAGGTTTGAGTGAAGAGCCAATGAGATGATACCTGCTGTGGACATGCTGCGACAATAGGCAAATTGGAGTGGATCCAAGTTGCTTTTCAGGCAGGAGTGGATATGTTTCATCACTGTGGATGTAAGTGGTACTAGACAATGGTGAGGCAATACAATTCCAGCCTGCAATTGATTTTCACCAATCATCTCAAGATATAAACACAACAGATTCTGCAGATGCTGGAAATCCAAACCACCACGCACAAAATACTGGAGGAACTCAACAGGTTAGGCAGCATCTATAGAAATGAATAAACAGTTGACATTTCAGGCCGAGACCCTTCTTCAGAACTGGGAATGAAGAGGGAAGACACTAAGATAAAGAAGTGGGGCGAGAGGAAGGAGAACCAGCTTGAAGATGACAGCTTAAGCCAGGTGGGTGGGAAAGGTAAAACACTGGAGAAGCAGGAGTTTGATAAGAGAAGAGAGTGGACCATGGGAGAAAGGGAAGGAGGAGGAACACTGAGGAAGTTGATAGATAGGTGAGGAGAAAAGGTATGAGGTTAGAGTGGGAAAAAGAAGAAGAGAGAAAGGGAGGGAAAATAATTACCAGGAGACATCAATATTCATGCCATCAGCTTGGAAGCTACCTAGATGGAATATGTGTTGTTCCTCTACCCTGAGAGTGGCCTCATTGTGGCAAAAGCTGAGTCTGTGGACTGACATATTGGAATGGGAATGGGGATAGGAATTAAAATGGTTGGCCACTGAAAAATTCCATTGAAACATTTATGTTTCAAAACATCAATGCATATCAAAATTTCCAACATACATTGCCTAATAATGTAAAATCTTTTTTAGCTTAATGATCATCAAAGTTGAAAAAAGAAGTTCTCATCCTCAATTTTTATTTTCAGAAAGCACCATAAAAATGATATTGTTAAGCAAGTAATGGAAACTATACTGAGTAACAGCCTGTGTCACGATTCAGATTTCTTCCAGTCTTTCTCTGAAAACAGCAATTTATTCAATGAATCCAGGCAATGATGCACCCATGCTCACTAATCAGTCTTCAAAAAAATCCGCAACATTAATCTATACAAATAATTCACATTCTAGAAAACAAAAAAAAAACAGTTATTTCTGGAAATGCCCAGCAGCATCTGTGGGTAGTGGACTTTCAGATCACCGTGCATGACCTCACGACCATGTCCAGCATTTTCTATTGCAGCAAAGATCAATTTCCTTTTTATGCTCCCAAATCACTCCAGCACAATGCAAGTTAATAAGGTAGCAAGAATCAAAATTTGCCAAATAAGATTATTAAACCAGAGTGAGACCTACAGCAGTCTTCAATTTACAAGCATACATTTAGCAAAGAAAAAGAGAGCTGGATCCTACCAAATAAATTCATAACCCCCATGTGGATGCTACAAATGAATGCAGAAGGGCAGCCTTCCGTTGATTTAATCTGAATTACTTCATAAGGATTGCCTGAAAATGTTAAAAGATAGATAGGTATTGGAACAGCAATGTTGTTTAAGGGTTTAGAAAAGGTTTGAAAAACATACAAAGAATAAATTCTAGCTTCGTTCTTTTTATTTACTGCAATAAAGTTGTAAGGGAACAGTTTCTCAACCTGGGAGATTATTTCTGCCTTTTATAAAGAAGATGAAAATCTCATGTCAATCTGCATTAGAACCTCCTTCTCTCACAGAACAATGAAGGATTAAAAATAAAATTTCTTCTGGCAGTTAGCTTCCAGCACATAATAATGTTATAAAACAATTCACTAACTCTGACACTTAGTAAAGTATCCCATGTGCTTGAGTACACAAAAAGGATGCATAATTCTATATTAGCTAGCAGTGCACAGCATCTTTCAATCTCTATGTTGGCACTCAACTAGTTATAAACTTCTTGGCTTCCCTTTGGAATATAGCTTTGCGCCTATGTTGGAAGATTCCCATAAGTCTTTAAAGAGCCATTGGAAAACATGCAGCAAGATTATGTCTTACATAAGAATGCTTCTCTGAAGCGGAATTGCATTATCAGATCTAGATTGCACAGTGATGAACAGCTCCAAGCCTTTGTTCTCAATTTCATTAAAATGGAAGCCATCTAAGACAAGTCTGATAATCAGGAGACAATTACAGGCAAATAAAACAGAGTAAGGTTTCAACATCACAGAAATTTACGTTCCTCCATAGCAATCTACACACCACCCCCCAATTAAAGTCAAAAGTAGGGATTGGGCAAATGATCAACTTCAATCACAACTCCTGACAAAATAAAGCAGTGCATACCCATGTAGAGAAGGAACATATTACCACTGCCAAACAATGAACATCTCCAAAAAGAGTCTCAATGCCCACCTTTGAATATTCAATGCGATTGCCATTGCAAAATTCCCATCAAGCTCTGGCAATTATCAATAACTTAACTGGACCAACCATATAAAAATTAGTCCATGGCAGGGGTCCTAACCTTTTTTATGTCATAGACCCCTACCTTTAACCGAGGAGTCCTTGGACCCCAGGTTGGGAACCCCTGGTCTCTGGTCATACAGCACAGCAGGGCAGAGGCTGGGTAACCTCTGTTTTTACAAAGCTACACCAGCACCTACGTGGTAGAAGTTGGCAACATGATGGAATACATTCAACCTGTCTGGATGAACACTGCTCTAGAAGCTCAAAATCAACCAGCAAGGAGCTGTGTCCAAATCCTTCATTATCTTCATACTCTGCCTGCATCATGTCACATCTACAGAATTCAACTCGGCTGTTCCCAAACCTCCAAATTCTACCAGTTAGGAGAACAAGGGCAGGAAGTGGATCAGAACACGTTTCATATACAGGATCCTTTCCGCATCGCTTTTCCTTAATTGTCCTTGGATTTACACTGCCTATAAAAAGTATTCATCCCCCTTGGAAGTTTTCATGTTCTATTACTTTACAACATTGAATCACAGTGGATTTAATTTGGCTTTTTTGACACTGATCAACAAAAAATGACTCGCTGCAAAGTAAACTAAATTAATTACAAATATAGTACACAAATAATTGATTGCATAAGTATTCACCCCCTTTCATATCACACACAAAATCATCACTGATGCAGCTGATTGGATTTAGAAGTCACACAATTAGTTAAATAGTGATCATCTGCGTGCTTTCAATTGATTGTAGTAAGAATACACCTTTATCTGGAAGGTCCAACTGCTGGTAAGACAGTATCCTGGCAAAAACTACACCATGAAGACAAAAGAACACTCCAAACAACTCCACAAAGTATTTGAAAAGCACAAGTCAGGAGATGGATACAAGAAGTTGTCAAAGTCACTGAATATCTCTTGTTAAGTCAGCTAAGTCAATCATCAAGAAAGAAAAGAATATGGCACAGCTGTAAATCTGCCTAGATGCAGGTCGTCCTCAAAAACTGAGTGACTGTGCAAGGAGAGAACTAGTGAAGGAGGGAGGCCACCAAGACCTAAGACAACTCCAGAGGATTTACAAGCTGTGGTGAACTACATATACCTGTCTGGACACGCCCCCTGCTGACTGCTCCTGTGGCTCCTCCCACAGACCCCTGTGTAAAGGCGATCAAGGCCTGAGCCCGGCCTCTCAGTCTCCAGGATGTAGTATGGTGGTCACTCACTGTTTGTTCCTTCTTCCAGTCAATAAAAGCCAATATCTCGCCTTACGTCTCAGAGTGAGTTATTGATGGTGCATCACAAGCTTCAGTGGCTGAAATGGGAAGAGACTGCGCATACAACAATGGTTGCCCAGGTTCTTCACCAGTTACAGCTTTATGGGAGAGTGGCAAAGAGAAAGCCACTGTTGGAAAAAAAAACTCACATGAAATCTCAGCTAGAGTTTGCCAGAAGGCATGTGGGAGACTCTGAAGTCAGCTGGAAGAAGGCTCTATGGTCTGATGAAACCAAAATTGAGCTTCATGTTCATGAAACTAAACGCTGTATTTGGCGTAAGCTGAACACCGCACGTCATCAAAAACACACCATTCCTACCGTGAAGCACGGTGGTGGCTGCATCATGCTGTGCAGATGCTTCCCTGCAGCAGGCCCTGGAAGGCTTGTAAAGGTAGAGGGGTAAAATGAATGCAGCAAAACACAGGGAAATCCTGGAGGAACACCTGATGCAGTCTGCAAAAGAACTGCGACTTGGGAGAAGATTTGTTTTCCAGCAAGATGATGACCCCAAGTATAAAGCCAAAGACACGCAGAACTGGTTTAAAAACAACAAACTAAACTGGAGTGGCTGAGTCAGAGTCCAGACCTCAATCCAACTGAGAATTTGTGGCTGCACTTGAAAAGGGCTGTTCGCTCACCATCCCCATGCAATCTGACAAAGCCTGAGCAGTTTTTAAAAGAAGAATGGGGAAAAATTGCAGTGTCCAGATGTGCAAAGCTGAAAGAGACCGAACCACACAGACTCAAGGCTGTAATTTCTGCCAATGGCGTATCTACTAAATACTGATTTGAAGGGGGTGAATACTTACGCAATCAATTATTTTGTATTTTATATTTGTAATTCATGTAAATCATTGGTAGAGATCTGTTTTCACTTTGACACAATGAAGTCTTTTCTGTTGATCACTGTCATATATTTTGTGCAATCACTAACAAAAGAAAATCTACAGATGCTAGAAGTCCAAGCAACACACACAAAATGCTAGAGGAACTCACCAGGTCATTTCTTTCACCACTCCCTTATCCAATGTTGCATATACTTTGTGCCTAGGTTTACACAAAGGTTGAGAAGAGATCAGACAGGAAAATCTAGTTGAGGCCATAGCTCAGACCAACCAGCCATGACTTTTACCAGATGAAGCTGCAGTTCAAGGGACTGTATGGGCTTTTCTTAAGGAATATTGATGCTTCAGTTTTTATCCTTCCCGATTCCAACTCTATCCAGATAAATTACATCAAGAAATACCAGTAAAAGAGGAGCTATATCAGATTCTCACTTCTTTAATTTATTTTCCTCAACCACATCTGGTGTATTTCCAAAATTTCCATGCTCACTTCTTTTCCAGGACCCGGAGGTGTACTCTTTCTTATTACAAGTGTACCAGTCTCCAAAGTTTAATTAAATTCACACGATTACTTATGAAGGTAAGGATAAAATCTACAGATGAATACGACATGAATAACAAACTGAAGTGCAGTAATATTAAATATTGTAAAGTACGGAACAGATTAACCAGCAACACTTCGAATATGGAAAGGGTGGGAGTTCAGAAGCCTGACAGCCTGGGGGAAGAAACTGTTTCTCATCCTGACCGTTCTTGTTTTTATTCTTCATAGTCTCCTGCCTGATGGTAGAAAGTCAAAGAGGATGCTGGATGATTGGGTGGTATCCTTAATGATACTAAGGGCCCATGTTTGCAGCGCTCCTGATAAATGTCCCTGATGGATGGCATGGAGTCCCCTATGATCCTTGTAGCTGTTTTCATAGTCCTTTGTAGGGACTTCTGGTCCAGTGCTCAACTGCTCCCATACCAGATGAAAGTGCAACTTGACAGGATGCTCTCAGTGGTGTTCCTGTAAAAGGCAGATAAGATTGGTGAGGGGTGGTGGTGGGGGGGGGGGGGGAGACTTGTTTGCCTCTTTCTTCTTAAGAAATGGAGGTCCTGCTCTGCCTTCTTATTCAAGACGGTGATATTAAGGGGCCAGGTGGGATCATCCATGATGCGAACTCCCAGAAACTTGGTGCAGTTCTCTACCCAGATGTTAATTTCAGCTAATTAAAGTAATCAAACTTTTTTGTTTGTCAGAGCTCGCTAGTTCTGGTGCAATCATTTATCTTTAACTTCAGTTGCATTTTCCTCTCTCTAAGATGCTGCCTGATCTTCTGACTATTTCCAGTGTTCTCTTTAAGCTCATATGTCCATCAGCAGTATCTCTGGAGTTCCAGCAGATTATTGTATTTCTTATTTATAATTACTCTCATTCATCTTTCTTTAGTTACACTTGTGATACATCAGTTATGATCAACTAAATGGAACCAGAAACAATAGCTTATAATGAACAATCTTGGTCTCCATCCTATCACAAACATCCATTCAATTCCCCCCAACTTCTCACTCACAGCAACCTTAAACATAAATACGGTTCTTGCTGAACAGATGTTGACTGATCTGTATCCCCAACATTTTGTATTAAATCTGGATGCAAAATTGAAGACAAATGTGAAAACTGTGATTTTTAAATCAGAACAGAGGTAACATTGCAGGTACACACCATAAACAAAAGCCCATTTATCAGATTATGAGCCATTAAAAATGACAAATACCTGGTCAGAAGGGAAGCATGAAGTCAGAGTAACGCAGCTTGGAAACAGGCCCTTTGGCCCACCTCACCTAGTTCCATTTGCCCATATCTCTCTAAATCCCTCCTATCTATGATCTTTTCTAAATATATTTTAAATGGTGGTATTGTACCACTGTCTCCGGCAGCTCAATCTATATACATTATGCACCATTCTCTGCATGAAGACATTGCCCCACATACCCCTTTCCATATCTTCTATCTCTCATCTTACACCTACACCATTCTAGTTTCTAGTTCCCTTTCCTTGGGGAAAAAAGTCTGTGTGCTTTCACTCTATCTATACTCTTCCTGACTTTACACAACTCTGTAAGTTCCCAGCTCCACTGAACAAAACGCAAGTCTTCCTAGCCCCTCGCTCTAAATCAAGCAGCATCCTCAAGCTCAAAGCAAAAGTTTTTTCAGGACAATTAAGACAATAAACTTCAAGCTACATAAACAGCATATGTCAGCATATTAATGATTAAATTATATTTATATGTTCTGTTACAAAACACTTGTACTAATCTGTTGTCCTTAGTTAATTAACATTCTTCAATTTATGGATTATTTCATTGATTGTTTTTCTCTGACATTTCTTTCTGCATTCTAAATGGAAAGAGATACATAATTGCAAGTCCTAAGTATTTTGCATAGGAGTGTACAGTAAATATGAAATGTGTATTTCCTTGTACAATTTTCCATTGATAAAGTTGCAGTTAGATTTGATCATGGGACAACATGCTCATAACTACCTCAACAAGCCTGTTGGACTGCAGAGCTTATTTTAATGCCATGAAGATTTTGAAACCTGCTATTTCTAAGACACCTTTTAGCATACAAAACATTAAGCAAGTTTCTTGCAGTTAAATCAGGTTAATAGAGTCAGAAGGTCACATTCTTTACTTTAGGAAATATGTTTTAAATATAAGTTACTTTTTCTTCTTTGCATTACTTTTCCAAGAAGCTACTCGTGCTCCTCCAAATTCCAACTTCAAATGAATGAATAATCTCTCAAAATTGACCTTTGCTCTAACAGATTTTGACATGTCATTCTGGGTCAGGCAGTGACAGACGCCATATCATTTGGATAAGCCTTTGGAGAAAACCCATGTGTGGCATTCTTTAAATGGGTGGTAAACCTCATTATCTGTCCATCTACATGTGAAGGAGACATTGATTTAGTTTCAAGTAAAAGTACATCTGGTGTGGCAGAAAATAAGGCAATGGCAAGCAAGGCCCCACAAATTCACTGTAATGACAAATGATCAAAGGAGCTCAGTAAATGCACACTAGGACGAAATGAAATTTAAGCACATAATCTCTAGTTTATTACAGGCATCAGTTTAAAAGATGTTCTCCAAATGATCCGGGAGCTAAAGTCTTACAGGGGAATGTCCACATTGAAAGGCTTAATACTGATTTTACAGAAATAATGCCTCCAAGGAATTTGGTAAACTATACCAAAAGTCAGAAGAAAGTATTACATTCCCCAAAGACCTCCTGAAACAGCTTAAGTGCTGCACTTTAAATGTGGTATTTTGTCCATTAAGAGATGTTCAAAACAGCCTGTTGTAATACTTAGAGGTCAAAAAACATTTTCTTGGTATCTAAGTTAACTGGGCAAATTCATCCTAAAATAATATTCATTGATTTCTTTTGCTCTGCCTTCTTGATAAGAAAACAATTGCTCCATTAAGCTTGAGCACATGAATCAGATAAACTTAATGTGGTCTTTTACATACAGTCGAGTACAGGAGCTCTTCCTGATGGCTGGCATCACATTATGTTGTGATTTTCAGTAATATTTGAGTAAAATAGTTCGATTGAGCATTCGTGTTTGCTTAAATAATTTATTACAGTTATATGTAAAAGTACATGAATGATGTTATGAACCCCGTAACTGGGTTACTTACCAGCAAAGATAGAGGCATCCGTTGGAGTCTGATGATACTATTTTTAACAGTATTTATTAGTAAAAATACACAAAAATAATATCAATGCAAACATACAGATAATATACGTCGTCAATACTAAACCTAAAAGTGTGGGTATAATAATAAGAAATAAGCTCTATCATTGTCTAGGGGATAATGAATTGTCCAATGGAAATCTAAAGTTCATTTCAGTTCATACAGGCTGCTGCCATTGTTGATCGCGGTGTTGCAATTGTTGGAGAGGGAGGGAGAGAGAGAGAGAAAGGGAAAAACTTGCCAACTTTCCTTGTTACGATCTTGATCCGTATCTGTCCTTTAGCTAGACGGTTCTGTGGAGGACTCGCCACCCAGGCAAGGATGGACACACACACAAGCCCCCCCACTGGTCTCATACGTTTCTCCTGGTGCTTCTGAGGGGTGTTCCCCAGACCCGACTTTTATCCTCACTCACGGGGTCTCAGATGTCAATCAGGTTGGGATGATGCAATCCCTCAACCAGACCACTCTGGTTGTCCCCTGAGGGGTTTCAATGAATAGTACAGTACTCAATACACAATTCCTTCTCCAAGAGACAATAGCAGTAATCAGTGGTTCCGTTCCACTTTTGTTAGGAGACATTCCACTACCTTGTGTATTCTGTGTTGTCTATAACAACTGCCTTTTCTGTTATCCTGCATCTCTCTCTCTCTCATTACTGACATGATGTGTATCTCTCTCATTTCCTGGGTATCAAGACCCGAAATAATAGCAATCTTGCGATTCTCAAAAAGGAGGGGGCGACTTTGCACCCTTCGGCCCCTCAGAGTTGCTCCACATTCATAACAATGACATAAGTCATCACACCACCACATCATACGTGCACACCTTGCCTAAAGTAAAAACGAAGCTGAGGCACTAAACATCCAGCTCCCTTATTTTACCTCCAATTAGTTTTTATGTTAGGGAGTTACAAAACATTACAGTGACAATGAGAATATTTTAAAATGAACCCAAGATGACTACCTACCTACTGAAGCACAGCGGGACGTTTGAGTTTTAAATAAACCAGAACATGCTTTCTTCGCAAGAAAGAAACAATTGAATTTTTAAAAAAGCATTAGACAGATAAATTTTTGGGTTCATAACCAGTGAGTACAGGTGATAATAATCATAAATAAAAAATGCAGAAATGACTGACAACATCAGAAAGACACATTCATTCCTTTGCACAAGAGATAGCTGGATATTGTATACATAGCGATTTGAGCAGCATTTTGAAGCAACTTAAATAGCCAATGAGAAGCAGGTGCCAGTTTGCTGCGTGCATTGGGTTTAATGACATATGCTTTATTTCTAAGTTTGACTTCTCCAACCAAACCAGCTGATACTGTGGAAGTCATGCAGGGACATTTAGAATCAAAACCATTGTTGATTGTAGAATGCTTTATGTTTCAAAAACAGAATCAAAAGGAAGGGGACTGCATTTCAGCTTACATGACTGAAAAGAGATTGTCTGAGCATGGCAGTGTCTAAACAGAAGCCAACCTGGCTGAACAAATTGAGTTACTGTTGCAGTAGGGGCTCAAAAACATGAAACATATGCAGATTTAAAGGCGAATCTTGCAGAAAATGCAACAGAGCTCATCACGTAAAAAGAACATGTTGGGCAGACAAAAATAAATGGATTGCACAGGGAAAAGATAAAGCTAAAATATCAAGTTTCAAAACGAGCACTAATTTACACACTGTAGATGAAACATCAGATAACCAGGAGAATGTGTAGCCTTGAGATTTACAGTGTGAGAATTAACAATAGAGAAGCAATACAATTTACACCAGAAGTGAACAGCAAATTAATTAATATAGAATTAGACACTGGCTCAGCTGTTTCAGTCATTCCACAAAATGAGTTTCAACCGCATTTCAAAGTTACTAAACTGACGCCTGCAGATATCGTGTGTGTGTGTGAGATTGATTAAGCATTCTTGGTTGTTTAAATAATTATGGGTTATATGTATAAATACGTTAATTGCATATGTTGTCACGCTCCCACATGATATGAGTGTGTCTCGCTTAAAGTAAACTCAAAGTTAGACCCACATTCATGACTCCTGTGTCTTCCTTTGAATTGTTTAAAGTTTTGAAGTTTCAAAAGATAACAATTACATTTATGAGATTACCACCAGTAACAGATCATGCATCTCACTGCTGGTTGGACGTCTGTGCACATAGAAAATAGCGGGCATTTGCGTATGTTTCAAAATATGTTATTTAATTCAGAAAATATTTTATTTAAAAAAAAATTATTTTATAATGTATGACCTATCTTTAAATTTTTGATTACAGAGTGGTATACCTTTATGTGATATGCTATAACATTTTGATCAATTTTATTACAATATATGAATGTACACAATTTATGTTGAGATGTATCTATGTGTTGCACTCTGTAAATCTTGTTTTTTCTTCTGAATAAAAATATTGTAAAAAGAAAAAAGGTCTGACAGTAGGCAAAAGCATCAAATGGCAGAAAATAGGGAAATGGAATATTATTGCTGCTTGTACCAAGATACAGTCTTGCATATCGTTCATACAAATCATCTCAGAACACAAGTACATTGTGGAAGTAGAAGTGAAAACCAAGAATAGAATGCAGAATATAGTGCTACAGTTGCAGTGAATGAGCAGTGTAGCCAGACCACACGATGTAGCGATCATGATGAGATGAACTATTAAGTCTAGACTTCGTCCCTTTATCTTTAAGATGCAAAAGCCATTAAACTATCTTATAACAGTAGGATTTAAAATTGTCCTTGAGCCTGGGCTATAGAATGGGGGGTTGGGGGAAGCATATCCTTGAGTATGTTGGTTGCTTTGCACAAGAATATGTGAAGCTACTGAGAGCAGCTCAGTACATCATGGGCACACCCTTCCCACCACCGGTGGTATCAATATAATGTGCTGCCTCAAAAAGACAGCATCCACAGATGCCCAGCAACTGGGTCATTGCTATCTTCTCATAGCTATCTTCAAGCAGGAAGTACAGAAGCCTATAATGATATATCACCAGGTTTCTAAAAAAAAAATCACTGCCTTTCAAACATCTGCGACATGAACCACACAGCACAACACTAATCTCTACAGTTTAGCAACACGATGACCACATCAAAGTATTCAAAGTAATTTTATTATCAAAGTACATAAATGCCCCCATAGATAACCCTGAGATTCATTTGCTTGAGAGCATTCACCATAAGTACAAAGAGATAAAAATAATTATGATAGATAAAGCAAGAAATATTGAAAACATGACATGAATATTCCTTAAAAGTTAGTCCATAGGTTATGGGAACATTTCAATGATGGAGCTAGTGAAATTATCCCCTTTGGTTCAACACCCTGATAGTTGAGGGGTAGTAACTGTTCTTAAACCTGGTGAGTGAGTCCTAAGGCTCCTGTACCTTCTTCACAATGGCTGCAGTGAAAAGAGAGCATGCCTGAATGGTGGGGATCTTTGATGATAGATGCTGATTTCCTGCAACACCACTCCATGTAGATGTGCTCAACAGTGGGAAAAGTTTTCCCTGTGGTGAATTGGGCCATATTCATTACTTTTTGTAGGCTTTCCTGTACAAGCACATTGGTGTTTCCATACCAAGCTATGATGCAACCAGTCACTATACTCTCCATAATACATCTATAAAAGTTTGTCTAAGTTTTAGATGGCATGCTGATTCTTTGCAAATTTCTAAGTAAGTAAAAGTGGAACTATGCTTTCTTAGTAATGATACTTAAGTGCTGGATCCATGACCAAGGAATTGTAAGTTGCTGACCCTCTCCACCTCTGATCTCCCAATGAGGACTGGCTCATGGACCTCCATGGGAAGGGTATGGAAGGCTATGATGTGGCTGCAGTTCGATGGGAGTAGACTGTTTAAATAGTTTCAGCATGGACTGGATGGGCCAAAGGGACTGTTTCTGTGTTGTAGTTTTCTTTGACTCTATGACCGCTCAGATATCTGATGACAGATGGGAAGAAGCTGTTCCTGAATCATTAAATGTGGGTCTTAAGGCTCTTTGACAGTTGTAACAAGAGGGCATGGACCAGATGGTGAGGGTCCTTAATGATGGATGCTACCTTCTTGAAGTACCATCTCTTGCATTTCTTGAATATATCCTCTATGGTGGGGAAGGTTGTGCGTGTGATGGAGCTGGCTGAGTGTACAATCCTCTGCATCTTCTTGCAGTTCTGTGCATTGCAGCCTCCATACCAGGCTGTGATGCAAAGTCAGAATGTTCTCCACCATACTTCCATAAAAGTTTGCACGAGTCTTTGGTGACCTATCAAATCTCCTCAATGCCTAATAAAATCGAGCCATTTGTGTGCCTTTATTGTGATTGCAACAATCAATTTGTTGTTACCTGAGATCTGATATTGAAGGAACACCATTCAGAATAAACCAACATCAATGTTAATAGGAATCGATTGGATACAACGGATGGCATTTGTATGGAAAAAGTAACATATTTTTATGATTCCACATGTAATAATTTATAGAAGACCACAGGTCAAACCTACAGGCAGTATGCATTTTTGTGCTCTGGTGACCAGATGTTGCATAACATCATTTGCTAGGCTATACAAGTCATTAGTAATGTGAAACATCAACATTGTAGTGTAAGCTAAATAATCTTCAAGTATCTGCCAACTTGAATCATGATCAGATCACTGGTCATTTGATTGAAGGGTTTCCTTTAAGTGTGGTACAACAGCAACAACATTGTCATTTGGAACATGTCCCCAAGACAAAGCCTTGAGCATTCTACCAGCATAATGTATTTAACTCAACGTCAAAAGATTAAACATTTATCTGAATAATGACTTGAAGCAAAAATGGAAAGATTCCCATCTTTTTTGTTGACAAATTCAGCTTCAAGGGTTCTTTTTGTTTTAAGTACATTTAATGCCAAAAAATGCCCCTAGCAAAACTGTTGTGATTTCATTTTTAAATCATATACATGTAGTTTTTCAACTTATTTTTATCTGTTCTCCACAAATAAGTATAGCCTGAGGATGCCTTTCTTCTTGAAACAAACTGTCTGAAAGATCCAAAGGACTACAGGACCCACATAGAGACCAAACTATTCACTCTCTTTATCAAGCCAAACTGGATATAATCAGTAATCATGATCATGAAAGATTCCGAAAACTAGTTCACCAGTGGTCAATCACTTGCTTCCAATTAAATCACACTTATTAAAAGACAGCTACTATAGAATGAAATTATATTTTAAATTCCTATTTGAAGTAATGACACATTTTATTCAAAAGTATTATATAAAATTTTTAACCCTTCACCAGCATCATACAAGTCATGCTGTGAAAAAAATAGTTTTCAAAGTAGCTTTATTTAAATCCTAAAAATTTACAGGAATAACTCTCAGACACATTGTTGGCCTTGATATCGTGAACATTGTACCCATAAAATGTTCAATATATCTTCCAGTAACAGATAACAATGTTTTCTGTGTAAACGTACAATAGCTGACATTACTGCAAGCTGGTTTCTAGTATTTTTCAAGAACATGCTTTGACAACAATTTCAGTTTGAAATATTTTTGTGTTTAGCTACTTTGCCAGATAGCAGCACTTTCCAGCTGTTATAGAGGCAAGTTTTCTTTATTAATGGCAAACCACTTGACAGCAGGCAAGGTCTTGCAAAGCCTTTCTAGCAAGGATTGGCTGACTGGTATAAATGAAAGGGAATCAGTCAATTTCTCTTTGCATGGACAACTTTATACAACTTCCCTTTAATCTTTTATGGTATCCTTCCTATAACTAGGCAATCAAAACTGCACACAATACTCCAAGTATAGTCACCAGCTGTAACACAATGTCCCAACCATTGTGCTCAATATCCTGACTGATGCAGACAACCATCCCAAACATCACATTCATCATCTTGTCTACCTGTGTTGCTGCTTTCAGAGAAAAATATATTTCTACCCCGAGCACTGTCTGTTCTACAAAATTCTCCAGAGCCTTGACCCATTTTAACTTCACAAAATGCCACACTTCATACTAGTCGGAGTTAAATTCCAACCATCATTTCTTGTTCCACTTCCCCTTCTTCCCTGATCTTCTACCTATCAACTAAGCAGAATGTTTTATGGTCTTACTTGCCTTCAGGCTATTTATCTCCCTGCCAATGAACACTTTCTTTGTACCCTGAATAAGTTCCTTAATTTTATATCCCTTATTTAAATCCCCTTCAGCTTCCTTTGTTATGAAAAGGAACGACCCCAGCGCAATTGGTTTACCCTGTTAATTAGAGTTTTCCAACCCTGATGACACACTCAAATTTGCCCTGAGCCTTAATATGCAATCAAGTCTTTCCTCAGTGTGATTACCAAAACTGTACACAGTACTCTAGATGTGGTCATGTTTAACTACTGTATGTTCTAGCATGGTATCCCACTGTTTATATGGCTAGTAAAAGGCCATGATCCCAGACACCTACTTACCCATTTTAGATACCAGTTCTGAAGAACTCATCTCCAAGATCTCTCAGTTCTCTTACAGATGGTATCCTATCATTATCGCCTACTAAAAACTCACATTTCTCCAGACTGCATTCTATTTCTTACCCTTGCAACTGGCTGAGCAGCCAGATGATATTCTTCTGCAGACAGGACCTTCAGGAACTTTCTTCTAAAATATCAAATATCGGTATCATTCTATGCTTCCTAGTAATAACAACTTTGAACACTGTGCAGAAATTCACCCACGTACAGCACACAGTCATTAAAACTTCCACTGACTATTCCCCCTTGTTTTCTACCAATTTACCAAGTTTCCTTATGTCAAACTATCAAATGCTACAGTAAAAGCAATATGGTCAACATCAAGCATGATATACTCAGACTGTTCCTGTTATCTGTTCAAAACATAAATCAAGATAATTTTCCCTTAAACTTTTTCCTAATTTCACCCTTGATTTGTGAGTACCCTGTGCAAAGAAAGCAGTGCCTCTGGCACCACCTAAAACATCTGGAGATACACAGTGGAGAGATCACAGCCAGGTATGGAAGCACTATGCCCAAGAATGGAAAAGCCTACAAAATGTCATAGACAGAACCCAGTCTAATAATGGAAATGCCCTCCCTGTGATTGAGTACATCTATATGGAACGCCCTTGCAGGAAAGCAGCATTCATCATCAAGGACCCTGGCCATGCTTTCTTCTCACTGCGGTCAACAAGAAGGAACCTTAGGCCACATGCCCCCAGGATCAGGACCAGTTAGTCACTTCAACAATCAGGCTCTTGAAGCAGCATGGATAACTTCACTCACCTCAACACTGAACTGATCCCACAAGCTATGGACTCGCTTTCAAGAATTCTCCAACTCGTGGTCTCAGTATCATTTATTTATCATTATTATTAGTTTTTTGTATTTGCACAGATTGTCTTCTTTTGCGCTTTTTGTGTGTGTGTATTTATCTCTCTCTCGATAGTATATGGTGACATGTGTGTACTTTGAAAATAGATTTACTTTGAACATCTCATTGGTGTTTAAGATATCTGGAAGTTTTCCAAAATAAGATGCTAGCCACATGCTTGTGCCGTGAAATTACTAGTTCACTAATCCAGACACCTGAACTAAGAATTTTGAGATCCCAGTTCAAATTCCACCATGGCAGCAATGGAATTTAATTAACTATCTAGAATTTCAGAAAATGATTACATTCAATGACAACTATGTTATAGATTGCCGTAAAAATGTATCGAATTCATTAATATCTTACAGAGAAATAATTCTGCTATCGTTAACCAGTCTAGCCTGTACGTGACTCTGGACTCACGCTTTAAAATAGCTGAACAAGTCATTCAGACAACAGTAATTAGGTACAAAAAGCTGGAAGAAATCAGTGGGGCAAACAGCATCTATTGAGGCAAAATGTATAATTCCACAGAAGCTGGGAGGTGAAAGTGGAGCCACTCAGGGAGTTGAGGGGTTGGATAAACAAAGGGAGAAGAAACCTCAAAGGTAAGTGTGCATGAAAGGAGAGCACCAGAGACGTGGGTTACCCAACATAGGATAAAGACATCTGTACTCATAAAAAGCAGAAAAGGAGAGGGAAGAGAAGGTGTAACTCGTGGTGGGATGATTTGGAGGGGGCAGAAATGCCAGGTAGAGGATACAGAGGCTTGAGGACCAAGGAAAGTCAATCACCATTCTGTCCAGGGACGGGAGGCAAGGTATTTCAAAATAGATGTGCAGGAAATGAAGACAATGCATGTGAAGGCTCCATTAGCCATGGCAGAGGGGAAGCAGTAGGACATTTAAGAAGCCTGTGACCCTGTAATCTGTCTCAGAGGCCAACATCAGAACATCTTTCATGAGGGTGAACTTCATGAGAGTAGACAATCAGGCCCTGATGATATACTGGTAGGGTACTCTGAAAAGCTGTGGTAATCAACTGGCGGGAGTGTTCAAGGACATTAGCAATCTCTCAATGCTGCAGTCAGACTCCCTCTTGCTTCAGAAAGGCATCAATCATATGACTGCTCAAGAAGAGCAGGGTTATTTGCCTCAACAACTATTACCCAGTTGCACACATCTATTGTGATGAAATGCTTTGAAAGGCTGGTCCTAGCCAGAATCAACTCCTGCCTAAGCAAGGACCTGAACCCACTATGGTTTGCCTAACGCCACAACAGATCTGCAATGGATCCAATCTCACTGGCTCTCCATTCAGCCTTGCAACCACAATCAACGTACCTACATCAGACTGCTGTTTATTGATTACAGCTCAACGTTCTATACAATCATACGCTCAGTAATAATCAACTAGCTCCAAACCCTGAGCCTCGATACCATTGTCTGCAACTGGATCCTTGTCTTCATCATTGGGAGATTACAGTTAGTGCAAATTAGAAAAAAAAGCATCTCCTCACTGACAATCAGCACTGGTGCACTTCAAGTTTGCACGCTTAGCCCAATGCTTTACTCTCTCTACATCCACGACTGGGTGGGTAGGCACAGCTCAAACACCATCTATAAATTTGCCAATGTCACGACTATAGTTGGCAGAACTTCAGATGGTGAACTGGAGGCATACAGAAGTGAGATAGATCAGCTGGCTGAGAAACAACCTTTCATTCAACGTCACTGAATTGATTGTGAACTTCAAGAAGGGCAAGTCGAGTGAACGCACACCAGTCCTAATTGAGGGATCAATAGTGGAGAGGGTGAGCAGTTACAATCACAAAGAAGGTACGACAGTGGCAATATTTCATTAGAAGTTTGAGACTTGGTATGTCAGACACTCAAATTTCTACAGATGCAATGTGAAGATTATTCTTACTGGTTACATTGTCGTTTCGTACGGAGCGGCCACTGCACAGGATCAGAAACAGATTACAGAAAGTTTTAAACTCAGCCAGCTCCATCGTGAGTATGAGCACCCCCCAGCACCGAGGCAGCATCACCAATAAGGACCTCCATCACCCTCTCCTCACTGCTACCATGTAAGATACACACTCAGCATTTTAGGAGGAGCTTCTTCCCCACCACCATCAGATTTCTGAATAGACAATGAACCTATGTTCACCACCTCACTTTTTTTTTGCTTCCTTTTGCTCTCTTTTTTCACTATTTATTTGATTGATTTATTTAGATACAGTACTCTGCAAAAGTCTTAAGATATATATATAGTGCAGTATTTCTCAATGTGGAGTGAAGTGTGAGTTTGTAAATCTGGTGGAAGCAAACGATATCAGGAATGGTGAGGGTGGAACACCGCAGAAGGGGGACACGACAGGAGTGCTAGGTGGCACGGCTGCACACACACCCAGCCCTGAGACACCAGGCAAGTTCATTTGATTCCAAACAATTGGTTTATTGATCTCTCTGGTGCTTCCTGCTCATCTCCTCTCCCTTCCCCTTTTCCCAACCATGATTCCCCACTCCCTACTCCCTTACCACTCTCAGTCCACAGTCGAGACCCATATCAGAATCAGGTTATTGTCACTCATACGTGTCATGAAATTTGTTTTCTTTTATATTGTAATTTATAGTTTTTTAAATTATGTATTGCAATGTACTACTGCCACAAAACCAACATATTTCTCAACATTTCCCAGTGATATTAAACTTGGTTCTGATTCTGATTCTCTAGATGCCGCAGAAATGGAGAAATTGAGGAAAAGCACTGGCATGCAAGGAAGCAAGGGCAAGCAGTTGTGGGAGTGGGTGAGTTTATAGATGCTGGTGGCAAGCTTGTACCTTGAGATGGAGACAAAGAGATCCAGAAGAAGAACAGAGGTGTCAGAAATGGCCCAGGTAAATTTGACAGCAGGGTGGAACTTGGTGATGAAGGTGATTAAATGGGATGATTAGAAATTTGCAACAAGTGCTGACCAAACCAGTGCTGTAACTAAATCAGCTACCTTCTAGTTCTCTATCATCATGCAAGTGGCCAGAACAGATTGAGAAAGAGACATCTACACTCCAGTATTTCCTCTATTGCTTCTTCTAAAAGCCAGGCAAATCCAACCTGGGCCTGATAATGAAACCTCTGATACAGATGTTAAAATCCTTAGCAAGATTTCTCCTTATCATTTCCAATACTTCAAATTCTTCCTCAATATGTACCATTCCTCTTTTCCATGAAAAGGAGATGGAGAAAATTAAAATATCCAATTTGCAATGCACACACCTTCCACTCTCAGATGACCGCTTTGAACAGACTTTGACCCCACTCACTCATTTGTCATCATTCAGGTACACTAAAATATCTGCAAGTATTTATTATTTTGCCAGCCAATATTTTCTTCACTCATGCTTTGCACTGCTTGTTTCTTTTCTAATTTCAGTAGCACTTTCTGTCACTCCTCAGAGAGTTGTGATTGAGGACAGCTGGCTACTAACTGCAAGATCTTTTCACAGATGTGGAAAAAATTGTAATGATTCCCCTCCATTAATCTGTACACTGCCTTTACTGGGTATAAAATGCCATTTTCAGACATTCTCTAGAGCTAAATGTTCAGTAGTAACAGAAGGGTTTTTATATTTGATTGCACAACAGAAATAATAAAACTCCACCAGTTATTCAGGTTAAATTACTTAATTATCCTTGCGCTTTTTTTTCAATTCACAGTATAATCTTGAATAACTCAAATACCTATGAAGATGAATTATGATCAGACCATTAGTCACATAATTTGAGGCGCCATTATACAGAAAGGGTCATAGAAACATTACAAAAAAGGAGAAAACAAGGAAACTAGGTAACTGAGTGCTTGAGTGAACAACCAGTTGAACCAGCTACATCATCCACATCTGCAGAAAAAGAAATCAGTCTGTGTCAGCTCAACAGCATTATTAAATAACTTCCACCAATGTGCAACAAAAACATGGCATTATTTCCCAAAATCAGTACAAGCAAATAGTTGTCATGATTTTGTCACTTGTTTTCCTGAAGTTCATCAAAAAAGAAAACAAGAACTGGGACATTCCAAAGTATAAGCATTGCAAGTGTAGTTCTGAAATTTAAATTACTCAGGGCTCAACCATATAAGTATTTACACAACTTACCTAGTCGGCTGGAAAGCCACCAGACTTTGTCTTTGTTTGTTAAAATATAGTTTCCAGAAAAGTCAAGTAACTTCAGAGTTAAAAGTCTTGTGCTTAATGGAGCAGCTTTGTAGTGGCATCACTTTAAGGAGGGACAGTTGGAGGAAAATTTGTTTTGTGAAACATTCACCCAATTCAAAGATCTATCGCACAAAAAACTTCACAAATTAAAAACAAATATTTTTAAATGAAAAGGCACTTCAGAGGACAACATTTTAATTGCTGTGTCCCCTAACATATTAACTACTTATAGCAAAGATGATCAGAATTGTTTCTAGGTAAGCTTTTCTCTTGCTCCAACCATTGATAGAGATCATTCCCGCAGCTATTACAATTTCAGTATGTATGTGAGAAAAGGTTTACATCAAATTCATGAATTAAAACTGTGCAAAAATGGAGAGAAACAAACAGACAGAGAATAAATAGGAGATTGCACTAAACTCCAGAACCGGACCAACATAATAATATACACTGCCATAAGAAAATTTTTCATCATTCAGTGTGAGGCAGAGCTGTAGAAACACTCAAAGAAAAAGGCCGACAGAAGTTCTCAGAAGAGAATCATGATCAATTTTATTAAAATTTAAGTTATATATTTATTATGAGTCAGCATGGTTGCTGAATTGTTGGAATATTGTTGAATTGTTGAGTTTTATAGATTTCAGAAGGTTACTTTATATATTGTGATTCTGCATTAATCTTTTTTAGTGTGCATTAAAAAATCCTTCCATAGATTTTTTTTAAAGAAATTATAAAATCTATCATTCACTTTTCCACAAAGGGTTATTTTCCTTCATGCACTGCCAAGGACAGTAGCAGTGGGAAAGTCAATGGTATCATTTTAAACACAGATGGATAAGAATTCAAAAGGGAAACTTTTGCAGATTTAGGGAGAGAGGTTCCGGCCAGATTGCTCTGCCCTACAATTATGTGAACTTAATGGACTGAATGGCCTCCTTCCAGTCCGTTACAATTTTGTGATTCTACGTGAGAAAAAGAAAAGCAGAAGCAGACTTGACCACATGCAATGTATTTGCAACATTTTCCCAAAGCTGCTGAAGTTTTTTAGAATTTATTGTAGTGAAGGCTGGCAAGGACAACAACTAAGCATTTGTAACTAGTTCTAGATACTGACCTATCCCCCTTGCCAACTTCACAAATGTACAAATTATTCCCTGAACTAAATTGGCTGTTCAACTTTCAGTGGCCTTCAGCTGGGCCAGCATTTCATTGCACATTAGCTACTACTACCAGCAATCTAATACAACAATTCAAAAACTAACAGATGTTGGAGAATGGAATATTTTCCACATGACAGCCATCGGTCTGCTCTTTGTCTCATACTTCTTTGACACAACAGTATGACAAGAATAATCCACCACTATCAAAAACATAACATATGAATTGTCAAACTGTGTAGAGATCTGGCAAAACACTATTTTAGATCTCATATGTTTTTATTTTCTAAACCCAGTTTAAGAACAAAATCAAAACCAGCATTGGGTGCGAATAAGTGACTGCACATTTAAACTATTGCTAAACCAATGGTTCCTGAGTTTTTCTTTAGAAGGAATCTGACTACCCTTTCTCTGCCTATGCTAAATGCAACTTCATTTTCAACATCAGTACATCCAACATACAATTTGCCCAGCTCACAACCAGGCTGTAATTAAAGGAAAAATGACCAGGCCTTCCAAGCAATGCCTACTTACTGAGAAAAACAGTAGATCAAAAGGTAGCAATTCTCAATTATACCAGCTATGTAAAGGACTTTAATGTATTAAGAATTTGTTCAATGTCAAACAAAAACAATGACAATAAAGAACGTGGTACTCACTCACAAATATAGCATTGTAAATTAGCCACAATAGAGATCCAAGCTGTGACTTCCTCAACCACCAATGCAGGAGGATCTTAATTACCGTGTAGTTTTGCAAAGTCAAATGCAACCTAGTTCCTCAGGGTAATCACTCTTGCTTCAAAGGATTACTCAAAACAGTTCAGGATGAGCAAGTTATATCAACTGTGCATGAGCCAAACCTTTATTTTTCCAAAAGACTTTAGAAGACTGATTAGAAAATTAAAACCAATGTGAAAACTTTGAGTTGACGAATGATTATTTCTGCATTTACCTTCTTGAACATAAAATATTTACATTTTTATGTATTTGGAGTTCCAGTATGGAAGAGGCCTTTCTAGCCCAAGAAGCCATACTGCCCAGCAACCTCCCTATTTAGCACTGGATCAATCATGGACAACTTAAATGACAAATTAACCTACTAACTGGTAAGTTTTAGGCTGTGGGAAGAGACCATACCACCCTGACAAAGCCACGCCACTCACGGGGGAATGTATACAGATGCCGCTGGAATTGAACAATGTCTTCTGGAGCTGGAAAAGCATCGCACTAACTGCTATGCCATCGAGTGCCCATTTTATTTGTGATAATACTTGACCACAAGAGATGGTTGTTGACTTCAGGAAGGCACGGAGCAAACACTCCCCATTGAACATTGACGGCTCCTGGGTAGAGATCATTGAAAACACCAAATATCTTGGGGTTCACCTGATGGAGAATCACCTGTTCCCTCAACACCAGCTCCATAGCGAAGAAAGCCCAGCAGCATCTCTACTTTCTGCGAAGGTTGAGGAAAGTCCATCTCCCACCCCCCAACCTCATCACATTCTACAGGGGTTGTATTGAGAGCATCCTGAGCAGCTGCATCACTGCCTGTTTCAGGAATTGCACCATCTCGGATCGCAAGACCCTGCAGCGGATAGTGAGGTCAGCTGAGAAGATCATCGGAGTCTCTCTTCCCGTCATCATGGACATTTACACTACACGCTGCATCCGCAAAGCAAACAGCATTGTGAAGGACCCCACGCACCCCTCATACAAACTCTTCTCCCTCCTGCTGTCTGGGAAAAGGCACCGGAGCATTCGGGCTCTCACGACCGGACTATGTAACAGTTTCTTCCCCCAAGCTATCATACTTCTCAATACCCAGAGCCTGGACTGACACCTTACTGCCCTATTGTCCTGTTTATTATTTATTGGAATGCCTGCACTGTTTTGTGCACTTTATGCAGTCCTGAGTAGGTCTGTAGTCAAGTGTAGTTGCTTTTTTTTCCCTCTGTGTTGTTTTTTTACGTAGTTCAGTCTGGTTTTTGTACTGTGTCATGTAAACTATGGTCCTGAAAAATGTTGTCTCATTTTTACTATGCACTGTACCAGCAGTTATAGTCGAAATGACAATAAAAATGACTTGACTTGACTTGACTTAAGGAGCAGAATTAGGCCATTTGGCCCACCAAGTTTGCTCCGCCATTCAATCACAGCTGATCTTTATTGAAAGTTTCACACTACAAAATCAATTTAAACTTAGTTATAATGACAATTTTCAATTATAAACCTTGATAACAGTACAAATTACTTACGACATTTTCTTAAAGTTGCTGAATCTGCACTCTTAATACAGACTAGAACTTTCAGCAAGTATGGGTAGCATATTTGATTATAGTAAATTTTTAAAAAATCTTAGTTAGCAGCTGCATTTCATAAATTAAACTGGATTAAAAGTTACATCAGTAAGTATGATGAACAATCCAGAGACTGGATATTTGAGATTATTCTTCAAAAGCAGAAACTGCATGCTACTTTAGGTCTTAGCTCATATTCTCTTAGACTCTCTTTCCTGAAGGTCTGCCATGCAAATAAAGACTTTTATATTTGTCATTTGTCAGAATTGGAATCAGAATCAGGTTTATAATCACCGGCATGTGACGTGAAATTTGTTAGCAGCAGCATTTCAATGCAATACATAATATAGAAGATAAATAGATCAATCAATTACAGTCTGCATATTGAAGAGATTAAAATATTGCAAAAACTGAAAATATATATTGAAAAATTGAGGTAGCGTTCAAGGATTCAATGTCCATTTAGGAATCGGATGGCAGAGGGGAAGAAGCTGTTCCTGAATTGCTGAGTGTGTGCCTTCAGGCTTCTGTACCTCCTACCTGATGGTAACAATGAGAAAAGGGCATGCCCTGGGTGCTGTGGGTCCTTAATAATGGACCCTGCCTTTCTGAGACACCGCTCCTTGAAGATGTTCTGGTTACTTTGTAGGCTAGTATAGGATGGAACTGATTAAATTTACGACCCTCTGCAGCTTCTATCAGTCCCGTGCAGTAGACACCCCCCCACCAGACAGTGATGCAGCCTGCCAGAATGCTCTCCACAATACATCGATAGAGGTTTTTGAGTGTTTTTGTTGACATACCAAGTCTCTTCAACTCCTCATGAAGTATAGTCACTGTCTTGCCTTCTTTACAGCTGCATCAGTATGTTGGGACCAGCTAGGGTCCTCAGAGATTTTGACACCCAGGAACTAGAAACTGCTTGCTCTCTCCACTTCTGATCTCTCTGTGAGGATTGGTATGTGTTCCTTCATCTTACCTTTCCTGAAGTCTACAATCAGCTCTTTCATCTTACTGACAATGAATGCAAGGCTGTTGCTGCAACAGTACTCCACCAGCTGGTATATCTCACTCCTGTATGCCCCCTTGTCTCCGTTTGAGATTCTACCAACAATGGTTGTATCATCAGCAAATTTGTAGATGGCATTTAAGCTATGCCTAGCCACACAATCAAGGGTATAGAGAGAGTAGAGCAGTGGGCTAAGGTGTGTGTGTGTGTGTGTGTTTTTGTGTGTGTGAGAGAGAGAGAGAGAAAGAGAGAGAGAGACTTGTAGTTAGACTTCACATGAAAGAAGGCATCCTATACATAGAAATAAGAAATATTTGTTAAAAATCCTATCCCCCTCTTATGGCTCAAGACATAGGCAGCTGTGCTCATCTCTAAAACAATCTATTCTCTGGTTATCCATTTATTCTTATTATAACTCTTGGTATTTTCCTTAACTTTACCTGCCAGGCTTGCTCATCCCCTCTCTTTCCCTCCTAATTTCCTTCGGAAATACCTTCTTAATCATTTTATTTTCAAATGATTCATTTGTGTCCTCCTAAACCTAATGTGTGCTTCCTTCTTTTTCCCTTATTAGAGCCTCAATTACCTTTCATAGGCCAGGGCTCCCTACACTTGCCGGTTTACCCTTCACCCTCACAGGTCACTAGTTGACAGTACAAGTTTATATTCCAGTCATATCCAATATTCAGAAGCATTAGTATTCCCCTCTTCTCAAATCAGGTCACCTCGTAATGATACTGTGTATCACCTCTACCACCAAAGTCAGCTGGTGCAGGGGCACAAAATCCTTCAATGTTGCACATTATCCCGACTTGGAAATACACTGCTGTTCCTTCATCACCGCAGAGTCCAAATCAAAGAATTCCCTACCCAAGAGTTTAGTGGAATCACCAGAAGGACCACAATAGTTCAAGATAGCTCACTCCCTGTATCTTCACAGGCAAATGGAGATAGCTAATAATCAGACTTGACAATACACAATGTTTTATAAAAATGAATAGACTAGCTGTTCAGCTTCATGTTCACAGAAGACAACTTTCCCATTCTCTAAAGCTGATATTTAAACAAAATAAAAGGACATTCAAAACTGATGATATCCGATATTCAAGAATAAGTTCCCTGCTACAGATCCATATTCCTCACACTGAATCATCACTGGCAGGAACCCAGAGGCAGAAAGTAAAACCAAAGACTCAACGGAACTTCAGGCAGGAACGACTTAACCACATGCATTTCCTAGCTGAATGAATCCAGTTGAATTCAGTCATCCTGTGATTACAATAACGTCTATTGGCTCCAATCTAGAAGTTTCTTACAAATTACAGTTCTTCAGATGGTAGTCATTCACCACCAAATTCAATTTAACAAGCGTGACTTCACAGTTTCACTGAGGTACCTTTAATGATCTGGGTTCACAGCAACTTGATAGAGTACATTTGGAATACCTCATGTGAGGTGAAATCGAATTTAAAAAGAAACACATCAAATCATATTCTAAAAAAAATGTAAAAAGTTTAAAGAAATTACTGAAAAGATTGGGTGACCAATCAAAGATAAAGGACTCTTCACATTTCCCAAGATATCTGTTCATTTTTTATTTTATCACTGAATAGACACAAATTCCAGACTTTTGTACCTATTTAATCTAGAAAAATCCCAAAAAACAAAGCTTTGAGATTTTGTGGAATGGAATTGCCAGGCAGTTAAGTAGCAGTTTACAGCAATTTATAGACTCTCCCATGCATTCACTGACCAGATAAAGAAGATAAATTTAATTGTTTAACCCTACCGCAGCAGGGAAGAGAAACACAGCATACCAAAGGATGCTCCAAGTTATTTTTAGTGAGCTATTCACTTTGTTCTGGGCAAGTGACATTTTGTCCGTCTCATGGGCTTTTAATTACAGGTAATAACTTGTAATTTAATGGTGCTTAAATGAAAGAAAAAAAGAATATGCAGCAGTTTATCATAACTTCAAGATCAACAGCATTCCACCACAATAAATTAATGTGCTATAATTATAATTATTTAGGAAATCAGATAACTAACATTTGGACCATCAAACCTTTGGTTCTGTGGTACAACAATATGGTAAGTCATACTTACTCATCTCCTGTTATGCATTTCAGTCATGTAATGTTTCCTTTCAATTATTTTGCCAACTCGCCTTTATCTATTACTATAGAATCTGTTCCCAGCATACCTTCTTAACAATGTATTCCAAATTACAAGAATTTACTATATTCTGAAAAAGATTTGGTCATCTCATAATATTTCTACTTCTTTTGTCTGACGTTGCGTGAATTAAGTCACATGAAGCAGCCTCTTTATTGACAAAACAAGCCACAGCAGAACCTTGGGGAGTGGGAGGAGAAGAATGGCTCAATGGTACCCAACATTTTATGTGCTAAACATCACAGTACAATTCCATATTTACAATTCAGCCATAATGCTTTTTTTTGAAACAACACACAACTTCACATCTCCTGATTCCCACCAACACCACAGACATTTAAATGAATTTTAATCAGAATTGCCTGGTCTATGATTTAAGGCATTTAGGAACCCATTGTTCAGAGCTGCATTTTAAATCTACAATGTACATTCAGATTTGAAGATCGGTGACTGAAGTTATCTGTTATATGTGATAAACTCAAGAATTGCTCTTACAGTGCCCTCACTTTAAATCTGTGTCCTTTAGCCATTAGTACACCTGCCAGTAGAAACTGGCTTTGAAATGAGAGGAAGATTAACCATTTTCACCAGACTGATTCCCAAGACAGTGGACTTGCTAGTTAAGTAAACCAGACCTCTATTCTTTTAAAAGCAGGCGAAACAAAATTCTTTCAGGGTTTGAAAGGTTGCATGTAGGCAAGTTGCTTCACTTGGCTGAGGAGTCCGGAACCGGGTGGGGGTGGGGGGTGTCACAGTCACAGAAAAAGGAGGTACCATTTAAAACTAAAATGAGAAGGAATTTCTTCAAACACATGATAAGTTCACCAGAAGTTTGTGATAATTCCATCAGTGAGTTTACTCAAGACAGAGACCAATGCATTTCTGGTTATTAAGGGAATCAAGGGAAGTGTGGATTAAGCAGCTATGATCTAAAACAGCTTAATAAACAGACTTGAAAGGGGCAAATAGAAAAATCAAATTTCTGAGGAGAACAATTTGTGCATCTGTGCTGCTTTGTTCATTTGATTCTATAAACTTTAATTTTGCAATACAAGCTAAGTTGTATTTTGCACAGATACAAAAATACACCCATAACATCAAACACAATAACTGCATCAATTACCTGATTACCATGAATAATTTATTCCAAGATAATTTGACACATATGTGTGCAATTTTATTTCCTAACCCAAATATCATCACATGCCAATTAACTACGTCCATAACTTGTTATCTTAAAACGTTTCCTATCACTAGCATTAGTCATGCTGGCGGGTAGTTGTTAGATACTCCCTGTATCACAAAGCAAGTAGCTATAGAACATCTTCAAGCTTTCAGTTTTTTGACACCATTGCCTTGTCCAAGAAGGACTAGAGGACTGGTCAGAACCTCCTCTTACAACTCTTAAGTTTAGAAGAATGATAGGCAATCTTAATAAAGCATATAAAACTTTTAGGATTACCAAAGTTGTATTGAACAGAGGAACAGTATGAGAGGATTAAATAGCTTTTCCTGCTTCTATTTTCCACGTTTATTTTTTAATTATCTCTGTTTGTCTCTATAGCTGTATTCATGCATGGACTTCTGTGCTGAATGCCCATCATTTCAATCTTATAGTAATACACTCAGTGACCATATTATTAGGTATCTCCTGTACCTAAAAAGTGGCCACTGAGTCTACAGTAAGTTTGTAGTCTTCTGCTGCTGTAGCCCATCTACTTCAATGCAATAGGAGATACTCTTCTACCCATCAATATTGTAACATATAGTTATTTGAGTTTGCTGTTACCTGTCATCTTGAACCAGACCAGCCATTTTCCTCTGACCTCTCTCATTAACAAATTGTTTTGCCCATGGATCTCCGATAACTGAATGTTTTTTTTTTTGGTTCTTGCACCATTCTCTATAAACTCTAGAGACTGTTGAGCAAGAAAATCCCAGAAGATCAGCAGTTTCTGAGATACTCAAACCACCCCATCTGGCACCAATCATTCCATGGCCAAAGTAACTTAGATTACATTTCTTCTCCACTCTGATGTTTGGTCTAAACAACAACTGAACCCCCTGTCTATGTCTGCTTGCTATTATGCACTGAGTTGCTGCCACATTTTTAACTGATTGGATATCTGCACTAACAAGCAGCTGTGCAGGTGTACCTAATAAAGTGGCCACATTGTGGAATTCTATCTGACCAGGACCACTTCCTCTTTGAACATCTGCCACCATGTGAGTTAATGCTTTGCCACAAAAATTTGATTCCAATTCACCTAGAACAGGTCTCTTTTTCCAATTTTCTAGGCTTAACTGAGAGAGAGATAAGTGATTTCATGAAAAATTTCTTTTGCTTTCATTATTACAAACCTCACATTTTAATTACCATTTCCCATATCTCCCACTGGAACATGCCTCAGTAACCGCATTTCACTTCCCCAAACTAAATCCAGAATTATTCCTTTCTGACCACACTTGAACCAAAATATTCCCATCTGTAGGTGCAAGTACATGGAAGGATCTAAAAGCAATGTTACAAATCTTGTGGAAATAGGAGCCAGTGAAAACCAGCAAGCAGAAAGGTTTTGGATAAAATAGGCTTGATGATAATTAGATTAGGGACAATTTTGTACAAGCTGAAGTTTACAATGGGTACAATTTCAGAAGGTAGCCAAGATAGCCTGTTAGCAATGGAAGGCTGTTCAGGGTTATGACATATTACAAACCATTCTACTTTCAGCATTACGATCTCCATATTCCACCTGCGTAAATTATTAAAAATATGTAGAATACTGAGAACTTCACTTCCCTCAGCATCAATCTTTCATGCAGTTTACTACTGATTAATGGTATCATTTCTTCCTAATGTAGCAATTTGAACCTGTGCTTGCTTGGCTGAAGATTACTCACAATGGAGGAAAAAATGCCAGTATTATAGGCAGTCTTTCAAGGCAATAGATGAACAGCAGTTGCCAGTCTAATGCTTGTTTATGTCAGTTGCAATGGAAAGCTTGTCTGTTCACAACTCTGTATTGAAAAATCAAATTGTTGGCATGACAACCAATTCCAAAAGGACTAAATTCCAGTTATAAGTTCTGGTCATGTGCACGGCTGTTTTTCCACTTCCATTCAGTTTGGATCCTGGCTCTGGGAACCCCTTCCACTTAATGGTGTAAATCGGTTTATATTCTTAGCTCAGTTGACAATATTAGTGACACAGAAGAGATTTTTTTGTTTTGAAAAGGTACCTATTAAAGTCACTCTGACCTTGGTATTCTTCTATTTATTATGCACAGTAGTATTGTTTCCCTGCATGTTCTGACTTGTATCAAGTCATAACTTTTATGCAATGTAATTGGATCTCCTGTGTAAATATAAATACTACCTGAAGTAAACTGGACTACAGTAGCATCCTTCATAGCTACAAATGAAGCATAATTGTAATCAAAATGATTGATTTCCTTCTTCTGACATAGCAATTGCACTAGAAAATGAAAAGCCAGTTTCCAACATTATTACAGTTAACAGTGATATTGCCAGTTTTGGTCCGGGTAACACTAATGTCTATAAATCTGAAGTTTGGAGGATGAAATCACTTTCCAGAGATTTTAGTTCAGAAACCTAGGCTACCATTACTGCACAGGACTGAGCAAGAATTGCTTTGTTTGAGATGCCAACACACAGAAGTGTCAATCTATTGCCCTGAGTGAATGTACAATAACAAACTGCACAGGGTTTCACAAGTTTCACTAAAATTAATAATGTGGTTATTACTACTTTGCTGATTGGAAAGGGACTTTTGGATAAACAATGAATTGGCAGTTTTGTTTCCTACATTTAAAGCTGGCTCAATTTCAAAAATACTTCACTGTGTTTGAAAGCAGTAATGTCTCCGGATGCTATATAAAAGCAGGTCTATTGGCTAACTTTCTTGCCTTAATCAAAACAGCAAGCAGTGATTACTTGACAAGATTTTTAATAACCTGACTTGCTAATATTGCATCAAAAACTAAATTCCAACCTGTTTGTTTCAGGTTAAATACTATGTTGAAATCTGAAGACAGTGCTATTTGTGATCAAGATATCCTTTCATAATCACCAGATGTGATTTGTCAGTAAATTCACAAAGCAAAGAAAATGGCGTTAGGAAGAAAATGCCATTTGATCCAATAAAACACCCTGCTTGCTGACACGTAGAGCCATCTTGATAGCTGGCTCAACCCATAATCAAGATATGTCAGAGATTTTAACTGCATAAGAAAATAAAGCAAGATTGCCCATCCTTAAAAATTCTAAGTTATGCTGTCACCTGAAATAGATGATCTCATTCTAAACCTGGATTTGATTTTGATCTCATTTCCAGGCTATTAAACTACCTTATGAGGAAGTTAATCAAGACTGTATCAACTGCTTTTACATCACGCTTCATTTTTTTTTGTTCTCAAAAAATGATATATAATAAAGTGGAAACTGATAACAATCAATAGCTGTCAAGCTATAGTAGCATGATGCATCACTGCTGGACCGACTAATGAGATGCAAATATGACTCCTTTCACAAAAGGTTTCTGCTTTCAGTTTCATTACTGTGGACACACCACAGACGAGATCATTGCAATGAATTCAGGGGAGATGCTATCTCATGATTGCAAGCTCAACCAACCATCTGAAACAAGTTCTGTAACGTCCATCTGTGGACCTGAAAAAGAAGCCCAATCATTGACACAGGAGGAGTGTTTGGATAGGCTGGTTCTATTTTCCCTGTAGCAAAGGAAGCTGAGTGGTTACATGAAAAAGACATACAAAATTATGAGAAGCACAGATAGAGTAGATACCAAGAATTATTTTCTCTTTGTTCTTATGCTGTACAACTCTGACTCCTAAGGTACTTCTGGAAGTTATAGAATCTGCTTTCACCACCCTTTCAAGTAGTACACTTTAACCATAACACTGCATTAAATGAAATTCTCTTCCTACCACCCAGTGTCTCTGCAAATTTTCTTCAATCCATCTCCTATGGGTACATTATGATTACAAAATGTTTTATGCTTATTTCAATCTGGTGGTCGAAGTTGCAGCATGAAAAAGAAACTAACTAATTAGAAAGACAAAAATACAGACTGACCAAATAATTCAGTCATTGATTTTCTTCTCTCCTCCTTGATGTTATGGGCCTTCTCCTTACAACTTTTTCTATCTGCTATATTGATCCAGGAGTCCTCTGCCACAGTGATGAACTCAGGATCGCAAAGGGCACTCGGTGAATGCAAATAAAAAGAACCCTACACTTTTGCTGTGTTTCTCCAACTTACCCAACTGAATAATTTTAAAAACTAAAACATCAAGGCTACTTTCCTTGAATGCAGAGTACCATCACTATGCAGCAATTAGCTACAATATCAGCTATTAGTCTGGTTGGATTAGAAATAGGAAAACAAAGCCAGGCACCACTTCCACCTAGGAAGAACTACTCTGATACAATGGTGCTGCTTGACTCGTCCATCCTCTTGTCATTAAGATGTAAGCTTCTTTCTGCCAATGGTATAATCAAGGTCCTCTTTAGAATAAACTGCTGAAATCATGTGCAATATAATCCTCAGGCAAGCTGATAACTGCATCATTCTTGATCCTGCAATTTGAGCAGTTACCTCTTTTATGGTATCAAAATCATTTAATGCTACTATCGTGCAATGTGGAATTAAGTCATTTCCAGCCTCCAGATTCAATTTTTTTGGGTTACAATCCAAGGATGCAGAGTTTTGGATCCCAGATCAGATTCACAAGTGGAACCTTACCAAGTAACCATTACAGCCACACACTACAGCCATAATGTTCCCATTAAGAGGCACTGGCTAGTCTTTAACTTACACGGAAATGAACTGATCATTGTGAATAAATAGTGCAAAATAGAATTTAATGCAAATGCCTGAGGTTCTCCCAACTTCCTTTAGCCCTAATCATATCTTCTACATCCTAGGCATTTCCCTTATTCAATAACAAAGAGAAAACCTGCAGATGCTAGAAATTCAAGCAACACTCACAAAAGGAACTCAGCAGGCCAGGCAGCATCTATGGAAAAGAGTAAACAGTCGACATTTCAGGCTGGGACCCTTCATCTGTATTGGAAGGAAGGATGCCAGAATAAGATGGTGGGGGTGGGGGTTATAAGCAGGATGCAATAAGTGAAACCAGGTGAGGGACACAGGATGAAGTAGGAAATTAGGAGGCAATAGGCATAAGAGATAAAGGGCTGAAGAATGAATTTTCTAGGAAAGGAGAGTGGATCATGGGAGAAATAGGAGGTGGGGGGGCACCAGAGAGAGGTCTTGGGTAGGTGATGAAAAGAGAAGTCAGTAAAAGGGGAACCAGAATGGGGAATGGAAAGGGGTGGGGAGGAAGTTCATGCCAGCAGATTGGAGGATTGGAGGCTATCCAGATAGAAGCAGAGAGACATATTTTCACCTCCACATTTGGTAAGTACTAATAACCTAGAAGAACAGTATTTACTGATTTACCATACTACTTAAATATATGTTTGAATAATTCTCCTAAAGCTTTTTTTTGCTCTTCTGGAAACCTTCAGACCTTTTCATGTTTTTTGCATTGTGCAACTGTTTCACCTTAATTCTTTTCCCTATGTGTATGTTATTGTACTGAAGTAGTGCAGCATTCAAATTGCTCAGAATACAAACTCCCACAAGGTTCAGCTTAATCCACCTCCCACACAAGGTTTGGAGGAAACTCAAAGGACCGCTATTGTAGATGAACGAAAAGCAGGTGTAATTACACCTCAGGCATTTGTGCAAGAAATTGTGTGCTCAGACCCAAGAACATTTGTCTGAGGTTTATTAGAAAAGCAAACTTGCCTTCATTGTCCATGATTCATGAGAAAAAGATGCTAGATATAAGACAAATTGAGCCTAACCTCCTTGTACATTTTATCATCACGCCAGCTGTACCCAGCGGTCACAAAGGAGACTGAAGTGTTGCATTACTGCACCACATACATATGTCAAATAAATTTTCTGTGAACAAAGCATCAAATAAACTTCTTCCTGGAGGGAACACTTTTATCATTTTCCCTGTGGAAAGGCAACAGCAGGAGTGCATTCTTTTACCAGGTGGCCAGTCTCCCCGCCGTGCAAAGCATCACTGAAGCAAATAATTTCATTTGCTGCCATAGGGAGTACAGTTAAGTGCAATATTTGAAGCACACTTCAGTGCCAGACATTATGTTCAATATCGACAGGAGGTTAAATCTGAAGTACAATTCTAGGGTATTCCATGATCACTCATGTACTAGTTAGAGATACGACCATAGGCTTAGATTTTACCTGTGAACACCACCAACTCTGCATATACAGTCAAATATGAAGGTCCAAAAAATCTCAACACTTTGCCACTAACTTCCCCACAGCAGCAGGGATGCTTAATTTTTCCAAAATTCCCAAGTGACTGGGTGACACATACAGATACAGAGAGGAAAAAAGTAATCTTCTCTAGGAACATGTACCATTGGATTTCATTAGGAATTACTAGGCTGGAGGACTAGTTTGGTTTGATATTTTAATTATTTGGTTTTAGCTGATTTTTAACATTCTATTAGAAAATAAAAATACTTTTGAGCTTTGAATCACAAGAACAGTTTTAAAAGAATATCTACACATATATCTACTTTTCCCATTCACTAATACGTGCAGACCAAATTCAAAGCTTTTGGTTTAGAACAGTAAACACCTCAAATGCTTTGAATGGGCAAAAATCAAAATGGGCCTCCATTATTGTGCTCATCCTCCAGACTGCAAATTGAACCAAGGCAACTACATTCTGCAACTTGACAGAATGCTACATGGTTTTAAAAAAAGCTTTGCATACAATCCAAAGTGCTGCTAAATCAGGCATTATCCCTCATTTATACATGAAGGGAATCCAACGACTGTTTAGATCTCCTAGCCAAAAATGACTGGCAGTCAGTTGATTTGGTTGGAGCTGGTGCCAGCCTGCTCCACTTGAGATCATTTAATAGCTCTTACAACAAGAGATGCTGACAATGAAACAAGTGGCCTAACATTGGCCTGAAACTCCCTTCTCTTTAACTTTTCCCCTCATCCTTCAACCAAAAATGTTTGCACTGAGAGATTCTAACAGTGTGAATCAATGGCAACAACAATTCACCCTCATGACCTCAAATAATTATACCTTCTTCTTCTTCATGTGCCTCGCGCGTTACACGCTTGGGCAATCATGGCTCTCCACATTGAACACATCTCCTCGCAGCGTCAATTATACCTCACACATTTAGATTTGTTAGTTCTTTCACAGACCCCATATGTTTTCTTCTTTGCCCTCCTCTTCTGTGTTTCCCAGGCCTTGTAATGTAAGGCATTCTATTTCTCCCTTTCTGATGACATGGCCCAGGAAATTAAGTTTCCTCTCATTTAGTGTTCTCATTAAAGATCTTTTTGTATGGGCACATGGAGTACTGTCTCATTAGTTACCCTATCTCTATATGATATTTTCAGCATTCTTCTAAGAAACCACATTTCTGTTGCTTCTAAGTTTCTTTGGACTTCTGGTGTTATAGACCGTGTTTCGGAAGCATACAGCAAGATTGATCAGATGTAACATTTTAGTAGCCTAAGCCTTGTTGTCATAGAAATGTGTCTGTTGGTAAAAATGGGTTTCATTTTTTGGAAGTTGGTTTTGGCAATGGCAATTCTTCTTTTTATTTCTACTTTACTTCTAGCATCTTGTGAAATAAAGCTACCAAGTTAATTAAAGCTGGTCTTTTTTTCAATCTCTTGGTTACCGATGTACAATTGGCAGTTGGGAGTATCCTGCTGTTTTGATATTACCATACTTTTGGGTTTTTTTACATTTGATGGTCAGACCAAAATCTGCATTTGTTTGTACTACTTTGTCTAGGAGGATTTGTAGGTCTTCTGCAGCACTTGCTATTCAGGTGGTATCATGCATATCTTGTATTGTTGATGTTAACACCTCCAATTTTTAACCCATTTAGGTCTTCTATTTCTCTGAGAATCATTTCACTATAGATATTAAATAATTCAGGTGAGGCAACACATCCCTGTCCAACTCTTCTTTGAATTTTAGTCCAACTACTTGTGTTATCATCAATCTAGAGGTCAACAACATATGAATGGAGTTGGAATTATTTTAACAAACAAGCATCAAAATGTCTTATGGGATATTGGGTGATATCCGACCAGCTGTTTTTAGTTAAATTAAGGAATAACCCTTTTAATATTAGCATAATCCATGCCTATACACCAACAAATGATGCGGATGAAGAGGATATCAACAAGTTTTATGAAGATCTCGACAGTGCTTATGTAAATCTCAGGATATAAAACTAGTCATGGGAGATTTTAACTCTAAAGTTGGACAGGAAAGGGTTGATAACATCATAGGACCTTTTGGATTAGGGGAGAAAAATGAAAATAGAGAAAGGTTTACTGATTGGTGTGTCAGAAGTGATCACCACTACTTGTCATAAAAACCTGCACTTGGATTAGCCCTGGAGATAGAACAAGGAATCAAATAGATTTCATTACCATCAATAAATGCTTTGGAAATAATATCACAAATTCTAAAGCCTACCTAGGAGCAGACTGTGGTTCAGATCACCATCCAGTAACAGCTACCATCAAAACAAAATTAAAGAAAATGAAATGTGGAAAAAAGAGAAAGAAGTATATGTTGGGAGAACTTAAAAATGATAGCATACTTAATCAACAATTCAATACAGCTGTAGAAAAACACCTCAACGAAAACAAAACACACCTATTTCGGACAGATTAAAATATGCTATACAGCAATCAGCAGAAGAGATAATCTCAGTACAAGAAATCAGTACCCTGATTTTGGCCCACCTATTACCAAAGAAGAAATAACTAAAGCAATGAAAAGCATGAAACATGGTAAAGCCACTGGACCTGATGAAATTTCAGTGGAAATGATGCAATCCCTAGAAGATCTGGGCATAGATATTCTTTTTGAACTGCTTAATGGCATATAGGAGTCTGGTGTATTGCCTGACAATCTCTTGAAATAAGTATTTATGACTCTGCCAAAAATTCCTGGAACTATTGACTGCGAAAATTATAGAATAATCAGTCTTATGAGTCACATAAAAAAGGTTTTGTTAAGAATTGTTCTGAGTCAAATTAAAAACAAATTAAGGCCAGAAACTTCTAAACTGCAATATGGGTTTATTGGGGATAGAGGAACTAGGAATGCAATTTCCATATTACGAATGCTTTCAGAAAGGGCAATTGAATATCAAAATGATGTTTTTTAATGTTTTATTGATTTCACTAAAGCATTCAACAAAGTGCAACATGAAAAATTATTTCAAATTCTCACTATAATTGTACCAAATGAGCCAAATTATACTAAATTAGAATTAAGAAAGATGAGTATTGGTGAAGCAAATGGGGTGACTTAGTTTCATACTAAGGGAAGTATGTAAAATAAAGAGAAAAAAATTGAATTAAAAAGAAAACTCTACAAAAACAAAATCCCATAACATATGCATGTTCACAGTTCATACTACTCCCTTTTGGAGCAAAAATTGAAGAGGTACATTGGAACATAATTAACTTTTTTCTAAAAACTTAAAATGTTAAGCAATAACCCCAACTTTGCAACAAGTTTGTAGATACAGAGGACTGCAGTTGAGAGACCATGGAGCGAAAACAACAAATAGCTGGAAGAACACAACAGTCAGGCTGCACCTGCAGAAGTCAGTGGACCTTTGATGTTTTAGAAAAGACTCTTCATCTGGACTGAGTGAAGATATCCAATGTAAAGAGGTCAAGGGAGGATAGGGGCAAGAGTTGGCAAGCAACAGGAGAATGGGCATAGAAGTGGCAGATGAAATATAGTGCAGGGAACTGGATTGCCATGCACTTTGGTAGAAGGAATAAATGTGTAGAGTATTTTCTAAATAGAAAGAAAATTCAGAAATCAGAGGAGCATTGGGAGTCCTCATGCAGGATTCCATAAAAGTTAAAGGAAGACAAATACTACCTGATGTGCTTAAGGAGAGCTAAAAATTGTGCCAAAAATTGCTGGCCACTGTGCAACAGAGAGAAAAGAAATCACAAAGGATGGCTCAGCATATCATTGGGACTCAACTACTGGACCTGGAGACAATCTACAACTATCAATGCCTACGGCACTTTCGTAACATCATTAAAGATCAATCGCATCTCGGACATGGTCTGTTCAATCTCCTGCCATCGTGTAAGAGATACAGAAACACCTTAGCAGAACAGTAAAACTGAAAAACAGCTTCATCACGAGGGCTGTTGTACAGCTGAATAATGTTACACCCCGGTTTGTTATGGACTACCAAGGTCACTTGTTGCAAGTAAATATGGGATTTTATTTTTAATTAAGCCATACCACATGCATTGTAAATAACTGCTTTGCACAGACTGAGGTGTCACTAGAGTCTCATTAGTTTGAGCAATGACAATAAAGTTCTATTCTATTCTAAAATGCAATGTTAGCATTCATTTTGAGAAGACTAAAATATAAAAGAAAGAATGTAACACTCAGGCTTTATAAGTCATGTCAGACCACACTTCGGCCACTTTTTTAAGAAAGAAAATGTGCTAGTATTGCAGAGGGTCCAGAGCAGGTGCAAGAAAATGACCCTGGGAATGAAAGGGTTATTGTATGTGGAGCATACAATGGCTCGGAGCCTGTACTTGCCAGAGTTCAGGAGAATGGGGGTGGGGGGAATCCAATTAAAACCAATTAAATATTGAAAGAACTAGGTAGAGTGGATATGGAGAAGATATTTCCAATAGTGGGGAAACCTAGGACCGGGGGCACAGCCTTAGAATAGAGAAATGTCCATTTAGAACTGAGATGAGGAGCAATTTCTTTAACCAGAGAGTGGCGAATCTGTGGAATTCATTGCCTCAGACGGCTGTGGAGGCCAAGTCATTGGGTATATTTAAAGCAGAAGTTGATAGGTTCTTGATTAGTAAGAGCACCAAATGTTTCAGGGAGAAGGCAGGTGAGTGGAGTTGAAAAGGAAAATATTCTTCTTCTTCGGCTGTCCATTGGAATCCGAAGACGACATCCACTCCTTTAACGGTGAGATCTTTGATGACAATACAGTCCTATCCTGGACCCACAAGTTCTATTGCAGGTGGGACATGCACATGTGATAATGGTGGTAGTGATGGCAACCATGGCTGCATTTCTCCTGGCTCTCTTCTGCTGTCTTCTGGTTGATCTTTCCATCTCCAGAATACAAACCCCATCCCTACACAGCTGTCGCCAAGTGTTACGGTCAGCAGCAACATCCTCTAGGTCCACAGGTCTGATCTTGCACTTCCTTAGAGCATTCTTCATCTAATCCTTATAGTGCTTCTTCAGCCCTCCAGCTGAGCATTGACCATGAGGTAGCTGGCCGTACAACACTCTGTGGGGTAGCCAACATGGGGGCATCCTTATCACGTGCCCCTGCCACTACAACTGACGCTGGGTAATCATGGCCTCAATACTTCTGCAGTTGGTCTTTACAAGGAAAATAAATCAGACATGATGGAATAGTGAAGTAGATTCAATAAGGCAAATGGTCTAATTCAGGTGCAGAAGGATAATTCCCAGGCGGAATCATATGGAAGTGGGAAAGATGGAAATATCATTAGAGTCTGGGAGTTGACAGGTGGAGTCAAATGTCTGCTGATGACAGAATCTGACAGGAAAGAAAGGAGAAACATGGAACCAAATAAGGAAGGCAGTGTAAGCAGTTGAGTACAGCTGGGGGAGGGACAACCTGAACAGCATGAACATGTAATTCTCCAATTTCAGGTAACCCACTCTCCATCTGTCCTGTTATCTCTCCCTCTGATCTATCCAAATCCTCCTACACACATCCAACATTCCACCCATCCCCCAGCTTCTCCATTCTCCCCCCCCCCCCCTCCCCGCCCCAACTCCATCCATCCATGCATCACCCAGTCACCAAGTTAATTAACACGCCTATTACAGGAAACAGCACACACTGAATTCAAGGCCAAAAGACTCTGACACACAGGGCTGATGCACTGTCACCTGATTTATGATAATAAAAAGTTTATTTAAAAGAATTCAAAAGCTCTATGAATCAGCTGGGGAACAAAGATCCATTTTAAAGAAGTATGACAGAAAGAGCTTAACCACAATTCAAAGAACTACTGCCCAACAACATGACCCAGACTTCACATACATTTCAGAAAATTACAGCATAATGACAAGTTGCTCAGATATTTACACTATATACACAGGCACACTTCTCATCATGTAATTTGCAGAAATTATATCTTTACAGTCAGAAACTAATTATTTGGTTGCATAATAAGTGTCAAAAATCACACACTCAGTAGGAAGTTAAGAACATCTGCAAGGGTCAGAATGAACAGATGAAGCAGCATTACCAGGAAAATGTAAGGTATGTTGTACAAGTACAAATTTTATTTCCAAGTCGCCTGGAATTGGACATCTGTATAATTTGAAGTATGCAAATGATACAATTCTTAGCAATATAAGTTTCAAGCCCTTGGCCTCAATACCTCTTTGTGGGATTGGATCCTGGATTTCCTCAGTCGCAGACCCTAGTCAGTTCAGAGTAGCAACATTTCTTCCACAATCCCCAACAGCACAGGTGCAGCACAAGACTGTGTGTTTAGCCCCCTGCTCTACTCATTTTATACTGTTGACTGAGAGGCTGAGCACAGCCCTAATGCCATATTTAAGTTTGCCAATGACACCACTCCTACTGGTCAAATCAAAGGTGGTGGTAAATCAGCATATAGGAGAGAGATTGAACACCTGGCTGAATGGTGCCACAACAACAACCACCTCTCACTCAATCTCAGCAAAACCAGTGAGCTGATTATTGACTTCAGGAGAAAACCAGAGTTCCATGAGCCAGTTCTCAATGGAGGATCAGAGCTTGAGAGGGTTAAGAACTTTAAATTCCACTTCCGCAAGATTCTCATCATTTCAAAGGATCTGTTCTGGGTTCAGCACGCAAGTGAGCATGAAGAAAGCACGGTAGCACTTCAACTTTCTTTGAAGCCTGTGAAGTTTCAACATGTCATGTACATTTTTGATAAACTTCTATGGATGGTGTGGTGGAGAGTGGTGGTTACATCATGGCCTGGTATAGAAACACCAGGTATTGAAAAGCCTACAATAAATAGTGGATATGGCCCAGTCCATCACTGAGCTCATCTATATGGAGCGCTATCACAGGACAACAGCTTCTATATTCAAGAACCCCCACTATCCAGGCTATGCTCTCTTCTTGCTGCTGCAATCAGAAAAAAGGAACAGGAGCCTCAGGAGCCACCCCACCAGGTTCAGGTACAGTTATTACCCCTCAACTATCAGGGTTTTGAACCAGAGGGGATAACTTCACTCACCCCATCACTGAACTGTTCCTACAACCTATGGACTCACCTTTAATGACTCTTCATCTTATGTTCTTGATATTTATTACTTAATTGTTTATTATTATTTCTTTTTTCGTCTCTTTCTTTTTGTATTTGCAAAGTTTGTTGTTTTCTTTTCCACACTGATTGTTGTCCGTCCGGTTGTGTGTGGCCTTTCATTGATTCTACTGTGTTTCTTGTGTTTATTGTGATTGCCCACAAGAAAGTGAATGTCAAGGTTGTATATGGTGACATATATGTAACTTTGATAATAAATTTACTTTGAACTTTGATAGCAAGTTTGTGACAAGACCTCAGAATAATATAGAATGTGCAGTGAATTTGGGCACTAAGGATACAACTTATTGTGTGTGAGCTGATAAAGAAAGAGCAGTATGATCCAAATGTAGTATTTTGAGCTTGCAGGTGGGCATATTGCCCCAATTCTCTGAGTATGTCTCATCAACTTGGATTTTCCAACTTTAAGGAAAGCAGGGCATCTGACAATGCAATTTGACTGACTTATCTACAATAAGTAGGAGGCCATTTTGTTTGTTGGGTCCATGCCAGCCAGCTGTACAACCCAATCAATTCCATTCCTCTCCTCCTTACTTAAACATGTCCTGCGACATATTCTATCTCACATTGCAACATCCCTGCAATTATTCTGTCACCTACCACCACTGAGGGATAATTTACAACAGCTAATTAACCTACCAGCATATCTTTGGGATATGGCAGGACACTGAATAGCAAATCAGCAGCACTAAATGGCTTTGCAAATTGGAGCATTAACAGATCAGAACAAGGTAGTCAAGCTTATCTGTGATGAATCTGTGCTGGGGCCCCAGCTCTTAACAACATTAATGATATGCATGAGGGGGAATTAAATGCATCATTTTTAAAGGTGTGTTGAAGAACAAGCCTTGAGAAAGATGCACACACCTGGCAAAGGCTGGACCACAGAATCATACAGCACAGAAAGAGGCCCGTACTGACTATCTCACACACACCTTGTTTAAAATTATCTCCTCATTGCCATCAACTCCCTCCCCAAGATTCTGCCCCATTATGGGGAATGTATTTTTACCAATTAATTCACCTACCAAACTGCATGACCCAAAGGAAACCTGCCTGGTCACAAAGAGAATGGACAAACTAACACCACAGAGACAGTATCGGAAGTCAGGTTTGAGCTCTGGTCATTGGAGCTACAATGCAACAACTCTACTAACCGTGCCACCATGCTACCCAAGTAATACAGATATATATACACACAGTACACAGAAGGCTATCCATCCATTCTGGTGGCAAGAACAAGAAAGCAGATTACTTGAACTGTGATAGATGGAAGTGCAATAAAATCTGAGTGTTTGATACATCATACAGCCACCGGTTGAGGCAAGAAAACCTGACTAGAGGAACAGGGATGTTGTGTTGCAGTTGTAGAGGGACTTAGTGAAACAACACATTGAGTGTTGCATACAGTACTGAACTCCTTAACCGAAGAGGAAACTTAAGGAGGGTGTTCACCAGACTGATTGTCACATTGGCAATACTACTGTAAGAAGATTCCATTAAATAGGCTAATATTCAGAGTTTCAAAGAAGGCTTCACATAGTAAACTACAGAGGTCTAAAAGGATTAGACAGATTTTAAGTAGGTAAGAAGGATAGCTGGTAAGTCCAGGACTTTGGAGAAGGGGAGGAGAGGTTTAGCAAGCAAAATCTACTGTCTAAGAGTACTGGACAAGCACAATCTACTGTCTAACAGTATTGGATAAGCAAAATCTACTGTCTAAGAGTATTGGACAAGCAAAATCTACTGTCTAAGAATATTGGATAAGCAAAATCTACTGTCTAAGAGTATTGGACAAGCAAAATCTACTGTCTAAGAATATTGGATAAGCAAAATCTACTGTCTAAGAGTATTGGATAAGCAAAATCTACTGTCTAAGAGTATTGGACAAGCACAATCTACTGTCTAAGAGTATTGGATAAGGCACTTAAGAGTGAGATTAGAAGGTTTTTCCTCCTATCGAACAGTGAATCTGTGGAATTCTCTACCACAGAAAGCACTTGAAAGCAAAAGTCATTAAATACATTCAAGAATTAGACATTGTTCTTAGTACCAGACAGATCAAGAAACATGGCACTGCATTAGGATGATCATCTGTGATCATATTGAATGGCAGAGCAACCTTAAAGGACGAGATTGCCTAGTCCTGCTCCCATTTTCTATGTTTCTATAGGCCCTACTGTCTTAAATATGTGCAATATTCATTTTTTTGTCCAGATTCAAGTTAATCCAGCTCTATCATACCAGAAATTGGGTTAACATTAGAAATTTCCCTTGGATACTGTCGAAGTTTTCTTCTTAAAAACCCCTTACACTCAACATAGAGAATACAAGTGCAATCACTGAAGTTGAGTATGATGTTTTCCTTAGGGGTTATTCCCTTAATGGAGAATGCCTCTGCGTGACTTTGTTTAAAGTGGTGAGGCTGAAGTACAAGCAGGTCCGTGACAGATCAGAGTCAGGGACCAGTGGCATGGAACGCAAAATTGCTGGGGATCCTTCACTGCTGCAGCCTTCCTCCATCTTCACTGCGGTTATGATGGGTCATTATCTTCTATCAGTTCCACTGTTGATATCTTGGATAGAGAATACACTTCAATGAATGATACTCTCTACATCTCAACAAATGACACTCTCTGATTGCCAATCTGCAGTATTGAGTATCTTTGAAATCACTCTTCCACTCTCAAGATCTCTTGCATACTGCCCAGTTTTGAGGGATTACAGCAATGTCACTTCATTTCTTCCTGTTGCAGTTCTGGTCCCCTAACTTGAGAAAAGGCATACTAGCTTTGGAGCTGGTGCAGAGGAGATTCACTAGGTTGATTGCAGGGGTGGTGGTGGGGTGGAGGAGGGGGTGGGTGAATCAATGACAAAAGATTAAGTCACCTTGGATTATAGACACTGGAATTCAGAAGAATGAGAAAAGATGTTATAGAAACATAAAAATCTGAAGGGGTCAGATAAGATAGAGGCAGGGAAGTTGCTTCCACTAGTAAGTGTTAGAACTATGAGACATAGCCTCAAGATTCAAAGGAATAGATTTAGGAAGATTAGGAGAAACTGTATTTCATAGAGAATAGTGAATCTGTGGAATTCTCTGCCCAGGGAAGTAGTAGAGGCTACCTCATTACATATTTTTAAGACAGATAGATTTTTGCACAGCAGGGTTATGAAGAAAAGGCAGGTAAGTGGAGCTCAGTCCACAGCCAGATCAGTCATCATCTTGTGAATGGCAGAGCAGGCCTGATGGGGTAGATGGCTGATTCCTGCTCCTATTTCTTACGTTCTGATGTTACAACAAAAGCAGTGCAAGTCAAGCAAAAGCTTCTTATACCACCCGTGCAGATTTCATGTTTATTTAAGAAGGTATCTTTTCCTTCTCTTTATCACTTACTTGGTAATTTCACAAAAATGGGGCCACCCTGTGTGTGCATTTCAGGAAAGTTCTGCTGCAATGCTTAACTGATATGACTCTGCAGATCACTTAAAATTTTCTCCAAGTTAAAATTACAAAAATTCAACACCAAACTTTTAATTCTCACACACTCTGATTTTCAGTTATGAATTTATGGCAAACCCTTTGCCATCCATTGACTCTTGAAATGAATTCCATATGCCAAATTTCTGTTTATTCATCACCCTTTCAGTGATCCCAACTGCTAAACGAAACAAGAATAGTTGTTTGCTTCTTCAAATGTATCCACAACCATATCAATGCAACTGCCTCCTTGTTTACTTTTCTTTCCCCCTAACATAGGAGGGAAAATGATGAAAAGGCCCCAAGGCCCTTCTCAGCCCGCTCTGCCATTCAGTGCTAAGTCTGCCTGACCAACAAATCCCCATTTCCTTCCATTCTGAATTCGCAAATTTGTGAATTTTGAATTCTGGACACTTAATGTCTTGAATATACAGGACATCCTTGGAAAACATGCAGGATCCATTCTTACAGATGTCCATAAGCCAGTTTTGTCCATAAATTGGAAGACATACATAAATTACTCAATATGGTAATCACACGTCCATGGTATTGTAATGAATGACATGTAAAGCACATCAGAAAGAACAATTACTAAAAGTAAAATGAGACAGGAAACCAGTTCTGCCATTTGTAGGAATGAATGTACATACGTATGTTGCTCTTTAGAATGGTAATATGATGAGAGCTCATTCATTTACAGGGGTTAAGTCCAAAGATTTACAATCTGGCTCCATTACAGACCTCTGTGATTCACTCATTCCATCATTCTGTTCTAGGTCACCAATCTCTTAGAGTCACAGAAAGATACAGCCGAGAAGCAGGCCTTTTGGCCCACCAAGCCCATGGTGACCATCAACCACCCGTTTACACTATAATACCATATTAATTCCACTTTTAAAAAATTCTTCTCACGTTATCACTAACTCGCCCAGATACTACCACTCATCGACACACAATGTACAGTAGTCAATTAACCTAAACTGCACTTATTTGGGATGTAGGAGGAACCCAGAGCATCTGGGGAAGCCTGCACCCGCAGGCACAGCAAGAACATGCCAGCTCCATACAAGCAACACCTGAACTCAGGATTAAGCTATAGTTTGTGGAGCTGAGAGGCAGTAGCTTTACCAGCCATACCTGAGCTGTGATTTCTGGAGATGAGAGGCAGTAACTTTTTTAGCCATGCCACTGAACAACCTGTAATCTTAATTTCAGAATCTCCAACTGAGGATAACAATCTCTTGCTATCCATTCTGCATCAAATCTCAGAACAAGTCATGCACAACCCCAAAACTTTGCAACTCTGGCCTTCAAAGCATCTCCACTCTGAGTCAAATAGTGGTGACAGACAGTCTCAAATTTCATCTGTAAACATATCACTTTGTCTCCATTACTGAAAAAATATTTAAGAAAGAATATCTTGGAACACTTTAAATCTGGTGTAATATTTTTATTAGTACTCTCACAGGAAAGCAGCAAATTAAATTACAGGCCAATTAATCTATTTTTGATGCTGTTGTGGAAGAAATGATATTGTGAAACTGTTTTTTGAATAGTGATTTGACTCACTGGGCTACATCCAAGATAAGAGTTTTAATACAACATTAAAGGGATATTCTGTAAGTATATTGAGCCTTGAAAGTGTATTTAAATGTAAGTATGGTTTATATACAGTATTTAAGTGGATATTAGCTTTTAAATCATATAATTCAGGGGAGAATGGACTTTGAATAAAACATTCATTGGAGAACTTCTCTTTCCCTCACACACAAGGCACATGAGACAACAGATGCTGGAATCTGGGGCACCTCGCAATCTGTTGGATGAATTCAGTGGGGAAAGGAATTATCAATGTTTTGAGCCAAAATCTGAATAATCCTGTTTGAGGGTTTCAACCCAAAACATCAACAGTTCTTTCTTCACAACTCCCGGCCCCACAGATGCTGCTCCACCTGCCGAGTTCCTCCAGCAGACTGCTTGTAGTATATACATTTTGTCTTATAACTGTACAAAGTGGCCAACAAATGTATTTCAGTAATAGCATCTCCAAAACGTGTTTCACATTCTGAAAGTACCCAGTTTTACAGATGGTCAATTCCTGTAACTAAGCCACTTCCTGGTGACTTTAAAAATTTTGAATACCTTGGAATGTAACAAATTGGCCTATAGGCTGGAGTGAAATTAAATTTCACCACAAATTCAGTGTGACTCCACATGTGTAAAGCTGTATGTCTCAATCACAGTGCTGAAAAAGAGCAATTTCAACAAAAAATATTAAAAGGTAACTAAAAGTTAACATAAGACCATAAGATATAGTAGAATTAAGCCATTTGGCCCATAGAGTCTGCTCTGCCATTTCATCATGGCTGATCCAGTTTTCCTCTCAGCCCCAATCTCCTGCCTTCTCCCCATATCCCTTCATGCCCTGACCAATCAAGAATCTATCAACCTCTGCCTTAAACATGCATAAAGACTTGGCCTCCACAGCTGCCCATAGGAAAGAATTCCACAGATTCACTGCTCACTGGCTAAAGAAATTGCTCCTCATCTCCATTCTAAAAGGACACCCCTCGATTCTGTGTCCTCTGATCTTCGACTCTCCCACCATAGGAAACATCCTCTGCACGTAATACTGAAACTTTAACAATTCATTTTCTATCAATATGACATTACAGCAACATTGGCATATATTCACAAGTACTCTGCATGATTATAATAGAGCAATGTATCCGAAAATGTTGCCATTCTCTCTACAAAGACTAGAGTGCATTTAGGCTGCGAAGACACAACCACAGAAAGATAATCTTTCATCTGTTTGAATTCCCTATGCTTTTGCCAAAACAAGGGATTGCTAACATTCCTTAGGCACTTCCTCTAGAGACCATGCCAGCTTTATTTGCATAGGGATACATATTTTTAAATTCAACATTAGTAATTAACAGATTATAACAACACATTGTCCAATATTTTTGAGAATACAGAAAACAGTATTCTGAAACAATATACTCTATTTTGTCATTGAAAAATTTCTGTATCCCACCCTACGCATTATTAACTGCAATGAGGATATTCTTGAACGAAAGGAAATTTGAAAAATTGACAATATTCAGAGCCACATACTCTAATAGGGGCAAGGCAAAAGAAAACATACCAGGCTGTTGACAATTTATTTTTCTTTACTAAGTGTAAGCAATTAAGCCTCAAGGTTATTTCAAGTATAAAACATAATAGCCAATTATTCTGTACCTCTTTTTAAAACTATTGTAGAAGGAAAAAAAGCTTTTAACAGATTCTTTTAACCAGAATGTGACACTTTGACCAAGGATATTTTCAAGCACCTTCACAGATACTAGAAGTGAATAATATGCTCCGTATATTAAATGCACATTATAAACACTAACTGGATAAACAACAAACAATGTTTCATCTGAAGTACCCTTTTGTCTGACTTTTAACATTATCACCAATAATCAAACACCTTTGCCACAATTGTTGAATCTTAGCCAGGAATATTTCAAGCCCTTATCAGTCAACTCTGTTGACATACATGTCCCCAACATCCACAGTAAGAACACAGCTACATCAAATCATGATTCTCTAAGGCACTATAAGCATGGGGCTTTTCTGAAAAAACAGTGAATGGCATGTTAATTTAGTGGCATTTTTATGCAGTAGCTGAACAGTGTGCAACATAGGAGGAGCAGGACAGAGGTACGGATATATGCAAAGCTGAATTGTCATCACCAAATTAAGATCAGAATTATGCACCATAACCTTGACAAATAAATATGAAGAGCAGCAGATGAATTCTAACATACGACATAGCTTGTTATACAAAGTAAAGTATAATGTCATTTAAATAACCTATATATCATATTCCATGTTTTGGCAGAGGTTTACATCGAAAATTACCATATTCACATCACATCCAAGACCTTGGATTGGATACTGATTTCATGCTGTTCAAATTTGCATAATTTTCACATACTATACAAACAACAGCTTTGTTTTGATCACAAATGCAAGCTTTTTCCTGAATGTATAATATACAGATAAATGTCATGCAAATTACTTTTAATGCAAAGATCTGAAATATTATACCACAAAAGTGGGATTTCAGTCTCTCTTGGGTTTCCTCCTGAAAAGGAAACACAAGTCATGCCCTACTAGAACAAAAGAGGCTAATAGCAGCAGCTTCTCTGTACTGCTGGTGGAAACAAAAGTCTCAAAGAAATCTCTAACAGATGATAAAATTGGGTCTTGATAAATAATTACAATAAAGCAAAGACACAACTTTACTTAATACCCTTAAATGTAGTTCTGCCTGAGAAGCACTTTACTTTATAATGATTCAACAATATTTCAAACCAGATTTTATAGGAAGATGATTGGACAACTTCCAACAACAATTCCATTTGCCAAATTTGTAAAGAAGAAAGTGACTAAGATATTCCATACCTTAGTTGGCATTTTGATTTGCCAAATGAAAGAAGAAATCAGAAATTAGACTAATTATTCAGGACATCAATTAAAATGTTAGAACTATTTTACAACACCCCCTAATCAAGCAACAAGATTTAAAGTAGGGAAAATATACCTCCAGTTAAAGGTGCAGTTGAAAAATGGAAAGCTTTTGTGTGCAAAAGACCACTGTTAAATTTTGATACACAAAGGGAGCTTCTTTGTATAAACTGACACTCCTGATGTACCATGTGAATTTGTGAAGCTAACAAATATACGGTCATTTTATCTACAGTACACTAGACAAATTGGATTTGAAATATAAATTGAATTTGATCATCAATGCAAAAACAGCTGTAACATTAGAGCTATTAATTCATGAGCTATGTGTCCTTCTGCAAAAATCAACATGTTTACAAAATGATGTTCAGCAAATTTTGTATCCAAACCAAATTATTTTCCCCCAAACACCGCAATTCAATGTATAGTTACAAGTGTTTTCAATACTCCAAATCACTTTCCATGTACAAAAAGACAAGCCAACTAGTTCCTTTTTGCTTCATGCACATAAGCATCATTCTAATTTTTAAAAACTCCAACTCATCCCTTTGAGAGTATGTTCCCAAGTACTGGCAATCATTAGATTATTAAGGAGAAGGGTTAGAAGTTAGAGGCAAACAGCACGTTAAAAGGTTTTTTGTTCTACTGAGTCCACACGGACCAGCAACCATTTAAACTCGGTCCACAGAAAGTGTATTTTATTCTGCCCAGATTCCCAGTATCTCTCCCTTGATTTTGCCACTCATGTACACTCTAGGAGCAAATGATAATTGCCAATTAACCTAACAATCCACGCCTCTGTGGAACATGAGGGAGACCCACATGATTAGAATGAGAATATGCAAGCTCCACATAGTCAGCAGCCGAGGTCAGAATTGAATCTGGATCACAGAGGCTGTGGTAAAAGCAGTTCTACTAGCTGCTTCACTCTTCACCTTAACTACAGACGAGCAGCAGGGATCTAACCTCAAAATGATACGTGAATCCACCAGGTTCCATCAATCAGCCAGGGGTGACTAATCCATCATCATTACCTTAGAGGGACACAGGTCTGTTTGCATCAGGTATCAATTTACAATTCCACAGGAAGTCTTGATTCTGGATCAATTTTCAATTAGTAACCACATCATCCACAAGCCACCGGCATTCTAAACAAATGCCATCTCACTGGCAACCTTTATCTCTACCCCAGGAGGCCAGATGATTAATTTTACATGGGAACGATCATGTTTGAGTCTTGATGCAATGAAGAGACATGCACATAGAACTGGCATGGAAGATGTGAACTGCAGGTCCATTAAGCTGCTGACCATTGCATTGAGGCTCACTATAATCCATCAAATTGACAAACATAGTTCATGCATGGAGCCAAAATTCATTCTGAACACAGTATTAATGCACATCCTTTCATAGAAGTCAATGGTTTTAAGCTAATTTCAGATCATTAACACTAAGCTTTAATTTTTGGAATATTCCAAAAATTGTGCTATGTTTTGTTACGTTATAACATTCATCCATTCCAAGAAAGGCATTCATAGAGATGCGATTTTTATACTTTGTTTCCACCAGAGATTTTACTGACCACCTTTGACTACATTTACTCATGTTACCAGTAAACAAACTTTGCTTTGGCTGGTTTCAGGCTCTGTGTATAATCTGAACAAGGTGCCTTTTATTGGTGTACACCCATGAACTTCATTATCTACAGGGAACATTTTTTACAAGGTTGTACTTTCACATTTATCATGATGAACAGTTATTATTTAATCCATCTGGTTTAATTTTCTACATAAAGGGTAAAACTAATGTATTTCAAGTTCATAGAAGGATTCTCCCTCTCTCAGAAGGGGATGGCTGTTAATGGTTACATGTATAAAAATGTCCGGTCTATTTCAGGTGTTCTCATATCTTCTATCATCTCTTGGTTCACATGGAATCTAGACAATCCTGGCTCAATCCCAGTTTCACCCACTGAACGTTCTTTAACCCATCACTACTTACTTGTCTATCATAACTATTCAAACCTCGTCAATGTTGTTATTTGCAACTAGGTGTGTTTGGAACTGTAGCGTTTTGTAATTGCATTTTGCAGTCAATCATTGTATAGAAAGGAGGTATGTTTACATGCAATTACCCCAAGTGAACTAAATACATAAATATTAAACAGTCCCTTAAGTTGGTGGAAAGGTGCTGCAAAAAAAGGTTTTCTGAAGTTGATTTCAATTAGGCTGAAGGTTCCCCAAGTTAACTACAGGCAATAAAAGTCTGATCCCGATTTGAACCTTGGTAACTAAGGCAAAATGACAGTGTCCTTTTATCCGACTGCACAGAGAATAGATTCTAAGCTAGCAACCTGCACTCAGCGCGGACACTGCAAACCCACATCTAAACATTGTACAGTTTGAGTGAAATCCTACCTCATCGAAGCCATTGTCCTCCTTCTTCAAGGCTTAAAAGAAACAAAAGAAAATTATAAATCTACACATGACTGTAAACTACGTTAATATATCGAGCATTTATTTGGTGAAAATTGCTTTGATACAATTGTTCAAATTGTACAGAATAATATTTATATACACTTATAAATATATGAAAATATATTAATAATGCTGCGAGATCAAAATATAAAGAAGTTTTTTTGAATATTTTATTTAAAAATCCTTTAATATTACGCATCACTCTGGGAGTTTACATTACAACACAGCAGTGGATAAAACCTAGCAAACGCTATGATTACTGCGCCAGCTAGCTTTACCTCGGTGAAAGTGTTTTTATTTAACCATAAAAGACAATTCCCAGTTAGCCGGGGATTTAAAAAATAATGAACACGTTTTTTTTTCAGAAAGCGAAAGTAAGGACTCTAAATCACTATGTTTAAACGTTGAATAACACACTCACCCAAGCGGCTGAAACTCTCCGATAAAGTTCTCCTCAACTTTTTCATTCTGCTGATTTTCTCAGCCGATTGGTCTGAAATCATATCACACATCGCGGGTCAAACGCCCAGAGCCGTTCCTCTTTCTGCCACTCAGCAGATACTGGTCAATGCGAGAGAGAAAAAGTAATTGGACTCCATATAATAAGTAATTGTAAACGAGGGACGAAGCGTTTAACTTAAGTCTGAAAGCTTGCCCCCATCCCCTCTGCTTTCTGTCAAACACAGGAAGTGTGTTCACAGCCCCTCGGCGTTTTGGAACTTAATTTCGACAGTTTCCTCCACCTCGATTTCTTGGCAAGACACTGGGGAAAAATTCATTCATTCAGTCAGGAGAGGTTGAAGTATATCATGCTGTAGAGAAGCAAGAAGATGAGACGGGGTGGGGTGGGGGAAACGAAGGCGAGGAACTGGATGTACTCTCAGCCCTGAGCTGCAGAGGGAAGTCACCGCTCAAACCTCCGCAAAACTGGTTGTCATTTTCGGCAAGTCAGGGACGCCTCGGATCGCTAAAACCCGCCCCCTCTCGCCCGATTGGTCGCGGACAGAGCATCCTGCTAACCCGGTGAAGCAGCTGTGTGTCCATCAATCTCTTGTTTCCAAGCGCCCCCCTGCCCTCCCCCTCCCCCCTCTCCGAGGAGCTGGGTTCCAGACTTTGTTGCCACCCAGACAATTCTCTCGATTTTATTTTCTTCAAAAAATGTTTGGTACAGTGGAGAAATGGTGTACACAGAACCGAGCTTGCAGCAGGAAACGACAAGCAGGCAATGCATTGTGATTAAGTGAGAGAAATACTGCTTAATTTATATGCCTTCGATTCAAATTATTGTTGAAATTTTTTTTAGATTAGAGATGAACCAACCTTATTAATTTGATGACATCACAATTACTGACATCCGTGCTTGAACAGAAATTACAACTGTGAGATTACAGCCTACAGGCAGTCCGATAAAAACAGCAGTAACAACACCCTCAGACCAGAACAAGGCAGATTTGTACAGCAGTCAACTGATAATGCTGGTACTCTCACATAATTGTGTTAACTTAAGTGACGAGTACGCACGATCAGGACATTTCCTTCCTGCGGCATTGAACCCGTTCTGTTCGAGTTTACATCCGTATTTGCATATTTTCCCAGTTTCAAAAGAAACGAAACCTGAGTTCTTATTCAAGATGCTGCAAAGTAGAAGCAAGTGATGCTACCCGGGGCGTTGCTTAAAAAAAAACACAATACTGGCAATATTCAAAAATTTGTTTCAGTTCCGGTAACTATAAGGTCGGATCTAGTTTATTCACTTCAGAGGACCGAAGAAAGATAACGGATACACTGTGCTAATATTCGTTATTACCAAGTACAAATCTGTTTTATGTACATTATATAGAAGACCGTATTGTCAGTGTACAGTACGGCTCAAATGTTCACTAAGTATTGCAGTATTCCGCGATTCTCTTCCTCGCACCTCAGCAGCCGCCACAGAATTGATTAGAGGACAGTCAGGCGGAAAGTTCTGTAACCAAAAGTCTCCTCGAGGCTGCAAATTACCTCATCATCCGCGTTGTAATTCAATCATAAAGTCATTTAAGTAGGCCGCAGAGCATTAAAGCCTCTGGAATGATAGTTGTTTGACATGGACAAAGGTGTTTACAAGTTTCTCTGAGAACAATGTTCTGTACATTCTCCCTACTTTTGGGAATCCACTCAGTTTCATTATTGATTGGCTCACAGTTAATAGTTATTAATCAAATAGATATGAGAGGAGATTATGTTGTGGCACTATTAAATCATAAATCATCCCCAATTTCAGCATTACTGGTAGAAATGGATGAAGTACCTTTACATCTACGCGGGTTACAGTTTGTTTATTAGGTTAATGTAAGAGGATATAAAGTTGGTCATCAGTTATAAGGTCTTCAGTTTTAGGTGGTTGGGAAATGAATGGCCACAATATTGTGGGTTGTTTAATGTGGAATATGGTCCCAGTGTACCCCTTTCAGTCACTTCTCCATTGTTTTTCTCTTTGCTTGTGGTTGATTTAAGCTTTCAATAAAAGATTAGAATGAGGAATGATTGTATATCAGTGGCACAGTAAGTTCAGCAATTGATGCAAGGCAGATATTGTAGTTTCTCATTTATCCACGCAGATGGTTCAAAAGATCCAGTGACAAGTTGTCCAGGTGTGTCTCTTCATGCTCCAAAGTTTCAGGTGATTATCAGACAAAGTATTCATGTCCAAGATCATTGGAATCACTTTAGCCTTGGAATGGATCAAAGAAGTGTGCTCTGATCATATACTTCTGTTCTTGGTTTTCACATCTATTAAAACAGGTACTTCAAATTGTAGCCCAGATGTTCCTCTTGAGATTGGACAACATCTGTTGAGGCTATGGGGTCAAGGCCTGTGTATATATTTCTTATGGAACCCTACCCACATTGTGATTAAAGGAAACAATGCAGCAGAAAATCTAGCCAAGCACTCACTTAGAATTAAGGATATAAACAAAGAGGTGCCTTTGTATTGGGGGGTGGGGGTGAAAGCCATAATTAAAAAGCCTATTCAATCACTGTGGCAAAAAAATTTGGTATAAGGAAATGAAAGGATGACATTTAAATAAAATTCAGAGGGTGGTGGGAGCCCAACTGGAAGATGAGTATAAAAGAAGGGGAGAAGTTATTACTTACATGTTTATGTATTGGACTTACTAGGTTAACTAAATCCTTGTTCAGGATTAATATGCATGATACAGGCATTTGTAGGGAGTGCACTTGTCAAGAAACAGTGCAGCGTATAAAGTATTGTTTGTGATGAAATTCCTATGAGGTGCAAAGAAAACATCTAATCATTAACTTAAGATCTTTTGGACAGACGCAGTTTTACATGAAATGTTTGCTAGGATATCACTGTGATTGTAATGTATATAAGTGTGTATTTGACTTTCTGAAAAGCATTTGACTTCTTGATATTATTTGAGGTTTTTTGGGGGGAGTGGATCCCTGTCTCTGCTCCACACTCCATCTCAGTAGGTGGCGGTAATGCACCTTATGTTGGTCTGCCAACCACCATGAAACTTTACAAGAAGATAGGAGAAAAGGAGATTGAATCCCAAATCAATATTCAGGTTGGTTTTCGGTACTCATAGTTCAAGGGCTTAGAAACAACAACAGCTTGGTCTTTGTACAAAGCTCTAATATAAAAGCAAACATATTGTTTTTTTGTCAATATTAATTTTTCCTGACAATCATGAATCTGTCAATCATGAATTCTTACTTTTCCAATCAGTTATACAATTTTTTCCACAAACTATTATGTTCCCTTATGTTAAATTCCACTTTTCTGAGTTTAGCTTTGGACAATATCCTCAATGTTCATTTAATGCTCCTTTTAGTTGGATTTCAAAGGCAATTTCTGGCAAGGTGAATAAACTTTAATTTTACACTCAGGAGTATTGATCTCTTATACTTTTATAAGAAATATTCTATTTTCATATATTTGATCTTGACAGCATTTCTGGTTATCACACAATTGTTCAAAAAATACATCTCAGATTTTATCTGCTGTATCCACAATGCTCAATACTGTTGTTAAATTCCTGATTTATCAGACATTTTAGTATTTGATCTTTCTGCAAAGTCAGTAAAACAATGCAAAACTCAGCACCAGATTTCCAAATGCAAAGTTGACACTTAAACATCTAATGTGGAAAGTGGCCAGTTTATTTACTGAAAGAGCTATCTCACTGAGAAGAACTGTTAAAGAGAAGCTCCCTTTCTTCACTAAAACAGTCTAAAAAATCATAGAATATCTACAGGACAGAAGCGAACCGTATAGCCCATTACCTTTGTATTTCTAAACATAAAATCAGACAAAATAACTTCACCCCCCCATCTTCTCTGTCTTCCAATAGCCCTGCATATTTTTCCTCTCAGCTAACTATCCAAAGTCAATCTGAATGTTACAAATAGACCTGACTACACCGGCTTTGGAAGTGCATTTCTGTCGTCGACCACTTACTGCGTAAAAGAAAATTCTCCAATCTATCTACATAGTCCCTCAACCTGGAACGATTTTGATTGGCCACTTTGTCACCTTTTGCAAAATGTCAAGATAATACTCCATTTGTGATACCTCTGTAAGGGTGACATTCCTTCAAAAGGAGAACAGTGCCTACTCTGAATATTAAGTATGATTCAGGCTGTGGTGTAAGGATTGTTTCCTTCAGCCTGTACGTATTAGTTTGTCTGCTGGAAGCAATCTCCAGGCCATTTGCAAACTCATTAAAAAACATTTATTTTATTAGCATAGACAATGTTCTGAGAGAGCACTTAGGTCCTTTTCAACAGTATACTGTGCTAAGAGCTTTTTGCTCTTTTAACTATTACGTAGTTCTGTTGCTTTCTGCAAACCACACTGTATTCTTACATCTGGAAAAAATTACATCTGAGCTTTCATGATGATGACAGTCTTAAATAACTTAATCATGATGTAACTTACAGTTTTATTTCACAGTAAGAACAATGTCATAATTTCATTCTTTACTTTTTGGAATCATGCTGCTCATTCCTAATTGCCCTTAAGTAGGTAGTGGACCTCATTCTAGAATCGATGCAGACTTTCTGATAATGTCAGTCTCACAAAGCTGAAGGGTCAGGAGCAATGCTGAATGAGCAGTAATAAACAGTGGACTCTTTATTAGTTACCTCCTGTACCTGACAAAGTGGCCATGCCTCTTGGTGTGTGCTTGTGGTCTTTCACTGCTGTAGCCCATCCATTTCAAGGTTCAATGTGTTGTGTGTTCAGGGATACTCTGCCGCACACCACTGTTGTAATGTGTGGTTATTTGGGTTACTGTCACCTTCCTGCCATTTGGAACCAGTCTAGCCAGTCTCCTCCAACTTCGTTTTAACAAGGCTTTTCGACCACAGAACTGCCACTCACTTTATGTTTTTTTCTGCTTTTCACACCCTTCTCGTAAACTCTCGAGACTGTTGTGTGTGAACACTCTGGGCGATCAGTAGTTTCTAAGATACACAGACCTCTCCGTCTGGCACCAACAATCATTCCACAGTCAAGTACACTTAGATCACATTTCTTCCTCATTCTGATGTTTAGTCTGAACAACAATGCTTGAGCATGTCTGCATGCTTTTATGCATTGATTGCGGCCACATTTGTATCCACAAGCTGGTGTATAGGTGTAAAGTGGCCACTGAATGTAGTTTCATGTTAGCTTGATGCGTGACTTAGAGAGGAGACTCAAGAAATTGCAGCCGCTGGAGGAACTCAACCGATCAGGCAGCATCTGCAAAGGGAAACGGACTGTTGAAGTTTAGGGTTAAGTTTCTTCATCTAGACTGAGTCAACACACACAAAATGCTGAAGGAACTCAGCAGGTCAGGTAGCATCTATGGAAATGTCAACATGTTTGGCCAAGAGCCTTCTTCAGGAATGATAAAGAAGGGGGAAGATGCCAGAATAAAAAGGTAGGGGGAGGGGAAAGAAGCTAGCTGCAATGTGATAGGTGAAGCCAGGTGGGTGGGGAAGTTTCAAGGGCTGAAGAAGAAGGAATCTGATAGGAGAGGAGAGTGGACCATAGGGGAGAGGGAAGGAGACGGGGACCCGTGAGAAGTGATAGGCAGGTGAGTAGAATTAAAATGTGATGCACCATCAATAACTCTCCGAGACATGAAGCGAGTTATTGGCTTTTATTGACTGGAAGAAAGAACAAGCAGCAATTGAGCACCATGCTACATCCTGGAGACTGAGAGGCAGGGCTCAGGCCCCAATCGCCTTTATACAGGGGTCTGAGGGAGGAGCCACAGGAGCAGTCAGCAGGGGGGGGGCGTGTCCAAACAGGTATATGTAGTTCACCACAAAATGTCAGAGTGGAGATGCTCAGTGAAGCATTCTCCCAATTTACAACCGGTTTCACCAATATAGAGGAGGCCACATTGAGAGCCCCAGACACAATAAATGACCCAAGCAGAGTCGCAGGTGAAGTTTTGATGCCATGTTCTTAACATCACACGTGTTAATAGTAAACGAAGCAACAAACCTCATTAGTTTATCGGCTGCACCCACTCCTGGTGTACAATTGCTTTATAATAGCACACGAATCAATTCCTTCCCTGTCTGCACTTTATTTCCTGTCCACTTCTGATTTTCACACAATCAAGTCAGCTGACTTAGGATTCTCAGAAGTCCATTTCTGATAATTTATTGCAACTTCATTAAACACATTGTGATCTAGATGACCTTATACATTTTAGATGACTTGGTTACAAAGTAAAGATTCAACCCTTAGCTCAGTGTAAGCACGTAAAACTGTTATGAAAGTCATGGTTTTAAGTAATGAATGTTGAACAATTGAATAGGCAAAGCGGCACTGTTGAAATTGACATTGAAGATAAATTGAACTGAGGTCAGGTTACTTGCTTAGGTGGGCAAAACTTTCATGATGTGCAGAATTGATTGCATTAGGGCAGTCGCTGCTTTATTAAGAACAGGGTAATTATGCTTCAAGAGTTACAACATTGTGTGCTGAAGTTTCCAGAGTTAGTCTGAAGGAGCAAATGTAACAAAAACATGTTTGCTTGAACTCCTCAATGCTGTAGTTATTTCCATTCTTTAATAGTCCATTAGAAAGAGGTGTTAAGTCACATTCTTGATTGCTGCAGTCAACCTGGTGAAGGTACTTACACAGCACTGCTGGGAAGAGGCTTCTGGGATTTAAACCCAGCAGTGATATCTTTCTAAGTCAAAATATTGTGTGAGATTGGAGGGAAACTTGCAGGAGACCATGTTTCCTTGTACCTGCTGAGGTGAAGGGGGAGTAGCCTGGGCAAATAACTGCAGTCCATTAAACATCAGGCTCTTGATTTTTGTTTTGCTAGTGGTAGAAAATGTTAGTGACATCTGGACATGAGTCCTTCAGTCCAGGATATCAGGCTATGACCTGCTCTTGTAACTGTGGTAGTTCTGTAGCTGGGCAAAAATGAGTTTCTGTTCAATGGTGACCCCACCCAGAACATCTGCAGTCCAGGTTCCCACTCTGTGCTCCAAGGCCATGTGGCAAAGATACCAGCAGTTCAGGCCTCCACTCTGTGCTGGAAGGCCAGGGAGCAGGAGGCACGAGGGCCAGACAGTCAGTCTGCCCAGAGTTCAAGGTCCCACTACCGGCTAGTCTGGTGGTCAATCAGTACTTGAGAAGTCAAGGTCTGATGGCCAAAGCCTGGAGGCCTGCCCTAGAGTTAGAATGTGGGTGTGGGTGGGTGGGAGCAAAGGGACTTGTTCTTCTGTTGTTTTGTTGCTTTTTGTGCTGATTCTGGGCTGCAGCCAGCGCATCCCAATGTTGTGTTGTTTTGTTAATGTAAACAACACATGGTAAATAAATTTGAATCTGTTAATGTCAAGAGTGAATGGTTAAATTGCCTTGTAGTGTCAGGTGATAAGAGTAACTTCCCAGCTACTAGACCCCACCTGACTATTAGCGATGCCTTGTTGTAAGCGGATGGAGACTAGATAGATAGATACTTTATTCATCCCCAAGGGGAAACTCAAAAATTTTCCAGTGTCCCATACACTTGTTATAGCAAAACTAATTACATACAGTATTTAACTCAATATAAATATGATATGCATCTAAAATCACCCTCCCAAAAAGCATTAATAAATAGCTTTTAAAATGTTCTTAAATAGTTTACTAAAGTGCATTGAGTGATAACTTAAGCTCAGTCCTAACCCCAGCACTTAACATGTCTTGCCCCTGGTGGTTGAATTGTAGAGCCGAATGGCGTTGGGGAGTAATGATCTCTTCATCCTGTCTGAGGAGCATTGCATTGACAGCAACCTGCTGCTGAAGCTGCTTCTCTGTCTCTGGATGGTGCTGTGCAGAGGATGTTCAGGGTTTTCCATGATTGACCGTAGCCTACTCAGCGCCCTCCTCTCTGCCACTGATGTCATACTCTCCCGTTCTGTGCCCACGACAGAGCCCGCCTTCCTTACCAGCTTATTAAGACGTGAGGCGTCCCTCTTCTTAATGCTGCCTCCCCAGCACGCCACCACAAAGAAGAGGGCCCTCTCCACAACTGACTGATAGAACATCTTCAGCATCTCACTACAAACATTGAATGACGCCAGCCTTCTGAGGAAGTACAGTCGACTCTGCGCTTTCCTGCACAGGGCATCTGTGTTGGCAGTCCAGTCTAGCTTCTCGTCTAACTGCACTCCCAGATACTTGTAGGTCTTAACCTGCTCCACACATTCTCCATTAATGATCACTGGCTCCATATGAGGCCTAGGTCTCCTAAAGTCCACCACCATCTCCTTGGTCTTGGTGATATTGAGATGCAGGTAGTTTGAGTTGCACCATATCACAGTCCTGTATCAGTTTCCTATGCTCTTCCTCCTGACCATTCCTGACACACCCCACTATGGCCGTGTCATCAGCGAACTTCTGCACATGGCAGGACTCCGAGTTATATTGGAAGTCTGATGTGTACAGGGTGAACAGGACCGGAGAGAGCACGGTCCCCTGCGGCGCTCCTGTGCTGCTGACCACCGTGTCAGACCTACAGTCTCCCAACCGCACATACTGAGGTCTGTCTGTCAAGTAGTCCGTTATCCAAGCCACCATGTGTGAGTCTACTCCCTTCTCCGTTAGTTTGTGCCTTAAGATCCTGGACTGGATGGTGTTAAAGGCACTAGAGAAGTCCAGGAATGTAATCCTCACAGCACCACTGACCCTGTCCAGGTGAGAGAGGGATTTGTGCAGCAAGTATGTGATAGCATCCTCCACTCCCACCTTCTCCTGATACGCAAACTGAAGAGGATCCCGGGCGTGCCTGGTTTGTGGCCTCAGATTCTGTATTATCAGCCACTCCTTGGTCTTCATCACGTGCGACGTCAAAGCAACAGGTCTGAAGTCATTCATCTAGTTTACTTGCAGAGCAGCTGCAAGTGGAAATGTACATTGTCCAACGTCCTCACTTTTCACCTTATGATGAAAAGAAAATCAATGATGAAGCAGCTGAACACAGGTCACTGAACTTCAGCATTTGATCCCACGATCACTGAGGATGGAGCTGCTCCAGAACCTCTCCCTCCTGTTAGATGTTTAATTAACCACCCGATTTCACAACCACATGAGGTAGCATTGGAGAGCTGGTTGTCAACTTGCTCAGCTCCACCTATTGCATGCTAAACAGAATCAGAATCATGCTTATTACCTCTGACATATATTATGAAATTTGTTGTTTTGCGGCAGCAGGATAGTGCAAAATATTTTTTAAATACTGTAGTTTACAATAAGAAATGAGAAAACAAATGTGTAAATAATGCAAAACGAGAGGAAAATAGAGAGGTAGTATTCATGGGTTCATGGACCATTTAGAAATCTGATGGCAGGAGGGAAGTATGAGTGTGTAAGTGAAATAACCGTGTTGCAGTTTCACTTGTGCGGCATCTCATCATTTATAGGGACAGTATACTTGGTGATGCTCCCAGGACTCTGGACGATTCCTCTGTTCTCTAGATAATTAATCTGGTAATTTAGCCAGCACTGTCCCCTTAGGCCTCACTATATTTGTCCAGCAATTCAGAGCATAGTCAAACAGGGATTCCAAACTGGTGATGAGGATATGAGGTAGTGAAGGTTCACGCTACAGGAAGTGAGACTGAGGAAGTTCGGGAAGGAGCCTCCAAGTCATTTTTAGTTTAAGCGAATGGGAAATGGTGAGGGCAAAAGGAACTTGGGTCAAATGGAAACTTTGGACTGGAAAAACTGAAAGATTCAGTAGCTATGACAAGGTATGGGAAAAACTGACTAAATATTTAGAGTGTATGGACATATGTTTCTAGGCTGACAATATTACAGAAGTGGGGAGAAGTGACAATGAACATATCAAAGCCATGAGTGAGAAGAAAGCTGTTGCTTTAGTAGAGATAAGACTGAATAGTTGCACAGGATGGCTAATTTATTGGTACCTGCCTATGGGCAGTTTTCCTTTTGTTAGTAAAATCTCAAATCATAACCAGTGGGATTTCACATGCAACTAATAATGGTTGTCAGAATTTGTATCAGATAATGGCCCAAAGTTGCATTCCAGCCAATTTGAGAAAATTATGCTCATGATTTGCATAAAGCACTGCCTCTTTTCTGCAAAGCATCCACCTCAAATCAAGAAGTTGAATCATTTGCTTGGACTCTGAAGGTTTTGAAGAAAAATGTATGAATAATGTAATTCAGGTCAATGCAGCACCAAGTTGTAATTTTCTGATCGATGCATCGAACAACACTCCACTGCATCATTAGATTGTCAAGGCTGAGATGCTGAGGGTCAAGATTAAAGTCAATGTAGTCAAACTGCTGAAAATGTCAAGACACCATGAGAGATTCAATCTAGCATATCATGGACATCCTGATAGGATTGGAAAGAAATCATTGAGAGGTACAGTCAACAACTACTCGATGAAGCACACACAAAGTGCGGGAGGAATTCAGGAGACCAAGCAGCATCTATGGACAAGAGTAAACAAGCAACGTTTTGGGCTGACTCCCAGCATTTTGTGTGTGTTACTTGGGTTTCTAGTATCTGCAGATATTGTCTTTGAACTACTCGATGGAAGTGGTTGGAAAGTTCAAGAGGTTCACGTAGGTCACTTTCTATATGCATGCAATTCCCAAGATGCAAGACATCTCCAGCATTTGCTCCCTGGAAGACAAACTGGATTGCATTCATCGATGGCTGATCAAGTGCAAGATAAGGAACTGCTGTGTGCTTGTTCTCGCAGAAACATCCGACCAGGACAACAAACCATGCACCATCAATCTCCTGGCTATGCCACTTCAAGACTTGTATGAATATTATTTTGTAACTGTGTAACTATTGTAACTATACGCACTGAGCGCTGTGTGAGAATGTATGTACCTTGGCCTCAGAGGACCGATGTTTCATTGAGCTCTATACTTGTGTATGGTTAAATGACAATTAAACTTGAATTTGAACTTGATGATGAACAGAATTAGACTTTCAAGGTGTACTAGATAAGGATGTCACAGTAGAATGATGTGAAGAAGCAGCAAGCAGCAAAAGAGCCAAAAAGGGTTCACAGTGAATATGGAAGTGAAAGATCAGTCTCAGTATTCATTGAGGATGTCGCAGAGACAGCACTCATACCATTGAAAAGTTCCAAAGAGTGAGAAGAATGGCGATGAACCATGTCTATAAATTAGAAAGTGTTTTTATGTACAGTATCTTATTTTTGATCTGCTGGTAAATCTCCAGTTGTTTTGTAAATTTAATAATGTTGCAAATAGAATTCAAACCTAGTGGTCATATATTCTTGCTTTTTGTCATACTGGTGTCAGTTCTTTCTGAATCATTTTGCAGAAACAAGGAAATAATCAATTATAATGTGCAGAAAATGGAATAACAAATTGTAAATGTAGCCTGTAGGAATTATTAATCTAAGCTTGGAATATGGCCAAATCCATTATAATGGGAAAATATCCAACAAAATGGTATGAAACCAAAAAGAGAGGAATAAAAAAATGCTTTGGATTAAACCCTCTACCTCTAATAGTGAAAATAATACTCAAGCATACAAGAGTCATCTTAGCAATAATATTCCATTTGGTATCTTGTAATAATTACACTTCTGTCACATAATGAGATCTCCTTTCTAACAGTATCACTCTATTTTTTTAAGTTCCTCAATTATCAGCTTGAAAAATATTTGGAAACAGATCATCATAGCTTTCTGCATACCTTTCATCATTCCTAATGATCTCTCAAACATGTTGTTCATTCTTTAGAGATAAGGCATAATAAGAACTACCATTAATCAAAATACCAATTCATACCATATATTAACCACTGTTTTGTCTATATCCAAAACCTAAATCCTCTTTAGTGTACACACCAGGGCAAAGAATTCGAGAGATTCTCCACACTCAGTGAGAAGAAAATGCTTTGTTCTTCAGCTTTATCTGTGTTTTCTCCTTTATGACCCCTATTCAAAAAAAAATAGAAAACATCCCAACCTCTTTCCTGTTAAGCCCCTTTAGGTTCTTAAATGTTGTAATCCTTTTTCCTCTCATTCTTCTAAACTCAAGGAAAAAAGGCCTAAACTATTTAGTCTTTTCTGGGTCGAACAACTATCTCATCCCAGGAACTTGATCTCCTTTGCACTGCCTCCAACATTGCATTATCTTACTTAGGTAAAGGGACTAAAACTATAAATATATTCCAGGTGATGCCTCACTGGAACCCTGTACAATTCTAACAAAACCTCCCCATTTTTGAATTCCAAATGCTTGCCTTCTTAACTGCTTGTTGAACCTACTTTGTGTGATTCATGAACTAGAACACCAAGTTCCCTCTGTATGTCACTCAACTTGCAGCCATTCTCCATTTAGTTAATAATCTGCCTTTTTATTTCTTTATCAAAGTGCATGACCTCACACTTTCCTTCCCGATATGAAATCCCATTTGCTAGTCTTTGCTCCGCTTACCCAGTTTTTTTACCAATTCATGTCCTACCATCTATTTCACAATATCTGCAGATTGATCAGTGGCGTTCAGGTCTACCCACCAAGTAAAATACGAGAGATCTGGGTACAACCTGCAGAAAGCCATCTCACATTTGAAGTGCAAACACGAGGAAATCTGCAGATGCTGGAAATTCAAACAACAACACACACAAACACTGGTGACGAAGGGTCTCGGCCCGAAACATTGACAGCGCTTCTCCCTATAGATGCTGCCTGGCCTGCTGTGTTCCACCAACATTTTGTGTGTCACATTTGAAGTGGCAGTTTCGGATCAAACTGAAATCACAGAAGGACATTTGGCAGCTGTGACAGGGCTTGAATGCTACCACATCCTACGAAGTAAAACCAAGTGAAACACCCTGGTTCCAACGGCTGCGAACGTCTAGGGAAGACAATCTCTGGCCCCACCAAGCATGTGAGATTGAGGCGCAAGTCCACCCTAAAACCCGCCATTTGTGTGGATGCTGTGAGATGTGTTACCCTGTTACAAATAAGTGCCGTGAAATAACAGACAGTACACCACATACAATTAAAAGATTAGGCTATATTATTCTTAAATTGACTAAAGGGTTAGTAAAGAATGAGCAAAAACAGAAAAGGCCCATTTTAATGAAGCAGTCCAATGTGCACAAGTTGGAGCTCACGATTTTCGCTTCACCAATCCTCCTTGAAGGAGGTCCCGCTTCAGGTCGAATCCCCCGGCCTCTTCCCTCCAGCGTCTTCTCTCTTCTTCCTCTCAACAAAAGTCCCAAACCCAACCTTAGTGTCCCTCACCAGAGAAACCTCCCCGTAATCCGTCCATCCTCACTGGATGGCACACAATTCTCCCATCTCTTACCTGCAACAGTAACCCGAACAAGCAGCTTGCGGGGAACAGCACAGAAATCACATACAGAGCAGCACAGCACTACAAAACAATATGAACCAGGGCAATACACAAGCAACATATGTACCAACAAGGTATTTGTCCCTGATCAGCTCCATGCCTTTTATGCTCACCTTGACTGACAAAATATGGAGGCACCTTCAAGAATTCCCACAGCCCGCAATGACGCTGCAATTTCAGTCTCTGAGGCTGATGTGAGAGTACCCTTCAGAATCAGAATCAGAATCAGGCTTATTATCACCAGCATGTGTCATGAAATTTATTAACTGAAAGCACGTGGCCCAGATGGGTTATCTGGCCAAATACTGAAGACCTGTGCTAATCAACTGACTTGGATGCTTACTAATATCTTTAACTTCACACTTCAGCAATCTGAGACACCCACCTGCTTCAAGTAGGCTTCAATCATACCAGTGCCCAGAAAGAACTTGGCAACCTGCCTCAATGACTATTGCCCAGCAGTACTTACATCCATTGTGATGAAGTGCTTTGAGAGGTTGGTGATGAAATATATCAAACTCTGGCTGAGAAGCGACTTGGATCTGCTCCAATTTGCTTACTGCCACAACAGGGCAACAGCAGATGCCATTTTATTGGCTCTTCCCTCAATACTGGAACATCTGGACAGTGAAGGTGCATACATCAGGATGCTCTTCATCGACTACAGCTCGGCATTCAATCATCCCCTCAAAACTAATCAAGAAGTTTCAAGACCTAGCCCTCCATAACTCCTTGTCCAACTGGATCCTCACTTGTGGACCCAAATCAGTTTGGATTGGCAACAACATCTTCTCCACAATTTCCATCAGCAAAGGTGCACCACAAGGCTGTGTGCTTATTGCCCTGTTCTACTCACTTTATACTTAAGACTGTGTGGTTAAGCACCACACCAATGCTTTATTTATATTTGTTGATGACTCCACAGTGATTGGCCAAATCAAGGTGGTGATGAATCAGCATATAGAAGGGAGAATGAAAATTTGGCAGAATAGTGCCACAGCAATAACCATTCACTCAATGTCAGCAAAAGCAAAGAGCTGATTATTGACCACAGGAATAAGTAACAGGAGGCCAATGAACCAGTCTTCATCACAGGATCAAAGATGGAGAGGATCAGCAACCTTAAGTTTGTTGGTGTTATCATTTCAGAGGATCTGTCCTGGGTCCAGCATGCAATTGCCACTACAAAAAAAAAGCCACGGCAACACCTCTACTTTCTTAGAAGTTTGCAAAGATTTGGCATGTCATCAAAAACTCTGACAAACTTCTATTAGCTGTGCAATGGTTGCATCAAGGCCTGGTATGGAAACACTAATGCCCTTGAAAGGACTAGCCTGCAAAAAGTAGTGGATACAGCCCAGTCCATCATGGGTAAAGCCCTTCCCACTACTGAGCAAATCTACACCAAGCACTGTTGCAGGAAAGGATATGTCATCGAGGATCTCCCACCACCCAAACCATGTTCTCTTCTCACTGCTGCCATCGGGAGAAAGTACAAGAGCCTCAGAATGCAGACCACCAGGTTTAGGAACAGTTATTGCCCCTCAACCTCTTGAACCCAGAGGGGATAACCACTCAACTTCATCTGCTCCATCACTGAACTATTCCTGCAAACTATGGACTCACTTTCAAGGACTGTTCATCTCATGTCCTCAATATCTATTGCTTATTTACTTAGTATTATTATCTCTTTTTGTATTTGCACAGTTTGTTGTCTTTTGCACCTTGGTTTTTTGTCTATCCTGTTGGGTGCAGTCTTTCATTGAATCTTTTGTGTTTCTTGTATGTACTATGAATATCCACAAACAAATGAATCTCAGGGTTGTATACGGAGCACTGTCACAGGAAATCAACATCCATAATAAAGGACCCCCGCCATTCAGGCCATGCTCTCTTCACACGTCTGTCATCAAGGAGGAGCGACAGTACAGAACCTTCAGGACCACACCACCAGGTTCAGGACCAGTTATTGCCCGTCAACCTTCAGGCTCTTGAATCAGAGGGGATAACTTCATTCAACTTCACTTTCCGCAACACTGATCTGTTTCTACAATCTATGAACTCACTTTCAAGCACTCTACATCTCATGTTCTCAAATGGTTATTGTTTATTTATTTATTATTATCTCATTTGCATTTTTTCTTTTGGTATTTGCACATTTTGTTCATTTTTCAACGTTGGTTACTTGCCTTGCCCGTGCGCAGTTTTTCATTGTTTTTATTGTGTTTCTTTACAATTTCACTAAAAGATCAAACGGAAGTGAATCTCAGGGTAGTAAATGGTGACATACAGTTTATATACCTTGATAATAAATTTACTTTGAAATTTGAGCTTTGAAATATGGAAACCTTGCACTCTATTCCTTCCTCCAGGTCATTACTCAGAGTTATACGTAATTCTTGAAATCTGGTCTAAATATGGTCTGACATAGGTTTGTCATAAATTCACTACATGTCAATTCTATTCATTGAGAAATAAATCTGAGAAAATAGTATGCATTTTTTTGGCCTTGCTAACCCACTCAGCTCTTGGTGATAGATTTGTACCCCAAGGTGATCTTATTTTCTATCTCGTACTCCCAGTCATAGGTAAATTCGCAACTCTTATCAAAATGTATTAGTCCGTATTTATCTGTTTTAGAACAAAAGAAAAAAGCCACAAAATAACAAACAGTCAGGAGAAACCATCTGGTCCCTTAAGCCATCCACATGATTCAAAATGATGGCTAATCTTTGAATTATTTTCCTGTATACAAACCATATGCCTTTGTTCCTTTATACCTGAAAATCTGTGATCTCTGTTTCCAATGACCTCATGTCTCATCCTCTTAAAGATCTTTAAGAATGTTACATATTTCAATGAGATCACTTCTCATTCTTCTCAACTCTGGGGAGTTCCGGCCCAGTCAGCCTAATCTCTCCTCTAGCACCAGACCCACCTTCCAGGAATCAATGAGGAGAACCTCTGTTGTACTCTCTCCATCACAGGTATATCTTTTTTTAGGCAGAGAGACTTCTACGCAAGATGTGGCCCAGCAGAGCTCTATTTAATTTGAACAAAACATTGCTCTTGCAGTCAACACGAGGAAATCTGCACATGCTGGAAATTCAAACAACACCACACACAAAATGCTGGTAGAACACAGCAGTCCTGACGAAGGGCCTCGGCCCGAAACGTCGACAGCGCTTCTCCCTATAGATGCTGCCTGGCCTGCTGTGTTCTACCAGCATTTTGTGTGTGTTGCTCTTGCAGTCAAATTGGCTTACAAAAAAATCCCAACAATTTGTCAATAACTTATCCATTCTGCAAATTCATTGATGTCCCCCTGTAATCTGCTGCACTCCTCATCAGCAACTATTCCAACATTTTGGTATCAACCACAATATTGGTAGTACTGATAGAATTGGAATCAGAAACTAAAACAGTTTTGTTATCATTGTTTTATACAAATTGAAATCTGTTGTTTTACAGCAGCAGTAAAGACTCAAAATTTCCATAAATAACAAAAAAATGCAAAGGAAGGGAATAAACAGGTAGCATTCATGGGTTCATTGACCATTCAGAAATCTGATGTCATGTTTACTAAAATTGCTTCATTTATATGAGTGGGTAATTCAGGATCAACTCAGTGATGGAACGGGGAAGCTCAGAAATCTATGTCATGAACAGTTACAACATTACTGCAAAGAATTTTGAAGCTTCTTCACATAGTTAATGGGTTAATAAAATTTTCTGTGCTATTTCAAGGTCATCTGTTGGGAGTAAGTTGCTCATAGGAAAGAACAAATGTAATTGAACAAAAATTGAAAGAGAATGCACTTCTGACTTAAAACTTAATTAAGGGATTGTGAATAGAAAGATGCTGAATCATCTTCAATGCTGCAACACATGAAACCTCAGATTAATATATTATCCATATAAATTTCATGTTGCCATTCAGATTTTTTCTCTATCCTTTGCATTCTATTTTTCTCTGTTCTTAGATTTATGAATCTAACTCAGTACAAAAACAGCAATATCATCCACATATGAGAAAAAGAAGTATTTAATCTTTTTGATCAATGGTAAAATTCTACCTCTCATTCTAGTCCATAAAGGGTACTTGGAGGCAAGTCCAGGCCCATTTTGTAATCAAAAGAATCAAGAATCAGGATTATTTAATATAATGTCCAGTACACAATGGTAAAGGAAACCAAAATAATTGTTACATCGGATCCGATGCAGCACAAAAAAAATACTAAGAGATGAGGAACACGATATTAAAAGATAACACAACAAATATAAATACATAAAGTAGCTTATTGATCTTACATCCATAAAGTGACATTAGGCAGTGGAGTGTATATACGTAAGGTGACTGTGACAAGATATAAAAAAGAAGCAGTGGTGAGGGTATGGTTGGCGGTGTGGATCAGTTAGTGGAGGTGTTGATCACCCTTATTGTTTTGGGAAAGGAACTGCGTTTGAGTCTGGTGGTCCAGGCGTGACTGCTATGTAGCCTTTTCCTTGATAGAGGAGACAAATAGTCCATGAGCAAGTTGGGTGGAATCCTTCATGATGTTGCAGGCCTTTTTTCTGGCACTGTTCTGTATATATGTTGGGTTGGCTAATACATTGGGCAGTTTTGGCTACCTGTTGTTGAGCCTTCTTACCTGTTGCAGAGCAACTTCTGTACCATGAAGTGATGCAGCATGTTAGGACGCTCTCCACTGCGTATTTGTAGAAGGATGTGACTATTAATGTGCATAGTCCAGCTCTCTTCAGCTCGCTCAGAAATTACAGGCATTGGTGAGCTTTCTTGACTATATAGAATGCGTTCTGGAACTATGAGAGCTTGTGTGAGATAGAGGATTTGAAACTGCTCAGTTTCTACTGAATGAGTGGTGTAAGTTCGCCTGAATCGATTACTACCTCATTTGTCTTCTTGACATTGATGAAGAGGTTATTTGCTTGGCTCCAAGCCTCAAGCTCTTCCATTGCTTCTCTGTAGGCCATCTGATTATTGTTGGTGATGAGCCCCACTATTGCTGTGTCATCGGCAAACTTGACACTGCGATTACTCAGGCACTCTGCTTAATGAAGAGCTCCTACCCACCAGGATCATGGTCTAGATAGAAAGTATTCATGTGTTTAACTTTCACTTCATCCGAAAGGGTAGATTTTGAGGTATTTTGATCCTGTGGGACATGGAAAACCTGCCTGCCACATAATACTGGGACACCCGAGACACTCTTTCCATTTCCTTGGCTAAATTAATTGATCTTGGCTTATGAGTTCTTGTTAAAGCACTGTTTGGTAAAATATTGGGATGGCTGTCTCATTGAAATGAATTACCAAACGTATCATTTGGATCACCTTGGAAAATCAGAACTAATATATACCCAAACAATGAAAATTCACTTGATTAGGATAAAAAGGAATTTTATTCCTATTACTTCTGGAGCTCAGCACAGCCTTGGAATTTTACCCTTTCTTGGATCTGAAACAATTTGAAAAAATCCTGAGTAAGCTCACACATTTCACTATGATTATAACCATGACAGTGCATTCAGAAGGTTTCCTTGGAAACTGGCCTGTTTCCATATAGACCTGACACACGTACAGTACTTGCTGAGCACATTTGCCCACAACAAAGGGAATTTTTGAGGTTGCATTCAGAAGAAAGAAGAGCCTTGCCAAAATGATCCCTTTATACATTAGTACCCCAACAGTAGAATTAAGCCTACAATGCCTTTCTGTGACTGCAGCCTCATGCAGACCATAATTATAGAAAACACATCCTCAGTTAGGATCCTGGCCATTAACAACTACTTCTGAAGAGCTAACTATGACTACTGATTAGCAATTTTTTCAAATATTCGGAAGTTAGACTGGTTAGACTTACCAGTAAATTTCTTACACACTATGCAAGTATAAGTTCAAAGTACATTTACTATCAAAGTATGTATACATTATACAACCTTGAAATTCACTTACTAACAGACCAAGAAACCTAAAAGAACCCCAAAAAAGACTGTTAAACACCCAATTTGCAGAGGGAGAGAAAAAACAAATCATGCAAACAATAACCACAAGCAAATAGTGTTCTGAATTGATGTCCACGAAGAGAGGCTGAGACCCATAGTTCAGTGCAGAGCCGAGTAAACATTGTGGAGCAGTGATCGGAACCGGCCCATCCCTCACCTTGGGCCCTGACACCCCGACCTTTTCAACCTGGCCCGGTGCCTAAGTCAGCATTCAAACATTGGGTTCAGTTGCCTCAATACATTCTGAGGCCTGGATCCCGTCGCCTCGATTCGCCCTGGACCTGATCTTTCTGATTTGGCACGGTGTTTAAATTGATCGAACTTTGCATCATCATCACTCTCGGCAATGGGCCCACTGCCTTGCCTCGCTCAATTCTGGCACATCAAATTGCCACCAAATCCAAAGGGAAGTTATAGCTTGCAATGATCATTTGCCAGAAATGCTGGCAAAATACAGTATATTTGAGTTATTATTTGTTCTATATAGAAAATATTGAAAAAATAGGAATAATAGTGGTCCATTCAATCATTTGACCCTTCACAAACATATAATTATGCTGATAATCTACTTCAGTACCATGCTCACTCAGTGTCAGCAGTATGTATGCAGTATGCACAGTCTATATATATATACCTGTATATAAACACACATACACACATATATAATTGAGACATAGTCACAGCATGTGTCTCATAAATGCAAGTGAGTAGCCAGGATTAAGATCATTTCTATCTCCTAGAACACAAATGTAAAACGTGCTTCTGTCGGGTAAAGTGCAAATGAGAGTTCACCAATGCTGACCACAGAGAATCGGAGACAGAAGACAGACCAAGTAACTCAGCCACTAACAATACCATTACAGGAAACTTAAATAATGACCATCAACCTCCGAACTGAAGAAGACCTGCAAATTAAAAGGAACAGAAACCTGAATGCAGGGGAGGGAGAGGGAGAGGGAGAGGGAGAGGGAGAGAGAGAGAGAGAGAGAGAGAGAGAGAGAGAGAGGGAGAGAGGGAGAGAGGGAGAGAGGGAGAGAGGGAGAGAGGGAGAGAGGGAGAGAGGGAGAGAGGGAGAGAGGGAGAGAGGGAGAGAGGGAGAGAGGGAGAGAGGGAGAGAGGGAGAGAGGGAGAGAGGGAGAGAGGGAGAGAGGGAGAGAGGGAGAGAGGGAGAGAGGGAGAGAGGGAGAGAGGGAGAGAGGGAGAGAGGGAGAGAGGGAGAGAGGGAGAGAGGGAGAGAGGGAGAGAGGGAGGGAGGGAGAGAGGGAGGGAGGGAGAGAGGGAGAGAGGGAGAGAGGGAGAGAGGGAGAGAGGGAGAGAGGGAGAGAGGGAGAGAGGGAGAGAGGGAGAGAGGGAGAGAGGGAGAGAGGGAGAGAGAGAGAGAGGGAGAGGGAGAGGGAGAGGGAGAGGGAGAGGGAGAGAGAGAGAGAGAGAGAGACGGTGCGACAGCAAGCCATGAACTTCACGTCAAAGCACATGGCCACTGGTATTTTGTAATGGAGGCGGGTTCTGGAAGGTAGATGATTAGTTATTTCAGCAGAATAGAAAGATTATGGGAAAATAGATGGGAGGAATCCACGTTATAGCAGAGACATCAGGCAGAATGAGAAAGAGAAGGAATTGCGCACAGTCATCCCCACCTGAATGGGGAGTGAACACAAATGGACTTGGCCCTTTCAGTGGTTGGGCCCGCGATCGAAAGGACAGTCCAGAAGGGGTACCATTGGGGCGAGGTCCTTACAGCTATTCAAATGGAGACCCCTCCCACCCTCCCATAGATTGATCAAAGAATGTGAGAGACTGGTCGTCAGATCATTCTGATAGTTTTCTGTCATGGCATGGAACGTGAACTGTTCCCGGAAACTTGAAACAAAGTCACCTTGCTGTGACTCTGCCCACGGAGTAACAACTGAAAACCATTACAGTACTGAAAGTCAAAGCTGTCAGAGATTGGATAGGTGAAGGTAAGGATGTGATCAAAGTATAATGGGCCAGTAGCGAAGGAGGCAGCAAGCAACAGAATGACATGAATGCAGTTTAAAGACTGGTTGAAATCGAGAAGATTATCGTGTTCAAGAAGGGAATGTGATCAAATTTCTGGAATGTTTTATTGCCATCTCAGCTTAGTCTTGTAGATAGCCAGTTAGGGATAATAGTGTAGATGTAGATGCACAAGGTGACATTATAAGTTAGTAATTGGGGAAGGGATCTGAAGTGAATTCTTACATTGCTATTGAAGCCATAGGACAATAAATAATTCTTCTGAAAAGGAATGATTAAGTTCTGCTGCTGCAGTGGGTACTTCCTATCTTCTGAATCTAAGGTCCAAATCCACAGTGGCCCCATATCTGGTATCAAAGGATTCTTCTGCAGATTCCCTACTTCTTCAACACTATCTGTTCCTCCACCTATCTTTGTAAACTTGGGCTCAAAGCCATCAATTCCATCATTCAAATCACTGACATATAATGTGAAAAGAAGTAGTCTTACAACAACCCCTACTGAACTCCACTAGTCACTGACAGTCAATCGGAAAAGGTACACTTCATTCCCACACTTTGCCTCCTGCCAGTCAGCCAATCTTCTATACATGCTAATATATTTTCTATAACACCATGGGCTCTTACCTTGTTATGCAATCTCATGTGTGGCCTTTTGGAAATCCAAGTAAACAAAATCCACTAACTCTGCTTTATCTGTCCTGCTTGTTACTTCCTCAAAGAATTCCAAGGGACTTGTCAGACAAGATTTCCCCCTAAAGAAAACATGCTGACTTTGGCCTATATTATAAAGTATCCCGAAACCTCATTCTTAATAAAAAAAACTCCAACATCCTTCTAACCACTGAAGTCAGGCTAACTGGCCTATAATATCCTTTCTTCTGCCTCCCTCCAGTCCTTCAGAACCATTCCAGAATCTTGCGATTTTTGAAATATCATTACTAATGCCTCCATAATCTCTTCAGCTATCCCTTGCAATACCCTGGGGTGCAGTCCATCCGGTCCAAGTGAATTATCTACCTTCAGACTTTTCAGCTTCCCAAGCACCATCTTCTTAGTAATAGTAACTACAAAAACTTCAATCCCTTGACACACTTAAATTTCCGACAAACTGCTAGTGTCTTCCACAGTGAAGTGTGACACATAATGCTTATCAAGTTCACCTGCCAATTCTTTGTCCTGCTTTACTACTTCTCCAGCATAATTTTTCAGTGGTCTGATATCCACTCTTGCCTCTTTTAGTCTATATAACTGAAAAAAAACTTTTGAAAGCCTTTTTTATATTATTATCTACTAATTCCACTATTATTAGACTCATGAACAGATCTCGTCTGATTAAGATAGACTTGTGACCTCACAATCTTCCATTTTATGATCTTGCACCATGTGGTTTACCTACACTACATTTTGTAGCTTTTACACTTCATTTTGCATTGGTATTGTTCACCTTATTCTTCATCAGTGCATGGTGTAATGATTTGATCTGTATTAATAGTATGCAGGATAAGCTCTTCAGTGAATCTTGAACACGTGACAATAATACACCAATACTGAGACCAATAATGAGAAAAGGATACTCAACATTTCCTGTTATATCACTACTTCCTACGTTCTGTAAAAATAACATTTTTATGTTAGCACCTTGCCTTTAATAAACAGTTACATCATTTACTTGTCCCTGATCATCACCACAACTAATAAGTAGTACTTTCTCATATTTTTAAATCACCTTTGCACAATTTTGAGCCCACCTTCTACCCAGATTCCATTAGCATAAACAGCTTGATATTTACCTCTACAATAGCTTTTAACTCATTGTTCAGTCATCTATGTCTAGATTTTGATATTAACCTTCTACTTGATGAAATATGTTTCATTTGAGCTCCTTCCAATCTATTCTTGAGACATGGTTACAAGAATTTACCATTAATTAAACCATGTACAAATTCTCATTGTTTTCATTATTTTCCACATACTTGCAAAAACACATACAAGAAAATAGGCAATTATGGTAATGATTTAAGTATTGTACTAAAACTGTTAAAATTTACATCATATGGTACCTTCATTGAACTGTAAACCTGTTTTAGAGAACAATGTCCCTCTGGATAAATAAATGAGGGTTATCCATCTCGTTCCAGTAGACAGAAAAAAAGGTGATAAGAAATCTGAACTAGAACAACATAACATGTTAATAACTCAAAGGAATAATCAATTTCAATTTAGCACTGAAATAAAACAACATTTGCCTTCTACTGATGTGGACCACTCATATCTCTCTTTACGTCGACAGTGGAAACCGTGAGAAGTTTCAAACTCCTGGGGGAGCACACCTTGCACAACTTCTCATGGTTCCAGACACATTCCACACAATCAGGAAAGCCCACCAATACTTCTTTCTGAGTAGGCTGATGAAAGCTGGACAATGTTCCTCTTTACTCATATCCTTCTACAGGTGTGCAGTAGATAGCACTCAAACACGCTGCATCTCTGTGTGGTATGGAAACTGCACTGTGGCAGGCAGGAAGGCTTTAAAACGGGTAGTCAAAACTGCCCAACGCATCACCAGCACCAGCCTACCCACCATCAAGGACATATTTACGGAAAGGCGCCAGAAAATATCATGAAGGCTCTCATCCACCCTGCTCATGGACTGGTGCCCCACTCTTGCCAGGGAGGAGGCTATGTAGCATCCATGCTAAGACCACCAAACTAAAAAACAGTTATTTCCACAAGTAGTAATGCTGATCTATGCCTCCACCTGCAAACCCACTCCACCACCACAACTTTATCATTTCCTGTCAGATTCATCTCATGTACAGGCACTCCTGTGTCTAGAGTCACTTTACGGACATACAATCAAACTCTGTAGATAAGCTATCTTATGTATTTATATTGATCATGTTTTTATTACTGTGTTCTTTATTTTATTGCATTTTTTTCTGCTGCTTTGGATCTGAAGTAACAATTATTCCATTCTCCTTTGCAGTTGTGTACAGAGAATGGCATTAAATAATCTTGAATCTTCGAGGAATAGCTGTGCTTGGTCCCAGATCTTTGTACTCTACCAGTTCAACAAATCTTTTTTAAAATTATTAAGAGAATCTGTTTACACTACCTTTTCAAATAAAATATTCCAGCAACTCATAACTAAGTAGAAGCATCTCTCCACATCTCCTCTTTCATTTTTGGCAATGAATTTAAATTCATGATTTTACAGACTCATTTGCCAGAGGGATAATTTTCTTCTACCCATCCTATCAAACCTTTAATCAACGAAACAAACTTCTTAATCTTCTAAGCACTCTTTTTAAATTCTCATATACTGTCCTCATTATTCCAGTTAAGATTGAAGAGCATTATTTCTTTGTTTTTACATTCCATTCTTCTATATAAAGTATAAATAATCCATGTTTATCAATTTAAACAGCCTATTAACTTGCCCCTGCCAAATTCAAGCATCTGTGTATTTAGGTAATTAATTCAATGACCCATCACTTGCTATTTATGGAAATTAATTGCCTCTATTCTGACCCTCACAATATAGAATTTGATACTGCTAAATCTTGCCCAGGCCACCCTGGATCATATAAATCTCCTCAAATTGATTCACTACCGAGTTTTATATCTTCTGCAAATGTTATAATGTTACTGCTATTTGAGTACAGGACTCAATACAGTGAAACTTCAATAATCACCAATAAGAACATTTGGAAACCCCAGTGGATCACAATCATGAGTAAACATTTGCACTTCAGACTGTTTGATGGAAGAAAGGTCATTCATGAAACAGCTAAAGGTGAATGGACCAAAGACATTCCCCTGATGTACTGTACCTCTTTACTGATACTCCTGGGTCTGAACTAATTAACTGAAACCATCTTCCATGTGTGAGATTTGACCTCAGCCAATGGAATTTTTCATTGGTTGCCTGTTACTTCCATTTTACTAGGACTCCTTTGGTATCACACTCATCACTTGTTGCTTAACTGTCAAATACATCATTTTCACTCTCCCTCTGGAATCCAAGCCTTTTTGCCATTTCTGGATTAAGGTCATGTAACACCTGGAGAGCATTGTTCCTGTCAAAAGTACCCACTAGTAAATAGATTTGAGGGTAATCCTTCTGTTTGATATCACTGTTGAAAAAGATCTCCCAGTGGAACTCTGATGATGAATATTAAAATCCCAAACATGAAAATATCTGCAGATGCTGGAAATTCAAGCAACACCCACATAATACTGGAGGAACTCAGCAGGTCAGGCAGCATCTATGGAAAAGAATAAACAGTTGACCTTTCTGGCCAAGACCTTTCATCAGGACTGCAAAAAAGATGAGAAATCAAAGTAAAAAGCTGTGGGGAGGGGAGGAAGAAATACAGGGTCGTAGGTGATAGGTGAAACCTTGGCGGGGGGGGGGGGGGAGGCCGAAGTAAAGAGCTGGTAAGTTGTTTGGTGAAAGAGAAAAAAGGCTGGAGAAGGAGGAATCTAATAGGGGAGGATAGAAGATCGTTGAAGAAAAGGAAGGTGAGGAGAACCAGAGAGAGGCGATGGGGAGGTAAGGAGATAAGGTGAGAGAGGGAAACAGGAATGGGAATGGTGATTGGGAATGGTGAAGGTGGAGGGGGGTGTAATTACCAGAAGCTGAAGAAATTGATGTTCATCCCATCAGGTAGGAGGCTACCCAGTTGGAACATAAGGTGTTGCTCCTCCAACCTGAGTGTGGTCTCATTACAGCAGTCGAGGAGGCCATAGACTGACACGTTGAAATGAGAATGGGACATAGAATTAAAATGGATGTGTGGCTACTAAGAGATCCCACTTTTTCTGGTGGATGGAGTGTAGGTGCTCAGTGAAGTTATCTCCCAATCTACGTTGGGTCTCACCAATATACAGGAGGCTACATCTGGAGCATCAGATGCAGTAGATGACCCCAGCAGACTCACAGGCGAAGTGTCCCCTCACCTGGAAGCACTGTTTGGGGTGATAAATGGTAGTGAGGGAGGAGGTGTAGGGGCTAGTGTGGCACTTATTCCGCTTGCAAGGAGGGAGATCTGTGGTGAGGGATTAACAGACAAGTGCAAATGGAATGGAATCTCTCACCTTAAATCCTTACCTGCCCATAACCTCCCTCTAGTGATCCTCCCCTTCCCATGGTCTTTCATCTCTTTTACCAACTTCCCAGCTCTTTACTTCATCCCTCCTCCTCTCCCAATTTCACCTACCACATACCACCTTGTACTTCTTCCACTCCTCCTCTCCCTCCCCCCCACCTTATTCATCTGATTTCTCATCTTTTTTTCCAGCCCTGATGAAGGGTCTTGGCCTAAAACATCAACTGGTAATTCTTTTCCATAGATGCTGCCTGGCCTGCTGAGTTCCTCCAGCATCTTGTGAGGTGTTACATGAATTTTAAATTGATGGGGCAGTAATTATCTGATTGTACACTCAATGGCCACTTTATTAGATACTTCCTGTACATAATTAATGGGGCACTGAGTGAATCCTTGTCATCTTCTGCTGCTATCCACTTCCAGGTACGACATTTTGTGTGTTCATAGATGCTCTTCTGAACACTACTGTTGTAATGTGTGGTTATTTGAGTTACTGTAGCGTTCTTGTCAGCTTGAGCCAGTCTGACTATTCTCCTCTGACCTCTCTTATTAACATTCGCCCACAGAACTACTATTCACTGGATTTTTTTTTGGTTTTTTTGCACCATTCTCTGTAAACTCTAGAGACCATTATGTGTTAAAATCCTAGGAGATCAGCGGTATTGGAGATACTCAACCTATCCCATCTAGCACCAACAATCATTCCACGATCAGTCAGTTAAATCACATTTCTTCCTCTTTCTGATGTTTGGTCTGAACCTCTTGACCATGTCCGCATGCTTTTATACTCTTAAGTTGCTGCCTCCTAATTGACTGATTAGTATTTGCATTAACGAGCACGTGTACTTAATAAAATGGCCACTGAATGTATTTATCCTATTTTATCTAGTCAGGAGAGAGCTGGGCAATTGTCAACATTTTCAGGGAGATGCCAGAGTTCAGGCTAGACTATAAGAGGCACAGTTAATTGTTGGGTATGTTTTTATCGCTACTTCTAGTATGCTGGTTGTTTCAAAGCTCTTTGCTGTTTTCAGTTCTGCTGGACACTATGAGATGAAGGCAAATCCCCAACTCAGCCCTGCTGGCTGGAAATAAATGCAAATATTTTGCCTTTGGCCTGGTTGTTGACCACATCATGGTTACCAATGAGATGATCGGTTCTCTCTGTGACAAGCGTCTCATCCTCTGTGATGTTCTCACTAGGTTGCCACGACATTATTAGGTATGACTGATTCTGATCTTGTCATTACTCTTCTACCCTCAGTAAATCAGGATTACTCCTTTGACTCGCGGATAATGATCAAGCATGGGAAATACCAGGCCAACAGACTGCGATGTTAAAATAAAAGTTCTTTTGCTGATGGCTCACAGTGCATCACGGACTGTTCTGAATTAGCTCATTCAGCATCCTCTGTGGGAAGATGGGATTTTTTATTCAGCTTGTGTGCTGAATACTCTTACCAATACTGGAATGGGAAAATCCAAATGCAATGGATTGGATAACCCTTATGATTGACCACAGACTGAGTCCAGTATCCACGTCCTTCTGGATCTGGTCAAGCCAACCAGTGGCGGTGTTACTCATGGTTATGGAGGCAGAAGTCTCCCATTCAGAATACACACCCTTGCTATTTTTTAGGGAGCCACCAAGTGCATTTCAACATAAAAGTACACTGATTCTTCTGATAACTCAGCAGAATGATGAGTGAAAAGTAAAAACATATATGGTATTTCTTGCTCTGGCTTGACCTTTCAAGGGCCTCTATAGAACAGGTCAGCAAGGAGGACTTCCTTGGCCTTTCATTCTTCACCATGTAACCTTGTGCTGCAACCTCGAGAAGGTTGAACCTGCCTGTGGTACAGGATGTACTAACCAATCACGATGAAAGATTCTGAGTCAATCTGTAAGATTACATCAGGCTGTTGCTCAGCCTGTTGCACAGCCTCAAGCTGTGAGAGAACTCTCTCGATTCAGACATCTGAGGTGGGTTTGTTTTACCGTGTCCAGCTCAATGCCGGGTCTTCTGGCTGGTTTTATTCGTGTTAAATTATTACATCTGCATGGTTTACCGTATTGCTTTGGGTCCAGATGTATATGGCAGGTTCAATTTTCTTCAAGACAGGTGTGCTTTTTAACAACAACATTGGTTGTTTGTTTAATAATCCCAGATTATTAAATTAATTTACATGTCAGTTTTGGAGAGATACATTCCAGGTCCAGTAATTTATCCACGATATTTCTGTTCTGATTACTTCCATGATCGGGCCTCTCTTTGAATATTTCCAATGGGCCTTATTGAACAGGGAAATACTACTTGCTGCAATATGCACACAAAATATGCATGTCTAACCACACTGTAGATGCCATTTTACTGATCAGAAGAGATTGAAGGTATTCCTTAAGGATAGCAGGCAATTCCAATCCCACCTAGAAAGTGTGTTTCTGCCTGTCCTCTGATATAGCGCTGAACGGACTTTATTTATTGAAGGTAATTGTTAGGGTAATACAAGAATTAAAAATGTTGCCTCACTGGTATCAAGGTGTACGCCATTTATGATTTACAGTCGGAGACATAACTGAGCAGTTAATATTATGGTACCTATCCAGTGGTCTAAAAGTAAGCACTGAGTTTCCTGTCAATCCATAATTTCAAAAAATGTCTTCTTGGAATATTTCTTCTGCTAAAAATGCATCAATAAACCACATTTCAAGATGATTGTAGACCATAGGTTCCCAGCCTTCTTTATGCTATGAACCAATACCATGAAACAAGGGGACAGCGGACACTGGGCTGGGAAACCCTGTTCTCAACAAAATGTGATCTATTATCAATAGATGTGAAGAGAAACCATCTGGCATAAACTGCCACATTTGGTCAGCCAGTCCTATCCTTTCAGAGACATTCCTTCTCTTCCAGCAAAGTCCAGCTCGCTCTTTTTCTTGTTCTGATGAAGAGACTTGGACCATAAGCAACAGCCACTTTCTTTCCACCAACATGCTGAGTGTTTCTAGCATCTTCTAATTTATTTCAGATTACCATCATCTGCAAGGTTTCAGCTTATTTTTTTTCTTATTCCCTCTTGTATCCTACAATCTCTCACAGACTATACCCTGCATTACACATAATCCAAGCCGGTTTGTGGTCTTTCAACTCAGGTATTTTCAGCCGGTGTTGCTGCCCTCTTCATTTATTTTAAATGCCTTGAGCTTTATAAAAGGAATTAAAATCCATCACATCGTGAGATGACTGAAAAGATCAGTGGACTCCAGAGAATTTCAAAGGTCAGAAAGGAAATGAGTTCTGAAATTCCCAGGGTGAGCTTTGTAAAATGAAAACGGCACCTGGTCTATGTAGTTGTATATATGTAGCTTTTAGTTTGAGCAACCTAATGTGTTTATAGTGGAGCAGCATTATAAATATGCACAGTAACAATTAGACTAATTCAGAAATAGCAATTTCTATCTATTGTACAGCTAAAACACTTATAATTTTTTTCTTTATTTGGCTTCAGCTCCACAGGAAAGTGTTGCTGAAATACTCAGAAGGATGAACATGAACATAAATAAACAATAAACTTTTACCAACTTTAACCTTACACTCAGTAGATCTAATTATGCAAGACTGCTACCGGTGCTATCTAATTAAAATGCTGCATGTAATTTAGAAGATACTGCCAAAGCATAAAGTGCATTAGCAAAAGGTTTATCATACTCAAGTAAATGATTGCCACACATAAGCTAAAAGGATTTTGCAAAAACCTTGCACAAAGCCTCAAAAGGGATGTATTTCTGATCGTTATCTATTAGTGCTTTAACTGAGGAATTTGTTTGCACAAGCTACTTCGGAAAATATGAAAACACAAACATTTCCTGTTGATCAGCAGTTAAGAGCTCAGCTGAGTAAGTTTTTTAAAAATAATTTTTCAGGATTCTGAACTTCATATGCTAAGCCAGCATCATTGCCCCTATCTCATCCCTGATTGCCCCTATTGAGGAGGTGGTGATGAGCCAGCTGCAACTGAGTGACTGGCTAGATCACATCAGAGAAAGCATTCAGTCTACTACAAGGTGTATGCCTGCAATCACATTTCATCCCCAGAAGACATTCATGAGAAAGGTGTTTCTTTTTGCAATGATCTGGTAATTTTTATTGGTTTGTTGGTGTGGTATACTGCTTCCGGTGCTCCCGGTGTGGCCTTTTATATATTGGTGAGACCCGACGCAGACTGGGAGACCGTTTTGCTGAACACCTACGCTCGGTCCGCCAGAAAAAGCAGGATCTCCTAGTGGCCACTCATTTTAATTCCACATCCCATTCCCATTCTGATATGTCTATCCATGGCCTCCTCTATTGTCAAAATGAATCCAAACTCAGGTTGGAGGAACAACACCTTGTATACTGGCTGGGCAGCCTCCAACCTGATGGCATGAACATTGACTTCTCAAACTTCTGTTAATGCCCCTCCTCCCCTTCTTACTCCATCCCTGACATATTTAGTTGTTTGCCTGTTCTCCATCTCCCTCTGGTGCTCCCCCACGCTTTCTTTCTCCTGTGGCCTCCTGTCCCATGATCTTTCCCTTCTGCAGCTCTATATCACTTTCGCCAATCACCTTTCCAGCTCTTAGCTTCATTCCACCCCCTCTGGTCTTCTCCTATCATTTCGCATTTCCCACTACTTTCAAATCTCTTACTATCTTTCCTTTCGGTTAGTCCTGATGAAGGGTCTCAGCCCGAAACGTTGACAGTGCTTCTCCTTATAGATGCTGCCTAGCTTGCTATGTTCCACCAGCATTTTGTGTGTGCTGTTTGAATTTCCAGCATCTGCAGATTTCCTCGTGTTTGCTCTGGTAATTTTTATGGTAATTTTTATGGTAGCCTTCTAACTTGAATTGTAGTTGATGCTTTGAATATTTAAACAAAGGTTAAATTCCACTGCTGCCAAGGTGGAAGTAGGGTGCCATGGTAGCACAGTGTTTAGCACAATGCTATTACAACTTGGGGCATCAGATTAGAGTTCAATTCTGACACCATCTGCAAGGAGTTTGCACTTCTCCCTGGGAACATGTCAGTTTCCTCCCACAGTTCAAAGATGCACCAACTAGTAGGTTAATTGGCCATTATAAATTGCCCTGTGATTAGGCTCGTGTTTAATAGCTGGTTGATGGGCAGTGTGGTTCAATACGCCCAAGGGCCCATTATATCTAAATCAGGGGTTCCCAACCTGGGGTCCTCGGACCCCTTGCTTAATGGCATCGATCCATAGCATAAAAAAGGCTGGGAACACCCACGATAGATAGATAGACAGACAGACAGATAAATAAATAAATAGGGATGGTTTGCTCAAAATAACCAGCCCATTACGAAGCAGGAAAGAAATTCAAACCTGATGTGAATTGCTGTTCTGTAACTGTAGGGTGTTATTGCTGAAAACAAGTATGTAATTCTATTGTCATGTTGGTATGTTTGCAAATCACTTTCCATCCTGCTTCACTGCTGATACAAGGACATTTTGCAGGATATGGTTCAGGGTTTTATATGGCCAGCCAAAAATGGCAAGCAATGGATAGCTACTTATTTAATATTTGAAAGACATCACTATCACTGCTTATTTACAACAATGCCCACATATGCTTCTCACTTTGCCCTTTCATTTCTGCACCATGATTTTTGTCATTTTTAAATCTGGCTGTTTATCATTTTCTCTGCTGACACAACACACATTTTCAGCATCAGCTGGGTCTTTTGGATGCGCCTGCCTAAGCTGCTGCCTATCCAGGCAAAATGGTGCTGGTGAACCATGGCAGACAGTTTACAAAACTTCTCTCTCTCTCTCTCTATGTCTTATTTTATGGTGGTTGGCACCCAGCTTAATGGTGTATTACCGCCACCTTCTGCTCCGGAGTGTGGATCAGACGAGAGACTTACATTTGAAATCTCTTCACCCAATCGCACACACACACATACCCTAACCTACACTTTATCCTCCCATCTTTGGCCATCCTAGTACCCTATTCCTGTTTATCTATCATATCCTATATAAAAAAAATCCCCTGTAATCCTTAAGAAAGCCAAAAATACCCTAACCTGTGCTCTCTCACCCATGCCCAGCAACCCTTTTAATGTGAATTGCTGCACCAATTCTCTTAGATTAATTCTCATCATCTTTCTCTGTATTCTCATCTACTCTCTCTTTGCAATGGGAGTTTTTTTTTTACAAAACTTCTAAATATACTTCTTCTGAACTACTCTCACTGCAACCTGCAATTTCCTTTTAGATTACATACTTCGAACTGTCTTAACAAACTAGCGATTTTATGATCATCTGAAGACCTCAGCGGACTGAACTCTCAACCATACAGGTATGGCACCTTTAATCTGGCAAAAGTACATTGTCACAGCCCAAAGAGAGGGAGGAGGGGAGGACTCCAAGCCAGGCTAAAACACTGGGGCATGAAACTTCCTTTACCCAACATCTTGTTAGCAAATGTATGGTTGCTGGTGAACAAGACCAGGGACATAAGGGCAAGACTCCTGTATTGAAGGGAAATGAGAAATTGCTGTATTCTCTGTTTCACACAGACACGGCTCACTCCAGACACACTGGATACTTCCGTAAGACTACAGGGCTTCTCGATACACAGAACGGACAGGACTGATGATTCAGAGAAGCCAAACAGTAGGAATCTGTTTCATGATAGTCCTTGTGCTCGCACACAGCGGTTTTTTTGCACTCTTGTTCCCCCGAATTGAACCATCTAAAGATTATGTGCAAGCTATTTGACTTACCAAGAGGGTTACATACTACGAAAGGCTTACATTAAGCAGGTACTCAAGATACTGAGTGACACTGTCAGCAAACAAGAAAGTCTCCCTCAATGTCTATCAAATCATTGTTGGGGATTTCAATTAGGCTTGAAGAAATCTCTGTTCTACTATCATGAACATATAAACTGCAGGACCAGGGGTTCCAACACACTCAAGTACTGCTATACAGTACTATGATCAGGAATGCCTAGCATTCCATTCCTAGACTGTACTTCAGGAAATCTGGTCACTTGGCTGTCCTTCTCTGACCTGTATACAGGCAAAGACTAAAGAGGCCGATGTGAGAGCATCTTTCGGGGCGGGAGGGGGGGGGGGGGGTGGAGTGGGGACCAATGGAAAGCCATCAGTCCAGAAACTGGCAGTCCATGAGTCAGTCCTCATCAGGGGATCAGAGATGGCAAGGCTCAGGAAACTTAAATCCCTTGGTGTTATCATTTCAGAGGATCTGTCCCAGGTCCAGCATGCAAGTGCCCTTAGAAAGAAAGTACGGCAATGCCTCTCCTTTTTAAGAAGTTTGTGAAGTTTCAATATAATCATCTAAGACTTTGATGAACTTCTATAGAATTGTGTAGAGTATATCGACTGGTTACCTCATGGCCTGGTGTGGAAACATCAATGCCCCTGAACGGAAAAGCCTACAAGAAGTGGTGGTTTCTGCCCAGTCCATCATGAGTAAAGCCCTTCTGTCTACTGAGCACATCTAAACCGAGCGCTGTTGCAGGAAAGAATACATTATCAAGGATGTCCACCATCCAGGCCATGTTCTCTTCTCACTGCTGTCATCAGAAGGTACAAGTGCCTCAGGACCCACACCATCAGGTTCAGGAACAGTTATTACGCCTCAACCATCAAGCTCTTGGGCCAAAGGGATAACTTCACTCAACTTCATCTACCCCATCACTGAACTATTCCCACAACCTATGAACTCACTTTCAAGGACTCTTCATCTCATGACCCTGATATTTATTACTTATTTACTTAGTATTATTATTTCTTTTGTATTTTGATTGTTTGCCTGTCCTGTTGGCTGCAGCTTTATATTGATTCTATTACGTTTCTTGTATTTACTGTGAATACCAGCAAGAAAATGAATGTCTAAGTCATGGGTGGTGATATATGTGTTCTTTGATAATAAATTTACTTTGAACTTTGAATATGCATTGGCCAAGAATTTGTGGCTTCAATGATGCAACATTTCAGTAACTATAGTACAGAACTAACAGGGTCTTTCAGTCATCACATGCTTGTCGAAAAGCTGTAAGTTAGGAGAATGCCACTTGTAAAATACACTGTGTGTGCACTTCTTTACTTCATAACAGTGTACAAAAAGGAAGTACAAAGAGAAAAACAAAAGAGGATCTTTGCTACTCACAGAACTTACATGACCTTTATCACTTCACAATCTGTTAGCAATAATAAGATTTTTACTTTAATTAACACACTTCAACAGTTATTCCAATCATCAGACATGTTTGAACTTGTCTGGCCTACACTGTCAGCCTATATACCTATCTACATTACAAAAGGCCACGTGGCCTTATGGAGAGTTAAGAATTCTCCTTTGAACTGCCCTGTTTTGCAAAAATATTAATCACCTCCTTCAAGCGTTGATCAACAAGCAATTGTAGATAGGGAATAATGGGGAGTAATGTAGACGCCTGGGTCACAAATGTGAGAACATGCAACTTCACTGTTTGGTGGCTGAATGATTACAAGGCATAGGGCTGCCTGATAGCTGGACAGGAAGACTATGATCACATTTGATTTAGCGATGAGTCTCATAATCACCATAATTTTGAAGTAGTGATGAGTAAACAGTACTTTGAGGTATTTGTAACAACTGTACTATGATATGAAAATATGTGATTTCTATTGATGACAAAGTCACAGGTTCTGTTATCATTGCTGTGGTTTGTTGCCTGCATTTATAATTGAAGGAAATGCTAGATTTTATTTAGAGCTTAGTGAAAATAAAGATGTCAATTTTTTTCTCACCCAAGTTCATGGACCCTCACGGGATCCATGGCCCCCAGGTTAGGAACCCCTGCTCTAAACAAACCAGAACCTTGATCAAGCACTTGGTCATTTCTCCCTTCAAAGCTCACCATCCACTACATAAACTATTCCCATTATTTTTCTCCTCCTCTACCCCTTCTAAATTTTCATAGATGTTTCATATCTATATATAGTATACAGATGTTATCTATATACTGTACTCTTGTATAATGAGAAGACAACTATTATTACCACGGGTGCTGATTTACCTTTGCTTTGATTCTTCACTCACGTCTTGTCTCTTTGTAAAAGTCTAAAGCAAATGCAAAATTGGAATATGTGACATGGCTCATTTTAACTTCATGATTAAGTTTTCTGCTCAGTGTGGAAAATTGCTAATACTACAATCAAGTTTTATCACTTATTGTTTGTGTCTGCACATGTACTTTCCAGGTAGATATCAAATGTCTATTTACTACCAAAATGGTGAAATAGTTAAATACTGAAAACTCTGAGTGGTTGCAAATTAAGTTTAATTAAAATCATTTAAGTATATATCACAGGAGGCCACTTCACCAATATATAAATTGTTCATGCTCTGAAAGAGTTAATAAACTGATTCCACAGCCCTTTACTGAAGAGTTCCAAAAACTCATGCCCTCAGAAACAATTTAACCTTAGATTTGCCCTTTAATTTTGAAGTGACTTGTACTCCTGGAATCTTCTTTAGCAGGAAATAGCTTCTCCAGATCCACTCTCCCAGACCTCTCAAGGTCTTGTTTGTTTCAATCAAGTTACCTCCCACTCTAAATGTCAGCAGATACAAGCCTGAAATGAAACACATTCTGTAACTGCTGAAAGGAAGGCTGTATACATACAGGAGATATCTTTAAATGGCTGGAGACCAGGAGAAATTGAATGAAAGAGGGTGGTATCAGTATATCTAGATGTGTTGACGGAAAATGACAAACAAAACCTGAAATACCAGGAATTTTGAAAAAAACAGCTGGAAATGCAAGAAAAAGTGAGCATTGAAAACAAAAGGTGCACATGCTGGAAATCTAAAGTAAAACCAGAAACAGATACTTTGGGAGCATCTCTGGAAAGACAACCTGTCAATGTTTTGGATCCCAGATCCTTCCTCAGAACTGGTAAGAGAGAAAATGAGGCTACGTCCACACTAGACTGGATAATTCTGAAAATGCCGGTTTTACGTAAAAACAATAGGCGTCCACACTATGCGTTTTAAAAAATATCTCTGTCCACATTAAAACAGATATTTCAGTGAATCTTCTCCTACTGGGCATGCACAGGACACATCTACTGAAAACAAGCGACATGTTTGGTGCCGAATCTCACCGTGAAAGACTTGCTGTGGGTTTGTTCAGTTACAGACTAGAAAAACTTAAATGACGGACAGCTGTTGGCTCTCGCGCAGGAGGACTTAAAACTGAAAAAAAAAACAAATACTAGAGCATATGGAGGCAACCGACAGGGAGATCACAGACAGTATGACCCAGCTGACGACGAACATTGAAAAACTGACGAACTCTATTGCATTAATAAAGCATGTCTGCATCAGTGTTATCTTGTATTTCCATACAATGCAACATTAGGCTGTTAAACTTCTATTGTCAGAGAAGTACTTGCATAAATAAGTAAATCGCCTTCATATGAGCAAGGACAGAAAACAGGGCAAAGTGAGTATACTTATTTATTCAGTAAGTTAAGGGTCAAAGTATTTGGTGAGTACATTTCTAATTCTTCTGGCTTCAGTCTCATTGCTGTCTGTTCTGAAATTGTTAGGTTGTGTTCAAGAAAACAATGAAATGGCGTGCTACTGTCACCATCTGTTCCGGCACGTCATGATGGCGCTTTTAGATTTCTCCGGTTACCCCGTCCACACTGCTCTGGCCAAGTGGCATTTACAAAATTACACACTCTGGAGAGTGTTTTTGAAAGTCTCTGTTTTCGGGGGACGAAAACGCCGTTTTAGTGTGGACAGAGGATAAAAACTAAGAGAAAAAGCTTCAGTTATGGATTTATCTAGCGTAGTATGGACTTAGCCTAAGTTAGCTTTTAGTATCAGAGAAGGAGGCAGAGGGATAAAATGACAGGGCTTGAGATATAAGTTAGCTCTGTTTTCTATGGAGGAAAGGAGGTTCAGGTGTTTCAAGTTAGAGGTATTTGTAAAATGAGAGGCACAGATAGGGTGAATAACCAAGGTCTGTTTCCCATAGTGGCGATGTCTAAAACAAAAGGACATAGGGTTTAAGGTAGCAGTTCCCAAACCTTTTTAATACCTACAAGCCTTACCATGAATTGAGAGGTCCATGGACCCCAGGATAGGAACCCCTTGTTTAAGGCAAGAGGGAGGTTGAAAGGATAAAACAGTGAGTGTTGTTTGTACGTATGGGATTTAGTGAAGGTTTTGTCCTGTTCTTTCATGGTCAGCAGATCTATAAGACAAATTGGATGAATGGGCAAAAAAGTGGCAGATGGAAGTGTTGGGAAACGTATGATGATGTATTTTGGTAAAAGGAACAACAGTGCTGACTATTTAAATGGGGAGAAGGTTCAAACATCAAAGGTGCAGAGAAAACTCCCAGATTTGGATCTTTACAGGTTGAGTCTATGGTGAGGAAGGCAAGTGCAATGTTGTCATTTATTTCAAGGGGAATAGAATATAAAAGAAAGGAGATAATTCTGAGCCTTTATAAGACACTAGTCAGGCCGTACTTGGGAGTATTGTCAACAGTTTCGGGCACCATATCTCAGAAAGGATGTGCTGTCATTGGAGAGAAGAGGCGCACAAGGGTTACTCTGTGAATGAAGGGGTTAACATATGAGGAGCATTTGGCAGCTTTGAGCTTATACTCACTGGAATTTTGAAAAATACGGGGTGGGGGGGGGGGGTCTCATTGAAACCTACCTAATGTTGTAAGGAGTAGATAGGGTGGATGTGGAGAGGATGTTTCCTATGGTGGGGGTATCCAGAACTAGAGGGCACAGCCTCAAAACTGAGGGATGACTCTTTAGAATAGAGGCAGAGTTCTTTTTAAGCCAGAAAGTAGTAAATCTGTGGAATGCTCTGCCACAAACAGCAGTGGAGGCCAAGTCCGTGTGTATATTTAAGGTGGAAATTGATCATTTCCTGATTGATCAGGGCATCAAAGGATATGGCGAGAAGACATATGTATGGGGTTGAGCGGGATCTGGGATCAGCCATGATGGAATGGTGGAGCAGATTCAATGGGCTGAATGGACTAATTCTGCTCCTTTGTCTTATGGAACTGCTTTCTCTGGAGCATCAGAGGTTGTGGGGTGACTTGCTATAAGTATATTAAATTTGAGAGGCATGGGCAAAATAGAGTTTTTAATGGGCAAAAAGGTGAGAGGATTAGTTTAAAGGAGGCAATTTTTTGTCTGAAACATACTGACACTGGGAATGGTGGAAGCAGATACAATAGCAACACTTAAGAAGCATTCAAACATATGAACAGGTGGAGAATGGTGAGATAGAGACCATGTGCAGGCAGATATGCAATTTAAATTGATGGCATAGTTGGCACAAACATCATGTACTGTTCCATCAACGAGGATGAGGGGTAAATTTTTCACACAAGATGTAGTTGGTATCTGGAATGAGCTGCCAGAGGAGGTGGTGGAAGCGTAAACAGTAACAACAGTTAAGATCCAGCTGGGCTGATACTTGAATGAAAAGGACCAACAGGAATAGGATCCTGACCCGGATCTGGGCAGTACCTTCCAAATATCCGGACCTGACTTGCACTACCTTACTTGCCTTTTTCTATTTTCTAATTATGATTTATAATTTAAATTTTTATTATATTTACTTCGATTTGTACTCCAGGAAGCACGAAGCGCAGAATCAAATATCGCTATGATTGTACGGTCTAGTATCAATTGTTTGGTGACAATAAAGTAAATTAATGCAGGCAAATGGGATTAGTATAGACTAGCTGAAATGCTACTCGTCTTTTGTGGAAGACACAACTGGTAGTCTTGGAAGGTAACCTCATAAAGATCTAGGGGTAGAAGGCCTGGATGCAGACTGTACCATCTTAACACGAGGCAAAAATGCAGGTCTGATTGTCTGATCGTCAAAAGCAAAGGAACTGGTTGTGCCATAGGTAGGAGGGAAAAAAATCAAGCTCCACAAAAGTACTGTTATATTCATCTTAGCAAACCCAGCAATCTATTTGACATAAGCCTCACTGACCTATTGTCACTTGGCTTATTTTTCTCATCCTTCTTAAATAAAGGGGCAACATTGCCCCTCCAGTCTTTTGATACCCACCTTTCATTTATTGTTGCTCCTTTCTGCACCTTGTGGCGCATCAGGTGGCAACCTTGCCATTTCTTTAGCGTTTTTTACAAGGCCGAGTTGCTAGCTTGGTGCTCAACCCAGGACGGATGGAAAGTGTGCAAGGAACCAGCTGGATTTGAACCTGGCACTACTCACCTTGAAGCCTGGTGCAGATGCCACTACACCACAGGCCAGCTACTTTTTGTTAATGAAGATGGAAAAATCTGTCTGAGCCCCAGCAATCTCCTCTCATTTCCTATAGTATCATGGGATAGATCTGATCCAGCCCTGAAGATTTGCTCACCTTATGCATTTTAAGATATTTAACACTGGCATTTTCTTAACACTGACATACTCCAGACTATCAACTTACCCCTTCCTGAAGTCACTCTCCTCCAAATCCTTAGTGAATATTGACAAGAGCTATTCATTTAGGACACAAAGTTTACCCTTTTGGTCACACAGCAGACCCACTCTTTTCCAACCTGTCCTCTTCTTACTCTTAACACACTGATATAATGACTCCCCTACAATCTACAATTCGAGAACATGATTGATTGCAATTACCTTTTTCAATTCTGGGACCAAGCCAGGGTGTTGCACTGGTTAAAGATTTTTCTACTAAGTATAATGATGAAAGCCACAAATGTTTTTCTCAAGTACTCACCCTATTTTCAGGTCTCAGGATTTTCTGTTTTGGTTCTTCAGTCACAGGATGACGACCCCCATAATTGGACATCAGGCACTAGGTCTTTTACTTCACTTTCTGAATCAAGGACATGCAGCAAGGGACAAATGAACTATTTGGTCCAGTACATCAAATTAAATTACTGCTCAAAATGGATATGGCTCATGTTTGCCCAGCAAGTCACAAAGCTTCAGTCAAGACATGTATTTTGTACATATTTAATGTTATTATAATGAAAAGGAATAGGTCTACATATGTGAAGAAACATCTGTTTAATTAATCATTTATTTTGTCATTTATAGATGTTACTAACAAATCACCTATTTGATTTCTACCAGAGAAAAAACAATGTAATATGCTTTTTGTTGACAAAATTTAAAAAAATTCTGAGAATCTGAAATGCCTAAATGCGCGTATTCTGTCTAATGTAATTTTCCAAATAACCTAACTATATGACAAATGCATACCATTTAATTCTTTAAAAGTAGATACCAATATTCATAATACATGTTGTGTTATGGTGATAAACACATTTTTAACCAGTCCATTTCTGATATGTTGTTAATTACTGTAGTGCAATTTTCAATAAGCCTTTTTGTTTGCAACTAAATTCACAATCTTCATGATTACCAAGACTCCAATATGACTTTGTCCTATATACAAAGTATATAACTCTGAAAATAGTCCAGTTGTGATACTATCCACCTCTACAAAATACGAGTATAACTAAGCTTTTGGCATTGATAAACTATATTACATGGCAAAAATAATCAAATGCAGCCTATGCTTTTTAAAACATCAAGTGTGCAATATTGAAATAAAGTCAAGAATACAATGTTTTAATTCTTATACAATCAATACTGTAGAAAGAAAATTAAGATACATATTTAAAAATACACTCATCACAATTATCATTCTGCTGAAAATATATAATTGTTGGTTTTGTTAAAAATATACAACCACCAACACCTGATTTTGGAAATCAGAAGTATAGAAGTATATCTAACTTTAAAAAGGCAATTTGTTATATTTCTAACTGTCAGTTCATCAATATTTCAGGGTTTTAATACTTAAGATTTGCAATGCAAACATGACATCAAATAAGAGCTTTCATTGGAACTAAGTACTAATACAGAAATTGTTAACTTCCTTTTGTTATAACTAAGATCAAAGAGGGTAGTGGCCTCACCCACCAACAGGATACCTATCATCTTTAATGAAATATAATTTTTCACTGTTTGGTTTTACCTCCAGATAGTTACTTAGGGGCAATAATTTGTTATCTAAGTGGACCTGCTAGAAGTTATTGATGAGTCTATGATCATGCAGAATTTAAGGTCCAGTTAATGAATTAGAGGTCCAGTCAATGTCACAGGTCCTTTAGAAATTAGAGCTTTATGTGTCTTGGTTTGTGACTTCTAACAAATAAACAAATGTCTGGTTCAGCTCGCATCCCACCAGTTCAAGGAATGAAAATGTGTTAGTGGCAGTCAGTGTGGCCCAGGGAGACCTTTGGCAGTTTTAAAAATGATACAGCTGCTGATCTGGGAAGGTGGGCACAAAAAATGGAGGTCAAGATATCAGAGCAGAGATAATTTTATCTTCTTAGATTAAATAGGACAAGTACCTGATAAAATCAATGAGAGTCTGAGAATTCCAATTCCCAAATCTGAAAACTCTGTTAAACTACAGAACGTCAATTATTAAAGACCTATTCCATTTTCCTCAGGACTGTGAATCAAGATATTAGCCAAACTACTAGTGCAGGCTGTGAAAATTTTTGTTTAACAGCTACAGTATATATACCATTGAATACAACCAAAACATAACCATTTAAATTAAGTTAATATTTGGACTAACAGGACCTGCAAAAATCTTCATTTGTTTTTCCAGACCTCGTAAAAGCTTTTAACTCCATGGAACACAAGCAAATTGTAAAGTTTTGGGTCATACAGAGGTCAATAAGCATTTTACTAGTCTTGTTATGGACATACTGACTTGACAAACTTGACTTATCCAGTGGAAATAAAGCTAAAACCGAGCCCATTGCGATTAACAGGGGGTCAAGTAAGGTGACTCACTTTCACCTATTTCATTTCATGAAGTCACAGACCTTTAATTCTATTGTTTAGAAAGTTGGATGTATATTTCTCATCTAGATCATAGTGATATAGGCTGTACTACTTTGGCACAACTCTTAAAGTACAAAAACTCAACAAGAAAATTGCCGGGCTTCCATTTGTTTATTTGGGACACTATGCCACTTAAACATGGCAGGAGACTGTTGCCGAACAGGTTCTAACTAGCACCAGTCGTGCACACTTATGTGGCCATTTGACACTACATCATACTTAATGAATAGTTTTTAAAATAGCATCAGTTGTGTAGTATATTTGTGTTCATAAAGCAGTGATTTCTGTCACTAACAGTTGGCAAGAAATAAGCAGCAAGACAATTCAGAACTGTTTTGCTCGCTGCGGTTTCAAGCTTTCAGGCTTGGAGATACCAATGATGGCTGGGAATGGATGGAAATTTATCAATTTGACTACTTCAACAAGTTAGCATCTACAAAGAACTTGAAGGTATCGACAATCATCTTGCAAGTTGCAATGAAAATGAAGATTTGGAGGATTTAATCGTCGACTACATTCTATGAAGACAGTCCATTACCTGCACGAGATGTCTTGAATTGGTTTATTTATGGTCAAAAGAATGTGACAGTGTACACAAGATGAATTCCTCCATTGATAACTGTTAGGAACTAATATAGTTTTATAGTACTATAGTACTAATTGGTAGTTTCCAATCTGTTCTGCATTTAATTTAAATACCTAATTTGTTATTCAGTTTGTCTTTTTTTTTAAATACCTTTTTAACTATTTCCATGAAACTTCAGCTAATTGAGGCAGCTGTTTAACTGGGCCAAAATGTACTGGTCCTGACGTGTCCCAGTTAACCACAATACACTGTACTCAAAAATGACATTATTTTTAATGCTGTTCAGAATTAGAAAATTATTAATATTGAACTTGTCTTTTTAATGTTCCGAGTTGTTTTGAATATTTGGGCTGCTGTGTAGATCTGTGCATTTGACTAGATTCAATAGTTGGTTGAAGAAGTTAGATGGTCCCACAATTTGTCAAAGGCCAGGTGACAGCCCATGCAGATAATAGAAATTTTTATAGAATTTCTAATTCTTTACTTTTATTACTTGCTGATTTTATGTAAGGCATCAAAGAATACTTAATTAAAACTCACTATTAGAAACTCTATCAAAAAGTTCTTACATTTGCTGAGCTGTAACTATCATAGAATTTCACACTGGAAAGCTTCTGATTGAGGACTAGGAATGTTCATTTTTCAAGTGTAGATCCTTGACTTAAAAAGGAAATTAAAATAACGTGAGTAATGGCCTGACCTTCTATGTGTTTGATTAAGTGGGTATTAATCTCAAAGATGTGATTATTATTAGTATGGTGAATGATTTGGTTGACAGTGTTATTGATATTTTGTCAGTGTTATTTTGCAAAAAGATTACTATTTGGAATGATTACAGCCCCAGATGGTCAGTTTAACATACTTTAAGAACAATTGGATAAAGCGTCATATCCCGTATAAACAACTTAATTTAGCAATTCAGCATATCTGGTTTTAAGTATCAAATACTTACCCCATTAAAAGTAATCTTGGCCTGCCTAGATGTAGAAAGATAAATACTTGTGGGCACTGCTGGATGACAAAGAAAACCCTGGGCCACATTTTCAGGACATTTATGCATATGGAAACTCTAAGATCAGACATAACAATTTTTGGATTGAATTTGCAATAAACTATTCCAATGTAGACGGACTGCTTTTATGAATAATTTGCTGATGTTGGTAAGGTCCAGATACAACTTTTCGTAAAGAGAACTCAGCTGCACCGCTTAAGAGCTTACTGGGCAGGAAGAAATGCCAGAGTTTCTCCACCTCAGTGTTCAAGACCAATTTTATGGACAAATGACTTCTAAACTTTGTTACTTTACACAATTAAGTAGTTGAGCTTAATTTCAGTGCTTTCTTTATTTTCTTTAAATTATAATTTACTTTTTACCTTTATAGTTGTACTTTTTTGTATTAATTTTTAATGTCTTAATTTAACTACTATGATGTTATAACCTATGTAAAAAATCAATGCTTTAAGTATTTTCTTTTCATTAGTACATCAAACGATGTAACGAATGCTACAATAAATCCATGGTCTGAACCATACCTCCTTTCCTGTGGTGGACAGCTCTCATAATTTCTTTTGGCTGCATAATTTGATTCTGACTTAACATCTAGTGGTAATAGTCCTAGTACCCTGAAGGGTGTAGCAAGATGTATTTGTTAAATACAAGTATAAAATTATGTAAGTATTAACTAAATATTGAAACAACAGATGGACACCACTGAAATCCATTTAGGCAGTCTTCAAAGTCCGGCTGAACTTCAAAACTCTATTCATTCTCAAACCTTTGAAAGACGGGTTCAGAATTCTGAGAAAGACCTGAAATAAAATTAACAGAAATTAACAGAAATAAAGTACAATAAAGAATTCAGAAACCAAATATCATACCTTTACAATACTTTTCTAGTTCTTACGTTCAGAAAATATGTCTAACCAACTTGACGAAGTTTTCTTGTTGAATAATGAAGTGTTGGTTGGAGGGACAAGTAAACCAGAATCAGTGTCTTCTATCATGCCAACCTACACAGTACTGAGGCTCCAGTTACTTCCAGCCAGTTATGTTGAGTATGCCGCATCATTCACATGCTCAGCAACACTGCTAAAAACTATCATGGAAAGAGATTACCAGGCAAACAGAGAAAAGATACAACTCTGAAAAGAAATGCAACAATCCCACTGACTGTTAAGAATCTCTAAAAATGACCATTTGAAGAAGAGAAGCATGTGAACTGTTATAGGTGTATGCTCGATGGAAGTGGGAGAGCAACTGCATTCAAGCCTTCATGAGTACTCAACTGAGAAAGTTGTGATAAGTTTTATAAAACATTTGTTTGGCCTCAATTGAATTATAGTGTACTGTTCTGAGTACCATACTTTTGGCATGAGAGAATGTGAAAAAGAATTACCATTCTGATTCTGGGGACGCACTCCAGATTAATGGATAAACTGGGGAAGCTAGGATTGTTCTCCTGGAACAAAGGAGCCTGTGATGAAACTTTAGAGAGTGCAGATGAAATTTACCAATATAGTTCCAGGATATTTGAAACCACAGTTATGACAAGGACAGCAAACAAATAGAAACCATTTCCATCATGTTCAAGAACATGAGCTAAATGAAAGTGACTGATAAAAAAACCCAAAAGTGACTTCAGGAATTCAGATTTATTTTTTCTTTTTAAAAACAGTGGTTGGAATGTACTGCTAAATGCTACACTAATGATGACTCCCATGGTTAGCATGACACTATTACAGCTTGGGGAATTCCAGAACTTAGAGCTCAATTCTGGTGCCATTCTGTAAGGAGTCTCTGTACGTCCTCCCTGTGGAATGTGTGTGTTTTCCCCAGGTGCTCTGGTTTCCTTCCACAGGCAAAAGAGGTACCAAATAGGTTAATTGCTTGTTTGTAGATTATCTTGTGATTAGGTTAAGATAAATCTGGGTTATGGGGTTGCTGGGGAGGCATGGCTCCAAGGGCCTACTCTGTGCCAAACTGCTAAACAAGTAAAATAATAAATTGAGTTGGTAGTGAAGACAATGTCAACCACCGTGTTCAAAAGTACACCATAGAAGGTGAGAGTCTTCTTTATGCTTATTTTTCAGAATATGTTGTCATTTGCAAGGCCAGAATTTGTTGCACATCCTAATTGTTCTTGAGAAAGTGGTGATAAGCCCCATTCTTGATCACTGCAGTGCTGGACAGAAATGCAGTGCAAGTCTGGATGGAATGTGACATGGAGGTGAGCCTGCAAATCATGATATTCCCATGCAAAGTTGCCCTTGCTCTTCCAGGTAGTACAGATTGTAGGTTTATTGCATTCTGTAGTCTATATATTTTGCAACCACTGTCCATTGGTGATGTAGGAAATGACCCAATAAGGTGATAAAAGGGGTAACAATCAAGCAGGCTGCTCTATCCTGTGTGTCAAGCTACTTGAAAATTTTTGAATCTGCACTCAGACAGACAAGAATTTTGAACACAGAACAGAAAAACAAAGGAACAGTACTTCAGCCAACAATGTCTATGCTAACCACTGATATTAATTTAAACTATTTCTACCTGCTTGCACATTGTATATACATCCCTGCATTGCCTGCCTGCTCATGTATCTGTCGAAATGCCACTTAGAAGTTGCTATTATACCTGCTTCTACCACTTTCCTTCGTAGCAGATTCCAGGCACTCTCCATTCCGTGGAGAAAATTTGCCTCATAGGTTAACTTTAAACTTTCCTTAACACACCTTGATATAGGGTCTTTGTTATGTTTGTAACACCAGAGGCCAGTCTAAGGAAAAACACAGGAGCCAGGATGTTTCTCTTGTTACGTATCCCGTAACTGGATAACTTACCAGCAAAGATAGAGAGGTCCGTTGAAGTCTGATGTCACTATTTTCAAAAGTTTTTATTTATAAAGGGGCACAAAAGTAAGGTTAATACAAACATTCAGATAACACACGTCAGCAATAGTCAATCTAAAGCGCGGGTATAGTAATAATCATCATTAAGAAGTAATCTCGGCTGTTGTCTAGGGGATAATATTTTGTCCGTTGAAAATATAAAAGTCACTCAGAAGTCTGCAGACTTTAGCCTTTCGGGGAATCGCTGGGTTTCACGTGTTTTAGAGGGATCGGTGAAAAATGAAAAAAACTTGCCCGGGTCTTTATGAAGCCACTCCGTAAAATCAGGGGAACGTTGTTTCCCTGTTGTTAGTTCGAAGTCCTTCTCAGTATGATCAGCCACCCGCTCCCCAGGCAAGGGGGTTAGCAGCGCACGTGGCATTGAGTGAGGGTGTCCTTCTGGTGCGTCGCTGGGGTACTGCCTCCTGCAGTCTCCTTTTATCTTGACTTGCAGAGTTGTAGATGTCCATCAAAGTAGGGTGATGCAATCCCCACCCCCACATTGCCCGAGGGTGTCCATATCCATGGTAGCTGTCACGTAGCAGGGACATGCACGTCACACAGGTACCTCTAAGAACAATGGCCAAAACTGTTGCATTGTCTCTCACTTCCTGGGTCCGAGACCCGAATTAATAGCGATCTTGCGATTCTCCGGAAGGAGGGGGCTGCTCCCGCTCCTTCGGCCCCTCAGAGCTGTGGTACATTCATAACACTCTACATAGCTTTCTTTTCCGTTTTTTTAAGGGCATTCACATACAATGTGGTGGCATAAAGACATTTCTCAACATCATGAACAAGATTTATAAAGGTATACAAAAATCATTTATAAAGAGTTATGATTTTGTATAGCAAGGGAATTAAGTATTATGAGGAAAAGGCAGGTTGGTGGAGATGATCCCACGGCCAAATCAATCATGATCTTATTGAATGGCGGACCAGGCTCAATGGGCAAGTTGGCCTACTCCGCTCCTACTTCTTATGTTATATGTTTGTAGACATTTTTATGCACAAATATCACCAAGATACCTAAACAAGTGTGGGTTTCCTGGTGAAAAGGTAATTCATACAAACAGACTGCTGTTGCCAGGAAATACTGTTCCAACAGTTTAAGAAATTGTGTACATCCCTCATTTATTGCCAAAGACATAGTGCAAAATGAGAATGCAACAGAGGAAGTTTCAGAATTTACTTTCAACCTTGATATCCACTTAACATAAAAATAGAAGTGGAATGTCTGAGCTGATTATATGAAATTGGAGCTAACAACAACAAAATGAGCAATGAATAAACCAGGCAAAACAGAAACTCCACTAAAATCTTAATTGCATAGAAACATAGAAAACCTACACACAATACAGGCCCTTGGGCCCACAAAGTTGTGCCGAACACGTCCCTACCTTAGAAATTACTTGGCTTACCTATAGCCCTCTATTTTAATAAGCACCATGTACCTATCTAAAAGCCTCCTAAAAGACTCTATCGTATCCACCTCCACCACCATTGCCGGCAGCCCATTCCACACACTCACCACTCTCTGTGTAAAAACTTTACCCCTCACAACTCCTCTGTACCTACTCCCCAGCACCTTAAACCCGTCTCCTCTTGTGGCAACCATTTCAGCCCTGGGAAAAAGCCTCTGACTATCCACACGATCAATGCCTCTCATCATCTTGTACACCTCTGTCAGGTTACCTCTCATCCTCCTTTGTTCCAAGGAGAAAAGGCTGTTAACCCAACCTATTCTCATAAAGCATGCTCTCCAATCCAGGCAACATCCTTGTAAATCTCCTCTGCACCCTTTCTATGGCTTCCACATCCGTCCTGTAGTGAGGCAACCAGAACTGAGCACAGTACTCCAAGTGGGGTCTGACCAGGATCCTATATAGCTGTAACATTACCTCTCGGCTCCTAAATTCAATTCCACAACTCGAAGACAATGAAGAATCAATGAAGACAACTCGAAGCAAAAACCTGAAGCATGAGCTGTCACAGATCGACTCGGATATGTGATATGAAATCACAGATTGGGCAGAGCTTAGGAGGACAATGGCACCTAACAGTAATTCCTTTGCGTACATCTTTGGAAACGGTTCTATTTCTAGAGTCTCCTTTTGCCCCTTTCAGGGTTCTTATGAAGACCCTGACCCGGAGTTACACGTTGACTTCAGTTCTTTGCGGAAATGGGACCCGCTCTTGGGGCCTCATGACTGGTTGCTTTTTGATATGCCAAGGATGCAGCCTGGAAGACGAGCATGCCTTCAGGGTGCGAGATTTTCATGGCTCTGGAGGTGGGCAGGTTAAAGGCTGGTGCCTACACCTGATGAGTCGTGAGAGTACACAGAAGATAAAAAGCAGCAAGCTGGCTGCTGGCTGTGTGCCCAGAGACCCGAGTTCTTTGGGCACAGAGCTTGGAAAAAGCAATGCAACTGACTTTTAACATCATAAATCAGCGAGTTGTTTTGTTATGTCTCCCCACTCGCTGTGAAAGGGGGACACCTCTTTTTTTCTTATTAGGGAGAGAGAGAGAGAGAGAGAGAGAGAGAGCCTGTGGTATGTTGAATACCACGTGAATGAGTAGTCTTTGGGGTACTGCATCTGTGTCTTACTGATGCTTTGCTGCACACTTGAGTGCTTGGTGGGGGATGCTAATGCTTTTTGCTGGTGGTGGAGGGGGGTCATTACTTTGCTGCTGCTTGTGCGCAGGAGGGGGGAGTTGGGGGGGGGCTTTGGCGTTCTAACACTTAACTGTCATTCATCCTTTGTGGCACTCCTGTTTTCGTGTATCTGTGCGAAATAAAAGAATTTCAGGATGTATATTGTATACAATTCTCTGACATTAAATGTACCTATTAATTTATAAGGCACAGAAATAGGCCCTTCAGCCCAGTTTGTCTAGAACAACTAAGTTGTCTACTTGAGCAAGTCATATTACCCCCTGTTTGGTCCATATACCTCTAAACCTTTCCTATCAAATTCCTTTTAAACTCTGTAATTATATCCATCTCTACCACTTTCTTTGGTAACTCATTCCAAAACCCACCTTCCTTTCTAATGGAAAAGCTGCCCTCAGATCCTTTTAAAATCTTTTTTCCTGTATATCTATGCCCTCAAGATTTGGGCTCTGTCATTGTTCACTGCACCTAAGCCATACAGACAGACATGCAGCATGGAAATGGGCCCTTAGGTCCAACTGGTCTACGTTTCCCCTCTAAGCTAGCCCCATATCTCTCTAAACTTTTCCTTATTCACTTAGCTGTCCAAGTATCTTTTAAATGTTGTTAATGTACCTGCCTCAACTGACAGCTCACTTCATATACTGACCACCCTCTGGGTGAAGAAGTTGCCACTAAGGTTCCTGTTAAGTGTCTCCCCTCATCTTAAACCAATGTCCTCCAGTTCTTGATTCCCTAACCTGGCAAAAAGATTGTGAACATTGACTCTTATCTATGCCCCTCTTGATTTTATATACCTCATTTAAGTTCACCCTTCCTTCTCCTATGCTCATTTAAAAAAGAGTCCCAAACTATTCAGCCTCTCTCAATCCAGTTTGCTGTTCACATTACTCCTGTGGCTGTCTTACCCGGCCTTTGGAATGATCTAAGAGCAGCTAATTAAGCTCCAGCACATCTCTGAAATGACTGAGGCAAGTCACAGGAAGAACATGCAAATTCCACATGATCATGTCCAAGGTCAGGATCAAATCAAGACCTCAGGGTAAAAATGCCAAAAACTGAAGATCACAGATTTAAGGTGAGAGAGCAAGAGTTTAAAGGAGATTTGTGAAGCAATTTCTTTTACACAAGGGTCAATGGGAAGTGGTGCAAGCAGATATGATAGCAATGCTTAAGAGGCACATGACTAGGCAGGAAACAGAGAGATATAGACCATGTGCAGGCAGACGAGATTAATTTAAGCTGGCATCATGGTCAGTGCAGAAAGGGTGGTCTGAAGACCCATTCTTTGTGCTGTAATTTTCTATCTTCTATGTACCCTATCTATGCTCCTCATAATTTTGCACACCTCTATCAGGTCTCTCCTCAACTTCAAGAGAAGCAAACCTGCCTATCCAGTCTCTCCTAATCAATCAATCACTCCACCCCAGCAACAACCTGGTGAATCCATTCTCCCCAGAGGATTCATATCCTTGCTCCAGTGTAGTGACTAGAAATGTAAAATATACTGTTGCTATGACCAGTGTTATAATATATCCTTGATGCTCTTAGTTTCTACACCTCATTTGATGAAGGCATACTCTTTCTACACTGCTTTATGCTTCAGGGATTGTTACGACTTTTGCACCCAGGTGTCTCTCTCTCTCTCTCAATACTCTGTATGTCTACCCCTATTGGTCCTTCACAAGGGTTTTGGCCTTCTGCAGTGTGCTCTTATCAGGATAAATTCTATCCGCCATGCTCTGTTCATCTTACCAATTCTTCAGAATCATTGTGTAGCCTACATCTGTACTCCCACTAACACCACTGTCACTAATTTCTGTGTCACACCACTCACATTCTAATTGCTAGCATACAAAACAATTGACAAAACAGCCTCAGCACCAATCTTTTTGGTACATCATTGGTCAGAGATTTCCAATCAGAAAAATAACGTCCCATCATTCTCATGTGTCTCCTGTTACCAAGCCAATTTGTCAACTTGCTTGGATCATATGGGCTCTTACCATTTTGACCAATTTCCTACATTGCAAAGGCCTTAAAGATCACATTAACTCACATTACCTTTATTCAGCGCATCTTGTTACAACTTTGAAAAATCCAGTGTAAAGTTCAAAGTAAATTTATTATCAAACTACATATTTGTCACCATGTACTACCCTGACATTCATTTTCTTGCCGGCATTCACAGCAAATACAAAAAACGCATAATGGAATTCAACAGTGGCTGGATGGGAGATGCCAGAGAGTAGTGGTGGATAACTGTTTGTCAGGTTGAAGGCCGGTGACTAGTGGTGTGCCTCAGGGATCTGTACTGGGTTCAATGCTGTTTGTCATATACATTAATGATCTGGATGATGGGGTGGTAAATTGAATTAGTAAGTATGCAGATGTTACTAAGGTAGGTGGTGTTGTGGATAATGAAGTAGGTTTTCAAAGCTTGCAGAGGGATTTAGGCCAGTTAGAAGAGTGGGCTGAATGATGGCAGATGGAGTTTAATGCTGATAAGTGTGAGGTGCTATATTTTGGTAGGAATAATCCAAATAGGACATACATGGTAGGGCATTGAAGAATGCAGTGGAACAGAGTGATCTAGGAATAATGGTGCATAGTTCCCTGAAGGTGGAATCTCATGTGGATAGGGTGGTGAAGAAAGCTTTTGGTATGTTGGCCTTTATGAATCAGAGCATTGAGTATAGGAGTTGGGATGTAATGTTAAAATTATACAAGGCATTGGTAAGGCTGAATTTGGAGTACAGTTCTAGTCACCGAATTATAGGAAAGATGTCAACAAAATAGAGAGAGTACAGAGGAGATATACTAGAATGTTACCTGGGTTTCAGCACCTAAGTTATAGAGAAAGGTTGAACAAGTTAGGTCTTTATTCTTTGGAGCATAGAAGGTTGAGGGGGGACTTGATAGAGGTATTTAAAATTATGAGGGGGATAGATAGAGTTGACATTGATAGGCTTTTTCCATTGAGAGTAGGAGTTTTTTTTTTAAAAAACAAGAGCATGAGTTGAGAGTTAGGGGGCAAAAGTTTAGGGGTAACATGAGGGGTAATCTCTTTACTCGGAGAGTGGTAGTTGTGTGGAACGAGCTTCCAGTAGAAGTGGTAGAGGCAGGTTTGGTATTGTCATTTAAAGTAAAATTGGATAGGTATATGGACAGGAAAGGAATGGAGGGTTATGGGCTGAGTGCGGATCAGTGGGAGAGTGAGCAAGTGAGAGTAAGCATTCGGCACGGAGTAGAAGGGCTGAGATGGTCTGTTTCCATACTGTAATTGTTATATGGAATCAACGAACAAAAATCACACACACAAGACAAACAACCAATGTGCCAAAAGACAACAAATTGTGCAAATACAAAAAGATAAATGAAATAATAATAATAATAAATAAACAACAATATCGATAATCTGAGATGAAAAATCTCTGAATGTGAGTCCATAGGTTGTGGGAACTTTCAGTGTTGGGTGAGTGAAAATGAGTGAAGTTACCCCCTCTTGGTTCAAAATCTCTGGTTGAGGGTTAGATCCTACTAACAGAGTCATTCTGTCTACCTCCAAGAGTAGATTAATCTTGTTCATCAGCAGCTTCCCTACCATTGACATGATACTCAGTGGCCTGCAGTTGCTTGGCTTATCCCTGCTGTCCTTCTTGAATAAAGGTACATTTGCTGTCCTTTTATCATCTGGCACATCACCCATGGCCAGTGAAGTATTAAAAGTCTGTCCAGCACCTGTAATAACATCAGTTCCCTCCCTGCTGGTCACAACAGCTTCTTCTCCTCTGCCATCTGATTCCTAGATGGACATTGAAGCTTTGGACACTACCTCACTTTTTAAAAACATTTTAAAATATTTATTCAATATACACAGTTGAATTATTTATTAAAATATGTTATTTATTATTTTTTTCTCTCTCCCTGCTAGATTATGTATTGCATTGAACTGCTGCTGCTAAGTTAACAAATTTCATGCCACATGCCGGTGATAATAAATATGATTCTGATTCTATGAGGCCCTGTGGACATCTCTAAACTTGCTCAGATATCTGCCTCATTTTTAATAATAACATGTTCCAGTATGGTACTGTGCAAAAGTATTAACACATGTGTATAGCTAAGATATTATTGTTTCTTTCTTTTTTGTATTTGCATAGGCTTTTTGCACACTGGTTGAACGCCCAAGTTGGTGAGGTCTTTCATTGATTCTATTATGGTTATTATTTCTATTATGGATTTATTGCATATTCCTGCAAGAAAATGAATCTCAGGGTTGCATATGGTGACATGTATGTACTTTGATAATAAACTTAATTTGAACTTATTTCTATGAAATTTCAACTAATTGGGGCAGCTGCTTAATTGGGCCAAGATGTACTGGTCCCAATGAGTCCTAATTAACCGGAATCCACTGTATATTTTATATTATATATTTAAATTATATATTATATTATACAAAAATATATTACCTCCACCAAAATGGGCACATGATCGCAAATTGTTCAAAATAGAAGATTGGAGATCTATGCATTGCCATTACAGACAAACATAGCCAGTAGAGACCCAGATCAAAATAACTATCCACAACTATTTTCTGCACTTCAGTGGAAAAAGGAGAATTATATGAATATTTCTAGAAGTTGGACTACCATTGGTTTGGAGCTCAGGTACAGGTTTCTTGATGATCTAAGGGAGAACAGTGTGTACACCAAATGGTGTATTTTCACTGTGAGAGGAATCTGTTGATTCAGAATTATAAAGTTCAGTCCAATTTGTCCATTGCAACCATTTTAGTCCATATTAATTTAAATCTTTCCTATCCATATACCTGTCCATCTTTTTTTTAACATTATAGTTGTGCCTGACCCTAATCCTGCTCTGGAAGCTCATCCCATATACCCACCACCTTCGATGTAAAAAAAAACTTGCAGATGTTGGAATCTGGAACAAAACACAAGATGATGGAAGAAATCAGTAGATCAGGCATCATCTATGGAGAGTCATGGACAGCCAACATTTTAGGGTGAGACCCTTCATCTTCGCTGACCTCCTTGTGAATCTTCCCTGCAACCTCTCTAGCTTAATCACATACTTCTGCACTGTGAAAATTGCAAATAATGGCAAATTGCATATGTTGAAACAAAATGTTATACGATCTTCTACTTACAATAGATAAAGTGTAATCATTAAGTGTAAAGTTTGACCATGAACTTGTAATTAGCAAGTTTGGCATTGCCTTTCAAATGAAACAAAGTTCAGCCAGCAACTAATTTGTAGTGCTGAAGGTTTGTGCTGCATAACTAATAACATCTCCAATCATGGTATCAGTATTCACCAACTGTCATAATTACATGAAACTGACAGTAACTCTGAAATTGTCCAAGGAAGTGCAAGCGGTGTTTTCTATCTGTCCAAAGGAAGAGAACAGCTACAAGAGATTTAGCAAGGTTTTAAAAAGCTTATTATTTCAAAATGACTTAAAATAAATTCTTGTATATCAAAATTTAAAAAGACTAAGGATGTTTTAGATCAATTAGCTTAGATTTGTTAAATATATCTTCAAGGTTTAAAAGTTGAGACATGCCTTGCCTCCATAAACAACTGCAACTCTGATAGTGCGTAATGCCATTTCTTCTGATTTTGTGGGAGGAGTTAATGCTTTAGAGCTACACAGAACAGACGTAGAAAAGCATGGTGTGGAAAATTTTCCCAATGTTTTCTTCAAATTTATACAAGGAAGATCACTGATGAATGCAGTCTAAAAATCAAGGTCACTGAGTTTTGACAACATGCTGCTAACCACAAAACCTATGCCATTTTAGTTTAATCTTCAATGAACAATTATACTTTTGAAACTTAGCAGAAGTTATTGTGAATAGCACAATCACTGAGCATCTAAGAATAACCTAAATAAATTGAAACGTCAGCAAGTGTTCTAAGTTCAACACTGTTACTGATTAAAACCAGATGTGTAACAAAACCCTGGTTTAAAAAAAAATCCACTGGGCCTACATGAACAATGTCACTCACTATGTTCCTTTTCCCAGTTAAAATAGATCCTAGCTTTGGAATTTTGCTTAAAATTGCATCACAATTTTCAGAGATTAGATTTCTCCATCATGGAATGATACAACACACAAGGAGCCCATTCACTTCTTCATATATACTGTATTGTTGTCTTTTCTTCTACATTAGCCTTCCACAAATTTCACAAAGACAGCAAATACCTTTCTTTCAAATATATGTCCGGATATACAATGATCACCAAACCTGTTTCTATGACCTCTTTGAGCATTGCACTCTGGACTGGGTGAACTTGATGAATAAAGCAGTTTCCATTGCTGATTATGAACTTTCTGCTAATTATCTTTAATCTGACTGCCACAGTAATTGAATTTAAAGTCAGCAGAAATAGCTCTGTCAAATTTATTCTGAAATAAATTCTCCCTATAGTTCTGTTTGTTTAAAGCACAGATCTATTTTTCCAATCTCAGAATTTATAGAAACCCCTCATGTAGGCACGTTTTTGGTAAATCACCACTGCATGCTTGTCAAGACACTAACATTCAAAAAGTAGTGTCCAAAGTGAGGGTCCAATGTGGGCTCACTGAACATTTATAAATAATTTGCTGCAACGTGCTTGCTTTTGTACCTTTGAATTGATTCTAAAGGATGAAGCTCCACTAAAATTTATTTTTGTGCACTTTATGGGTAGGTCTGAGTCTAGTGTAGTTTTTTTTTCTGTGTTGTTTTTACGTAGTTCAGTGTAGTTTTTGTACTGTTTCATGCAGCACCATGGTCCTGAAAAATGTTGTCTCGTTTTTACTGTGTACTATACCAGCAGTAATGGTCAAAATGACAATAAAAGGTGACTTGACTTGATTAAAACTTATAATGGTGGGAATTCTGTGAGAATACTGGAAAATCACCAACATTTTGTTGTCAATGCTCCACAGAACTGAGAGAAATTTTGGGATTCTTTCCCACGCTGAAGTTTCAACATCAGCCTGTAGGCATTGTTCCAATCATGAACTTGAGATGGAGTTCAAGGAATATGACTTGGGCTAATTGCCGCTACTTTGACGTAATTCATTCAAAAAATCTGTGACGTATCTGAGATAGCAAATAAATTTTCCTTTGAGCTTAATACAACAAAATAGTTCCAAGGCATCCAAGTAGATAATGAATTAAAAAAGATCTTCATGTCTTTTATTAAGAATCTTTAATTTGGAGCTTTGCTCCTTGAACTGATTACCCAGTTGGGCTATTTCTGTTTCCAGTTAAGAATTATCACAGATTTTAGATGCACAGTGAAACAGAGATTCACCTGAACCTCCTTTAACCTGCTCCAATGCATTCTGTGTTTGAAGTATGGCCTTTTCTATGAAAACGAGACTAAAAATGGACATGATGTTTGTTTTGCAGACTACCCACTCTCTGCCTGTAATAGCCAATTTAAGCTTCCATTTGCATGTCATTTCGACTCTTCTTCCAATTCTTTATTAAACAGTCTGTCCTTAGCCTTCTCCACTGTCATGGTGAGGTTAAAAGCAAACCAGAAAACAGCCCGTCATGTTCTGCTTGGTTGCCGACATCCCAATGACATAAACATTGAATTTTCCAATTTTAGGTTATTCACACCCCATGCATTCCTTCCCCGTACCCAAATTCTTGACGAAGGGTCTTGGCCCGAAATGTCGTCAGTGCTTATCCCTATAGATGTTGCCTGGCCTGCTGTGTTCCACCAGCATTTTGTGTGTGTTGCCCAAATTCTCTCCATTTGTTCACATTTTCTGTCCCTACCCTACCCCTTACCAACACTTGTTACCCTCCCACCATCTACTTCCATCTACCCATTACCTACATGCCTATATATCTGATTTCTTCCCCCTTGGTTCACCATCCCTAAGCTCTCCCTTGCCTTGATCTAACTGCCAATCATTCCTTCCTTATCTATTTCCACACATCACCTACCAGCCTCGGACTCTACCCTCACCCTTCGTTCCCCCACCTGGTTTCACCTGCCTATCTGGTAATTATTGACTACAGGAGGAGGAAACCAGAGGTCCATGAGCTTGTCTTCAGAACCAGAATCAGGTTTAATATTGCTGGCATACCAAATGGAATTTTTCTGCGACAGCAGTACATTATAATACATAATAATAATTTTAAAAATATAAATTACAGTAATATCATTGTAATTTTTAAAAATTATCATGTATATATTATATAATACATATACTTATTTGAATATTGTAATTTACAGTTTTTAAATTATGAATTACTGCTGCTTCAGAACCAAAGCAGTATGCCATGAAATACAGCAGTGCAAAAAGAGAGGGGGAAAATAGTGAGGTAGTGTTCGTGGATTCATTGCAGTATCAGAGGTGGAGAGGTCAGAAGCTTTAAATTTCTCGATGTTATAATTTCAGAAGATCTGTCCTGGGTCCCATATATAACTACCATTACAAAGATGGCACAGCAGTGCCTCTATTTTCTTGGAAGTTTGTGTAGATTCAGCATGTCATCTAAAACTCTGAAAAACTTCTATAGATGTGTGGGAGAGCATATAGACTGGTTGCATAACATCTTGATATGGAAACACAAACACCCTTGAACAGAAAAGCCTACAAAAAGTATGGATATGGCCCAGTCCATCATTGCCCTCCTCATCATTGAGCACATTTACATGGAGATATCTCAGAAAAGCAGTACCTAACATCAAGGACCCACCATTCACACCATACTGTCTTCTCATTGCTGCCACCAAGGAGGTGGTACAGGAGCCTCAGGATTCACACTACCAAGTTCAGGAACAGTTATGACCACTCAACCATCAGGCTGTTGAACCAGAGGGGATAACTTCACTCAACTGTTCCCACAATCCATGGACTCACTTTCAAGGCTTCTTCATCTCATGTTCTCTATATTTATTGCTTATTTACTTTTTTTTTCTCTTTTGTATTCACATAGTTTGTCTTGTTGGGTGTGGTCTTTCATTGATTCTATTGTGTTTGTATTTACTGTGAATCTCAAGCTCATTTATGGTGACATACATGTACTTTGATAATAAATTCACTTTGAACTTTATTTTCCCCTTATCTGTTTTCACCTGTCACCTTCCAGCCTCTGCCTCAACACTCACCTATAACCTAGCAGCCTTTGTCTGACCCCCCCCCCCTCACTTCTGTATATTTATTATCTTTCCTCTAAGTCATGTTGCAGGAGTTTGACCCAAAACACTCCTCTGCCTCCAAAGATGCTTCTCAATCTGCTGAGTTCGTCTTTTGCTTTAGGCTGTAGCATGTGTAGACTCTAGTGTCTCTTAAAACCATTATGATGTTAGAGTCATACAGGTCAGTTCAGGAGGACAGATTTCCTATTCTAATGAGCATTAGTGAATCACTTGTGTTCTTTTCATTACAATCTAGTAATTTCCAGACATTAATACTGACATCAGTTCTTATTTTCAGACAAACTGAATTATTTAAATTTAAATTCCCCAGTTCCTGAGGCACATGACTTACAGAAATTTCAGAATTTATGGCTAAATATACTCAGCAGGCCAGGCAGCATCTATGGTAAAGAGTACAGTCGATGTTACTCTTTTCCATAGATGCTGCTTGGCCTGCTGGGCTCCTCCAGCATTTTGAGAGTGTTGCTTGAATTTCCAGCATCTGCATATTTTCTCTTGTTAGTGATTGGGCCAATTATACTGTGTGCTTCTAGTCCATCATTATTATTATTACTATTGCAATAGAAGTGCCAAAATTATACATACAACAGGATATACAGTGTAAATCAAGTATATAACAGGATGGTAAACAAGTGATTTAGCCAACATGATTAAGTTAAAGTATGTGTGTAAAAGAGCAAAGCAGTTCTAAAGAAGATCAAAATTTGATCACCAAAAAGATATTGGCCCAAACTGTTCAGCCTTCTGTTTCACAGAGAACAGTTGGTTGATAATATTCCACATGTTATCTTGCTCCTGATTTCACCAACACATTGGAAAGTAGAAGTCTGGAATCACATGGAGCTAAGATACCGGAACATCCAAAAGACAAGAGATGTTGCATATGGTGGAAATAGTGAGCAACGCACACAAAATGATAGAGAAACTCAACAGGTCAGACAGCATCTATGGAGGGAAATAAACGGTTAACATTTTGTGCTGAGACTCTTCTTCGAGGAGGTAGCCCTGTTGCCTTCAAGCATGAAGGTTCCTAACCCAAAATGTTGACTCTATTTCCTTCCATAGATCCTATCAGACCTGCTGAGTTTCTCCAGCATTTTGTGTGTGTGTGTTGCTTCACTGCTGGACCTAGTTTAGTAGAAGCAGAGCACTTTACATCTGATTTCACAACTTGTGACCTCATTCATCTGAATGGGTCACCAACTTGGATGAAAGGAAAATAGAACCTTAAAGAGATACAGGGTGGAAACAGGCCATTCGGTCCAATGAATCTGTGCTGATCAGCAAGCATCCATTTTGACATTAAACCTAGCCTAACCTATCTATTCTCTCTACATTTCAATCAGCTACCAACACCACACCCTCAGCTCTAGGTTGTACAACTCATCTATGAACACAGCAGTTTACAGTGGCCAATTAACTTTCAAACTCACACACTTTTCAAATTAGCAGGAAACCACAGTGCCTGGAAAAAACCCATATTGTGACATGGAAACCAAGAAACTCTACAGAGGCAGCACCGGAGGTTAAGATTAATTCTGCATCACTGGAGCTTCAAGTTAGTTACTCTTAACTGCACTGCAGTGCTGACCTACTATGTGCCCACCACTGTTTCATAACCTTGAAACATCCATTTCAACTACGTGCAGCCTCTGTAACATCCTTATTTTTCCCCAATTACACCTTTTAATAATTAAATGTATACAGTTAAATGGTTTACATTTTTTATTTTTAGAAAAATTATAAACTAAATGTATTTTTTCAACTTTGTCTTATATCTTTAACCATTTTAATCATATTTTAAACTGCCTTTAAATGGCTGTTTTTGGTACAGAATTGGAAATATTCCAAATACCTTTGAGAGCACAAGCTATCCAACAGGGCAACCTAATGGTTAATCCTCAGTAACCATCATCTGAGACCTGGTCACTTTTCAAGGATTGCTCTGTTTTGTGGGACAGTTGTATCATCAAGGTCCAGAGCTCATTTTGAATTGCAGGGCTCCAAAATGGGACATGAACTGGATCACACAAAAAATGACCTAATGATTCAGTTTTATAATGATAGATTCAGCTAAAACGTCATGATGGTGATGAAAAAGTGCCCTTGAATAAAAGTTTTAAGGACTTCAGAGTAGCTTTTTGCAGCAGTAATAGATGATTCAAGTTAAGGTTGTGTAATAGTTGTATTCAAGAAATCAGTAGTATTGTCAAGGAATGAAAGATAGTGAATTCTCTCCTTTAAAACACATCTTCCTCACTTGCTTCTCCTAAGTGCCTCAATGCCATTACTTCAGCTACTCCACATTCTAATCAACATCATCACATTCTATTCATTATCAACAGGATCCCAAGAAATGAAAGCAGCAATAATCCACAGGGCCTGGAGCTTTCTCTGCTGGTCAATAAATAGCTCGGCTTCAAGAATATTTTTTGTACAATTCATCTAACACCTAAAAACCTACCTACTTCAGCCCTGAATCCACCCAATCACTAAACATCTACAATTGCTGAGGCCTCTACATAAAGAGTACCTTTGTGACATTAGACTAAATGTCTGGCCTTCATCCTGAGAATATACACTTGAGCTGAGGAAACAGTATTTTGGCACCAATCATGATGATCAGTCTGAAAATCTTATGCAGTATCACTTTGAATTGTTCAAAACATCACTGGCCAAACTTTCGGTTTATCTTCAGAGTACAACCCTCATCCCAGCAATAAATATTGTACATCTTTTATGTTCTGGAAGGCAACAATCATTTTTCCAGTTGAGACCAAATTTGCACAGAATACTCCAAATGAGTTCACAGTGAAGTCCAGAACATTCTCTGCATGTTCATGTGTACTCCACACTCCTTGCAATGATGGACAACACAGCACTTACCTTCCTAATTACATTTAACCTGCATCTCTTTATTCTGTGACTCAATAACCAATGCACAATGTCTTTGTGCCCCAGTACTTACCAATCGCTCATGATTTAAAATGTTGTCTGCTCTTTCCCAAAGAAGCACAGAGCATCACATTTTTCACCATTATTCTTCTAATACCTTCTTACCCATTCAATTAACCTTGCTACAATCCCTGTTTATCTTTTTAACAGCTCATTTTTTCCTCCTTATGTTAATGGCAAACTTGGATTGTTTATTTTCTGCTTTCCTTAACTCATTAATATAAACTGTAAGTAGAAGGTAGAGAATTGTGATGCAGTAGCAATTGTCTACTATCCCTTATCCATGCTTGTCACGTCCCAGTCTTATGAAATTTAATATTATATAATGACCATGTATCATAGTTTGTTAGATGCTTTTTAAAAAACTAAGTACATTGCATGCAGTGATTTTCCTATTATCCACCTTTAATATCTGCAGTGATGAAGTGATGGAAAGTACCAACTGACATGGCATGTGGAAGACAAATGACAGAATTATTATTTGATTGCAACCTTACACTAATGAAATTTACAAAAATATTTTAATATGCAAGACAAATTGATATGATGATATGAGGCATTATTAAAAAGTAATGGCAAATGACATTGACATACCATATTTTTTGCGGATTTCTTCGTAACGTGCATTCATATCTGATTTTCTGAAAAAAATTATAAAATGATTAGATTTCCAAATGAAAATTCCTAGACTCAAACGTTAGCTGGGAAACATCAATAAAGTTATAGAAGCTATAAAATTTACAGACTTAAAGAATTAGAAATAATTTCAAAATAATTAATTAAAAGAGGTGTAAATTATTATACTTAAAATGGCACTTACTTTCTGTTGCCAATTAAACACTGGAATTACACTGATCTTTTTCAGCAAATATACAGACAGCAATATGTTCCCTTGTAGTGATGTGCTACACACAGCACTGAAATAACGACACGCAGTCGTTAAGTCGTTTCGAGACTAGTCTATTCAAATTTCGCGGTGCTGGTATTTAAATCCCTAGCGCCCGCCCTCTCCGGGTGGAAATGACATCGGAGGTGCATTACCAAAGTCTCCCCCCGCATGCTGGCTATTTGTGAGCCGGTTCGCCTGCACAGAAAGTGGGTCACCTCATTTTCCCCCCAACTTTAAGATTCAAACCTCTGAAAATAGTTTATTCTTCTCAGTCCTAGGTAGCCAGCCCTGAAACTATTAACACTGATTATAGATTCTTAGGAAACAGCCACTTGGCACCTACTCTTTAAACCTTCTTATGCAACTTCTACTGTTTTGAAGATACTTCATTCAGAACAGTGAAAGTAATATGTCCTTGACAAATAAAATGTATAGCATGATCTGTTATATCAAGTAGTTCCAAAATCAGGGAGATCATAAACACAGCAGAAATAATAAATATCACAATTTTCAGCCATTAGTGATACTTCACCCTATAATAGCCATCTTCTTAGAATTTTACATAATGATCAAAACAAAGATAGAATTTTAAAAGACAAGATCATTCTAGAAATTTTAGAACCCCTGCTGATGCTGCTGTACTCATGAAACATTCTGCAATTATTATTCTCCTTGCAATATAACTGAAGGATCAGTAGAATATTTCTGAAAGAATACAGAAAACAAAATTTTAATTACATACTTAACCCAAACAACCCGAAAGGCTTCCCAGAGTTTTAAAATCTATTCAATATACATATAATCTATTTATTTATTTATTTATTTATTTATTTTTAGAAAGCACATAGAACATAAAAAACCTACAGCACAATACAGGCCTTTCGGCCCACAAAGCTATGCCGAATATGTCCTGACCTTAGAACTACCTAGGCTTACCTATAGCCCACTATTTTTCTAAGCTCCATGTATCCAACCAGAAGTCTCTTAAAAGACATTATCGTATCCGCCTCCACCACTGACGCCGGCAGCCCATTCCACGCACTCACCATTCTCTGCGTAAAAATCTTACCTGACATCTCCTCTGTACCTACATCAAGTCACCTTCTATTGTCATTTCGACCATAACTGCTGGTACAGTACACAGTAAAAATGAGATGACTTTTTCAGGACCGTGGTGCTACATGAAACAATACAAAAACTACGTAAAACAACACGAAGAACTACACTAGACTGCAGACCTACCCAGGACTACACAAAATGCACAAAACAGTGCAGGCATTACAATAAATAATAAACAAGACAATAGGCACAATAGAGGGTAGTAGGTTGGTGTCAGTCCAGACTCTGGGTATTGAGGAGTCTGATGGCTTGGGGAAAGAAACTGTTACAGTCTGGTTGAGAAAGCCCAAATGCTCCGGTGCCTTTTCCCAGATGGCAGGAGGGAGAAGAGTTTGTAGGCGTGGGGTCCTTCACAATGCTGTTTGCTTTGCCGATGCAGCGTGTGGTGTAAATGTCTGTAATGGCAGGAAGAGCCCGACGATCTTCTCAGCTGACCTCACAGAGGTCGGGTCTTGCGATCCGAGATGGTGCAATTTCTGAAACAGGCAGTGATGCAGCTGCTCAGGATGCTCTCAATACAACCCCTGTAGAATGGGATGGGGGGTGGGAGATGGACCTTCCTCAGCCTGCGCAGAAAGTAGAGACGCTGCTGGGCTTTCTTTGCTATGGAGCTGATGTTGAGGGACCAGGTGAGATTCTTCGCCAGGTGAACACCAAGAAATTTGGTGCTCTTAACAATCTCTACCGAGGAGCCATTGATGTTCAGCGGAGAGTAGTCGCTGCATGTCCTCCTGAAGCCAACAACCATTTCTTTTGTTTTGTTCACGTTCAGAGACAGGTTGTTGGCTCTGCACCAGTCCGTTAGGATCCAAGCACCTTAAAACTATGCCCATTTCAGCCCTGGGAAAAAGCCTCTGACTATCCACACGATCAATGCCTCTCTATTTTCTGTAGTATGAATTGCATTGAACTGCCGCTGCTAAATTAACAAATTTCACTTCACATACCGGTGATAATAAGCCCGATTCTAATACGTCAAAGTACTATATATAAATTTAAGTCAATTAAAAGTTGTGATTTTTATTTCTTGGTTTTCTGCAAGAAGCCAGAAACATACAGGAAGAAACAACATGAGTTTATAAACAATGATCTTATAATAAGCAAACAATATTTGACAAATTTAGTATATGGCATTCAATAACGTATTGTATTAAAACTTAATGCACAAGAGCATTTAGTATTGAGGGCAACAAGATATCAAAGATGGATAAATGGCAAACTGTCAAAAATAGAGATATAAGGACAAGTGGTTCATTTTCAAGTTGGGGCAGACTGCATTGAATGTGATGCTGCAAAGATTAGTCTGGTGCCTCAATGTTTTGTAATCTGTATGAATGATTTTGATGAAGGGACAGATGCATTGTATCACAGTCTGCTGACAGTACTAAGATAGGCTAGACAGTGATGAGTACACCAGAAGTTTGAAAAGTCAGTCAGCAAAGCTGTAGCAGATGTTTAAAATGGGGAAATGAAGCATTATCCATTTTGGTAGAACACAGATTATTTAATCATGTGAGACAATCAAATGCTGGTTGTTAGGGAATTATTGATGCCCTCATAAAAGAAACATGCATAGTATGGAGTTAGAAAGGCAAAAGAAATGTGGGTAATAATCACAAGAGGAATAGTGTGTGAAAGGAAAGCGAAGATTGCCTTTGGTGTGACCATATTTGTGGTAATGCATACAGTTTTGATCTTCTCAATAGACTACAGCAGAGTAGCAGTTAATTACACAGACTTGAATTCACAGATCCACATTACAGTAATATATAGATACTGAATTTTTTTGCAACAGTTGTGGAATTCACTTAGACCATAAGACATAGGAGCAGAATTAGGCCATCTGGCCCATCGAATCTGCTCCACCATTCAATCACAGCTGATCCTTTAATCTATTTCTTCCTCAACCCCAGTTCATGGCTTTCTCCCCGTAACCTTTGATGCCATGTATAATCAAAAACCTATCAATCTCTGCCTTAATACACCTAATGACCCAGCCTCCACAGTTGCATGTGACAACAAATTCCACAAGTTCACCGCCCTTTGGCTAAAGAAATTTCTCTGCATCTCTGTTTTGAAAGGGCGCCCTTCTATCCTGAGGCTGTGCCCTCTTGTCCTAGACTGTCCCACCTTGGGAAACATCCTTACCACATCTAGTCTGTATAGGCCTTTCAACTTTCGAAAGGTTTCAATGACATCCCCCTCCTTATTCTTCTGAATTCCAGCGAATACAGTCCCAGAAACCATCAAATGTTCCTTGTATGATAACCCTTTCATTCCTGGAATCACCCTTGTGAACCTCCTCTGGACCCTCTCCAATGCCAGCACATCTTTTCTAAGATGAGGAGCCCAAAACTGTTCACAATACTCAAGGTGAGGCCTCACCAGTGCCTTATAAAGCCTCAACATCACATCCTTGCTCTTGTATTCTAGGCCTCTTGAAATGAATGCTAACATGGCATTTGCCTTCCACACCACTGACTCAACCTGCAAGTTAACCTTTAGGGTGTTCTGCACAAGGACTCCCAAGACCTTTTGTATCTCAGATTCCTGGATTTTCTCCCTGTTTAGAAAATAGTCTGCACACTTACTTCTACTTCCAAAGTGCATGGCACTGCATCCTACTTGTAATCTCCTCAAAGAATTCCAACGAGTTAGTCAGGCAGGATTTTTCCCGAAGGAAACCATGCTAACTTTGCATTATCTTGTCCTGTATCACCAAGTGCACCATTACTTTATCCTTAACAATTGACTCTTAACATCTTCCCAACCACTGAGGTCAAGCTAATTGGTCTATAATTTCCTTTCTGCTGCTTTCCTCCTTTCTTAAAGGGTGGAGTAATGTTTGCAATTTTCCAGTCCTCTGGCACCATACCAGAGTTCAATCATTTTTGAAAGATCAATTCTAATGCCACCACAATCTCTAATGCTACCTCTTTCAGAACCCTATGGTGTAGTTCATCTGTCCAGGTGATATGCACCTCAATAGATATATTTAAGACAAGTTTGGATAGATTTTTGCAAAGTGGGGGAATTAAAGGTTATGGCCAATAGGCAGGTAGGTGGAGATGAGTCCATGGCTAGATCAGCCATGATCTTATTGAATGGTGGAGCAGGGTTGACTGGCCAGGAGGCTTATTCCTGCTTCTATTTCTCATATTCTTAGACACCATGGATTGTAATAAGTAAATACCAAGTGCTAATTTGTGATAATTAAGATTAAAATTTCTTCAGATACAGCAAGTGTAAAAGAGAGCTGAGAGTGAACATCGGACCTTTGGAAAATGATGCTGGAGAGGTAGTAAAACATAGAAAACCTACATTACAAATCAGACCCTTCAGCTCACAAAACTGTGTCAAACATGTCCTTACCTTAGAAATTACCTAGGGTTACCCATAGCCCCCTATTTTTCCGAGCTCCATGTACCTGTCCAGCAGTCTCTTAAAAGACCCTATCGTATCTGCCTCCACCACTGTCGCCGACAGCCCATTCCACATACTCACCACTCTCTGTGTAAAAAACTGTGGTGAACTACGTGTGCCTGTCTGGACACGTCCCCTGCTGACTGCTCCTGTGGCTCCTCCCACAAGCCCCTGTATAAAGGCGATCTGAGGCCTATGCTCGGCCTCAGTCTCCAGGACGTAGTATGATGGTCACTCACTTCTGGTTCCTTCTTCCAGTCAATAAAAGCCGATATCTCGCCTTACATCTCAGAGTGAGTTATTGATGGTGCATCAAAAACTTACCCCTGACATCTCCTCTGTACCTACTCCCAATCACCTTAAAACCGTGCCCTCATTTGCTACCCATTTCAGACCTGGGAAAAAACCTCTGACTATCCACGCGATCAATGCCTCTTATACACCTCTCATCCTCTGTTGCTCCAAGGAAAAAAGGCCGAGTTCACTCAACCCATCTCATAAGGCATGCTCCCCAATCTAGGTAATATCCTTGTAAATCTCCTCTGTACCTTTTCTATGGTTACCACATCTTTCCTATAGTGAGGCAACCAGAACTAAGCGCAGTATTCTAAGTGGGGTCTGACCAGGGTCCTATATAGCTGCAACATCACCTCTCGGCTCCTAAACTCAAACTCATGATTGATGAAAGTCAATGAACCATATGCTTTCTTAAAGACAAAGTCAACCTGCACAGCATGTTTGAGTATCTTATGGACTTGGACCCCAAGATCCCTCTGATCTTCCACAATGCCAACAGTCTTGCCAGTAATACTATATTCTGTCATCATATTTGACCTACCAAAATGAACCACCTCACACTTACCTGGGTTGAACTCCATCTGCCACTTCTCAGCCCAGTTTTGCATCCTATCGACGTCCCGCTGTAACCTCTGACAGCCCTCCACACTATCCACACCTCCAACTTTTGAGTCATCAGCAAATTTACGAACCCATCCTTCCACTTTCTCATCCAGGTTATTTATAAAAATCACGAAGAGTAGGGGTCCCAGAACAGATCCCTGAGGCACACCACTGGTCACCGACCTCCATGCAGAATATGACCCATCTACAACCACTCTTTGCCTTCTGTGGGCAAGCTGGTTCTGGATCCACAAAGCAATTTCCCCTTGGATCTCATGCCTCCTTATTTTCTCAATAAGCCTTGCACGGGATACCTTGTCAAGTGCCTTGCTGAAATCCATATACACTACATCTACTGCTCTACTTCATCAATGTGTTTAGTCACATCCTCAAAAAGTTCAATCAGGCTCGTAAGACACAACCTGTCTTTCACAAAGCCATGCTGACTATCCCTAGTCATAGTATGGCTCTCCAAATGTTCATAAATCCTGCCTCTCAGGATTTTCTCCATCAACTTACCAACCACTGAAGTAAGACTCACTGGTCTATAATTTCCTGGGCTATCTCTACTTTATAAAGGACTGGTGAAGCCTCACTTGGAATATTGTGAGCAGTTTTGATCCCTTATCTTAGAAAGTTTGTGCTAAAACTGGGGAGGATTTAAGGGAGATTCACAAAAATGATTCCAGGATTGAACGGCTTGTTAAATGAAGAATGGTCAATGGCTTTGAGCCTGGATTCACTTGAATTCAGAATGAGGGAGTGACCTCATTGAAACCTATCGAATGGTGAAAGGCCTTAATAGAGTGGCTGTGGAAAGGATGTTTCCTATGGTGGGACAGTCTAAGACCAGAGGACACAGCCTCAGAATAGAGAGAATAAAGATGAATTTCTTTAGCCAGAGAGTGGTGAATCTGTGGTATTCTGTGCCACAGGTAGCTCTGGAGGCCAAGGCTTTATTAATATTTAAGGCAGAGGTTGATAGATTCTTGATTGGTCAGGGCATTAAGGGATACAGGGGGAAGGCAGCAGACTGGGGTTGAGAGGAAAATTGGATCAACTATGACGAAATGCCATAGCAGACTCAAAGGGCCAAATGGCCTAAATTTGCTCCTGTATCTTATGGTTTAAATTCCATAGCCCCCAAAATTTGATGTAGGGGTAATTATGTGTCCACTTTAATGAAAAAGACTTATCAACTTCATGCTGCTTGTTCGTTATAATGGTTTGGATTTTACTAGTAAGTTCTAACAGTTTTTAACAAAACTGCCAACATTTATTTGGGACTTCCATACATGTACAAAAATTCTGAATTTACAAATTTAGGGTGTTGATTCTTGGAATTCAATAGCTAAAATCCACCTTTCTGAGATTCCCTATCATCATTTCTGTGGGCAAATGCCTCTTAAACCCTGCACCAGGTAAGGATACAGGATAAAATAGCCGATTAAATTTAATGGGGATTACAAAGGATATCGAGCAAAGGGGAAGGCAATGTTAAATTCAATTAAGAGAAATGTTTTAGGCATTTTAACCTAATTTTATCAAGAATTAATTGTTCATATTTTTACAAAATATGGAAAGAATATTATGTAAAATAAAAAGTAGTTCATACAAAAAGACACAACAGTCTACATATATAGAGCTAATGCCATTGTGCTTTGCTCAATTTCATTTTCTTTTACTGACATATCACGTGAACTGTGCCCTCTTATAAAATAGCATTCATGGAGTTGACATTTCTCAGTATGCATACAGGCCCTCAACAGAAATCACACCTCATTTGACTTCATTCTGCAACATATATGCCTGGATCATGGTCTAAGCTAGTGACACCACTGAGCAGAGGATACTTTGCTCTGTTTGATGACTTCACACAGTCTACTGAAAGCACAGCCCAAACTTATGACCCCAATCACCAAGAAAACAAGATCAGTAAGTACTTGGGAACACCACCAATTGCAGCTTCCCTCCATTTCCTCTCCCCCTTGCTTCCAAGTTACAAGCCATCTCGTTCATTATGTGCTGTATCAAGCCATCTAGACTTGGAAATACATCATTGTTTCTCCATCATTACTGGGTCTAAATCCTGTAATAAAGCAATTTGAGAGCACAATACTGAAAGTCCACTACCATCTTCTCAAGAGCAATAGGGGATGAGCGACAGATGCTGGCCCTGCTGGTAATGCCTGCATTGCACAGGATGAGATGACCAAAAAAAATTGCATGGTTTTGTTATTTTTGGCAGATCAGAAGACTTCTCATTGCTTGCCACACTTGCCACTGAAGACAGCCTGTAGAATAATGGCTTTTAGTGAAGAATCTACAGTAAATAATAACTAATGGATTTCTCCAGACTAAAGCAGAAGACTAATTGAAATGTACAATGTCCTGGGTATGTTACTCAAAATGGCCTCTTTGGTTTGTTACAAGTAGGAATGTTTCTTTGTCGGATAAGTGTTTCTCTAGCCGTTGTTTCACTTTAGAATGGCTGATATGGTAATTGTATTCATTTGTTAATCAATGGGGAATGTCATTGTGTCTTGTGATGCTGGGAACTTGGGGGAGGGGTTTTCGCGGGTTTTTTGGGGGAGAGGCCGAGGAAGAGACTGAAGAAGGTGGACGTGTGCTGGACTGCTCGTAAGACCACCGGGGTGGTCCCAGGTGCGACGGCCGGATGGGTCGATTGGTTCGTTGATTGAGCTCCAACGAGTGCACTAAACAGACTGAACTTTGATAAGTGGCGCCTTTTGTTTTTTTCCTTGTGTATATATATTGTATTGCTTACTACCCTTTTTAATTTTAGTAAGCTCTTTAAAGTGTATTTCATAACGGTATTTGTTGTGGATTTGATACTGTTGGCGGGCTCGAGGCGTAAACTCGATTCTCACAGCACCTGCGTGTACGGGAGGTGGGTTGGAGAGTGGCTGGATCCCCTTTTTCCCCTAGACATATACCAGCCTGTTGGGTAAGGGTTATAGAAGCACAAAATCTGATTTCCTTTTTGCCAAAGAACATGGCCTCACTTCCGCTTCAATTTATCCTAGCCCCCAATATTGTCTTCAACATAGAAGATAATCTTCTTTAGTGGCATATAGTGATACCGAGGGCACAGAAAGGGTGATAGCATCACCATTAATGTTAGATCTTACTGTTGGTTGCATGGTTCTAGAAACAAGACTGTTTGTCAATGCAGTGCCCTTCTTACTGGATAAACATCCAATCAAATCCAATCTCTTTAATATCTGTTGGGAATGTAAACATATTCTGGGATAATTACTGCCTGACAATACTGTAGTCAAAGGGAAAATGGCAGAGCCTGTCCAGTTTGCAGACGTGTCCAATGTCTGCTTGGTCAGTACATTTTTACCTTAAATTCTCAGCAATACAGTAGGGCCAGTCTTGGGCCATGACATACAACACTTGAATTTTACATTTATCACCAACCGACACGACCTTAGTAATGTACTCCTCCTAGTTTTCTTCTGTATTGGACTTACCCTTGGTAGATCCCCAGCATTGTCAAATCCTTATCACTTGGTAATTGATGAAGGGTACAAATGATTGGGTCAACTACCTACAAAATAACATGGTTTCAACCTCTCTTTAATTCATGCTAGCTATTGAAGCAAGCCCAGACTGAAAGACAGTAAGTACAAAAGACAGAAGCTGACAATGGTTCGATTATCCTCAAAACCCTCACCTTACATTTAGCTTCTAACGTTTCCCTTTCCCTACTCTGCTATGCTATGTTATTCAGAACTCAGTGGGAAAGAATTTTTAAAAAAACAGTAACTAAATGAAAAAGGAAAGAACAAGACAAAATTAAAGAAAGAGTAATAACAATGGCTTCACAGACAACCCAGAAATAATAAAGTAAGATTTAAATTTTCAAATATTCTGTGGTCATTCACTCACCTTTGCTCAGAGCGTCGTTTCCTCTCCCCTCGCTGCCTGGCCAGGCGCAATTCCTCTTCATCAAGACTATGACAAATATATTAATGAACAAATTAGTTATACTACAATCTTAGAACACAGATATTCGTTTCAGTAGTTTGCGCATATTTTAAATACAAATCTAAATTTAAATAGCTATAAACAAATTAATATGAAATCGCAAAATTCCCTTACTTTCAAATGTTCGAAGAAAGTTACTAATAAAGGACAGTATATGAGAAAAAGACTTCTTGCTCGAAACTTCTAGCATATAAACACATTAGTGCTAGAAGGTTTATTATTGATTGAAACACTAATTCAAAGCCTCAGCAGGTAGAACTTAGATCAAGTGTGTTGCATTAGAAAAAAATTTGCTCATTTGAGACTGAGAGGAAGAGAAATTTCTTTATAAAAGTTGAACATTTATGGAAATCTTTACCACTGAGGGCTGTAGATTGTAAATCATGAGTATCAAGAAATATTGAGGTTATGGTGGGAAATGGCCCAGGTTTCGATTTGTCTGATCTTATTCATAATGCAGCATATATTCCAGCTGCATTCCTCTTGTCCTCAAAACTGCCTCAATAGTACTTCAAAGAAAAGCAGGGCACTAGTCTCAGTTCCCTAAACAGCATTTACATCTTGCCCATACATAACTGACTGCTGAATTTCCTGTTTAACAGATCTATCTACACTTCAAAAGATATTCTGATAGTTAAACATCCTTTACGAATCCAAGTACTTTTGAATGAACTGTTTAATTATTCTAGCTATACTGCCCTCTCACTGTAAGCCTTTTTCTTCAAATGAATGTTTCCAAATCCCCCCTGAAAGTTACTTCTGAATCTGTGTTCACCCTTCCACCATTCAGGCTGTGCATCCCAGATCTTCACGCCAAATAATTGCAAAACTGATGCAAGGTCAGTGACCTGAAATATTAATAGTATTTTCCTCTCCAGAAATGTTGCCTGACTTGAGTACTTCCAACTTTGTTTCTACAGTGTCATGAAAAAGTATTCAGCCTCCAACCCTTTGATCACATAAATGAGTATTACAACCAGAGATTTTGATCAATATAACTGACAATTTTTACTTGTGAATCACATGCTTATTTTATGCAGAATAGAGCCCAAAAAACAGGAAAATTGTGTATCATATAAAACTAAAACTTCCAAAACTGAAATGTCAGCACTTCAAAAGTATTTGTCCCCTTTGCTTAGCACCTAGTTGAACCACCTCTTGCAGCTATTACAGCCAGTAGTCTTTCTGGATAAGTCTCTATCAGCTTTCTAGAATGTGAAAGATTTGCCCATTCCTCCTTGCAAAGTTGCTTAAGCTGGGGAGTAGTGGTGGACAACAATCTTGAGGTCTTGCCAAAGATGTTCAATCGGGTTAAGCTCAGCACTCTGACCAGGTCACTCAAGGACATCAATTCTCTTCATTTGAACCCACTATCCTGCAGTGTGCTTTGGATCATTGTCCTGCTGAAAGATTAAATTCTTCACCAGTTAAGCTTTCTGTCTGAAGCTAGCATGTTTTTATCCAAAATCTTTCTGCTTTCATCTTCCCATCAATCCTGATCAGAATTCCAGCCCTGTTGCTGAAAATATCCCTTTACGGTATGAATAGTGTACCTGGCTGATGCACAGTATTAGGTTTATGCCACATGAACCACTTTACAAAAGACATACTTGCTCATAAAGACTTTCCAAAGCATCGGTCAGAGGATACTGTAAAGATGAAGAAGAAGCCCTTGTGGTTGATGTGACTAAACTGGAACTTTTTGGCTACAACATGAAGTGGTACATGTGGCATATATCTAATATTGTGCATTGAGGCCAACAGTAGAAGTTTACTTGCTTTGCAAGTTTCAAGAGAGACTCATTTTTGCAAAATAGAAAGAAAAACAACACAACAGACAAGATGGTGGCTAAGTATTCCAGAGTACTGGGCCAAGATAGCTGAGCTTCTGTCCCAAGGAGGCTTAACAGTAAAAGAATAAAGGGAAAACCTGGAACATTTCGAAGCAAATTGCAGAGGCTCTGGAGGTATATGCCAATAATAAGGTCTCGGGGGAATAAACTGAGTTGAAAGGTGACAAAACATGAACAGCACTGGAATTGAAAATGGGCAGATGTTGCATGTGCTGAACTTATTGAACCACATCGCCCAAGATATTACTCATTAGCTACTGGTAAAATAAACAAAATCCATTTAAGCAAAAAAATTAAATAATTTGCATACAAAATTTCTAGTACTGCACATGGAGCAGCACAACAGATCTTAACACTACATTTTTGGTGTTAGCTTCTGGCATTGTATTAATTTCAATTCGATACCTCAGTGTTTATTTCTAGTGGTTTATTGAATACAGAATTAGGCCAACATGCTGAAAACTGTTCCACTCATTGTGAATATTATCAGCTCTGGTTGATACAGACATACCACTTTACCCACTGAAACCGAAAATTTCAAATTTTTAGTATGAGATTTTCTGAAGTCATGGAATAAAACAGCATGGAAACAGGCCCTTTAACCCAACTCATCAATACCATTCATGGTGTTCACCAAACTAAATTTCATCTGCCCATGTTTGGCCCATATCCTTCCAAAACCCTTCCTGTCAGTCTAATTATCCAAACGTTTTTTTAAGTGTTATTATTTCACAATCCCTCACAAAACTATTGAACAAGCTTTCAATTAATTTCAGTTTTGTATTAAGAGGCCAGGACTCAGGAGATTGCTACTTGGTCTGGAATTAATTCTATAATGGAAAAGAAAAGATGAGGCATAAAAATTTACATTTAGTGTTAACTATCTCTATTAAGTCAGAAGCAGGTTTATTATCACCAGCATG